>NW_026262734.1:29043532-29773532 GCF_021869535.1 Mytilus californianus | reverse complement strand
GTAATTTCAAAATCATTTGATGAAGTTTGTGATTATTAAAAATTATACAACTTTAGAAAAGCTGATTTATATAACATTGTGTGCTTTTTAAAGTGAAGGAATCTATATATAAATTATAAGTATTAAATTGTACCTGAAGCAGATGAATACGTCATTTCTTAATAATTTATCCTTTTGTATTATCACAAAACTATCTCATTGCTATTTCATTCCATATGTTGAAATGACCATAAACGAGATTTACATCCCTCTTACTAACAATGCTAACACTTTAAGTGAGCTCATATTAAGGTTTGATTATTACAATGGGAGGTGCTAATTTTGTTATGTCACTCGAAGGTGAGAATATGTTCTAAATTGGTCGGACAATACTTGGTCATGTTTTATGAACATTTAAACCCCTCGGCTACCCCTTGGGTTTTAAATATTCATAAAACATGACCAAGTATTATCTAACCTATAAGTAAAGCTACACAATTGATTAAAAGATAACTAAAATTGATATCAAACTCAAACTTGTTCTTTTTGAAATATTTAATATTCAAATAACACTTTTAGCTGTTTCATAAAATGGCCGTTGGTGGTAACATCAAAGACTTGTTAATACCGTTAAGGACTGCATTCCAAAACATACCTTCACCGAAATCTTCTGTAAATATTAAATGTGGAGTTGTGTTTAGAAGTGTTCTTAGTCCACTTGTCATATGTTTAGAGTCAATCTGACGGTACATTATTAAAACTAACGCATTCATGCCTTGACGACGTCTTCTCTCTAGAGCTAAGTTCACTTCCCATTGGCACCATTCACTTTTGGCGAAATCATTGGACATAACAACGATAATTTTCCAACTTTTGTTCATAAATTTCTCAATATTATTTATGATTGGTTCTCCAATCTGGAAATCTCGATGGTGGATACAAATTTTCAATTCATTACCTTCCAATCTTTTTATCAAGTCATTATGTACCCACTGCCGATCGGAATCGCAATATACGACAAAAGCGTCAAAATCAAAATCGTTGCACGACATTAGTTTCAAATAACCTTTTTTAATGCGGTGATGAACACGGGCAAAATAAAGCAAATTCTTTATGTTAATGTGACATCTATACAATATGAACGCTGAGAAAAAAACAAATATCAAAACAGAGCAAACAGCTATTATAATAATGGATGTAAAATAATTAATCTCGCATTCAGCATCAGTTGGTCTATAACTATCAAGTAAAGAGTTCTTTAGATTCTCCGGATATGCACAGGAGTAAAATTTAGGCCAATTACGAATCTTTTTAGTAATATTGGTTGACCGCAACATGTCTAAAAACCATCTTTGATCACATGTACACCAAAATGGATTGTTTGAAATTTCAAATATTTCCAGTTTATTTAACAACATTCTTGGAAACGACGTCTTGTTTATAATGTGAATTAGATTTCCATCCAAATGCAATTTTCGTAAATTCGTCATATTTGCAAATGTTGATGGATGCCATCTTGCTATTTTGTTGCCAATTAGAGTTAATTCTTGTAAAAAAGGCATGTTTTGAAATAGTCCTTCTGGGATTTCTGCTAGTCCAGTAGTTTCCATATATAATTTGCGCAACTTTTTTAATGGGGAAATAATCCCCAAAACATGCTGTTTCTTATGAGGCAAGTAATTTTTACTTAAATCCAGTTTCCTCAAGTTGTACGTGTTTATAAAAAGGTCCCGGAAATGGTACGTATTATCGTTATCAAATCGAAAACCATTTTGTCTAAATTGTAAAATGCGAAGCGAGGTACTATTAAAAGCCTTCATTCGAATTCTTTTCAATCGTGGAATATTGTTAATAGATAATCTTATCAGACTTGGCAACGTAGAAAATCCATTTTTCGTCAGCTCTTTCATTATATTACCATCGAGAACTAAAGTTTCGAGACTTTGTAAGCATTTAAATGAATTTGGTAATATAAGTCTAATTGTATTTTTTGAAAGTGTCAAATATTTTAACATTGGAGCCAGACTATGCTTTCCTGTAGCATCACAAAAATCTGGTACTTCGATAATATTATTATTGGTAAAGTCAATTGATTCCACTGTCTTCAACCCGTTTGCATTTAGATATGTTATAGAGCATTTTTTGCAAACAAACTTCCTCAATCCAGACATTGGTTTAAATATGGAGGCATTCATTATTTCAAAACCATTTTCTTCTAATGACAGAACTGACAAGTTAAATCCAGCTAAATAAGCAAACAAATTATCTGGTAATGAAGTCCAGCCGTTACGTTTTAAAAACAATTTTTTGAATAGTAATACGTTCAAACTTTTCAATGATGATTTAAAATGTAATACATCTAATTGCTTTTCACAGGAAACTTCTAAGGTCTTCAAATATTTAAAATCTGAAAATGCGTCAGTTGATATTGTCCTAATTGAATTATATTTCTTAAATGCTAAGTGAATGATTTTGTTAGATGAAATATTTTGAAAAGTTTGTCTCGTAATATGCGGTAAATAACACCATCTTAGTTCCAAAGTCAAAACAGATTCATTTAAAAATGGAATATAACGTAGACATTTGCAGGTTGCTTTACTATTATTAACAAAGCAGCACTTGTTGGAAATTTTTCGACAATTGTCTTTGTTTTCAGTAAGACAAAAACAAATATATCCAATACATACAGAAAATAAAATAAAAGCAATCCTCTTCATATCCATCACTTATACACAAACATATTACTTGTGACACGATAACTTTATGACAACTATATAAATGTAGTGTTTATATTTCCTTATTGAAATTTATAGTTTCAGTTGACTGTTATTTTAATGAAAAATTTATTTTTATTTCCTGTCACATTATTGTTAAAATGTTCAAATAAATTTTTGGGGCTCAAAAGGATCCACTAATTGTTCTTTTTTTTTGTTATTTTCATTTCAAGTGCATGCATATCATTAACAAATTATAGACATCTGTTAAGAATAACAATGTTATATAATGCATGTCACTCTGTTCTTTTTCCTGATATTAACATTATCAATGAGGTGTTTTTCTAATTATTTCATCCGAATTCTGTACATAATAAACTAAAATAAACTCATCATAGATACCAGGATTAAAATTTTGTATGCCGTACATTATCCCAAGAACTCCTCTGTCATTGCTAATTGTCATTAATGTGTAGATATTTATACCCCTTGCTCTGTGCACATTTTTTAGAAATTTTTAATACCTCACAAAATAACCTTTTAAAAAGGCATGGGTTGACCCTTGAACATTTGAATAATTTGGGCTACCAACTCTACTTTTTATTTTATTTTCGTAAAAAATACAAATTGATATTGAAGAGATGTTCAAATTCATTGTAAAAATTCTGACATGGATCTATCCAAAAAATCATTTTTAAAATATAAAGATCTTATTTATCTTTTCAGTCAAGTAACATGTACTTCATCCTTTTCTTTTATAAATATCAACAGCTAGTAAGAATACTATTGAGTGCAGTCAAATCTCATGATATAAACGTTCCAGGCTGTAAATGCAACTACCAGACTTTATTTAGTAAACGTGGAGTTGTGATATGTAATGATACCAATATGATTATATAACAAAATATTCACCGTGAGGATCCTCTGTCATTGTGTGTTCACTCAACTGACAAATTAAGTCGACGTGAGTATGCGATACAAGCGTTTGATTTGTTTCCTATTGAAACCGATAATGAAAGTAATGAAATTTGTAAATCAGGTGTATGGTTTATTTTTAATATTTATTTAATATCACGGTAGTATTGTGTCCGGTTGAGATCGTGTTTGTTCGACTGAATAGACCGATGTTCTGCTTCCTTCTTAAATTATGATCTGTATAGAGTTAATATTATTTCTGACCCATCTTGCCGCAGCGGTGTGTATCGCGAATATTCGTATCATTTCTATTTTATATTTAGAAAAACGAGGTAAGCTTTTAGAAAATCTTAGATAGCTCCTAAGTAGCTGTTCATTAAATATCGGGTAGTTGTCTACTTACTCAGCAGCAAAATGAAAATATCTTTAAACATGTGTTTGAGTTTATTGAATGGTTGGAGAGATTCCTTATTGTTTAGATGGAAAAACATACACACATCATCATCTACGTTCAGTTAGGATTTTTTTCTATTAATTTATTTCCTTGTTGTTTTTAGTGTTCTATTTTTCTTTTGTGCCACTTAATTTTTCTGTCCAATTTATAAAAATGCTAAAATTTTATGTAAGGTATGCATGCTCTTATATATTTTATTGTTAAATATGTTAGATAGAGAAGATTTCATAAGTCTTTTTGACTTGTGTGTTTCAAGTTTGTGTTTATGCAAATAAAATATGTTTTATCTAAATCGATGTTTTTTTTTCTTGTGGAAACCAGGGGGGAAATTCGACACAATTAAATCGATTTACTGCTATGTAGAAGTAAAATAGTTTTATTCATTATCTTTCATCTTATTCTTAGGTACTATGCATGTTGTAAGCATAAATGATGCATAATTTCCTTGTATGTCGCTAAAAATTCGTCCTTTTACATTGTACAGGCTTTTTCGAGCACAATATTTAAAATGTCTTGGATTTTAAAGATATGATCCTAGTTTTGTTAAGAAAGTATGTACAAAAGAGAAGGCATTGAATTTATTGATTTTTATATCTGTAATTGAGGGGAAGCCAATAACATATATTCAGAAATTGTCACAATTAATATACAAAAATGTTTTAAACCCATAAGAATTTTTTTTATAAAATTAAAAAATCCTGACTGCTCTCAAAAAATTAGGAGGACATTCTAAGGCTAAATTATTCTAGGAAAACACAAACAAATGTTATATCTTGTTGTCACAATACTAACTCACATTGTATGATCTTGCATATTTAGTCTAAATGTCTGTGTCGCATCTTACCAAAAAGGGGGTATGTTTGTTTACATTTTAGATCATATTCACTCGAACAAAAGTTATCACACTCGATAAAACTCGATCAAATCACTCGAAAAAAGACGATCCCATACGAACACCATACCTACCGTGAATATGTTGAAGAAAGAATCATCTAATAAAGAGAAACTTGACTACTTGTTGTGTGTCCCTATGTTTCATATGAATTAACACTAATGATGTAAATGCAGCATAACGTTTTACGTTCGAAAAGTTCTCAGGTCTGTTACGCTTTCGATACTTTTCCCTTAAAAACACTTATTTGTTGTGCTTTTCACACACAGTTTATTCTCTGTCCGTTTAGTTGAACCCCAAGAGGGTCAACAGTAACAGTTCAACTGTTGAACCATAAATGTAAAATTATCACTGTAAATCCT
Organism: Mytilus californianus; assembly: GCF_021869535.1. Classification (NCBI taxonomy): domain Eukaryota; kingdom Metazoa; phylum Mollusca; class Bivalvia; order Mytilida; family Mytilidae; genus Mytilus; species Mytilus californianus. Next base: position 29,768,216 of record NW_026262734.1, on the reverse strand, counting down.
GTCTCATGAAATCTTTTGTCATATATTGGTCCATATCTAGTGTGTTTAATACTCTCTTTTTACTAGTAAAATAACGAGAAATAATTATATAAACTCTTCCAAAAAGATAATGTTATTCAGATTGATTTTTCCGTATACCTGGGATATCAGCATCATAGTTTGTAGCTGTGACTGTTCGATAACGTAGATGGCAGAACTGGATAAACGGATCTAGAGTTATCTGTTGTCTGTTGAAGGCATAGTAAATATCGTGTCTGGATATACTGTTTATGAAGTACTATGTGTAAACTACTTTGACGTATAGTCACTATTATCAGAATTGGTCTAAATAAGAGCAATATGTTCATTTGCAAGTAAAACAAAACTTGAGCTAGTGTCTTTTTGTTATATATGGTGTTGCTTTTGGCGATTTATGTCGTTCGATATTGTCCATTGCTGTTTACCCCACATCTCCTTTGATTTCATATTCATATTACTTCACAAAAATATTTGTGATCATGTCGCAACCAAATATCTATATATTGGTAGGATAACACCGTTATTACCATACCTTGGGTTTTGTTCAAGTGCATTTAGATATATTGTCCTATTAATGAATACACATATTAGTACGGTGACAACAAGGGTAAATTAAAAGAAATAATGGACCGACATACTTAACGGCTGATATTGGTCTTATTGTGACTATTGATATCATTTCCTTTGATTAAACCCTGTCGTAGAGTGCTGAAGTTGTGCAGATTTTTGAACTGCGATCAAAGGTAAGAATTTCAAAAATCACAATTTTTTACATTTTGGACAATTGGTCGGAAACATTAAATGTGGACGCCCAAACTTTAGCAATTCATTTTTTAACCATACTGAACTATCATCATCTGTCAATTCTTTTTCGTTATTAAGTGACATTGGTAGTCCTGAACAGCCCCATGCATGCTCATCACCAATCTCACAAAAGGACAACGAAAAACAAAATGAAAAAGGTACAAAGATCCAAAATAAGTTACTTAGACCTTTAAAAATTTAAAAATAGTAAATATTAACTTCCAGTCTATGAAGAACAAAAAACCAGAGGTAAATTCAAATAATAAAAACATTCAAACTGACATCATAATAATGGATTTTGCAAAAACATTTGACAAAGTTTCACACCCTCACCTCATGTATAAAATCGTCTTTTATGATATAAATTACAATGCATTACATTTGGTACAAGACTTTTTAACAAACAGAACACAAACAGTAGTCCTTGAAGGTACAACAGCAAATAAAATTCCTGTAACATCTGGAGTAAAACAAGGCACAGTGTTTGGACCAATTTTATTCTTAATTTTTATTAATGATTTGGCAGAAGATATCAAACATAGTACATTAAGATTATTCGCAGATGACAGTATTATTTATAAAAAACCTGATGACACAAATAAATTAAAGTCTGATTTAGAAGCGGCCGGCAGATGGGAGCGGGACTGGCTCATGCATTTTAACCCTGATAAATGCAAAATTCTCAGTGTTACACAAAACGAAAACCGTTAAACTTCACTTACAAATTACATAATCACTCACTCGAAAAAGTTGTTTCTACAAAATATTAAGGCCTAACTATTCAATCAAACTTAAAATGGGATAAACATATCGATAACATGACATCAAAAGCAAACCAGTCTCTTGGATTGATTCGCAAAAACCTTTAAATAGCCTCACATAAGTTAAAGCTCGTGCATTCAAAGCTCTTGTCCGACGAAAATTACAGTACTGCTCAACCATTTGGGATCCATATCAAAAACAACAAATATCACAAATTGAAAAAGTACAGAGAAGAGCAGCCCGCTTCTCATGCAACGGTTCCACAACACCAGCTCAGTTACTGACAAGATGACAGACCTAAATTGGTACCCACTTGAAATTAGGCGTTTTGGATACAGACTTTTACTAAATTTCAAAACATTTCAGTAATTTTGCATGAATGAATGATGCTAGTACCTGATGCATGTGCATTGTTTTGTCAAAAACAGCCCATATTTGTGTAATAGAAGTATTCTTCTTTCAATAAATAGCTAAACGTTTATATCTTTAACAAATTTGTAAAACTGCTATATTTTGAGGCCAAAAAGGGGTCTTACCGGGCCTACTCCTTTGAATCAACTGCCACAACAAATAGTTCCATGCAGTACAGTACAGGGTTTTAAGAGTATGATACCAGAATCTGCTTTAATCCCTATTTTCTACCCTAAACTGATATTATTATCAAATGTATATAGTTTTATCTAAATGTTATTTTTCAAATGTCTTTATATTATTTTGATTTTGATTTTGATTTCTTTTTTCGGGTTACCTTGTAAAATATAAATCAAATTTTAAAGTCGACGCCCGGCGAATAATCTTCAATTAATGAAGGATCGCTAGAAACTTAAAGAAGAAGAAGAAACATCTCATTATATAATTAATTCAAATTCAACGGAATGATGGTCTGGTAATTTTGTTGAATGTAGCTTGTTACATTTACATTCAATTGCCCGAGATTGATGACTTATATCCCCGCTTTAAACATGTGAGAAAATGACAAAATCTATCTTCATCCATGGAAATTTTCAATAAAATTTTTCAAATCTTAGATTTAAATATGCAATAATACCCGGCAAGATATAAAGACATTTTCAGAAAAATTTGGTTAACATCCAATGAAAACCAAAGAGATAAAGTGCACAGTAATAGTACCAGTCGATCCAAGTTTTAATGAGAACAAAATGATGAAGCTCAATATTGGTAATTTAAACCCGAAAGAAAATTGAAACAATCATAAGTCTTGATGCGTAATAGTTAACATCCTTTATATAATTTTGTATTAAGCTTTTATGTAAATAAGTCAATTAGTACAGGAGAAAATGAATATTGTGTCTCCCATTTTTATTAAACGCTACAAAGATATCATTCTCGCAAATTCTTGACTTGAACCGACTGGAAAGCTCGATAAGACTTAGTGTTCTATTTAAAAAGAATACAAAATCAATCACAGAGCTAACAAAAAATATTTCAAACGAAAAATCGATAAAATATCTAACATGTGTATTTTGCTGTAAAACCTTCCTTTTGAAATAAAAACGAATGCTGAGATGAATTTGTATATATGTAGGTGTTGCTACTAAGATATGAAATGCAGAAACACACACACACACACACACACACACACAGAGAGAGAGAGAGAGAGAGAGAGAGAGAGAGAGAGAGTAAGAGAGAGATAATTGATACTAATGTGTATCGATAAACATCCTCATCGCGTAGCAATCTACGAAACAGTTCGATGAGTAAGCTGTTTTCTACAAACGTTTTCGCCCTGAGAACAACTTATATTTGTGCCTGATATATTGTGTCTGTAACATAGTAATTACGCAAGATTTCCTATATGCACTTTTTTCCTTTGCATGTAACAACAAGATACAATAAAAGTCAGAGGATAATGGACTTTCAAAATATTACAATACTCCAAAGGCGACCTAGATTGTGTTTTTGCAATATGAGCATTCATCCTGCAGACGTACTCGAAGAATTGGTTGACTCAATGATGCCTTAAATGGAGATAGTTTCAATGAGGAAGCAACTTTAGCTAAGTCCGAGTTTGCTCATTGCATTGAGCTCACCATGTACTGTTTTGACTTTGCCTCTGTCTCATATAGATCATGGATGAATTTTCTTCACACAGACGTGCAAATAACTGGGTCTACGGTCATGAAACTTTATGCAATACTCGGAGTACATCAAATGCAGTTTTTTGATTGGTTGAATTCTGAGTCTGATTACTCAAAAATTTTAAGACCACAAGGCCTGACAAAGCTAGATTGTAGAAGTTTTGATACCGGTATGGGTTTTGTTTCAATGCCTAATGAATGGTAATTTTTGTCAATACATAACCCAATATCATAGCTTAGATCATAGACATGAGCATAAACCTTCTTAGTTGCGTCTTTAGTTTGAAAAGACAACGAACTGGAACCATGATGTTTGATATATAAACAAAATGTTATACACAAAGTATTTAAACATAAGTGTCTGACGACTCAAATACAACAACATTTATTCATTGGCAACCAGAGTACTGTTTCTTCACGTGTACTAAATAACTGAGCACAGTCACTGACAGTGGCGGTACAAAGTTGTTTGAGTTTTTGGGTTTAAAACAAATAGAGCAGATGGAAATGGTGGGTAGTCATTTGAAATTTCGGAAGAAGCAGGCGAAATATATCAAGGGAACATTCAAAATTCTTGTCGAACTACTGTTCATTGCATCTTAAAAAAAATGCAGTACACTGAAGAATATGATCATTTTGATGTGTGGCATTGTTAACATGTATTGTTTCTATATCTGAAAATTATAAATCTTTTGAGCTGTATACGCGAATAAACTCGGAAACACCAACTGTGATACTAAAACCATATTGGATTCCTTTTTGTCTTTTTAAAATATGAACCACAATGGTTATCCCTATAATGATTTTCTAATTTGCACCTGCAGTTTAGCAGATGTACACTTGTTATCAATTTGTTCCTACCACGTTAAGGAACCAACAATCAATCAATCTGAAAAAAATGAAAATAACGTATCTAGCAAGAACGACATCAAAAATGTAGTATTCCACCTTTTCTGTTGCCTTTGACAAATTTTAAGTGATAGCAATTTGGCACATAATGTATAATTGCCATTACATTTTATTATCTTCTTTTTTGCACTGAGTATGCAAATCTAACAGAAAAGCGTAACATTTTCCGCATTAATTTGGTCCTATTTTGATGTACAACAGAATTAATCATCCGTAAAACTCAAGAAAAAATATTTCAAAAGCTACAAAAATTAACAACTGAACTGAGTCAAACATTTTAAAATTGAAAGACACAAACAATGATGCACTTTTATATTCTTTTATGCAAAATTAAATACATAACTCAATGTAATGCAACTAATTTGGGTTGGGTTTGGGGAGGGGGGGGGGGGGTAGGGTGTAGGAGAAGGGTACGCAACATGAATAATTTAGATAGAAAACAAGCAGTTAAACTGAGATATGATGAGTATTTCTGAAAGACTCGTTAAAGATAAATTTGTGTGTTCTGTCAAACTGTTGTATATGTAACAGTAAATGGATGAAATTAGGAATTACACGTAATTACGAAACAATTCAGTAAATACCTGTAATTACTGATCAATTAATAATTACATGTATTTACTGATTGTTTCAGTGATTACAGGTAATCACTGATCTTTTTCGTCATTTTTACAGCTATTTACTAACTTGATATTTTTGTTTCAAAGTTTTAAACATAATTCAAGAAACCAAATAAGAAAGTAAAGGGGTTGGGATTGTAGGGCTTACTTTAGGGATAAGGAATCAAAGGTCCTTCAAGACTGCATGCTCTTTATTTACAGTTTGTGTATAGAAACTTGAAAATCATATGCAACATACAAGAAAATGATATAAATCCATGCAACGACATTGTTTAATTCACAAATTATCTCAACCAAACATGTATATTGTCTCCAATAAACATAAGAAAAATGCCTATTTATATAAATTTATATAGTGCAAGACAATAATGTAGTACCTCTGTGTCAGGTCGGTGGTGCTCCACTGGCGGAGGAGCGAAACTACGAAGAAGGAGAGCCTCGTTCCCGAACACTGACAGAGATTTCCAGAAACCAAACCGATAGCTTGTCGACTGCACAGAGCGTGTAACCGATATCGACTGTAGAGTAATTTAACTGCCAAGGTAAGTTAGAAAGCTTACATTGGCGCTGCGAGCAGTTGTTTTCCGTTCCGATTCACTCGGGGAGTTGAATTTTCTAAGCGAAAAATAATAAAAAGGGCCCAAACAGCATCCTCCATTTTTTCATTAGGGGATCCCTGACAGGTCACCTAATTTATAGCTTTTGGCTGCCCGCGGCTTTGCTGGGGTAGTCAATTTGGGAGGGAAAGTAAAAGGCAACGGGTAGGGAAAACTTTCGTGGCTGTGTTTCAGTCACTAATTTTTGTTTTTTAGGGATTTTTCACATTTTGCCGTCCGCGGAGCCCTTGTAGGGAATTGTGTGAACCCCATATATATATATATATATATATATATTGGTGAAAACCCCAAATCCCTTGTAGGGAATTATGTAAACCCCAAATCCAGATTCGCAAATCACATTGCTTTTCGCTATCACCAGGAGAACATCACTACAAAGAAGAATAAGTGTAAGTGTCAAATATTTGTACAATTTGCACACATACAAATATCATTCCTCAATACATACATCTGGGGTCAACTTAAAAGCTTGATCCTCAGTTATAAAAAAGTGTTTAAATAAATACCACAAAAAACGAACAAATAATAACGTCACCCCTATAAATGTGTACTCCCTGTCTCAGCCCAAAATAAATTTAAATTGTTTATTCAATATTTGTCTCCCAAGTTGTCACCGTGGCTAGCACTACAAACCAGTAAAAGTCTGAAATGGCCTATATCTGTACTCGACTGTACTGATTTTTACTCGACCAGTCTGAATTGGTCTGAAATTTACTTGATAATACTCGACTGTAGTCTGAACCATACTTAACAGCCTGAACTTGTACTCGACCCTTACTCGACCAGTACTTAACCATTTTATATGCATCTGAACCATGCTCGACCTAGTCTGAACCATGCTCGACCTAGTCTGAACCATACTCGACCTAGTCTGAACCATACTAGACCTAGTCTGAACCATACTCGACCAAGTCTTAACCAACCTAGACCTATTTTTTGTATCTATCTATTGTATTTCATCAATTTAGGAACTGTTTTTAACAACAGCTATTTCCCCTGGCTAGAAATTTGAACAACAATTTTGAATTAAAAATGTATTCAATATAGCATTGAAACCAAAATTTCACAATAAACATAATATAACTTCATTACCATATTCATCAACACTTATATACATGCATATATATCACCTTTAAAATAAAAATAAAAGAAGCTGATCAAATAATCTCAAAACTGAATTGTGACTAATATTTTCAATGCTATTCAAAATTTTTTTGAATGTTTCAGATATATTTTATGGTTACTGGACAATTTTCACCATTAACTTAAGCCTCGTATAGATTTATGGTGTCAGTTGAGTTTAGTTAATAATGCAGTGAACATTTTTTTTCATTCAAATATATATAAAATAGCATATAACAGCAACTTAATAAATTTAAAAAATGACACCTTGAAACCAAGAATTTAAATTTAATCATGATAATAGAACTTCCATAGTAATCCTGTGATAAACTTTTAAAAAAGGAAATGTGTTCCAAAGTTACAGTAAAAATTTATTTCAATTAAATTTAAATAATTTTTGTCAAAATTAAAGACATGGCATACAAGAAGCACTTTGATAAGGTTTAATTACCTCAGTACATGTGTATTTTACAGGTAAAAAGAAAGCCCTATTTTTCTTAAACTCGTGTATTACTTATCTAGTGAATTCAAAAGGCCTTGCGATTTAATTTTCACAGGATGTTGCAATTTTCAATGAATGTTATTTAGAATTTAATACTTTCTGACCAGGTGTGATCTTTTTCATGAGTTTGCCCCAAGCAGGAGGTATTACTTTATACTTCACCACTAATCAGAAGAACAATTTTATTAATTTCTTTAATTTTTATCCCTTTTTGATATATATTGTATATAATATATCCCAAATTATAATAATAGATATATTTCTAAAATAAGGTTAAACAATTTCAGTGATTTTGTTGGCTGTTGTTACCTCATTAAAAAAATAATCATATTAATTATATAACTATTGTACATTTTTTGTACGTAACCATGAAACTTATGTAGTTTTTATTTAGGAATTTAGGAAAATTAATTTAAAAAAAAAAACACATGCCAAACAAGAAGCACCTTAATAAGGTTTAATTACCCTCAGTATAGGTGTGGTTTTTAGGTAAAAGAAAATCTTTTTTTAACAAAACTCTAAAACTTTAAAATGCATGAATATAATTAAATTATTATATAAGATAATTTGATTTAACTATCTCTATTCGATAAATCTGAGAATCATGTAAGAATGTAAAAATCTGTTTTTATAATATATCTTTATTTTATTGTGGCTGTTGTCATGTCAGTTAAAAAGAAATTTATTTTAACAGTTAAAATTTAGAAAAAGTAAAGGTTATTTGGTCAAGTATGGTTCAGACTGGTCGAGTATTGTTCAGACTTTTGGTCGAGTATGGTTTAGACTGAAAAAAATAGGTCGAGTACAGGTCGAGAATGGGTTAAGACTTTTTCAGACTGGTCGAGTAATAGTTCAGACTATTTTTAATGGCAAAGATAAGGGTCAAGTACAAATCAGTAAAGTCGAATATGGTTAAGACTGGGATCGAGTAATGTCGAGTAAAATTCAGACCAATTCAGACTGGTCGAGTAAAAATCAGTACAGTCGAGTACAGATATAGGCCATTTCAGACTTTTACTGGTTTGTAGTGTAGAGTACATATAAACTCAGCTACCTTTGAGGAATTGCTATCCATCCCGTGGGTTAGGGCAAAAATTGCTGCAAAAATTTGGGAATTAAGGGAGGATAAAGGTAACCTGGAGTTCGAGGATCTCAGGGAAGTCCCATATATGAGAATCACTGCGGCAGCCCTGGATATTATGGATTGTAGTACCTCCTTGCCAGCCAACAGGGGGGTTAGTAAAATTTGCAGGGAGGAGATGGGGCACAGAAAAAAGGTGCAATGCATCGACAGTTTAATCCAGGCACGAGGTAGGGGCCACATCACACCCGAATACTAGTATCCCATGCACGGGGGAGAAACACCAAGGGCAATGGCGGCAAGAAGTAAGTGGAGGCTACCAGGACAAATGGGATAGGCACATGCCTCAGTATGGTAATTCAAGAGACTACAGGTATGAGGGGGATCCCGATCCCGGTACAGCAATACAGAGTAATGGGGGGGGGGGGGGGGCTTAGCTAACTGGTATACCGAAGGAGAGGGCCCAAGGTTTCGAGACTCCCATGTGGAAAGTGAGACCCCAGCGTCGCGACATATCAGTAGCATGGGGTACCAGGGGGCAGCAAGACGGGGGACTGGGGAACAAAGAAGCTCACGACGAGATACCTATGAACAACAGGAGGCCATAGGAGGACCGGATACCCAAAGATTTCAAGATGGGCCAAGGGGGCCAACTGGGGGTAGACCACCAATCTTGCAAAAGAGTCTCAGGTATGATGGAAAAACAAATTGGCAGGCTTTTCACGCCAAATTCTCCCGATTGGCCCAGGTAAGTGGGTGGTCCCAAGGGGAGTGCAAAGATCAATTGTGCTGGTCCTTAGATGGAAAGCCCAGCGAGTTTTATGCCTTGCTGGTGGAAAGGAGGCATAATTTGTCCTATGAAGACCTAGGGAATAAATTGGTCAAACGGTTTGGGTTTAATGACTTGCCAGAAACAGCTCAAGTTCAATTTAGCATTGCAAGGCAAGGAGGGAGGGGGGCGAAACCCTGGATGACTGGACCGACAGAGTCTTGTCCCTCTCCACAAAAGCCTTTCGCCACTTGTCCGAGCATCACATGTACCAACAGGCGGTCATGATGTTGTGCCAGGGGACTGTAGACAAGGAGGGTGGAATGTTGGCCTCAAATGCTAAGCCCAAAAGTGTTGAGGAAGCAGTTAATAAAATAAGGTGGCACCAGCATAACCACCAAGCGATATATGGCTATTTCCTATGCTAGCTTTACTCTCACCCCGGAACAACAAAAATACTGTACCACCCGGAAGGAGCTGTTGACCATTGTCAGGTTCACTAGGCTGTTCAGACACTACTCGCTGGGACGGCGGTTTTTGGTTCTAACCGACCACAGCAGCACATGGCTGACCAATTTTAAGGAACCTCAGGGACAATAAGCTAGATGGCTGGAAGAAATCAGTCAATTTGACATGGAAATCAAACATCGGCCCGGGGCTAAACATCCCAATGCTGACGCCTTGTCCCGCTTGCCCCAGGAGAGCCCTTGTCCCGAGTTCCGAGTGGAGCTGGGTCTGGCCGATTTTCCCTGTGGGGGGGGGGAGGCAGTTTACAATCAATGTCGATGCTACGATATCATTGGCGAAAAAATCTACAGCCAGTGTTAAACAAACCAGAGGCGCACCTGCGTAGGTGGTGCATATATCCCGGGTATCTGTGTCTAGAATGGGGGATTGTACTACAATGAGTTAGCCATATGGACCGAAGGCGGTGGTGATATCTGGGTCCAGGCGATAGGGGAAGACTCTGGAGTTAACTTGGGAGTCAGTCAAGAGGAATTGTTGGGAAATCAAAGTACTTACCCGGAACTAACATTAGTGGTTCAATGGAGGAAGACAAAGAAAGAACTCTCTGAGGAGGAACTTTTCTTGAGCAGCCTTGCTACAAAATATTACTGGTTAAACAAAGAATTATTTGTCTTGGGGGAGGATAACATCCTGTATAAAAGAGTCCAACGGGTGGGTCAAAAAGGGTGGTTATCCCACAAAAATTGCAACAAAAGCCTACTGGGCTGTGCCATGATATTCCTGCAGGTGGCCATCAAAGGGTGGAACGAACATATCAAAGGATTAAATCGCGGTATTACTGGAGGGGAATGAAGAGTGACATAGAAAAGTATGTAACGAGTTGCGCCGCGTGTAGCCAAAACAAAAAGGCAACACATGCCAACCGACATCCAATGGTAAAACATCGTGCAGGGGCACCAATGGAAAGGGTCCATTTAGACTTCGTGGGGCTCCTTCACAAAACCGAACGAGGCAATGAACACATCCTTATGATGATAGACCAGTTTACCAAATGGGTAGATTGTATCCCGCTCCCATCTCAGGGTGCAGAATTAACTGCTCGGACAGCAGTTAATGAATTCTTCTCGCGTTTTGGTCTTCCAGGTATTCACCGACTAGGGGAGGAACTTCGAATCCCATCTGTTTAAAGCCATGTGTGCCCTCCTCCACATACACAAAAGTAGGACCACCCCATAACGCCCTCCCCCAATGGGCAAGTAGAGCGCTGCAACCGGACCCTGATGGTTTCAGTACGGTGCTTTGTTGGGAAAATTCAGAAGTCCTGGGATCTATTCCTCCCACAATGAGCGGGGGCTTTCGGAGCGTCCGTCAGTAAGAGCACAAGGTTAACTCCTAACCATCTCATGCTAGGAAGGGAGGTCAATCAGCCAGCGGAGCTAATGTTTAAGGGACCCCAAAGGGAAAATCTCAAGGATAAGGATCAGTATGTGGCCGATCTAGAGTGGGAAATCCAAGGGGCCCATGAATTGGCCTGTGCGAACCTTAAGACGGCACAGGAACGCCTCAAAAGGGATTATGACCTCAAGGTTGTAGTCAAAAGGTTTCAGGTGGAGGACCTAGTGTATCAGCTGGATACAGCAACCGTAAAAGGTAGATGTCGGAAATTGTCTCCTTCTTGAAAGGGCCCCGTGGTAGTTTTGGAGAGTCTCACACCCTACCTGTACCGGGTAAAAATGAAAAAAGCTATGATGGTGGCACATCATGACCGGATAAAGTTGTGTACAGATAGGGAGGTCCCCAATTGGTGTAGAAAATTACAAGCTCAGGTACTAACAGGAAAAAATTGGGAGGAAATAGACGAGCTTGGGAACAAGGAAAAAAAAGGACGCAATATCTATTGTTCATGTCGGGGACCAGATGATGGAGGTCTAATGATCAGATGTGACGAGTGCAGGGAATGCCTCCATGGACGGTATGTAAACATCACTCTTGGGGAGGCTGAGCAGATAGACGCCTATCAGTGTCCAGGATGTTCGGCTTCCACGGGGGTGCACGTGTCCATGGTAACCCTGTACTCTAAGGTTGGTTTCTTTCAGATGGAAAACGTAGGTCAAGACACACAGCAGCCGGGAGGTGGCCCAGGGCCAGCCCTTGGAACAGAGACAGAGGCACAGGGGGATGACAGTCCGCCATCCCCACAGCTGCAAGATGACAACCCCACTTATGTGGAGGAAGAAGAATTTGTGGTCCTGGTAGAGGATGAGGAGCTACTGGGACTGGGAACCCAGAGGTGCTGGAGAACACAGGCCCTCCAGCAGAGGTAGGTAGGGAAGGGGGTCCGGAGCACCCACAGGGGTAGTAGGAGTGGAGGTCCGATGGGAAAGCCACCTGAAGGAGGCAGAGGCTGAAAGAGAGAATGAGGTGGGAGAAAAGAAGAAGAAACAGAAGAAAAGCAGAAAGGACAGAAACCGCCGTCGGCGGGTGGCCAAGAGGCAAAAGAGGGCAGACAGACCCCACCTAAAGCAGCAGGCAAGTCCCAGACAGCCCAGTCCCAGGATGGCATGTGGAAGGCCCGTGGTCAGGATAAGGTGAGTCTTGACCAACCTTGAGGCCCAGCCCTCGGTGAAGTGGAAACACCTCGCTCTGTGGGGCAAGGTGGAGCAGTTGGGATTAGACTCTCATGTTCAGTTTCCGGCTGTGAAGTCCGGGCACCAGGTTTAGAAGGACACATCCTAGCTGAACACGTGGTGGAGGTGTTTAGGGACTTGGATGTGTCGGATCCAGGACTAGCGAGGGTTCGCATCACCTCCCTCAACACGCTGTTCAGGGCCCTAGGAGGGGGAGCTGTGGGGGACCCCATCCGCTTCGTCATTGGTCAGCTGGAGACGGTCGGACTACCCCAGGAGGATCTGTGCGCAGAATGAGGAGCCATGGCAGCAATGTGTAAATTGGCACAGTGGGAGGTCCCCCTTTCAGTTGTCACACCGGAGTCTCCCAGGCCCATGGGTCAGGTAGGGGTGTTCAGTTCCCGTGGTCTTCCCCCAGGCCCGTTCCCTCCCTCATGTCCCTTCCCTGTCCAGGTCCTACCCGGTCACTTCCAGGTCTAGGGTCTCGGAGCTCACCTCTGTCTCTGGGAGCTTGGGGAAGATCGCAGAAAGGAGATTTTCTGGGGAGCAGGGGAGTAGAGTCCAGATAGTCCAGAGACCTGCCCAGTACATTTGATAGCCATATGCACTTGGACAGGTCTTTGACCAAGTTTGAGCTGTCTCCACGGTTGTCCCTGGGAGATTTCTTGAGGATGCGGTTTACTCCCGCCCCTGAGGATCCAGTCAAGCTGGCTTGAGGGGTGGTCGTTTTCTGCGACCCAAAGACTTGGCCCAGTGTGCCGCTTAGGCTGGAACCGGGATGGGTCGGGGCGGTGGGGATCCACCCCAAGATTGCCGGCCAATTTCAAGATGACGTGCAACATCGGTTTCACACGCTGGTGACCCACCCCAGTGTGTCCGCCCTTGCAGAGGTGAGGGTTGATTTTACGGCCGAGGAAAAGTCACATGCCTGTCAGGTCTCCACCTTGAAGTGGGCCCTCCAGTCCTGCCGCTTCGACCAGCCAGTGGTCTTGCACATAAGGGGCAGCAGGGTGGATCCGGTTCATGCGAGGACACATCGAGAGGTGTTGAGGGCTATGACAGGCATATGCATGGTGATCAATCCGGTTCAGTTGATTTACCTCCACTGTTTCCAGGGGGATCAACCAGGAGAGGGAGTGGCAACACACCTACTGCAATGCCTATTTTGGGTGTCCACTCCTTCAGTCCTGAGCAGAAGGATGCCCTGAGGATGGTGCCGCCGCAGCGGATCCTTTTGGAGAGTGATACCCTTTACTTTCCCCCGCCGAACGCTAGGCATGGTCACCCTCATCACCTGTATGAGGTAGCCAAGGCAGTGGGGAAAGTGAGGTCGGAGTCTCCAAGGGAGTTACTGTGGCTGGCTTATCTGAACGGTTGTCGTCTGTATGGAGTGGAGGGAGTCTTGTAGGCCGGCCTCGCCAGTAGAAAGACTGCAGTACATGTATATATATATATTGAAGCCCGTTGGCTAGAATGAATTGTTACTTCAATGAATTAAGTTAATAAGCCCGTTGGCTACAATGAATTGTTACTCAATGAAATAGGTTAATAAGCCCGTTGGCTTTAAATTCTAAATTTTAGTTCTGTATATAGGGGTAATAATAGTCTGGTCCAGAGGGGTATGTATCTAGGGGGTTCCAATTGTCGTTATGTCTCTGGGGGGTTCTACTTGTTTTTGAAATTCTAAAGGTCCCCTTGTCCTTGTTTAACCCCTGTCTTTCCCACATCACAACTAATCACCACCGGGGTATAACCCTCCTGACCCCCTGATTCACTCCTCTTGTATAAAGTTGGGGGGAGTGTAGTACCTCTAGGTCAGGTCGGTGGTGCTCCACTGGCGGAGGAGCGAGACTACGAAGAAGGAGAGCCTCGTTCCCGAACACTGACAGAGATTTCCAGAAACTAAACCGATATCTTATCGACTGCACAGAGCGTGTATCCGATATCGACTGTAGAGTAATTTAACTGCCAAGGTAATAAGTTAGAAAGCTTACAATAATATAAATCCATGCAACAACAATGTTTAATTCACAAATTATCTCAACCAAACATGTATATTGTCACCAATTACCATAGAAGAATGCCTATTTACACAATGAATGCAAATAACTTATTATGACATGACAAACTGTTGTCACATCTTGGGTTACACAAAACGTTAGAATTGACACATTTGCATGTCTTTCGCACACAACCTGTTTTGCATGCACACTTCACTAATCCCTACACATCTCCGACTAACTGTAGGCGCGCTGCTTCACTAACACTCTTAATCGAGTAAGTTATATGATTATTAGATGTTGAGTGGCTATTAACATATTGAGAATGTTGCATAATAAGCCGCGGACCCTTATCCTTACGAAGCACCTAGTTCTGATTGGCGGACAGACGCAGACGGACAAGATAAATGTGGATGGTGTGGATACACAAAACTAGTTTAACCCCCGCAGCATATTGCGTGGGTCTGTACCAAGTCTGGATTTAAGGCCCCAAACGGATCCATGAAAGGGATCTGGTAGATGCTTAGGGTTGGCAAAGCAAAAACCAACGGTCTTGTTTATTTTAAAGACCCGAAATTATGGTACATGTATATACTATTTAACAAATACAATCCTTTGATGAAATACAATTTGAAAAAAATGTTATGATCAACTAAACACGATTGTACTCTTTTCCATTCTTTTGTTACCTTGAACCGCCTCGGTGTTGTCGTGGTAGAATGCTCGCCTCGAGTGCCGGAGGTCGTGGGTTCGATTCCAGGCTGGGTAAATAAGAAAAGGGTATGTGTTGCTTCTCTGTTTAGTACGTGGCATTTAAGAGTAATTTAAGAGTGAACAAAGACTAGTCAACCCATGTCAGAATTGTGTGTCAATGAAGTTTTATAAAGTTTAACATTCGTCTGATATTGTAAATTATTTGTTTAACAGCAATTTGCTCACCATTTTGACAATGGATCAATAGAATAAAAGGTTTTTATATACAAAAGGGCAAGATGGATCTGTTAACAGAATTACATTGGCAGATTGTACGAAGCTTTTTTATGAGTAATAAATTGAAAACAGATCCGACGAACACAATATCTATTTGGTTTGGTTTTTGTTTTTGTTTTTGGTTTGTTTGGTTGGTTTTTTTGGGAAGGGGGGGACTCAGTGACCCAGTGGTCTAAGTAGTCGAACTACTGTATCACTAGCCTGTCAAACTGAGGTTATGAGTTCGAATCTTAATTGATTAGGATTATCAGTTTTCCTACCGAAGGTCGGTAGTTCTTCCCGTGCACTCTGGCTTCTTCCACCAATAAAAACTGAACGCCACGAAATAGCACAATAGTGCTGAAAGTGGCGTTAAACACCAGACAATTAATCAATCAATCAATCAATCAATCATTTTTTTTATAATTATCATTTTTTTTGTGTGTATATCCTGATTTATTAACTATTTGAATGTGTTGATTATTTGTGAGCCCTTTGTTAATCCTTCTTACCCACCTATGGCATTTACCCTACTAAATAAATTAAGTGCCTTTTCTTCAGAATAAAATATGATGAATAAAACGGAATCTTGTACTTTTTTGTAGGTTGCACAAAAAAACAAAGAACCCGACATTCGTCAGGCTGTAATTAATCCTGACACAGATGTGGATGTACCAGATTTGGAAGATGAGGTGGTTGAGGAGGATAAGGAGGATGCAGAGAAAGAGGATTCGACAGATGAAGAAGTTGTTAAAACCCAAGAACCAGACAATCAGGGAAATGCAAAAAATCAAGAAAATCAACAACGGAAGTGGCAAGGGAAGCCTATGAACGCTACCTTGATGATTCCGATCGCGGAAGGCCATTAGAGGCAAAGATGATGAGGTGCATGGACAGATTTTTAGACATGTGATTTTTATTCAATTCAGAAGAAACTTCAGAATATTACAGGAGGCAGCCTATCATAAATAAAATATATGGGTTTATAACATTTACGTGTTATTTTGTATATGATTGTGGCTACTTCTCTCCAACTCCTGAAAAAATTCTAGTCTACCCTTTCAAGAAATATTTTCATCTTATTTTGTTTAGTGTTTTATTTAACTTCAGAGAATTCGTTTAGATAATCAAACAGACAATAGTTTCAAGAAGTATAAAGGAATGAAAATATATTAAATGCTACTAATTTATTTAAATAAACACTTGTACTTCAAAATAAAACTTTCAATAATGGATAACATTAATAGTTTTCAAGAGCTATCATGACACTGCGTCTTCCATAAAAGGCTACAGTCTTCTTGACATGCATAAGTATGAGAAATAAGAAATCTTCCTGGTTGAATGTCCACTAAGTATCTAACAATCAATGACTATTCGATTTGCAATGATTGAGATAATATATTAACTTGTCCGTTATGTTTTGCAATATTAGAATTCTGACTGATTTCTTGGAAGGGATGGGATATAAATTTGCCAATGTCTCATTAATCTTATTTCTGTCAGTTCACTTTAAATAAAATGATTTGGTATGAGTGCCAATGAGACAACTCTCCATTCAAGTCACAATGTATAAAAAGTTAACTATTATAGGTTAAATTACGGCCTTCAACACGGAGCCTTGGCTCACACCGAACAGCAAGCTATAAAGGGCCCCAAAATGACTAGTGTAAAACAATTCAAACAGGAAAACCAACGGTCTAATCTAAATAAAAAACAAGAAACGAGAAACACCTATGAACTACACCAACAAACGACAACCACTGAACAACAGGCTACTGACTTAGGACAGTTGCTTGTTTAGCGACACAGTCTTACCGAAAAAGAAAAAGGTATGCGTTCCATCCGTTTGTTGGTCAGGATATAATTTTACTCTTAACTCGGACCCAGGTAAATACATGTCGGAGTGTAAGGGAAAATCTAAACAAGAATGCATGCTAAGCATACCACACTTGTAATCAAAGTATCGAAAACAGAATCGGTGTCCAACAGATATAAAAAAAAAAAGCTTTTGAAGAGAAAATTGAAAATATTTTTTGAACGGACATACTGGCGGACGGACAGACAAGGTGATTGCAATATGAGTGCGGGTACAATATTATGACAGTGTATTCATCTTAGATACTAGTGGTAAAGAAGTCTGGTACAACACGGGGTAATCTTGACTTGTTAAAATATTTGATGCTTTTTAGAATAATAATTGCCTATTGGATATTAGTACCAGCAAGTCACAATGAGCATTGAAGCTGTGAAACACCATTTTAGAATAAAGACTGAGTTTTCTAATACAAAGCAACAAGGAGAAAAATAAAATAAATTATGCACCAAAACGTGTTATCAAAATAAAAACAAGTATTGCCTGAAACAATAATATATGCACATAAAGCATCAAGTATTAAAACAGGTTTTCATTGAATATTGATCACATTGGGTTCGACTGGTAGCATGCTAGCTTCGACTACGGGTCCAATTATTTTGTTGGACACCCTGATCGAATGAATTTAACATTGGATTTTTCGGCTTCTCCATCAAGCATGATGCATTCATGAGTAAGAGCAGGTATTGGTTTACCCGAAGAAAGAAAAGTGTTCTTTGAAGCGGGTATGCTATCTTCTTACCTAGCATATAAAAATGCGACTAAACGTGTCGGTCATGTCCAAAAAGGTATATTCATTTATCATTATAATTTCATCATCATAAATATGCATGTAATATTTGTCGCTGGATATAAGGCATACATCAGTAGCATTATCATCTTCGTCGTCGTTGTCGTTTTCTTCGTCGTAAGTATTATAGCTTGAGGCTAAATTCTTATCTGATATTTTAGCCAATTTATGTTGAGAACTTAGTTTAAGCATACATTTCTATGCTATAGATTTTTTTATAAATGTCCAAGTTAAAGCCAATAGAGAGCATAGAAGTGTGTTTATCAAATGATCATGTTTACTCAAGGTGAAATCGGATGCATGACAAAAAAATATTTTAGTAGCTTGAACTACACAAAATTTGAGTAAAAGTTGAACAAAATTTATTGATGTTCTATAAAAAATATATGTTTGTAAATTGTCTAGAAAAATATTTTTGCCGCTTATTGTACATAGCAATTCTTAAATCAAAACAAAACAAATAGTTGTTTTAGTTAAATAGAATGAAGTTCAGGATTTATTCCTTTGGTTTTGGGTAGAACTGTTTTTCATCTCTCTCATTATAAGTCCATCAGGTTCAAGAGTACGTAGCTGATGCATCCAGAACCTTTCTCTCTGTTTTCTCCGTAGGGAGTCCCAATTTTGGCTTACCTCAATAATTTGAAAGGTGATATTTTCAAAAGTATGCCCTGTTCTTAAGAGGTGTCTCGTAATTGGACAGTTTCTCCCTTTTGTATAAAATGATCATGTTTACTCACAATTAAAACAGTAAGAAAGGGGTTGACTCGACTCGTCCGATTGAAACGAAGCACAAAAACAGCAATTACTAGTATTCCCAAATAAACACCATGTACCGATCTAAGAGTACTCGCAGCTTCTGAACATTATTTTAAAAACAATTACAACTAATGAATACAAAATAATTATTCAGTATAAAATATCAATCAATACACGTACCACAAATTAAGTATAAAAACTTCATAAACAGTCTAGAAAAGCAAGACCTTTTGTCACGTCAAAAGCACAGACTATCTGTAGGACCATAAGTGTTCATAACTGTAAAGCAGTACATATGTAGTTTCTATTAATTGTAATCATAATTTACTAGCAAAAGATACATGCTAATTTGTTAGTGGATATATATATAGATATATGTTTATTTTAAAAGAAACATAAGAAACAAGAATATGTGTCCATAAGATTACACGTCAGTATCACATTTCCGTGTTAAGTGAGCCACTAAATCCAGGAAAAATTCTAGTTCAATATGTAATTTTAAAACTTTTAATTCTCATGCGAGATGTGTGAACTAACAGGCGCACAGAACAGAAATAACAACTGTCATAGGCAGGTTTACAAATAAAGAATTGCATCCTACTTTAAAGAACGGCATTGAAATGTTCAAACATGGTCGTTTTTAAAACGTATTTATCGAAGTCAAACGTCAATCATTTCTTTTTTTTGTTTGTGCAATACAATTTGTGATCAGGGGCGGATCCAGGAGATTTGAAAGAGGTTCTCGATAATGGAATTTCTACTGCCGAGCGGAGCTATGCGAAAAAAAATTGGACGATTTTATACTAAAAATTTATAAATATATCGTGAAAAACATGAGATTTTCAAAATTGGATCCGCCAATGCACGTTTAAGTATACATGAAAACTCGTCCAAGAGTCCATGCATCATTATAATTAAAGATGAAAAAGTACTATCGGATAAATGTATCAATGATATAAATTTCTACCCACGTCAAATTTATCTTGAATTAAATCATAGAAAAATACTAAAAAAGAGTCAGTCGCCTTTTACATTCGGGTGTGTTGGAATCTACTTTTCAAACGTTATAACTTATAAAAACAAAAAAAGAGATAACCTTCTCGCTTCAGATTTTATTATTTTATTATTTTCATACTAAATTTTGACTTGGTAGTTTTTAAAATCTATATTTAGAGAAGAACTGAAATATGGGTCAAGTGAAATGACAAGAAATGATGGGTGTATCTGATTACAAGTTGCTGGCTTACTTATTCTTTTAAAATATTGTTGTCAATTAAATCATTCAAAATTTAATGACAAAATATTTTAAAGATTTAAAAAGTAGATGGGGTTGGTTTTTACATTAAATCTATTCCAGCAAATTATTTTTTTTAATCATTATCAAACAGCCATTTATTTGGGATGTTTAAATACGCAGCCTCTGTTGTAATTACTTTACCGTCGTCAAATTTGAAATATTATACCAGCTCAAATCGGTCAGTGCTGTTCATTGGGAATGTTTTTGAACGCAGTCTTTGTTGTAGTATCTTAACTGTCGTCATCTTTGAAATTTTAGAAATGTACCAGTTCATATCGCACATTACTATTTTTATTAGAATAAAATTGAGAATGGAAATGGGGAATGTGTCAAAGAGACAACGACCCGACCATAGAGCAGACAACAGCCGAAGGCCACCAATGGGTCTTCAATGCAGCGAGAAACTCCCGCATCCGGAGGCGTCCTTCAGCTGGCCCCTAAACAAATATGTATACTAGTTCAGTGAAAATGGACGTCATACTAAACTCCAAATTATACACAGGAAACTAAAATTAAAAATGATACAAGACTAACAAAGGCCAGAGGCTCCTGACTTGGGACAGGCGCAAAAATGCGGCGGGGTTAAACATGTTTTTTGAGATCTCAACCCTCCCCCTATACCTCTAGCCAATATAGAAGCATATCTATGTAGTCTCTGTTGTAAATACCTATATAACCTACGTCATTTTTTGAAATTTTAGAATTGTACAAGCGTTGTTGTGTTTAGTTTTAATTGTATAAATTCCAAGATTGTTAAAGCTAAATCAGAATAGATTGACATGATTCATTTTACATCATAATCATACTGATGAAGGATATCTGTTATCCGAAATATTTATAGATACTTACATTTATTGTTTCCTTTTTTTAATATTTGTGTTGTTTTGCACACTTTTTAGGCGTTTATATATATATATATATATATATATATATATATATATATATATATATATATATATAGTGTCTAAAAATAGCAACAATCAACATCCAATCTATCTAGGCGTGGATCAGTTTGTAAATAAACTGATGCAGTTACTACATTAAATTATATAAGTGCCTAAGAATGTAACTTTAACACACTAATGAGTGTTATAAAATTAGTTGTTATATTTTATATTATTCACGCAATAATTAGCTTCATCAGGCGTGTGCATCTCTCAAGGTGAAATCGGATGCATGACAAAAAAATATTTTAGTAGCTTGAACTACACAAAATTTGAGTAAAAGTTTAACAAAATTTATTGATGTTCTATAAAAAATATATGTTTGTAAATTGTCTAGAAAAATATTTTTGCCGCTTATTGTACATAGCAATTCTTAAATCAAAACAAAACAAATAGTTGTTTTAGTTAAATAGAATGAAGTTCAGGATTTATTCCTTTGGTTTTGGGTAGAACTGTTTTTCATCTCTCTCATTATAAGTCCATCAGGTTCAAGAGTACGTAGCTGATGCATCCAGAACCTTTCTCTCTGTTTTCTCCGTAGGGAGTCCCAATTTTGGCTTACCTCAATAATTTGAAAGGTGATATTTTCAAAAGTATGCCCTGTTCTTAAGAGGTGTCTCGTAATTGGACAGTTTCTCCCTTTTGTATAAAAAGACCGGTGATTGTTCAGTCTGATGTTGAATTTCGTTTCTGTTTCACCAACATACTGCAGCTTGCAAGTTCCACAAGTAAGAATATAAATACTATTTTTCGTTTTGCAATTAGATGTAACATAGATGTTGTATCGCTGCTTTGTTACTGTGCTGCTGAAAGAGTGGTCAGTGTTGGCGACTTTACAGCACTTACAATTGGTTCTTCCGCATTGTTTGTAACACCCAATTTTAGAAGTCTCTTGTTTCTTTACTTTAGATGTGACAAGTATGTCTTTGAGATTTTTGGGTCTGCGATAGGCAATAGCAGGAAAAATTTCTTTTAAGGAAGAGTCATTTTCGATAAGACGCCAGTGCTTGCGGATAGTAGATGAAATATTTGTCAAATCGGGATGGAAGGTGACAACAAACGGAATTCTATCTGCGCGGGTCGTCTTATCTTTGTATTCCATGAGGATATCTCGATCTTTTTCTTGGGCTTTATCAAAAGCGTCTGTGATGTTTTTGTTTTTGTATCCTCTTGATTTTAGTTGTTTTTATATTTTAACAAAACGCATTTGACTAACAGGTCGAACAACAAATGTTCTTAAACCTTGCTGACTGCCATTGGTGATTGCCAAATAAACGGATCACCGATGTAATAAATGGATCTCAATTATAAATTTAATACTAAACAGAAAACAATAAACATGCGGAAAAGATGGTATACCGCACACAAAAGGTGCAAACTTAAGGTTTTTGTACACCATATCCGGATTTCGACAATTAATGTATCTTCAGTGATGTTAGGAATGGAAACGGTATTTGGAAAGAATTACCTCAATTTAGGATAGACTGTTAAATTTTAAGGAGTCAAAATAGGATGAACGGATCATATAAACCCGAAGGCAAATATAATACAAGCCCAAACGAAAAAATATAAACAAGTCTAAATTGAAAACAACGTTCAAACCTATGATTGCGTTGGATAAAAACCGCAATTTTTATACGTGTGCATGCAAAACAAATTTCTTGTTAGAGGGGTCTAAATACAGCACAAACAACATTTTCCAAAAGACCAAAAGAGTGAAAAAGTATATTTTAACAAAACGCATTTGACTAACAGGTCGAACAACGGATGTTCTTAAACCCTGCTGACTGCCATTGGCGATTGCCAAATAAACGGATCACCGATATAATAAATGGATCTTAATTATAAATTTAATACTAAACAGAAAACAACAAACTTGCGGAAAAGATGGTATTACGCAAACATGAGGTGCAAAAATTTGTACATCATATCCGGATTTCGACAATTATGTCTCTTCAGTGATGTTAGGAGTCGAAACGGTATTTGGAAGGCCATATAATTTACCTCAATTTAGGATAGAATCTTGAATTTTGAAGAGTCGAAACAGGATGAACGGATCATATAAACCCGAAGGCAAATCTAATACAAGCCCAAACAAAAAATATAAATAAGTCTAAATTGAAAACAACGTTCAAACATATGATTGCGTTGGATAAAAACCGCAATTTTTATACGTGTGGATGCAAAACAAATTTCTTGGTATAGGAGTCTAAATACAGCACAAACAACATTTTCCAAAAGACCAAAAAAGTGAAAAAGTATATTTAAACAAAACGCATTTGACTAACAGGTCGAACAACGGATGTTCTTAAACCCTGCTAACTGCCATTGGCGATTGTCAAATAAACGGATCACAAGATGTAACAAAATGAATCTTTATTATTAATTTAGTACCAAACAGAAAACAATAAACTTGCGGAAAAGATGGTATTACGCAAACATGAGGTGCAAAAATTTGTACACCATATCCGGATTTCGACAATTAATGTCTCTTCAGTGATGTTAGGAATCGAAACGGTATTTGGAAGGCCATATAATTTACCTCAATTTAGGATAGACTCTTGGATTTTGAAGAGTCGAAATAGGATGAACGGATCAGATAAACCCGAAGGCAAATATAATACAAGCCCAAACGAAAAAATATGAATAAGTATATATGAGTATATAAAAAGGACCAACCAGCACATTTAATAGTACCGGATCGTCTAGAATAGACGATAATGTGCAGATAAGGAAAAAATTATATAAGTCTAAAGATATGCACAACGGTAGTTATATAAGATGGTAATATACGAAGATGATGTTATAAATCGTGTTGACAAATATTTCGGCTTAACAAATAGCCTTCGTCAGTGTCAATAATTTTAACAATACTAATTGTACGTCTAAAATAGCTCAGTAAAACAGGTAAGTTTTGGTCTATAGATTTAATCCAAAATCTCGAACGTCCAATATAAAACAAAACTCGATACTCAAATATACGTGACTGTGTATATTTACATCCCAAAATGAGTGTAAAATAAAACTGCTAGTATTTCTTATTGATGCCGTTTGGATGATGTACATTTAGTTCCTTTATCCAAAAGCTTTCCCGAACCTGTCGCTGGGCATCACTCCAGTGAATTTTCTGCTCAATCACTAGGATTTTCATGCGGTTAAAGTCATCAAGTTTGTGACCCAACTGTCTGAAATGCTGAGAAACTGGGAGAAGTGGCTTCTTCGAGACCAACACTTACCTGTATTACTGCATATATATACCGGTCTAAATTGAAAACAACGTTCAGACCTATGATTGCGTTGGATAAAAACTGCAATATTTATACGTGTGCATGCAAAACAAATTTCTTGGTAGATGAGTCTAAATACAGCACAAACAACATTTTCCAAAAGACCAAAAAAAATGAAAAAATATATTTTAACAAAACGCATTTGACTATCAGGTCGAACAACTGATGTTCTTAAACCCTGATGACTGCCATTGGCGATTGCCAAATAAACAGATTACCAGATGAAACAAAATGGATCTAAACTATTAATTTAATACCAAACAGAAAACAATAAACTTGCGGAAAAGATGGTATACCGCAAACATGAGGTGCAAAAATTTGTACTCCATTTCTGGATTTCGACAATTATTGGCACTTTAGTGATGTTAGAAATCGAAACGGTATTTGGAAGGCCATATAATTTTGTCAATGCTAGTCGAAACCCCAAGTGTTGGACCTCACTTGATAAGAACGTTCAAAAGATATCAAAGAAAACATTTAAAAGAAAAAACTTCTATCAGTCAAAAGACTGCGGCTATATAAAAATAATTTGAAGACAGAAATGAGTCTGAATAAACAAATTCGATTACGTTTGTATAGCCATACGACCTTATATATAACACAATTTTTTTTAACTGTAATGCCAATTTAAACACACTTATATATAAAACAATAATAATTTTAAACGTTCAATAACGTACATGTTAAAAAAATTGATGTTCGCCCAAAAAAATCATACGCCTTCGAACTTCAACGTGAGAAGACAATTCATTCCCGTTACACTACGTGCCACGGAAATTAGGAAGTCTCTATACCTTATGTTCTTAACATAGCACCACTTTTACCAAAAGACAACTAAAACACAAACGTATGTTTGTCGACTAGCTTGCTGCTTGTATATAGAAAACAACAAAGATAGCTAGTGAAACAAAAATGATAAATAATAAAACTACCTTAACACCAAACTTGCGATTAATAAATCATAAACCTAATTGCTTAGACACTTTTAATCTGTTTTCAATAGAATCCGCCACATAGCCATCTTTGCTAGAATCGCTTTTCCATCTACCATGGCGCTTCCAGCACCTTTCATTAACATCAGAATTAGCCGCCGTAGTGGCACCTATAGACCTCAAAGAGTTCAAACCAAGATTTAACTCTGGTGCAACTAATTTCAATCGTTTCAGTATACATTCTCTAGCTGTACTATAACTGATCGGTTTATTAACCTGAACTAAACCAGACTTTTTCTTAGATTTGTACAATGGACGAAACACATACTTATCTGAAAAAAAATATCTAAATGCGCCATACCAATATACTTCAATAACATGTCAAATTGTCAAATGGACAAGCCATTGATTGACCTTTTGAAACTAAAACTTCATCTCCGGCTCTATATTGATCGGTTTTACTCTTTTTTAAACTTTACAATTAAATAGTTGTCTTTCAAAATAATGTCGTTACACTTCAGATTACTCAACTCTCTAAATCTAAGAAAAGCGCTGTAACTAAGTAAAATCATAGCCAGATCCCTAACTACTGTTAAATCATTCGACCCTTGAAACATAGAACATAAACTTATCAAATTATCATTGGATACAGGATCTTTCTTTACAACTGGAGCTTTAGCAGTACGTTTAGCCGACCAACTATATTTTTTACAAAAGCACTCTCTGAAAAATCTAACTGACCTGACATGTCAGGAGCCCATTTAATAGAATAAAAAACACTATTGATTGTACTGTATGTAGCACCTGAATCAAGCAAATGAACTAAATATAAAGAAACATGAATAGGCGATGCTGGCAAATAAGTCAAATTATGTTCATGCGAAAATGTTTTCCATTTTTTAAAATCATAATTATATTTTCTAACAGTACTGTCACCTCTGCAATCAAGCAGTCTCGAAGAAAAACTATCCACCAAATCATGCAAAGGATGATTCTCTCCAATACCACTATCCTCCACGGCTTCTGTTAAAACCGGTCAAGCTTTAACCCTGTACAAAATACAAAATAAAATCAATCAAATCTGATCTTAAATGTAATCAAAGAAAATTGCATATATTTCCAAATTACACCATTATTTCCCCTTCCGGGAACAACAGGACTAATGTTCATTATATGATGTTTGTCTGCTATGAAATGTTTAAAATTTCTGAAACTATCATGTAACATCAATCAATAAGGTGAAGAATACCACAATGGAACCACCAGAATACAATTTGCCCCATCACTACACAATTTTCTTATAACCTCACAAACAACATTCGGTGGTGGTACTAACCAATTGTTTTCACCAAACCAGTTTTGTGAGAACGCTTCAATTGCTTCTGTATTCTTACACCAGCACTTAGAATTGAATCTCGAACATTTAGCGTTGTAATCTGTAGCAAATCTGTCTATAGTATGTCTAACTCATAACTAATCTAACATTTGAAATACAGATTCCTCAATACCCCAGTCGTCACAATCTGAATATCTACTCGGACCATCAGCAATTTTATTTTGTTCTCTTGGAATCCAATGTGGTTTAATTTTTATATTGTTTTCTGAACACAAATAATTTAGCTCACAAGCAATATTTTGAAGCTCCGATTTTTTGCTACCATTTTTAACTATACTGTTACATTCTTATTATCTGTATTCAATTTTAAACAACGGTTTTCTAAACATCTTAACGAGCTTTTAACTGTTCTGCTTACTGCTTCAAGATCACGCCATGTTGAACTCTTACCACCTTTCCAATACTGTCCACCTACCTACTACAGTATTCAAACTGTTACCTGGTTATTCTAGACCACAATCAGTCAGAATTTCTAACGAGTCACAGACCGACTCGGCACATATGCCATCAACAGCGGGCACAATATAGCCCCCAAAACCTACTTCTGAGGCATCAGTGAAGGCCACTAAATCACATACATCTGACTCATGCAGATCATTACCTTTCTCATTTAACTGCGTTACTGAATTTAACCAGTATCTGAGCTTCTCGACAGCTAGAGCTGTCAGAGCGACAAGTGACTTCCAACTTGCCCTTAACAGTATACAGTTATACAATTCTCTAGTTCTAAGCCTAACCAAATTGCCTAACACAGCTTGCATTGATATAATCTGTCCAACAATTCCGGCAACAAATTTTGCACTATGCAAAGTTTTACCTTTTCCGACACAGAAAAGTATTTTTCTAATAACATAAACCAATCTTTCTATACGTTCCCTGGAAACTCTAAGTTTCCCAAACTCCATATCCCAAACCAAACCTATCCAGGTCATATTTTGCTGTGGATACCAAACACATTTTTCTTCAGCTATTAAAAAACCAAATTCTAGATCTTATATACGAGCTAGTTCTTTCAGCCAATTGAAAATCATTTGCACCTCCAAGCCCATCCTCAAGATACATTATTATCTTCAAACCCTGACTTCTCCAGTATTTAATCACTTTCTTAAGAACTTTGGTAAAAATATGACCTGCACTGGCCAAACCAAAAGGAAGAACATTAAATACAAAATACTTTGTTATACCTTTGAAATCCCAACTGAAACCTAAACATGTTCTATGTTCCTCTAATATTTCCAGATGGTGATATGCACTCTTAAGGTCATATCTAAACAAAAAAATTGCCTTTTTCAAACAATTCTCTTGCCACTGCACCATCTTCAAATTTAAACCTAAACTGGTGTATACATTCGTTGATATGCCTATAATCCAAAACTAAACGGGGCTTCTTTGATCTGCCAAGAGCTACCGTTAAAGGATTAACCACACAAGGTATATCGTTAACTTCTGAAATGCAACCTTTTTCAATCAATTTTAAAATCTCGCCAATAACAAATTCCCCGTTATCCCTAGCAGATTTATTATTTCTCAATATAACATTTTCTTGTGGTACTTTAAATTGAATACCGTATCCCTTATCTATAACACATAAAATATACATGCTTGTGCCTACATCTCTCCATTTGTGTATTGATTTTTTCAATTTACCTACAGGTGTGATTAAACTTGAAGTGACCGTTAACTTTCTAGACACCTGTTCTATACGTTCACGCTCGAGTAAACAAATACCATCATCATTCATGACATCTTTTAAAGACTTATCAGTTAGGTGATTCGTATTCACCTGAAAACTTTTATCATGCAGTAAATCTGTTTATTAACATTAAATAAATTAGCACTTATCTTTCGTTTTCTCTCTGGACATTCAAATTTCCAGTGACAAGGCTTGAAGCAGTTATAACAAACTCCGGGTCTCCCACTTGCTTTTCCATTTGTGTCGTTACCACTAGAAGCCAGAGTTACAGTTGAAGTTGGCCTGCTATACGGCGTTGGTCTTTTCTTCTTAGCTTTCTCTGCTTTGGTTTTCCTCTCCGCTCGTGTCTGCGTTCAAATAATCTTACGATCGTCCCCGGAATCATCTGCGAGTGGATTCGCTGTATATTCCTGTACCATTTTCCATCCCATCTCGGACGAATCAGCCATTTTTACTAATTTTTGCTTGTAGCGTATAAGTTGTATACCTTCTGCTATTTTCTGCTTGGCTAAACCGACACTTGGATCCCTGGACTCCAAACTAGCATCGGCTTCCTTCAAAAGTACGGTAAGTTTATGATTAAATTTGTATTGGTCCTCACAAGACTTTCTTTGAAACTTGTAGTCGTCATTCACCGAAAGTTCATTTTGTAATCTGTTCATTTGCAATTCTGATCTCCGTTTGCTGATGATCAAATTCCTGTAGTTTTATTGAAAACATCCCTTCTATTTTGACAATAAATCGTTCTGTGTTTTTCTAATTTCTTCACCGATAATCCGCACGGAAATTAGGAAGTATACCGCAAACATGAGGTGCAAAAATTTGTACACCATATCCGGATTTTGACAATTAATGTCTCTTCAGTGATGTTAGTGATGTTAGGAATCGAAACGGTATTTGGAAGGCCATATAATTTACCTCAATTTAGGATTGACTCTTGAATTTTGAAGAGTCTAAATAGGATGAACGGATTATATAAACCTGAGGGCAAATATAATACAAGCCCAAACGAAAAAATATAAACAAGTCTAAATTGAAAACAACGTTCAAACCTATGATTGCGCTGGATAAAAACCGCAATTTTTATACGTGTGCATGCAAAACAAATTTCTTGGTAGAGGGGTCTAAATACAGCACAAACAACATTTTCCTAAAGACCTTAAAAGTGAAACGTATATTTTGATAAAACACATTTGACTAGCAGGTCGAACAACGGATGTTCTTAAACCCTGCTGACTGGCATGGCGATTGCCAAATAAACGGATCACCAGATGTAACAAAATGGATCTTAATTATTAATTTAATACCAAACAGAAAACAATAAACTTGCGGAAAAGATGGTATACCGCAAACATGAGGTGCAAAAATTTGTACACCATATCCGGATTTCGACAATTAATGTCTCTTCAGTGATGTTAGGAATCGAAACGGTATTTGGAAGGCCATATAATTTACCTCAATTTAGGATAGACTCTTGATTTTGAAGAATCAAAATAGGATGAACGGATTATATAAACCCGAAGGCAAATATAATACAAGCCCAAACAAAAAATATAAACAAGTCTATATTGAAAACAACGTTCAAACCTAAGATTGCGTTCGATAAAAACCACAATTTTTGTGCGTGTGCATGCAAAACAAATTTCTTGGTAGAGGGGTCTAAATACAGCATATATATGTCAGAAACATTTTTATGATGTAATAATCCAATCGAGCGGTGTCAATCAGTTGTGGATTCTTAAAAATTATAAAGATCTGCACCAATTTAATCCCAATCTTTACAATTTTACAGTAATATCAAAAACCTTCGTTTTTTCTTCGCTATTCACCACTTTTCCCTGTTTTTAATAGAAAGAATGACTACATCGTTTCATTTACCGAGCTTGTTCTTCCAATTTTGGAAACGTAGATACAAATGTACTGTTTTTGGAAAATTTGTTTTAGAAAAACTGATATTAAACAAATGCAACCTTGTAAAAAAATACATCTTAAAAAAATCTTCAATTTTACTCTCAGATAAGTTGATGTCCTGTCACCCTGGATTACGAGTTTTCTTGCCAAAGGTCGGTGTTTTCCTATGGGGACTCCAGCTTCCTCCACAAATAACAACTGGCCACCACGATATAGCCAAGAGTGCTGAATGTGGCGTTACACAACAACAATCAATCAATCAATCAATCAATCAATCAATCAATTATTCATGTCATTCAATAACCCATATTTTAATGAGTGCTTATCTCTTATATATATATATATATCAGTCAATTTGATATTAAGGGTAATTCCGAAAGTTGAATATCTGCCACAAATCTTGATATTTTTCTCGATATTGACACAGATGGACGACTTCAAACTAGAATCTATCATAAACGTGATGATATCAACTTTCTTATTGTCAACTTCACGTGTCTAAGGAGTAACATACCCTCGGCTCCGTTGTAAGGTGTTTAAATATTTCAGTTAATACTTTACGCTCGTGTATATTAACACTATGTGGACTTTATTAACAGGAGTGTGTTCCTTACACAAAAACAAAATTATGAGAAAGAACGGATGATATCAAGACCATTTTTCGTTTACGGTCACCATCACGAGTTTATTGACCGATACGATGTGACGGTGTCCTAAATCACTAATGAGCTTTTGCAATCTCTGATCTTTAAATACCAGTATAGTCGAAAGAAGTGTTATTTTATTGGTTGTGTTCTATTCCAGATTTGGCGTTGTTACTGAATGTGAATTCGCATGGCTAGTAGTATGCTTATAGGTAAACTACTGTCATCTACTTTATCTTTTACAATTGGAATACATACAGTTGAAATTTGTAACCCCTGTGCAGTATTTGATTCCATTATTTCCTTTAATAAAATGACATGGTAAAACTGAACATCAGCAATTATCCATTTTACATTTTTCTCGTCTATGGGTTTCTGATTCATAAACGTCATTAAGTAAAAATATGTCAACATTAAATCATCCGTAGATTAAAGTGAAGTTATTGACAGTTACTGAGTACTGTAGATATAGGATATATATTATAATTAGAAGTCACATGCATAATTGTTTATAAGAACATGCAAAATAAATTCTATAAAACCTACAATAGAATTAATAAAATAAAAACAAGTATAGCACAAACAAAGATCAATCATGGTTTCAAAATAGTTATTTACCAATAAAAAAGAGCCGAAAAAAACAAAGGATTCTTCAAACTAAAAAAGTCGAAAAATTCGAAAACAAATTGACGATGTCATTGCAAAATATGAAAAACAACGAAAAGAAAAAGAACAGTACAAAAAACACAACAATGAAAACTAAAGACGCGAACAACAACCAAAAACCAGTTTTTTCCAAAAGGGTAAGCAGATTTTACTCCACATGTGGCACCCGTCGTTTTGATAATTAAAGTACATACCCGGTGATAAGTCCAAGATGGTAGGTCACATTCGAAGAAAAGAGGACATGATTTTCGTTATGATAATTGAACTATAGCCATCGTCATCTGCGAATACAGTATTATTTGCTTTTACACATAAGAATTACTGACATTCTCTGTTGATGCTGTTATTGCTGGCCATGGCGTTGTCAGTTTGTTTTCGATCTATGAGTTTGACTGTCCCTCTGGTATCTTTCGTCCCTCTTTTATAGTGGGTTTAAAACAAATTTTCTATATAATATAATTCTTTGTTTTTATTATTTATGATCGTATTCATTATAAAATAGACTACAAAAGACTTTAATTTTTTTTTCTGTAATCTCAAATCGAAAATGTAAAATATCAAATAAAAATAAATCTCATTTAATCAGCATATATTTCAATCAAATGCTCAATAGAAAACATTTTTTTCGATAATAGTGATTGATTGATCGCGTACGCTCTTCAATAAATAATCAGGACGACTAGCGGCATGTTTCCAATAATAATTCATGCATTGGCATGATTCTCATGATTTCCGTTTCTAGTTGGAAAAAATGGTTGACTTAGTGTTATACATTGTAATTCTTGGTGATCACAATGAAATTATTTGTTTTGCCACTTGTGATTGCATTACTGTTGTTTAGCTTGGTATATCAAACAAAAGGTGCTTTGTGTATTGATATTGGCTGGAGAGGATGTGCAGATTCGGAATTCAGTAGACCTGGCGGCTACTGTGTGAATTTTTGTATACATTGTCGCTTTGTATAAATCTATAAGTAAAGTGACAAGATATGATTGATGTTTACAATGTTAAAATGTGTAATATATTATACAATTTATCCTCGGTTACCCCCACGACAAGATTTTATAACAAATAGAACAATAAAAATGCAGGAGTGGTTTTTTTTTCTTTACATGTCGACATTTGTTGAACAAAATGGTACCTCGAAAACATGACATCTCGTTGTGATTCCATTCCACTACTTAAACGATTGATACCAACATTTCAATAATATATATACATTCTTGTCGTGTTAAAAGTTTTATGAATTTTGAATAATATTTGGTTTGACTTATATCCACATCCCATTATACACGCTGTACTAAGTGTTATCTCCTCGAAGGTCAGATTGTATAATCACTAGTGGTAAATTTGTCGTATTAAGGATGTATTAGTAATAACTTTTTCCTACCGGATTTTGTTCGAGAGATGGTATGATCAATGAAAATAACGCATTAAATAAACAAGTCAAGAACAGTATTGTGTAATTGTCGGGCTGACTATTGCTTAGACAGGCAGATTAACAGAATCGTTTCACATAAGATAGAAGGTGAGTAATTATTAAATATCTTCTGATTATCACTTACACCAGTTTTTAATATGATCCATATCGGATATATGCTTTTTGGGGTTTTTTTTGTAAAAAATTGTCATCATCGCACAAACAGACGAACTAAGCTCTGAACGAATGATTTATTAAGATGAACACTCAGTAATTATATACCAGTAATT
Source organism: Mytilus californianus (assembly GCF_021869535.1). Taxonomy (NCBI): domain Eukaryota; kingdom Metazoa; phylum Mollusca; class Bivalvia; order Mytilida; family Mytilidae; genus Mytilus; species Mytilus californianus. Next base: position 29,734,950 of record NW_026262734.1, on the reverse strand, counting down.
GAATCATGGGCTCATACAAATAAACGTAACAAAATTGTAAAAATTAAACGTACTAGGCAAATTGTACTTTTGAAAAGATTAGCCATACCTCTTTTTTTCATCAACAGGCCGAAGAAAACAATATTATAGCACAACTAGAAAGATTTCCATCTTTTCAACTAAATGTGTTTAATTCTAAAAGTTTACAAAGGGATTTTTGAAAACATTGAATATGAATTAATCAGACTGATATTCATTTGTATTGTAGCAAAACATTAGTCAGGGCTAGACATTAATGGTTAACACATTTGCATACATTGTTTCATGTTCATATAAAAATTTACATTTGAAGACACCAAACGATCATTTTTGGGATGAAATGTTTTCATAGATACCTTTTCATAAATAATCAAAATACGCAACCATAGATCGTTGTTAAAGATCTTCAAAACTTTTCAAGTTGAGGAACAGCTGCTGATCCTTTGATACATATAGGTTATTCCATTCTATTTAATGAAATTGTTGATTTAGTATATATCCACCTAATTTTGTTTTCTTATCAACAATCATGCAAATTCTCTGACTTCAGTGTGTGTATGTTCTCAGATTTACGATGAAATCATTCCTGTTTATATTGATGACCATTATTCTATTGGAACATCTTGGAAACCATTTGGTGGCAGGAGTAGGATGTGCCAGTATTGGGTGGGGAGGGTGTGCTGATTATGGATGCTATAAATCTGGAGGTCACTGCATAAACTATGGAAGAAGACCAAAGAACAGATGCCGATGTGTTAGACGTGGAATCAATGAAAAATGGGTAGGTATTTACTTGAAGACCGAATGCTGACGACAGATGTCCAAAGTTTATTTTTTGTGTTGTTTATGTGTATTGCTTTGTGGACTGTTTCTTGTTCTTCACTCAGTTTTTTTTCTCTTTTTTTATCATGGTGTTGTCTGTTTTTCTTCGACTTATGATTTGTATTTGCCCCTTGGTATCTTTTCCCCTCTTTTTACGAATACAAACAAATTAAATTATTGAAAGAACCTGTAGCGCTAATTAACATGTATAGTTGACTTCTTTCAAAAAACTTTATCAAAGTAAGATAATATGCTAACAGTATTTCTTGAAATACTCGCAATCTAAAAATTACATATGATCATAATATATACACTTTTATCATAAATATAATAATAAAATTCTTTATATCATTACACTTACATTAATTTTGTACATGAAACATTATATTTCAAGGGATTTCTAGGTCAAAATAATTTCAGTTGTAGATCGTAAGTTAGACTTTCAATCAACACAATAATTCAAAAACAAAAACAAAAAAAAAAGGTCCAGAACTTGAAATATTTTTTCGCAAAGCTGAAGTTGCTCGTTTAAAGACCATCAATACCTACATTTTTCAAATTACAAAATCACTTAACTATAATTTATTTTATATAAAGAACGGCAATCTTTGACGAAGAAACTAAAATGGGACCAGCAAATTGTTTGAATATGCCGGATTAGTACTGTTAGCCCTATTGTATCCAATAAGTAGTGTATAGATATATATAGTTTATAAATAATCGTGTCCATGAACCAATCTTAGCAAAACCTACTAATATTTTTGCCTATATGATATCTTATTTCTTGTCCGTATCGAGTTTCTATAATTATTTTCCATGTATCGCTGTGTATGCGTTATATGCAATTTTATTTGCATTTAACTGTTTGTCTTCAATTACAGGTTTATTCTGTTATTGCTTTGTTAATGCAAGATTTGGTGATTCATATACATAGCATGTTTCGCTTATATATATTTATTTTAAATTATATATATTATTTTTAACTGTCAACACCTGATTTGACCTTTTCTCGGTAGATTGTTCTGTGGTTAATTGTAAAATTTACACATCTATTTATTTGAAAGGATTTTTCCAACGTAAATGATCTCTGGTAATCAACTGGTCGTCTATGAATTTCTTTATTACTTTAATTTGATGATATTACACCTGGTGTTTCGGATATCATTTAGGACAAGTTCGACCAAGGCCGTTCATCCTCGTCAGGTGCCCTAGCCTAATTTATTTTTATTTACTACAACATTTGATTATAATTACTTTTTAATTGTTATCAATATGTTTCTCTCGTGTAACGTATCAAATGCAGTTACATTTTGGGGGCACCGTTTTATAAATAATCGTGTCCATGAACCAATCTTAGCAAAACCTACTAATATTTTTGCCTATAGGCTATTTTATCTCTTGTCCGTATCGAGTTTCTATAATTATTTTCCATGTATCGCTGTGTATGCGTTATATGCAATTTTATTTGCATTTAACTGTTTGTCTTCAATTACAGGTTTATTCTGTTATTGCTTTGTTAATGCATGATTTGGTGATTCATATATATAGCATGTTTCGCTTATATATATTTATTTAAAATTATATATATTATTTTTAACTGTCAACACCTGATTTGACCTTTTCTCGGTAGATTGTTCTGTGGTTAATTGTAAAATTTTACACATCTATTTATTTGAAAGGATTTTCCTAACGTAAATGATCTGTGGTAATTAACTGGTCGTCTATGAATTTCTTTATTTCTTTAATTTGATGATATTACACCTGGTGTTTCGGATATCATTTAGGTCAAGTTCGACCAAGGCCGTTCATCCTCGTCAGGTGCCCTAGCCTAATTTATTTTTATTTCCTATAACATTTGATTATAATTACTTTTTAATTGTTATCAATATGTTTCTCTCGTGTAACGTATCAAATGCAGTTACATTTTGGGGGCACCCAAAAGGTCAAATCAGGTGTTGACAGTTAAAAATAATATATATGATTTAAAATAAATATATATAAGCGAAACATGCTATGTATATGAATCACCAAATCTTGCATTAACAAAGCAATAACAGAATAAACCTGTAATTGAAGACAAACAGTTAAATGCAAATAAAATTGCATATAACGCATACACAGCGATACATGGAAAATAATTATAGAAACTCGATACGGACAAGAAATAAAATATCCTATACAGTTATAGGACAAACGCCAGATTTTGAGTTTCTTCAGCAAAATAGCCAGAACATTTACCAATTAACAGCTTATTGATAAATCATTTATTCAAACACTTGTTTATTTGTCTTCACAGCAGGGAATCTTCTGATTACCACAATATTTTAGATGACTGACCAGAAATGACCACATGTGTACCATGGAACAGTACTTTTACAGTTCATATTAATAGATTGTTATCAGAATCAGCTAGTAGCAAACTCTTCTGACTTTTGAATTTTATATACACTAGACCCCCCTTTTTTAAAATTAATACAAGGCAATGCAAACATTCGCATTTGAAAACTGAGTATTTGTGTTTAGTATTTTATTTTTATATTTAAACGTATAACTAAATCTTCAATATAAATATGAATAAGAAATGACTGATTTTGTAAAATATTTTTTGTATACTGGAATGAAACTTGAGAAGTTATAGAATTTGATGTTCTCGTACCACAGGCACTAATGTTTTTATAAATTAACTCTTTACAAAACTTTGAATTTTTCTAAATACTAAGGATTTTTTATTTCAGGAATAGATTATCACCTTAGCTGTTTTTTGCAAAATCTTTTGGAATTTTGGGTCCCCAATACTCTTTCATCTTCGTACTTTATTTTGGCCTTTCAACTTTTTTGATTCGAGCGTCACTGGTCAGTCTTTTGTAGACTAAACGTGTGTCAGACGTTCAAAATTAGATGCCTGGTATTTATGATGAGTTTTTTAGATACAGTCAGAAGTTTGAGTTTTTCTTAGACATCTATAATTTTGTCGAAGCATCATTGAATGATATTATAAGTTAGGTTCTTCAAGATCAAGAATAAAATTTAAAATATTTGTATCAATTTTCCTTATTTTACTGATAAAAGGCTTTTTTGAAGTTAATATTTAGATTTAGTCTTGGGTTAAAGTTTCCAAATATCAATAACTTTATGGAATTTTATGAACAGGGACAGAATTTTCATCATGACCAAAAAAATGGCAACTTAAGAATTTTTGTTTTTTTTTTATTTTAACTTTTCTGTATTTTGCTGATGATTAGAATTATTTTTGTTTAATAAACATTTAGATACAGTTTAGGGTTAAAGTTAACAAAATATCAATAACCTTTCTCAAACCTTCATTTTCAGGAAACTTTTAAAGAAGATTCTTCATACTCAATAAATACCATGAATACCTGACATGTAGATTAAAATTTTGAATTTTCCACCCATTCTTTCGTAATTTACAAATAAATTGTTTTTTGGCAGTCAACTTTTTAGGTATAGTCTGTTGTGAAAGATTTTGAATAATTTTGCCAAACCTTCATGGAATTTTACAAAACTTTGACTGAAGCTTCTATATAATCAAGAGATTGAACCCTGAGCAAATTTTGAATTATTTTTTAGATAACGATGTAAATACAAAATATTTTCCAATAATTTAAATTCGAGACTTCAAGGTCATATTCAGATGTAGATACTCCTAACGGTGCCTTGGTGCCTCCCCTTTTCAAAATCCTTGAATCGCAATTGATATGCTTTTGTCACTGTCCTAAGTCAGGAATCTGATGTTCAGTAGTTGTCGTTTGTTGATATGGTTCATAAGTGTTATATAACTGTATAGGACAAACGCCAAGTTTCATCCTAAAATTTAGGAGATATCAAATTGCACAAATTATTGATGTTAATTAATCCATTCAACATATTACAACCTCTTATCAGACTCCCTGCTGGTAGAGATTAGAAAGTCAGATAATTGGGTATGAAACTTTTATCTGTGACCATGGTAATCAGACCACTGACCACACAGACAAATGTTTAATTCAGAATTTGTAGAAGAACACTATTTTATAGGACCTTATAGAGTGAAATCTGTTCAAGGAATACAACATATGTGTTAATAATATAATATAGATATAAGAAGATGTGGTATGAGTGCCAATGAGACAACTCTCCATCCAAGTCAAAATTTATAAAATTAAACCATTATAGGTCAAAGTACGGTCTTCAACACGGAGCCTTGGCTCACACCGAACAGTAAGCTATAAAGGGCCCCAAAAATTACTAGTGTAAAACCATTCAAACGGGAAAACCAACGGTCTAATCTATATAAAAAACGAGAAACAAGAAACACTTATGAACCACATCAACAAACGACAACTACTGAACATCAGATTCCTGACTTAGGACAGGTGCAAACAAATGCAGCGGGTTTAAACGTTTTAATGGTACCAAACCTTCACCCTTTTTCTGAAACAATTGTGTAAAATCACAACATAGAAAGACACACTATAAAATATCAACTGAAATAGCTTAACTCAATCAAAGGACATATTAACACGAGTGAACATACACTGAACAAATAAATTTAACCTATGATACAATGCAAATACAAAATAAATAGAACTAAGGGAAGAATAATAAAAGTAACATGTTATATCGGTATGAAATGTTAAACAATTTAAGAAAAACTATATGCTTGAACAAAAATATATATATATATATATATTTAAGGAGTTATTTGTATATATGTTTGAAATAATTAGTTGCAGAAATGAATTACTAAATTAATAGTGACAAAAGCATATCAATTGCGATTCAAGGATTTTGAAAAGGGGAGGCACCAAGGCACCGTTAGGAGTATCTACATCTGAATATGACCTTGTTTAAGTCTCGAATTTAAATTATTGGAAAATATTTAGTATTTACATCGTTATCTAAAAAATAATTCAAAATTTGCTCAGGGTTCAATCTCTTGATTATGTAGAAGCTTCAGTCAAAGTTTTGTAAAATTCCATGAAGGTTTGGCAAAATTATTCAAAATCGTTCACAACAGACTATACCTAAAAAGTTGACTGCCAAAAAACAATTTATTTGTAAATTACGAAAGAATGGGTGGAAAATTCAAAATTTTAATCTACATGTCAGGTATTCATGGTATTTATTGAGTATGAAGAATCTTCTTTAAAAGTTTCCTGAAAATGAAGGCTTGAGAAAGGTTATTGATATTTTGTTAACTTTAACCCTAAACTGTATCTAAATGTTTATTAAACAAAAATAATTCTAATCATCAGCAAAATACAGAAAAGTTAAAATAAAAAAAACAAAAATTCTTAAGTTGCCATTTTTTTGGTCATGATGAAAATTCTGTCCCTGTTCATAAAATTCCATAAAGTTATTGATATTTGGAAACTTTAACCCAAGACTAAATCTAAATATTAACTTCAAAAAAGCCTTTTATCAGTAAAATAAGGAAAATTGATACAAATATTTTAAATTTTACTCTTGATCTTGAAGAACCTAACTTATAATATCATTCAATGATGCTTCGACAAAATTATAGATGTCTAAGAAAAACTCAAACTTCTGACTGTATCTAAAAAACTCATCATAAATACCAGGCATCTAATTTTGAACGTCTGACACACGTTTAGTCTACAAAAGACTGACCAGTGACGCTCGAATCAAAAAGTTGAAAGGCCAAAATAAAGTACGAAGATGAAAGAGTATTGGGGACCCAAAATTCCAAAAAATTTTGCAAAAAACAGCTAAGGTGATAATCTATTCCTGAAATAAAAAATCCTTAGTATTTAGAAAAATTTAAAGTTTTGTAAAGAGTTAATTTATAAAAACATTAGTGCAAAAAAAAAACTTATCACAGTAAAATATTGAAAAAAGAAAAAAAAATCTCTTGATGCTGTCATTGTATAAAAGAAGCGTCTGTCAGTTAAATAAATTCTGTGAAGGTTTAACAAAAATGTTGACGTTATAAAAAAAAAAATAACCAAAGAATGAATCTAAATGTTGATGACACGACTAGAGAAGGATTAGTTTAGTTTTAAAACAATATTTTATTTTTCAAAAGTGCTCAAATAACAATTATACAATAGAAATACAGGAATTTGGAAACAAGATGAACTTACATTAATCGTTCCCCATTGTTATGTCTAGCATTGGCGACTTTAGTTGCAGGCTAGACAAATAGTTAATTGTAAAACTGGAAATATTAAAAATGTCAAGATTTTGTTTTTGGTGAAAGACATATATTTGCAATGAATTTTGAGCTACTTTATAAATTTTTAAAACTTGTGTTGGATTTTTGACACCATTATTTAGAGAAAACATTTTCAAAGTGTGCCTGTGGTACGAGAACATCAAATTCTATAACTTCTCAAGTTTCATTCCAGTATACAAAAAATATTTTACAAAATCAGTCATTTCTTATTCATATTTATATTGAAGATTTAGTTATACGTTTAAATATAAAAATAAAATACTAAACACAAATACTCAGTTTTCAAATGCGAATGTTTGCATTGCCTTGTATTAATTTCAAAAAAGGGGGTCTTGTGTATATAAAATTCAAAAGTCAGAAGAGTTTGCTACTAGCTGATTCTGATAACAATCTATTAATATGAACTGTAAAAGTACTGTTCCATGGTACACATGTGGTCATTTCTGGTCAGTCATCTAAAATATTGTGGTAATCAGAAGATTCCCTGCTGTGAAGACAAATAAACAAGTGTTTAAATAAATGATTTATCTATAAGCTGTTAATTGGTTAATGTTCTGGCTATTTTGCTGAAGAAACTCAAAATCTGGCGTTTGTCCTATAACTGTATAACTGTATAGGCAAAAATATTAGTAGTTTTGGTTCATGGACACGATTATTTATAAAAAGTCTATTAGAAAAAATAGATCGTTCAAACAATTGGGAAGACGAATAAGAAAACATTGGCAGTTGATTGAAAATGACACAATTGCTAGAGATCTATTTCCCAAACCGCATATAATTGCTTATCGGAAGCACAAGAACGTGAAGGAATACTTGACCTCCGCAAAATTATAACCACTGTAAATAATAAAAGTATAATTAAATAAGAAAGGACATAAAAGTAATCAGGTTTTTACAGATTCACCAGGTGTAGTGCCCCCAAAATGTAACTGCATTTGATACGTTACACAAGAGAAACATATTGATAACAAATAAAAAGTAATTATAATCAAATGTTGTAGTAAATAAAAATAAATTAGGCTAGGGCACCTGACGAGGATGAACGGCCTTGGTCGAACTTGACCTAAATGATATCCAAAACACCAGGTGTAATATCATCAAATTAAAGAAATAAAGAAATTCATAGACGACCAGTTGATTACCACAGATCATTTACGTTGGGAAAATCCTTTCAAATAAATAGATGTGTAAAATTTTACAATTAACCACACAACAATCTACCGAGAAAAGGTCAAATCAGGTGTTGACAGTTAAAAATAATATATATAATTTAAAATAAATATATATAAGCGAAACATGCTATGTATATTAATCACCAAATCTTGCATTAACAAAGCAATAACAGAATAAACCTGTAATTGAAGACAAACAGTTAAATGCAAATAAAATTGCATATAACGCATACACAGCGATACATGGAAAATAATTATAGAAACTCGATACGGACAAGAAATAAAATATCCTATAGGCAAAAATATTAGTAGGTTTTGCTAAGATTGGTTCATGGACACGATTATTTATAAAAAGAACTTGAAATATTTTTTCGCAAAGCTGAACTTGCTCGTTTAAAGACCATCAATACCTACATTTTTTTCAAATTACAAAATCACTTAACTATAATTTATTTTATATAAAGAACGTCAATCTTTGACGAAGAAACTAAAATGGGACCAGCAAATTGTTTGTATATGCCGGATTAGTACTGTTAGCCCTATTGTATCCAATAAGTAGTGTATAGATATATATAGAAAGTACTGGTAACATTTTTTTCAATATAATGGTTCCTAATGTAAATCATTAAAAAACATTTACCTTGTACCTCAATAATATTTGGTACTACAGACAACAGTAGACAAAGGTATTAGTAAGCAGATATTGAAAGCAAGCTGAATACAATCTGTCATGTTCCTTCCTCTGTCATCTTATACTCGGGGTCACTTCTATCCTTTGGGGTAGGGATGGGTAACTGAGATACCCGGTACCCTTCCATGTTCCTAAAAAATTAATATTAGAAATAAATATTCCGTCGTATATTTTTCGTACATGATTATGTTATTTTATATGGAAAAAAATTATTTTGACAAATATCTGATTTATTTATAACTGTGGTTTTAATCACATCTATAAAAATTTACTGACATTTGATTAGTTGTAACGTGGCACTAGCTACGAGATATAGAAAAAAAATAAAATATGATTTTTTTTTTGTTCAATCATTAATGAAGGTGAAATAGTGAAATAAAAATTCGCTTTTTGCAGCCAGTTTGGTTTAGTTCTGTCAAAATAAGCAAAAAACATCGCTAATGAATTTTTCACTTACAAGTGAATAAATCGACCTCCTGAAAACAGTATTCATGTGAACTTCAATTGACCTCTTAGCTAGAGATGGTTAAGCCTTGAACTAGGCGTGTTCAGCTAGTAAAAGGAAAAGAATGTCAACATTGAAAGTGAATCAAGGGTAAACCATTTGATGGACTTAGTCGATCTACAAAAACTCATTCTTATACAGGTAAAAACGATTATTAACATATTGTTTTAACCTATAATATGAAATCAAACAGACCTAGAAAAATCCAAATGCACGAGTTCGCTATCTATTTATATCTATGTTTATGTTTATGTTTATATCGGGTTATATAACCGTCGTCAGTCTTCGGAAGGTCACCTCGATGGTTAATTAGATGGCGTCTATACTAAAATAAACACGAAATGCTGATACATAATTTCGAGTTTAAGCATTTTTTAGACTGTTTTTTATTTGGATATACGTTTTAGTATGTTATAAGTTGAATATGAGAATTTGAGTCAAATCGGTGAACATGAATTTGACAGCTAATGCCCCTTTAAAAAGATAATCAACAACATTTTCATATATTCATTTCAATTTCTTGTCCTTATCATATAGTTTCAAACTTAAAATATTTACCTATACATAGTTAGTGGAATCCAATTCCTCCCCCCCCCCCCCCCCCCCAATATATTTCGGTCGCTATGCTTCAAGGCTCTTTAAGCTACATCATGAACATTATTGGGAAGCATGATCTTGTGCAATGCTGAAAGTGGAAAAAGAAACACAATTGAATTTTAATTAACGTTATAAACTGCAATTTTTAAATTGATTTGTAAATGGACCTATTTTTGTATGAATTGCATTAACATTTGAAATGTGTAATTAGAAAAAGGTAATCGCGTCTTACGTGAATTAAATGTTGCGTCTAAAATATATCTTTTGCTTGTTTTTATAATTGGTAACAATATACATTGTATATATTTTCAGATGAAGGAGACTACGAACGTGCTAGAATTCTTTCAAGTTATAATGGATACAAAGGAAAATGATCCTTAATTTCACTCTAGGAAATTGACTATTGACCCAACAGAAAAAAAAAACAAATTCACCGTTTCTTTATGTAATGTCTAATCTCTCTCTTATCCATTGACATTTGTAGCCGTTATAAACAAATGCATTTATTATACCAGAATTTTGGCAAACATAATTAATTTGTATCTTCAATTTCAATGAATTCTATTATAAAAGTCTTTCGAATGTATTTTCATCGTATACCTTTCATTATATGTTACTATGCTACCCACGGCAACAAAAGACTTGTTTCAAGTCAGGAGTAGTTATTATACGTCGGTGAATGTCATTGTCTGTATAGTTTGCTTTTGTGTTGATGTTTTATTTATCTAACGTCTCTATTGACATGTCAAATAGACATCCTCATCATGTCGTACAAGTCTTACATATTTTTTCGCCTGTCACGAATACTTCATTCAGTTCAAACATATTCCTGACACCCAACAATGTCGATCTGAACATTTAAATGAAGTTAGGATTATATAAATACATCTTTATTAAATACTTAACATTGTAAAGCTGCAACTCCTTATTACCAAATCACAAACCATAGTCGGAAAACTAAACCTGAACATTTTACTGTTAAATTGTATTTAGACCACATATTGGCAACATATCGAAACGTTCTGTGGTGTTACTGTCATCATCACGAATTGGTTGACCGATACTACAATGTATGTCTCGGTGTCTCAATTAAATCCCTATCGACATGTTTTCGCAGCCTAAGATCTTTAGATACCAGAAAAGTCGTCTGATCTGTAACTTGCCCGTTTATAAATTTTGAAATTATAAAGAAACTAAGGATTCAACTCCCTCGGGCAAAGTTGGCTTAAGAAGGATTTGGTTATTATTTTATGTCATTTTCGATTATATAGCGCTTCAGCTGCTTCGGTTTTATACATTCTTGGCTTTCAAATATTCGGCTAGGAGCGTTTCAGATGAAGGTAAATCCAGAAAAGCGCTTCGGACGCAAAGTTAACCCTGTCTAAAGTGGCAACTGGTTTACTCTCGCCTTCATTCATTTAGTGTTAACCCATTGAAGAAATATATATAAAATAAGGAGGTTTGATATGATTGCAAATGAGACAACTCTTTAACAGGGTCTAAATGAAGCGGATTAAACCGCAAATCTTGTACTGATAAAGTCAGATCTCATGTCAGGCCCTGTCATGACAAAATATAAACAATAATTAATGAAAAAACAACTGCCTGGTATAAACCAAAACATGAAACGAAAAACAAACATGATTGACATCAACCACCCTAATTACAGGCTCCTGACTTAGAACAATCAATACAAACTTTTCAAGATTCCCTAATAGTCTGGGATTATGATATTTGTCTTAATACGACAGGCTCAGGTGGAAAAATTTCGAACCATCTTCATATCGACTCTAGTCTTCAATCCAAATAGGGGCCTCGGTGGCCGAGTGGTCTAAGTAGTTCAAGAGAAAAAGTAGTCAAACAACTGTATCACTAGCTAGTCAACACTGCGGAGTTAGAATCCTGCACGTGGCAGGTGCGCTCGACTCTTAATCTTAATAGACTAGGATTGTCAGTTTTCCCATAGAAAGTAGGTTGTTCTCTTCGGGCACTCTGCGTTTTCCTCCAAAAAATTAAAACTGACCGCCACGAAATAGCACATCAATACTGAAAGTGGCGTAAAATACCAATCAATACAAATGGAAAAATGACGGGATTCATTTTCTGTCATATATGTACGTGTCTATGCTTTTTTTCTTTTTTTTTTTTTTTTTTGTGGGGTACTAATTTTTTTCTTTTTCTTGATTTTTAGTAGAACGGGGGAAACCAAGAATTTCAATATGTTATAATTCAAATTTCCTATAAGCTTCTTTACATTTTTTTCCCACTAATTATTCACGAAAATACAATTAATCATTGTGTTTTTTTTTATTTCCTTAAGATACAAGTACAATGATGGTTTTAACTAGACTGTTTCAGTCAATTCTTTTGTTATTTTCATTTGATTTATTCACAACATAAGTGACATCAATGAGACAGCTACTGAACTACACAAACAATACAAACTTCTAGAGGTCAATACGGGGTCTTTAGCGATAGGCAATTGTATCGAAAATAAGCCTAGCTGTAAATCTTCAGAATCTGGTAAGGCGTGTTTTAATTCAACAGAGATTATAAGATATCAGTCATCAACGGCTAACATGTTCCTTAAAATATACAAACAAGACATGCAGACTTATAAAAACGAAATCATTGACGAAGTTCCTTACAACTTTGAGATCATTTTAGTTAGATAAAGTTAAAATTTATAGCAGGAACTGTATGATTGCAGTGTGACACTCTGATGCTATTATTTTGGTTTCCAATAGATCGGCGGTGCCTTATCTACAAGGTATGACATACCGATTTTTTTTATACAAACGATCTATAAACCAGATTTTCAAGTAATGTATTATATTTGTACTGTAGTATATGTTTTAAACATATATCTAGAATTCGAATATTGTATACAGGTATTTTCCTGACATTCAACTTTTCTTAAAATATCAAGAGCATGTCCAGATCTTGAAATGTTGAAATGTTATAGCCCAAAATCCACTGTAGTGGTTATCTTTGTGCATATCTTGTGCAGCATTGGTGGGTCCAGGGGGTTTCCGGATGATGGAACACCCTTTTTTATTTTTTTTTTAATTATCTGACCGTTTCATGGTGGAACCCAACCCCCAACGCCTTTTTCATGGTGGAAACTCCCCTTTTCATGATGGCTGGATCCGCTCCTGTGAAGGGTGTCTATACTCCTAAAGTAATATTACTGAAACCAAAGAAATATAATCAATTGTTTTGTTGTAGTGATTGACAGTAATCACATTGAAGGCAACCTCTTTCACAAGTTTTAAATCTCACCAGAATTATCGGTTTACAATGATCTAATATAGTTTCATGTATGTAGTGGTTGAAGTCGACGATAAGGAAATTATTATCAGTTATTTTCAAATGAAATCCAAACTCACTCATCAACGTAAGTAACTAAGATTATCTTTATAAAAAAATCATTTAGTTTTTATTTTATTAATTAGTACACAATGCTTCCATTATCTTTTATTTCGTTCATTAGAACATAATTTTTCCATTATCTTTTATTTCATTTGTTAGAACATAATTTTTCCATTATCTTTTATTTCATTAATAAGCACACATTTGGCCTTACTGAAAAAATAAAAAAAAATAGTCAAAATATGGTCAAAATACTCATGTTGTCCGGACGGTTAATAACTAAACGTGTAATACTCATATGGTCCGGAACATATATGTACATGAATATAAGGCTAAACATACATTGTAATTGTAAATATTTCCAATTAATTTAAGTTTTATTTTTGTTTGTTTAAATTTAATAATACCTTATCAGGATATGATTACTATAACATTAGACAAGGGATGACATTGTTTCATTTTGAAAACAAAATTACAATGCTGACGGATTCCATTTGTTACAAGCAGTTTAGAGTTCATTTTTACATCTCATTAGCATGTTCTCGTTATTCTGATCTGTCTCTAATACTTGCCACTAAAGTTAAACAACAATCCGCCAACATCATCGTATACGCTATTCGTAAATATTGTGCCAGAAACAACAAATGGCTGTCAGAGGACAGAAAACCGGATTTTTTAACATTTATTTGTGTCCTGGCATTTTTCAATATCACAAGGACCATAACTAATCATCAATATTGAATTTGACCTCCATTTTGTCATCAGTAACACCATTTTAAAATAGTGAAACCTTTGGTTGAACGGTTCACGAGTTAAAGCATGGACATGACTGGAAACACCATTTTTCAATCTTTCAAGAACCATAACTCCTGAACGGTGAAAGTGAAAATCGTCAATATCAAACTTGACCTCCGTTTTGTCATCATTAACAATATTTTAAAATTTGAAAAGCTTTGGTTGAACGGTTCATGAGTAAATGCATGGACACTGTTTGGCAGCCGCCCGCCCGCCCGGATGCATGGACACTGTTTGGCAGCCGCCCGCCCGCCCGGATGCACGCCCGCCGTACATTCCCAAATCAATAACAGATTTTTACTTCGTAAATCCGGTTAAAAATAAATGTTAAATATTCAGGAAATATTTTATGATAGCCAATGAGAAACTAGTTCTGCAAATAAATAAATAAATGACAGTTTTCTTAATTTGATTTCAGACCGTTAATTAATGTGGCATCGTTATCTCAGTGATTCAAATGAATTCCAAAATGTTGTGTCTAAAATGTAATTGGAAAGCATTTAAATAACCAATAATGGTATAAATACAACTGTTGTATGATAAACAGAAATATTGTGAAAACGTTTTAGGATTAAGCTGAGGTATAAACAATCGATACAAACATATGTTTGAATATCAGTCTATTCGAGATTATGAGATTTTTACTTTTACGAGATCATTGAGAACGAATGGAGATGAGGGGAGATGTCAATAAAACAGAACCCCTCACAAATAATACATATATTGTAACGCTGCCTCTCTGGCTTTAGAGTCGGCCACCAGAGATCACAGGGTCACGTAAAAAGGGATCTATTAGAGGTCGAGAAAGGTGTCTAAATTAAAACCACCGATCTAAACCCGAAATAGGACGAAGGAAAAATATATAAATATATATATATATATCAATGTGCTAGTATAATTCGGTTTTCGTGAGGTTTATTAAAGTAAAAGATAATAATTTATAAAGTTCAACATTTTATTAACGAAATAAAATACTGGGGGAAGGCTGAACTCTCGGTTCTGTCACTGGTCAGTGGCCCCTGGTAAGGTTGGTCTTACAAAAATTAACACGAATGTGAATACTACTCATAACATAGCATTTCATTACAACTAGTCCTTTATACAAAGGTAACTATCATATCCATAACTAATTTTAACCAAACAAGATAAAAGGACTGACCTTCGCCAAATTGTTCATAAAACATACATATGCTTCTCCATAAACTATTTATGTCACTATCTCAACAACTATAGCTATATCAACAGTAACTTACACACGTGAATTCATCAACTCCAAATCCGGTGACAAAATTATTTAGTCACCGTCACCGACAGTTTTAGTCACCGTCACCGTCACCGACAGTTTTAGTCACCGTCACCGAGATTAGTCACCGTCACCGTCACCGAGATTTAATCACCGGGACTTATATCAGTCACCGTCACCTTTTACTTATTAAAATAATATTATTATTTCACAATACTAACTTTTATACTCATAACATCAGACATAATTCTATTTAGTTTCTACTTCCAGTGCTCTATCTCTTTGATTTTACTATCTCAACTAATGCGAGCTATCTCCCTTGATGCAGACAACCACACGTATTTATATTCCAAATTGACCAATGAGAGTTGCGCTTATATAATGACATCCAATCACAAGCCATTCCCTTAACGGTGATGCAATTGTAAACAATGCAATGTTTTTCACGAATAAATATAATTTATGTGTTTAAAATGCAACTAAAAGCTTTGAAAACGTTTGTGATGGGTAAAAACAGATACAAACTACTGTATCTTGCAATCGATAGTGAACAGATAACGAACATTTTAACTAAAACACATCAAACAAGTAAGTATCACCTATATCGGTGACAAACCTTAAAAATCGGAACGAGAGTTATTTAAAGTCTCCAAGTGCTCCGTGCAATTAGCAATCATAATAAAACGAAACCCAAACAGGAAGAATAATAAGATGTAAAACATAGAACAACATGAATCACAATATTATTATTATTTACAACCGTAAACAAAAATCTATGGCCTACTTTCACTTTCCAACAGTTCGAAAATAAACGTTACATGTCTCAAAAACAATACTCCACAGGTTTAAAAGTCATCCGAGATAATAGTTTTATAAGTACAAGCATAAGCATCTCCTGACTTATCAAACACTTTTGACAACCAACTTCTGGTTATGGATCATAACAACGACGAAAAAATGCATATCAAAACAACACTGAATAAATACGGGGAGCCGGCATAACATTGCCCCCTTCCTTAAGGATTTGGTCCCTAAATATATTAGCTTGGTGAGCTGATTTACTCTGTTTAGGAAATACTGATTAAAAAAAAAAAACTATACTATTCTTGATCATTCTTCATCGAGCTCAAAGTATGTCAGTACTATGTGGGTTTAACAACAAAGATATTCTTCATTCACAAGATAAATTTTACTAATTATATCAACAACAAACGTCAAAATCTATCCAAAATCAACAACAAAGTTTAGAAGTTACTCAGTCTACATGCACACAAATCATTTAGTCTCTCCTGTACTGTTGTAACAAGTCCAGACAATTTATAGAATTTTGCCTCCTGGAGCAGCTCGTACAAATAGACATGCTCCCTAGGGAGATATCTTTTTTCCACGGTACAATTGTTCCTCAAATAGTTAAGGATTATCTTGAAGTGAGCAGAGTCTCGATCGAAGAAGTAGACGTTATTAGAAGGACGGAACGGACTTAAAGGCTGCAACATCAAGGCGAACACACAAGAAGGGTCGGCTCTAAGGGTGTTTTTACTTGTCTCTACCTTCATCCCTCCAACGTTGAGAGTAATTGTGTTTTCCTGTGTGTCCTGTAGGGATTGTAGGAAGGTTTCCACCAATTCGGTCTTAGCTGAAAACTCAACATTTCTTATTGGTTCAAAAACAGTATCAAGAGGTTCTACCACGACGTTCTCTGCCTTTTGTGACATACTAGCTGGAGTTGATTTCTTTACTGTCCCTGATGAGCTTGACGAGCCAGACGACGATCCGGATGAGGTTGTTGATGAGGATGAACTCTTGTGAGATTTATCTGCTCTTTCTAATGTGCTCACTTCTTTTTCTGATACATGCAGTTCGACTTCCTCTAAGATTTGACTCTTTCCTTCTGTTTTATCTGCTTCCGGTTCTAAACAAATTGTTATTGTCTCACCACTCTCACTCATTAGATCTTCAATAACATCTTTGATTTTCTTCAGCTTTTGTTCTTTTGTCTCTGAGGGCTTACTAACTTTTGCAGGAGTTGGCCCTGAGATGTTGTTATTTTCTTTGTTCTCTATATCTGTCCTTTTTCTGGATGTTTCTTTCAACGAACTTCCTCTCTTACTATTACATGTACTTTTATTGCTGGTGTCACCTATCTCGGATCTAGCATATCTGTTACGTCTAGATACAGCTTCAACCTCATTCCCATTATTATCAACCAACCTTATTTTCTTCGGCATTTCATCTCTTTTAAATTTCTTCAGGTCTTCTTCGGCATCTTTTCCCCTACGTCCGGTGCTGTTTTGAAAACAGATCAATTGATTTTCATGCACCTTGCACCCATGGTTGGTATTACGTCTTTGGAACAGTTTTTTACATTCTGGACACTTCCAGGCAAAGTCTGAGTGCCTTTCTAATATGTGTCGCTCCAGAAACCACCTCTTTTCAAATGTCATGTCTTCACATATAACACACATCCATTTACTCTATAAAAGAATAGAATAACAATCATAAGAAAGGGATAAATAATTATGGACCTATCATTATAATTATTAATATTTTTACAACTCAACACATATACAAAGAATCGTAAAACTTACTTTATTAGTAATACATGTCATACCTATACATGGTAGGAGTTTTAGTATTCAATATTCTCATCATATGTCTTAAATATAAAAAAAAAATCATTCGATCAAAGTTCAACTAAATTTGATAAGTTATCAACTATGAAAACCAGGTTGGACCATGGTCTCCCAAATAAGGTTTAAGTTTATCATGGTGAACCACTTTCGGTTTCATTCTTGGACCCAGCTGAATTCTATATAAGACGTCATTCAGTCGATGGGTAACAACAAATGGACCATGCCAAGGTCTCTGAAATTTAGGATTTACACCAACCTTCCGTTGGTATTGGTAATACCAGACTGGACACCAGGATTGAACAGCTTTAAGTGAATGTTATGGTCATAGTTTTTCTTCATAACATCACTAGCAAAATTTAAATTGGTTCTTGCAAATTCATGAACAGTCAACAATGTATGTTCAAGATCATTAACAAAGTCCGAAATAGAACTTTTAGGACCGTCCGGAGATTTACCAAACAATAAATCTACCGGTAGATTGATTTCACGTCCATACATCATTCTACAAGGTGACACACCCGTACTTTCGTGTTCAGCGGATCGATATGCCATCATTAGAATGGGCACAAATTTGTCCCAATCCTTTTGGTGGTTCGATACAAACGAAGACAACATATTTTCCAGTGTTCTCATAAACCGCACAGCCATTCCATCAGACTGGGGTCTCATAACCGGAGTTCTAGTCTTGTCAATATCTATCAATTTGCAAAGTTCTTGAAATAAATGGGACTCAAAATTAGCCCCTTGGTCCGTATGTATTTGTAACTCCAAATATTGAGATAAAATTATCTACTAATGTTCGGGCTACAACCTCTGCCTTTTGGGATTTCAGGGGAATAGTATGAACAAACTGAGTACGAGTAAATAATTATTTCCCTGAATTGACCTAGGCAAAGGCCCCATTATGTCCATAGCAACTCTTTCTAAGGGGGCACCGACATTGTATAATCTCATAGGTGCTTTTGGTTTTCTATTTGGCCGCTTTCGTGAAGCACATACATCACATTTGCTACACCAAATTTCAATATACTTTCGTACCCCAAAGCAAAAGAATCTTTGTCTAACTTTGCTTAAGGTTTTCATGATACCTAAATGGCCACCAGTGACACTATTGTGTAACTGCTTGAGCACACATTCTTTCAAATTTTCTGGAATTACTTTTTGCCACGTGACATTATCCCCTCTTTCACTTTCCCATTTTCGACATAAAAAACCGTCTCTTATCTCAAATGATTCAATTCTATTCCAGAAGTATTTGATAATTGGACTGAATTTAGATATTTCCGACCAAATGGGTTTCAAATTGTTTACTAGCCAATCCCTAGTTATCTTTAGTACGGGGTCATTTTCTTGTTCATTTTCTAAATTGAAATCTATCTCAACAAATTGTTCATCGTGCATCGATATCGGAGATAACGAGCTCGGTTTTTGTTGATCCAACTGAGGAGATTTCATGCTTCGAGTTTTAACTACTCCTATGCGTTGGTTTATAATGTTTTCATTGGTTTTAGATTTGCAAACATCAACTGATGTTTCTCTTGCAAATCTACTTTTCCCTTTCCTTTCCTCAGACCTTTTCAAACTGGGAACATTAAAAGTTTCGGAACTACTTGATTTGCCAACATCATATGATGCCTTTAAAGCAAATCCACTTTCATCCTTCACTTTATCAGATATGTTCATACTTTCATTTTCAAGTTTTGTACAAGATTTAGAAGCGTTTAAATCGTCTGACCTATAACTAGCATATACTTGTGTTGCTTCGTTTTTCTTTCTAGTCTCTAGACGTTGACTACCTTCAACCTTAACGGCGCCTGTTAAAGTATTCGTATCATCAACTACTACTGACTTTACCACTTCTTTAGTTGAAATCTCGTTATTTATTTCAACCTCTCCTAAACCTACGTTTGAAAATTTATCCTCAACTTTAGAGCAATAAGAACAATCATCCGGACAGGGTCTACGACTCAATGCATCAGCATTCGAATGAATGCGACCAGGGCGATGTATTATTTGGAAGTCATATGCACCAAGTGTTACCAACCAGCGGGCAAGCTGACCCTCTGGATTTTTGAAATTTACTAACCACCTAAGAGACCCGTGATCGGTACGAACTGTAAAAGATCGACCATAAAGATAGTGATGGAAATTTTAAACTGCACTGACAATAGCCAGCAGTTCTTTTCGGGTGACACAATAATTTCTTTCACTTTTCGAAAACGTTTTACTAAAATAGCCAATCACTCGTTCTTCCCCATCTTGAATTTGAGATAGAACGGCCCCCATTCCCACATTGCTAGCATCTGTATCATGAATAAAGCCGCCATCATTAATTGGATAACCTAAGATAGGTGCAGATATTAACAACTTTTTCAGATGCTCAAATGAGCAATTACAAGCTTCTGTCCATTCAAATTTCTTACACTTCTCGGTTAATTGATGTAAAGGCTTTGCAATAGTAGAGAAATTTTCTACAAATCGACGATAATATGAACAAAGTCCGATAAAGCTACGTACATCTTTTACATTCTTGGGAGTGGGTCAATCTTGCACGGCCTTAATTTTTTCATCGTCAGTACTTATGCCTTCGTGACTAACTTTATGTCCTAAAAAGGTTACTTCCTTTTGAAGAAGGAAGCACTTTTTAGGATGTAATTTTAAATTTGCTGATCTTAGCCTGTCACAAACTTCACTTAAATTTTTGAGGTGTTCATCAAAAGTTTTGGAGAACACAATTATATCATCAAGATACACTAAGCATATTCTCCAAGTTAAACCAGAAAATATTTTCTCGACCAACCGCTCGAAAGTTGCTGGAGCACCACATAGTCCAATACAAAGCACTTTAAATTGCCACAAGCCACTACCAGGTATTGCAAAAGCGGTTTTCTCTCGATCCTTCTCATCTAAACCACATTGCCAGTAACCACTGCGCATGTCCAGTGTGGAGAACCACTTACTGCCGCTTAAAGCATCCAGCGTGTCCTCTATACGAGGGATCGGTTGACATTCTTTTTCAGTTATATCATTAATTTTTCTAAAATCAATACAGAATCGAATACTTTGGTCTTTCTTTTTCGTGACCATGACAACCGGTGAACACCAAGCACTACTTGAAGGTTCTATGATGCCCCTTGATGCCATGTCTTGTATCTCTTTCTCTGCAACCTCTCTCTTTGCCAAAGGAAGTCTATATGGTTTAAGTTTAATGGGTTTTGCATTCCCCGTATTTATTTTATGGTTAACAATTTCAGTATGCCCAATATCAGATGGGGATTTTGAAAAAACATCTTGATAAGAAAATAAAAACTCTTTTAACTTCTTGACTTCAATATTATCCAAATCTTTGGAACTTTTCTCAAATACACATATTAAAATTTCAGAGATGCCTATTTCAGTCTTACTCTCTGCACAATTGACCCGACTCACAGTGCTCACTTCAAACGTTTCTATGTCAACAGGTTCAAAAGTACCAACTATTGTGTTTTTATAGACTTTGACAGGCTCTGTGCTAAAATTAGCCACCCTTAAAGGTATGATATTTGAATTTGGCTGGACCACTACTCTGGCTAATAACAAACCAGTTTTCTCAATAAAAGACTTGTTCGTCTCTACAAGACCTACTTCATAAAATATAACAGGGCCACATGGCATCCCTTTTATTAACATTTCACTATTAGGCGGAATATCAACAGTTTCCGCAATTGAAATTCGACAACATGAGCTATCACCTTTATTTGTAAGACAGGTAATAAACTCATCCTTAATTCTCAGGCAACCTTTGCTAAAAAGAACATCAATACTATTAGTCATCAAAAAGTCCATACCCAGTATGGCCATATCTTTGATTTCAGCTAACAAAAATTCGTGTTTGAAAATATGTGTCCCTAATTTTATTTCTAAGTTAACTTTCCCAATAAACTCTGAAGCTTCTCCAGTTGCTGTTAATAAATTAATTCTGACTGGCATAACTTGAGGTCTATTCTCAAGTACAAGACTATCAAAGAAATCTTTTCTCAAAATGGAGACGCTCGCCCCAGAATCAACCAACATATTTACAGACATAGAATTTATATTAGCAACTACGAAATATCCATTATCTTTCCCCCAAGAAACATTTGAAATAACCGTGTTGGGTCTTTTTATTGTGGTCGAGCCGCGACCCCCGCACTCGACGCTTGGTAGTTTTCCGAGCTGTTATAATTTTGGTTGAAATTTCTATTACCAAAATTATTTGATCCTCTTTGTTGACGTGAACCATTGTTGTTATTATGGTTATAACGTTGACCATTAGTATTATTTTTCTTAATGGCCCCTACATCATTTTGTAGATTTCTTATGCCTTATTTTATTTCTTTTATTTCACTGACTATTTTACTATCATCAGCGTCACATGCATCAGCTGTTCTCACCGATCGCCCTTTTTGTCTGTCTGCCAGTCTTAACGCTTCAAGACGAACAGCAATATTTTCGGCTTCATAAATTGTTTTTGGCCCTACTTCTCTCAACCTTAGACGAATGTCAATAAAATAATCAAGCGCCAGTGTATCTCTGACAATAGAGGAAGTACCAGGATATGCTCGCCTTGTAAGTTTTTTAATTGCCTGTGCCAGTTCAGGCAAACTTTCGTTTCTTAACCGAACCCTTGTCTGTAGCTCAGCTCTGAAAACTTCTGACCGATTTATAGAACCAAATCTGCTTTTTAGCATTGTTATTAAACATTCAAAGTCATGCCTTTCACCCTCTGTCATTTCGTTTTAAAAGAGCACGAGCACTGCCTGTTAAGCTACTTGCCAACAATAAAGCTTTAGATCTTGAGTCCCAATCGTTAAGTTCTGCCAGAAGATAAAATTGTGTAAGATACTCTTCTAGATCGTCTGACCCGTCATACAGCTGAGGTTTAATTTTACATTTTATGTCAGGTTTAGCTCTGATGTTCTCAGTGAAATGGCTATTATTTAAGTCTTGTTTACTTTGTTTGGCTTCCCCACTCGCACTTATAGACGAACTATCATACCCCCTTCCTAAAATAGGGGTGATTTTATTTGTTATATGATGGTCAAATTTTGCCAACATACTGTCCATTCTCTCAGAAAAATTTGAAAAACATTTGTCTACCATAAATTTCATTTCCTCTTTAGCGTCAGAAACCATTCTCTCTGCGGTTAGATTCTTTTCACTACTAGGAGCTATTACTTCATTTGATAGTGTTTCATCTACCTCGTCTCCATTCCCAGTATTGGGACCGAACATAACGACATTTGAATCGTCCATATCTATTTTTACAACAACTTTAAATTTTTATATACAAACAGTAGACTCTAATATATATAAAGTGGTATCCCACAGCTGCCACCAATTGTAACGCTGCCTCTCTGGCGTTAGAGTCGGCCACCAGAGATCACAGGGTCACGTAAAAAGGGATCTATTAGTGGTCGAGAAAGGTGTCTAAATTAAAACCACCGATCAAAACCCGAAATAGGACGAAGGAAAAATATATAAATATATATATATATATCAATGTGCTAGTATAATTCGGTTTTCGTGAGGTTTATTAAAGTAAAAGATAATAATTTATAAAGTTCAACATTTTATTAACGAAATAAAATACTGGGGGAAGGCTGAACTCTCGGTTCTGTCACTGGTCAGTGGCCCCTGGTAAGGTTGGTCTTACAACAATTATCACGAATGTGAATACTACTCATAACATAGCATTTCTTTACAACTAGTCCTTTATACAAAGGTAACTATCATATCCATAACTAATTTTAACCAAACAAGATAAAAGGACTGACCTTCGCCAAATTGTTCATAAAACATACATATGCTTCTCCATAAACTATTTATGTCACTATCTCAATAACTATAGCTATATCAACAGTAACTTACACACGTGAATTCATCAACTCCAAATCCGGTGACAAAATTATTTAGTCACCGTCACCGACAGTTTTAGTCACCGTCACCGAGATTAGTCACCGTCACCGTCACCGAGATTTAATCACCGGGACTTATATTAGTCACCGTCACCTTTTACTTATTAAAATAATATTATTATTCCACAATACTAACTTTTATACTCATAACATCAGACATAATTCTATTAAGTTTCTACTTCCAGTGCTCTATCTCTTTGATTTTACTATCTCAACTAATGCGAGCTATCTCCCTTGATGCAGACAACCACACGTATTTATATTCCAAATTGACCAATGAGAGTTGCGCTTATATAATGACATCCAATCACAAGCCATCACTCTTATTAGGGAAATTCCCTTAACGGTGATGCAATTGTAAACAATGCAATGTTCTTCACGAATAAATATAATTTATGTGTTTAAAATGCAACTAAAAGCTTTAAAAACGTTTGTGATGGGTAAAAACAGATACAAACTACTGTATCTTGCAATCGATAGTGAACAGATAACGAACATTTTAACTAAAACACATTAAACAAGTAAGTATCACCTATATCGGTGACAAACCTTAAAAATCAGAACGAGAGTTATTTAAAGTCTCCAAATGCTCCGTGCAATTAGCAATCATAATAAAACGAAACCCAAACAGGAAGAATAATAAGATGTAAAAAATAGAACAATATGAATCACAATATTATTATTATTTACAACCGTAAACAAAAATCTATGGCCTACTTTCACTTTCCAACAGTTCGAAAATAAACGTTACATGTCTCAAAAACAATACTCCACAGGTTTAACAGTCATCCGAGATATTAGTTTTATAAGTACAAGCATACGCATCTCCTGACTTATCAAACACTTTTGACAGCCAACTTCTGGTTATGGATCATAACAACGACGAAAAAATGCATATCAAAAGAACACTGAATAAATACGGGGAGCCGGCATAACAATATTAATCAATGGAAAAGAAAGGATATTGTGTATCAATACAAGATACAAAAGCACTAAACGCACATGAGAAAAAAAAACGACAAACAACTTTGATTATTGTTCTTCATCTCTAGTCTCAAGTCGAAGCAATTCCTAAAAATGGAGCAAAACTGTTGCCTCACTGAAAGTTCAAGATAGCTTCTAGCACCGGTTTGAGCGGATTGCGGATGTTGATCGCGATTCATCTGTGTATTGAACATATCAACAAATTATAAAATATATCTGGCAGAGAAATCTTAACAATATTATCATTACATTCCCGACACTTCTACTTTAAAGCACAGAAACAATACCCGTAAAGACCACAATGGAACACATCAAGTATGTGTTAGATAACTTGGCAGTAAATAAAGTATAAATAGGGCACACAATTCGTGTAGACTGCGTAACAATTTCAATAAACATACTTACGGGTAGCGAGAAACTAACATAGCACAAATAGAATAAATTAATACAAGAATAAATACGTCAAAGATATAATAATATAAAGGTATTCACCTCAAGAACAGGAAAAACATTTTACAATATACACACAACAAGAGAGAAACCTTTTTAATATAATGGAAACGAATGAGCTTATCTTGTTTAAAAAATAATTAAATATGTGATTATATTGGCAAACAATTTGTGATTCTGTGATTACTTGGACACCCCCATGAGGGGCCTCACGAATAGATATGGTATATCAATTCACAACACAAAATCACTTCACGCGCACGCGCATGACAAATCAAAAGGCAAAGAAACGCCGCTTTGATTGCCGCTATACATCATAAAAGAGCAAACAAAAAAACGATCTCTTTAAACAGACACGGGTGACTATATGTCAAGCCCTGAAACAACCATAAGACGTTACCAGTCTAGTCAAGAAAATGTATGTATTTGAAAAAGAGGATACTAAATATATTACATCAAACCAAAATCCAAGTTTTTTTCAGTACAAAGTATCATTTAAGATAAAACTTAAGACAAGTATGCGATGTAAAACATTTTTTTGATTTTGTTTATATTTATAAGTTATATTACCGTGCACAAGTCAACAACTCTAGATCCAAGAAACGGCCGTCAGTCAACCAGACTTAACTATAACTTAAGACAGTCCTATAATCTGAATAAAAGGCGCACGTAAAAAAAAAACATTGATCACGATTTGAATTCTAGCATGGCGCTCGAAAACAATAGGTCTGATACAATAAAGCTGAATAAATAAAATTATGAGGTTCTAGACCCAATGAAAAAGTACTTAGGACAAAAATTGTCTTTTAAATCTGCAAAAGTTTTCAGTTAAGCTATTGATATTTTTTCCTGAACCTAATTTACGTATAGGTAATTTTTTCAGTATTTCATTGTTGTATAATTGATGGTCATACTATTTTTTTTATTAGGATAGTCTGCAAAAAGGTATCAGAATATCATCAACTCACCATTTCTCAAGGTTTAGTCATATATAGTTTGTATTGAAAGGGACATTAACTTTCAAAGGTAGGGAGATACATTTTCATTTTGAATATTATGTAATAATTTATTTTCGTCGTTTGTGGTATTTTTGAAGCAGTCAATACATGTATGATGCTAACGTTGGTATTGGTTTTACTGTTGGTGAGAGCCAGTTATTCCTGTGGGTGTGTTAATGACAGGTTAGATTACTGCACGTGCACAGATGAAATAGATGGATATATATTTATGACTGTAAGACGCTAAATTGGACAGAGGTGAACGACGGATTTCCAGTCAATACACAAAAGATGTAAGGAAAAATATCTGCAACATGTGAAAATATCAGATTTGTTAATGATAAAAATAAACACAAATTACTGCAATCATCCATGTTAGTATGCGAAATTTATACAAATATTCCTCGTGTATTCTGCATTATCTTTGAGCTAACGATATTATTCATATTACAATGTACGTTAATACCACTTTAGTGCCTTTTTCATGTACGTGCTTTTTTTGGTATTTCTATTAAACAAAAATACAAAACTCTAATTGCGGGGTGAAAACTAAAAGCTTACAGTACCGAAAACATTACAATTACTTGTATTCTTTTCGAAACAGGAGAAAAGCTTGGCGAGGTTAGTTTTTCTTATTGTTCATAAGACTACACCATTAGAGAGAAAGTTCACATTCCCTTGCATTAGTTTAACTCACAGGGTATATAAGAAACTGATATAGCTACTGCATGGCGTCAATATTCAAACATTAAATGTTCTGTATCAAAAATCTTAAATCCATATGTTATGCAGCGCTACCATACTAATCTGATACAGTACTGCAAATCGAAAATAAAATAAAGCCAAAACATGGGCTACCTCAATAAGTGATCGTTTATTATATAGTTTGGCAAACACCTGAAATAAGACAAGCAACAAATATATACACTATGCCGTCTACCTGAATGAAAAAGGGGAAATCCTTTTGTTTATATATTTTATCATCAGCTACATATTCAGTATGTCGTAATGTCATGATTTAAAAAATGTACTGATTTAATTCAAATTCCCCGTTCATGAATAACAAAATTGTTTAGAAATTAAACCGTCAATTTCTAAGGCAAAATTGACTTTAAATGAATTTAGCTATTATATTTATGTCATTTTTGAATATGAGGCTCCTACATTTTTAGCCTATTTACACTTCCCTGGCTTCGAAATGTTTAGAATTAGGCATTCCTGATGAAGGTAAATAAAACATGTAACAAAATGCTCTTCAGACGCACGTAATTTATCACGTGTTTTTTCACTATGGTTACATATATAAATTGTATTTGATAACGTTGTCATTTCCTTTGTCGGATAAAATGATTTGAGCAATAAAACAGGTATATTTTGTTTTATTCAGTATGCTACATCATAACCTGATTGGAAATTTATCAAGCAGCGATTTCAAAAATATAACTAATTTGAGGCGATTGTAAGTACATGAAGTATTAAATAAATTACAGAATATATTTTAGATATGTATTATTATTATGTAATAATTACTTAATAATAATATATATTTAAAATATATTCTTTAATAAATAAGTTACGCATATTAAGACAAAAAGGCTCATACGATCCTTCGGTTCTTCATTCTAGCATATTGGTTAATTGTTTCAGTTAAAACATCTATAATCTCTAGACAAAAGGTGTGAACTGTGCTATTATATATTTCCGTATATATAGTACAAATAAAAAAAGGGTACCTAATTTCTGCGATATTAAAATCGTCCTGCATTTATCTGTGGTTCAAACAGTTTGTCCTGTATTTTATAGATCTGTCAGTAATAATCAGATTACAACAGTGGATCCAGATACATTTCAAAAGAATTCTCAACTGAAATACTTGTGAGTAATTGTGCAGTAAAGAATACCAAATGGTATGTTAAAGTATATGTGATAATAGATATAATTAAAAAAGAAATATTTATATTTCCACCCTAAAAGAAACTCGAATAATTCTGCGCCCTCTAACGGCCTATAGCCTATGTGAATGTAGCAATCGGAGATTAACATAGTAATCGGACATCAGTCGGAGATCGGCGGAATATAACGACTGACATTATTCGGGTTACCCGAAAAGTAGAATTATCAATGGACAGATGATGGATTGAAACCTATTACAACCAAATGGAATTCGAAAAAACACCATATGTTAGAGGCTAACGTAATGAATGTACACGATGAAAATTAATGTTAAAAAGATTTATATTTTCTTGTTATCATCAGTATATGAGAGAAAAAATCACTCATTTCCAAATGCCCTACTAGAAAGAAGATTACATTTTAGTGTCTGTCTAAATGTACACGAAAAAATAAACAAAGATTTACATTTTCTTGTTATCATTTGTACATGAGAGAAACACACTCATTACCAAATCTCTAATTAAAAGAATACACATTTTATATAATTAATATCTGTCTAAATGTACACGGAAAAAATAACGAAGATTTACATGAGAAAAATACTCACAACCAAAGTCCCTACTAGAAAGAATATCACATCTTAGTGTCTGTCTGAATATACACGGAAATATAAACGAGGATTTTACATTTTCTTATTATTAGCATTGTACGCAGTACCATGATTATATAAAACATGGAATTTCCCTGCTAATCATTGGATGGTTCTGGTTGAAATTTGAATATGTGTTAGTTTATAATACAAGTTGAAACAATATCTCATACAGGTTGGATGGATACAAATAACAATAATGATGTTAGCATAATAATGTAATATACATTATTATATTTATACCAATTCGAAAATAATGAAAACAATTACTCGTAGGACAAACAAACTTTGGTTTTCACGCGAAAGACACTTGGATGCATGTTATTAGGTCAAGTTTGTCTAGGGGTCCCATACTTTAATAAAATTAATATTCTTTTATGAAAATAAAACTAAGATAAATAAACGCAACAGTAGTATACCGCTGTTCAAAAGTCATACATCGATTGAGAGAAAACAAATCTGGGTAACAAACTGAAACCGAGGAAAACAGATCAACTATAAGAGAAAAATTAACGGAATAACGGAAACACTGAACTGCCATAAAAACAAACGCCAACATACAAAGAAACGGACTCTTTGATAACAACTACCATATGCCTGACTTGGCATAGGACAATTTAAGAAAATATGGTGGGTTGAACCAAACCTCCCTTTAATCTATTAGATACGTTAGAAATTTTATGAATTATGAACATTTTTTCAGCATCGATATTCCTCCGATTTATAAAGAAAATTTAAGTATTAAATAAATATATTTTCCAATTTACAGGTATATCAGTTATAACAAAATTGACTGTATACCAAACAGCACATTTCATAGCAATCCTAACCTGGAAGTATTGTAAGTAAGTCAGCCTTCATTTAGATGTGTGATTCATGGTCTGAATTCGACATATTAGCAAGTTTTCATATCGTTTGTACCTAGTGTCAACTTTAATCTCTGGAAAACCTACAGTGCTAGTGTACCACATATTGAAATACAGTCCATATCTGATTGCAGCTATCAAGAATAGTGGCAATTGTAGAAAAAATGGAACATTAATTGAAACACCATTTGTATATGTCGGATCAATAGTTGGCATCCTTTAGGTATCTGAATGTATTCGAATGTTTGACCTTTGTATTGTCTAATAGAAAAATTCGTAGCAAATTCGTTTGCATTTGTTTGTCTAACAGCAATACAAATATTTCATCTCAAACACCATCATACGAGCGTCCTAGTCAGTAAGGCTTTAGATTAAAATTTCTGGCACGTGATGTTTTTGTTTTTGTTTACTTGATTTTTTATTAACGTAATGATATTTACCTTATAATTCAGGTTGTGGAATGTTGTGTGTGAGCATACAATTTGTAAATTGCAAGGTTTTAATGAGAAATTTAAATATTTTTTTTATATTTATACCTTTTTTTTTATTTTTTGTAATTTAAACACTCAACGCATTTCATTTCAGAGAACTTATGGGCAATCAAATAGACCATTTGTCACCGGAATTAGTCGCTAAATGCGAAAAGTTATCGAAACTGTAAGTTAAACATATTAAGTCTTTTGATATACACCTGTCGATTGAAAACCTTGAACAAAAAATTATTTTCAAAATTTGTGATTTTAAACCGGATTTTCGACGAAAATAGGGGGCCTCGGTGGCCGAGTGGTCTAAGTAGTTACTATTGTAATCACTAGCCAGTCAACACTGAGGTTGTGAGTTCGAACCCCGCTCGTGCGGGTGCACTCGACTCCAATCTTAATTGACTAGGATTGTCAGTTTTCCTATCGAAGGTCGGTGGTTTTCTCCAGGCACTCCGGCTTCCTCCACCAATAAAAACTGGCCGCCTCGAAATAGCCCAAAAGCGGTGCTTAAAAGTGGCGTTAAAACACCAAAAAATCAAATCAAATCGACGAAAATATCGGTTGTTGATTTGGGGATGTACGGCGGCTGGTCGGGCGGGCGGACGGCAGCCAAATGATGTCCGTGCATTTACTCATGAACCGTTCAACCAAAGTTTTTAATATTTTAATGTGATGTTACTGACAACAAAATGGAGGTCAAGTCCAATAATGACTATTTTGACTTTTACCGTTCAGGAGTTATGGTTCTTGAAAGATTGAAAAATGGCGTTTCCAGTCGTGTCCGTGCATTTACTCACGAACCGTTCAACCAAAGCTTTTCAAATTTAAATATGTTGTTACTGATGCCAAAATGGAGGTCAAGTTCAATAATAGCGGTTTTCACTTTTCCTGTTCAGGAGTTATGGTTCTTGAAAGATTGAAAAATAGCGTTTCCAGTCATGTCGTTGCATTTACTCATGAACCATTCAACCAAAGCTTTTCAAATTTTAAAATGTTGTTACTGATGACAAAATGGAGGTCAAGTAGGATAATGATGATTTTCACCTTTACCGTTCAGGAGTTACGGTTCTTGAAATATTGAAAAAATAGCGTTTCCAGTCGTGTCTGTGCATTTACTCATGAACCGTTCAACCAATGCTTATTAAATTTGATATGTTGTTACTGATGATAAAATGGAGGTCAATTTTGATATTCACGATTTTCACTTTTACCGATCAGGAGTTATGGTTCGTGAAAAATTATATATTGAGTTACGGTTCTTGAAAGATTGAAAAATTGTGCACCATACCTCGGAAACGTAAAATCTAAAATTTATTAAAAACAAAAGGGAGCTTACATCAATAGATATAAACAATTCACCAAAGTTGTATGCAAATTGGTTGAAGGCGATTTTCACTTTTCCTGTTCAGGAGTTATGGTTCTTGAAAGATTGAAAAATGGCGTTTCCAGTCATGTCGTTGCATTTACTCAAGAACCATTCAACCAAAGCTTTTCAAATTTTAAAATGTTGTTACTGATGACAAAATGGAGGTCAAGTAGGATAATGATGATTTTCACTTTTTCTGTTCAGGAGTTACGGTTCTTGAAATAATGAAAAAATGGCGTTTCCAGTCGTGTCTGTGCATTTACACATGAACCGTTCAACCAATGCTTATTAAATTTTAATATGTTGTTACTGGTGACAAAATGGAGGTCAAGTTTGATATTCACGATTTTCACTTTTATCGATCAGGAGTTATGGTTCTTGAAAGATTAAAAAATTGAGTTACGGTTCTTGAAAGATTGAAAAATTGTGTACCATAACTCGGAAACGTAAAATCTAAAATGTATAAAAAACAAAATGAAGCTCACATCAATAGATATAAACAATTCACCAAAGTTGTATGCAAATTGGTTGAAGCACTTTTGAGTTAATGTCCGACATGTTGACGATGGACGGACGGACGGACAGACAACGGTATACCATAATACGTCCCGTAAACAGGCATATGAAAAGATAAAATTAAGATAAGATAAGTTGCAGATCTATATTAGTATGTTACAAATGAAAGAAAAATATTGGGACCTATCAACTATATATATAATATTTTATTTTGATTTATACACTAAGTGATAAGATAACAGACACATCTGTTAATTGTCAATGCAATCACCCAATTAAAATTTGAGTGACAGATTTATTAGAAAACTATTGATTATATTTGATTATAATTTAAAAATAAATATACCATCATATCTCTTTACATCATATCTAATTTTAGAGTCCATAGTTAAATCATATTTAATTTTAGATTTACATTATTGGTTCATGGAAATAAAGTTTGAGTTATTTCCAATTGAACAGAAATGGTTTATCTAAGAAGTATTTCATCCAAAATTGAATTCTTGGGGTTCTTTGATATGCTGATTCTAGCAATGTACTTAGATTTTGGATATTGGACCATAATAGGTAAATGTTCAAATTCAATTTTTTCAGTTCTTTGACCACACTTATTTTGTGTCACAAACCCATGCTGTATCAAATATTCAATCACAATTCAAATCCAGAGCTGTTTTAAGCTTAAATGTTGTGTCTATACTTGCTCAACTGTTCAGGGTTTGACCTCTGCAGGAAAATCCGGTTTGCTGTCTCTCTGACAGCCTCTTGTTTGTGACAACAACTGAGTTTATAAAGACAGCCACACTGCCCAAAGTGACTCACTGTCCAAATTTGAACGCTGTTTGCTAGTTTAGGTTCTTAGCATGTTGTTTGAGTTTCATAAAATTTGGATATGGAAACTGCAGTTATAATGCGGAAACGAAAACGGGACAGACGGACGGACGGAAGGAAGGTCAAGGCTAACATTTATTCTCCGTTGCCTAAGGTGGGCGCATAAAACAAATTTTTAAACAAAAAGTCAGTTTTATTTAAATTTTGTCAAAATACAGTAAGCGAAATGTCCTTGATTAAATACCAATACTATGTTAAGAAGGTCAAAGTCATATGAAACGAGTTTGTTTAAATTTAATGTCGAAATATTGAACCAATGCATGCAAAGATACTAAACTAAGTCTTGCATGCACGTTTTTTTAACATTTATTACACATCTATAACGTATCATCGACAAATACTATTTGATCCAGTGGTTGTTGATCGCAAGCTAATCAACTTTCGAGTTTATTGTCGAAGTTTACCGGATCTTGACAATAAAAACCGGGCATATGGAAAGCAAGACAGATAAATGAATTAAAAGAGCCATGATATTTGTGTTTTTAAATTTTCCAAGTGTTCCCATTTGTTTATTTAACTTTTCCTTAACAGCTGTAAAATGAGTATTGTATTTGTTCTTTTTAGAATCTATTATATCTATATACCTTCAAGAGCACGTGGGTTTGCATTATTTTATCACGGATTTCCCCTCGCACTTGTGCTGTGCGTGGCCGAAGTTATAGCGAGAGGTCTCCTAGTTAAGATCACTTCTAAGTCATCTCTACGGAAAAATGTCGGCGAATTAGTGTCTGGAAAGTCAATAATTCCATATTGGTACATTTTTGAAGATTTTGCTAATGTAAAGGATTTTCTTTTAAAAACAAGTTCACAGTCACTTCTTTTAGGTTAAAACTTAGCCATTCAAGTATATGAAAAATGTTCAACCTTCTCTTTTTTTTTAATTTGAAGTTTCATATGACTTTAAAGGGGCATTGACTGTCAAATTCATGCACACCGATTGGACTCTAATTCTCATGTTTTATTTATAACATACTAACACTTATATCCAAATTATAAAAAGTCTAAAATAAACAATTTTCAAGGCATGGGCTCGATAGTATGCATCATCGTTTCGTGTTTAGTTAGTCTATGCGCCATCTAATTAACTATCGAGTTGACCTCCGAAGACTGCCGATGGTTATGTAAGCGATATAAATGTTAAATATAGATATTAATAGATAGCGAACTCGTGCAATTTGATTTTTCTAGGTATGTTAAATTTCATAATATAGGTTAAAATATATATCAATCATCGTTTTTACCTGTGTAAGAATGATTCTCTGTAAATCGAATCAGCCAATCAAATGAATTACCTTTGTTTCACTTTCAATGTTGACATTCTTTACCTTTTAATAAATGAAAACGCACAATTCATGCGTAATCCATCTCTAGCTAAGGGAATGAGTTGAAAATCACATGAATTCGGATTCAATGAGTTCGAATTATTCACTTGCAGGTGAATAATTCATCATGGATGCTTCTTAACTTATTTTGACAAAATTGAACCGTACTGGCTGGTAAAAGCGAATGATTTTTTCACTATTTCACTTTCATTATTGATTGAACAAAAAAATCATATTTTATTTTTTATATATTTCGTACATGTCGAAGCTAGTGTCCCTTTAGGGAAATAGGTAAAGGCCAGCTCGACTAATAGATCGTACTATATTAAGGATGTTCGCTCCTCATGTTTTTGAATTTTTGCCAGATATTCGGAATCCTCTGGTTTTATCCATGAAGTGCCATTAAAAAATTTTGCCATCTAACCCCTACTTTTCTTCCCATAATTTGATTACATATAGTTAAAAGTGTCATCTTTGAAGATCTTATAAAAGCCTTGTCATGGCTTTTGAGGGAAAAAAGGTGCCGATGTTAAATGTATGAAATGTCTAGAGAGAATTATTTCCCGCCAAATTTTCAATGGCTTATATTTCAAAAACAAGCACACGGACCATTCATTTTTTTTTCTGCTCTTAGTTTCTTCATTAATACACTATCAATTTATAAGTTTTTTAAAGCTCGTTATTTTGAAACAAAGTAGCGAACATCCTTAGCAGAAATAATGATCACTACAGGTCCCTGCCGACGTTTAAATAATACAGTGTTTGTTATACTTTAAACGCAAAACAAACAAAAATAGAATTTAATAAACATTCAAATATAAGACTGGTTTCCTGTCCTTTAATATCTGTTTGGCTTTGACAGATACCCGTAATTTTCAAGGGAGATAACCAGCCTATTTTAATATTTTTACATTTTTGTACAATTATGCCGCTTTTCTTTCCCCTTCTTAATGATAATAAGGTATTTAAATCTTCGCTGTAATACGTATACACTTTGTGTACATAAGCTACTATTTACAAAAAGAGAGATATATCGTTTAGATGATCGAATATCGTTTGATCTATATCCAATTATAATACTGTTTTTGAATATAACTGTGGAAATTATTGAAGGTACCAGGCTTATATTTTTAACGCTAGAATCCAGATTCGTCTTCACGAGAAGTTTGAAGACCAAATAAATTACGAAACACAAGCATTTAAACAAAAATGCTTAAAAGATTTGTCAAAGCAGGCAAATGCTATCTATGTCTGGAGGTAGAAATTATTTAGGACTTTCATAAGTTGAATGTAATATCAGCGTAAACCATAAGACCGGCAACAGAATCCCGCCTGTGGTAGTATAAACACAAAAGTAACTAGATTTGTAATTGCTCGCAATAACGGATGACACCATCGTATCCCTGTTGCCAGGATAACGGCAGCCATTTTGAAAATTCCACAGTCAAACAGCACATCTACACATGCAAATTAACATTTCACTAAAGGTTAATGAATTTTGGAGCATTTTGAAATTTTTCACATTTTTGCTGTTTCCATGGTAAGAGTGGCTATTTTCAGAATTCTAAAAGCAGACATCCCATAGGCAAAAGCCATGATATATATCCATACAGTTTCATTGAATTTTGTGTAATACTCTTTAAGAAAATGCCAATTTAATGCATTATCCCATAGGGGCAATGTAAAACTTTCCCATGGTAATAAATGAAATCGTTTGACACAAAATTTCGTTTCACGAAGTGGTAATGAAAAATACGTTTCTTGATACTTACTGACAAAATAAAGACTTATAAAGTGGATAAATGAGTTAAAACTTAACTATTAAGTAGATGTTAACATTAATTACTACAAATAATATAAGTGTTAATACGATATGATAACATTTGAAAATAACACTTAATAAACTAGATCGAAATATACGTCCGAAGCTCTTTTCTGGATTTACCTTCATTCAGAACGCTCAATTCCAAAACTTGGAAAGCCCGGGATTTATAAGTACCTAAATACGCAAAGAGTTGTATGGCCAACAGGGACCAAAAAAGTACAGCTAATTTTATAGCAGGTGAATATTGCCTGACAGAGTTGGAACCTTACTTTCTTAATAATTTGTCAACAGAGAATTTACGGTGATTCCAAACACCTTGAATAAAATTAATTTGGCTCGTTTAATTTTCTTAAAATTTTGACAAAATAGTAACCTTGACACTTAAACAAAAATATAAAAACTTGAACCACACACTTTATCGGAAAAGTTTCATTGGATATATAGCAGTTTGAAACACACTAGTTTTGATAATTGAGAAGCTTAATATTTCCTTACCAATAAAACTAGTTTAAAATGTTCAGCTGATTTTCACAGCGTTATCTCCCTGTGGGGTAATGCACCACCTTAAGAAAGGTATTTTACTGATCATATCATACCGAAGCACTAACTAATAAAAGAATGACGCTATTGGAAGATATGGGAACTTCTTTACTTTTCGTTTAAAGATATAAGAACTGTGATTTGATATTTACAGATCACTTACTCAAAACCGGATTATGCATATTCCAATTGGTTATTTGACAACAACCACCTTCTCCGAGAAGTGTAAGTTCTCTTTTTTTCTGATTTTGATTAATTTTATCTATTTTGTTTTGCTGCCCAACTCACTATCAAATATTAGAGTGTAACATTTCCAACGATATTGTCTTACTTTAAGTATGTGTGTGTTATATCATGGTTTCAGTCTATGTCATGCAACGTGTCATTTAAGTGTTCCTATTGTGTTTTGCATACTGTTGTTTTTCTTTTCGTCGTTTTTCCTTTATTGCCATATAGCATTGTGAGTTTTTTTGCAACCTTTGATTTTGATTTTGTGTTTGAATGTTGTTGTTTTTTGTATCTCCCAACTATCGTTTCAAGTTCAATTTAAGCAAGGTTTTATTATGAGATCATTTCTGATATGATTCTGATATACATTACGACTTCCGCATGTCATTTAAAATACATTCTATTCCATGGGTAATCGAACACAGAGGTAACTATTGTCAGGTAGAAATGCGGGTAAGACTTTTTTTTATTATTATTTTATGATTGATTGAATGATTGATGGCGTTTTAACACCATTTTTAAGCGCCACGTTTGGGCTAGTATGTTATGAGTACAAATAAAATCTGTATTCGATAACTATATGGAACTATTCGGAAAGAAACATTTGAAAGAATTTTTATTAGTGAACATCTAACATATAACGTAAACAT
The DNA here is from genome assembly GCF_021869535.1 of Mytilus californianus. NCBI lineage: Eukaryota > Metazoa > Mollusca > Bivalvia > Mytilida > Mytilidae > Mytilus > Mytilus californianus. The sequence continues at coordinate 29,697,313 of NW_026262734.1, read as the reverse complement.
TTCTCCACGGTTGCCAGTATATAAATATATTGTTAGTTACGGAACGTCCTTCACAGCAATACATTCCGATAGTCGGACGGTCAACAAAAGTATACAGAAACATTTGTTTACCATAACACGCACAATTGCACACTGTGGTGTTTGGAAAATGTAGATAGAAATACAAATACACTCTGCTGAGACAGAACGGTTGAAAACTTAACTTAGAATGATTTTTCAATTCAGATTTTCATTTTTCCCTTTTTGGATAGTTATGTTCCTTTGACCCATTAACGATGTGTATATTTCACAACTTATTCGTTACGCCCATGTCTGTAGTCACGTTTAAGATTTCAAGAAACGCAATATAGAAGTATAAATAATAAATTATTAAGTCAGGGATTTCGTTATTACAAATCAATTCAAAACCTTTTCCAAATTATTTAAAGATATGGTAAGAAAGTTTGGCTGTAACCTGTTGAGTTCTTATTAAAATACGGGATATCACTTTCTACTTTTTACGGTGATTTTGTTTATGAAGCCTTACAATTTATACAAGATCCATGTAAACTAATTGGTCCTTCGAAATTATTTATCATTAAAGATTATCATCATAGTAAAATATTTAAATATGTGATGCTTTGTGTCAGTTGTTTATATGTTAGTAGTTGGTTTTGTTCTTCGAACCATTTTTTTTAGTTGAGCTAATTTCTGGAAATTTTTACAGTTTGGTTTTATGTTGTGCTGTTACGCCACTGTCTGAGGTTTGGTGTAGAGTCGCGCGCTCAAAAACATGTTTAACCCTGCCATGTTTCTTGTGCCTGTCCACAATCAAGAAACTGTAGAACAGTGGTTGTCGTTGGTTTTTGTCGGTCATATTTATTTTTCGTAAACTGTTTTGTTATAAATAAGGCCATGCGTTTTCTCGATTGAATTGTTCAAGCTCAAATTTTGTTTTAATCCCGGGGCCTACAATAGTCGACTATACGGTATGGGTTTTTCTCATTGTTGAATACCGTGTGGTTGCATATAATTGCTTACATCCACTTCATTTGAACTATTATTGGAATCATACCAAATATTTTATATTTTCAATATTATATTTTTTCAGATCATTTGCTGAAAATCAAATAGAGCATTTACCTAGAGATCTATTTCCAAACAATGGAAAGTTAACCAAGATTTGATTTCAACGTGTTTTATATATGTCATAACTGTAATTTCAATTTACCGGCAATGGGTCGACACCACTGAGATAGTGAACTATCAGTCCAAGTTGGAATCATCAGCTCAGTAGTCGGTAGTTCAGTTCTGACATACTTTTCTATTATGTTCGTAGGTACCAATTTGTCTGCATTGAGGAAAAGTTGTATTTTAAAAGGTGAAAACAACACATGCGTCCGAAGTACTTTTCTGGGGTTAACTTCCACAGGAACCAATTTAACAATTTAGAAATTATTTCGAAGCTAAGGTTTTAAATTTTTCAGGCTAATTGACCATTGCTGAATTTGACAATTCTTTTTCTGTCCATTTTGGTCATATAGCCCAAACCGTTTCTATCTATATATGCATCATTTGTATCATTGACTTTCAATTGTTAACGTCTAAGCGTTCCTGGTGAAGGATAATCTAGAAAAGCGTTTCGAACGAATTTATACTTCAAGGTGAGAAATTGAAACAAAAAAGAAAAACAATGTTTCCTTTTAGGTCCTCAAATGAAAGAAAATACTTGTTATTTTTCATATTTTTTGACCAAAAAACAGTTTTAAAACAAATATTATTTGAAACAGAGAAGCGAACATCCTTAAACACATTGTTATAAAAGAGGTAAAATGATGCGTTAACTTTTACATAAGACTCCTCCGGTTCTTCATTCAGTATATTAGGTAATTGGTTCAGTTAAAACATCAATAATCTTTAAGATAAAATTTGTGAAGTGTCTGATAGTTCCGTATATATATATATTACAAATGTAGGAGAGTACCAAATTTCAATGATATCAAAATTTGCATGTACTGCATTTATCTATGGTTCAAACAGTTGGCCATGTATATTATAGATCTGTTAGTTATAATCAGATTTCAAAAGTGGACCCAGATACATTTCAAAAGAATTCTCAACTGAAATACTTGTGAGTAATTGTGCAGCAAAGAATACTAGATGGTATGTTAAAGTATATGTGATAAATAGATATAATTAAAGAAGAAATATTTATATTTTCACCCTAAATGAAACTCGAATAATTCTGCGCCCTCTAACGGCCTATAGCCTATGTAAATGTACGATCGAAGATTAACATAGCAATTGGGCATAAGTGGGAGATCGGCGGAATATAATTACTAACATTATTCGGGTTACCCGAAAAGTAGAAATATCAATGGACAGATGATGGATTAAAACCGATTACAACTAAATGGAAATAACACCACATGTTAGAGGCTAACGTAATGTACACGATAAAAATTAATGTTAAAAAGATTTATATTTTCTTGTTATTATCAGTACATGAGAGAAAAAACACTCATTACCAAATTCCCTACAAGAAAGAAGATCACATTTTAGTGTCTGTCTAAATGTACACACAAAAATCAACAAAGATTTACATTTTCTTGTAATCATTTGTACATGAGAGAAAAACACTCATAACCAAATCCCTAATTAAAAGAATATACATTTTATATAATTAGTATATGTCTAAATGTACACGGAAAAATAAACGAAGATTTACATGAGAAAAAAATTAAACACTCATAACCAAAGTCCCTACTAGAAAGATTATCACATTTTAGTGTCTGTCTGAATGATCCAGAAATATAAACGAGGATTTACATTTTCTTATTATCAGCACTTTACTCAGTACCATGATTATATAAAACATGGAATTTCCCTTCTAATCATTGGATGATTCTGGTTGAAATTTGAATATGTGTTAGTTTATAATACAAGTTGAAACAATATCTCATACAGGTTGGATGGACACAAATTACAATAATAATGTTAGCATAATAATATAATATACATTTATACCAATTCGAAAATAATGAAAACAATTACTTGTAGGACAAAGGAACATATCAGGGCAACAAAAATTAAACTTTGTGTCTTCACACAGAAGACACTTGGATGCATGTAATTAGGTCAAGTTTGTCTTGGTGTCCCATACTTGAATAAAATTAATATTCTTTGATGAATATAAAAGTAAGATGAATAAAAGCAACAGTAGTATACCGCTGTTCAGAAGTCAAACATCGATTAAGAGAAAACAAATCCGGGTTACAAACTAAAACCGAGGAAAACCCATCAACTATAAGAGGAAATCAACGGAACAACGGAAACACTGAACTGCTATAAAAACAAACGCCAACATACAAAGAAACGGACTGCCATATTCCTGACTTGGTACAGGACAACTTAAGAAAATATGGTGGGTTGAACCTGGTTTAATGGCTAGCCAAACCTCCCTTGAATCTATTAGACACATTGGAAACTTTATGAATTCTGAACATTTTTTTCAGCAACGATATTCCTCCGATTTATAAAGAAAATTTAAGTATTAAATAAATACATTTTCCAATTTACAGGTACATCAATTATAACAAAATTGACTGTATACCAAGCAGCACATTTCATAGCAATCCTAACCTGGAAATATTGTAAGTAAATCAGCCTTCATTTTAAATTTGTGATTCATGGCCTGAATTCGATATCTTAGCAAGTTTTTTTTTATATCGTTCGTACCTAGTGTCAACTTTATTTTCTGGAAGACCTACAGCGAGGGTGTACCACATATTGAAATACAGTCCGTATCAGATTGCAGCTATCACGAATAGTGACAATTGTAGAAAAACGTGAAGATTGAATCACCATTTGTATAAGTCAGATCAACAGTTGGCATCATTTTGGTATCTGATCGAATTCTAACCTTCGACCTTTGTATTTGCCTATTAAAAAAATGCGTGATTTTTTAATTAACGTTATGATATTCACCTTATAATTCAGGTTGTGGAATGTTGTGTTTGAGCATACAATTTGTTAATTGCGATGCTATTTATTGGAAAATTATAATATTTTGTATGTTTATACCTTTTTTCATTTTTATGTAATTTAAAAACACTCAACACATTTCTTTTCAGAGTACTAATGGGCAAGCAAATAGAACATTTGCCACCGGAATTAGTCGCTATAATGAAAACTTATCGAAACTGTAAGTTAAACATATTACGTCTTTTGATATACACCTGTCGATTAAAAACCTTGAAAAAAATAATATTTTTTCAAAATTTGTGATTTTTTTAACAACAACTGAGTTTTTGAGTCAACCACCCTCCCTCTTAACTCTCCCCACTCCAAAAAAGTATTATAACAAAAAAGAAGAATGTGTCTAGGAACACGAATGCCCTCGCTCAAGCTTTGCAATTTTTAAAAGTTAAAAGGGGGCATAACACTTGAATTGGACAGACTGGCGGACGGGAGGAAGGTCAAGGATAACACTTTAAAATGTGTCCAGTGCCTACTGGGGGAGGGGGATGGGCATAAAAAACATCGAGTTTTTACATTGAAAATAAATCAATAGCATGCCAACCTGTATCTTTCTTTTTGTTATAATACCTGTACACAAAGATGCTTAACAATTTTGTTTTAACAAAAAGGCAGTTTTTATTTGAATTTTGTCACAATACCGTAAGCGAAATTTCCTTAATTGAGCTGATGACGCTATTGGGATACATGTGAACGTCTTTATTTTTCGTTTAAAGATATAAGAACTGTAATTGGATATTTACAGATCACTTACTCAAAACCGGATTATGCATATATCAATTGGTTTCCTTGACAACAAACATCTTCTCCGAGAAGTGTAAGTTAGAAAATTATATTATTAATATCTTTCAAAACAATATCCCTTTTTTATCTCTTTATTCTGATTTTGATTATTTATACCTATATTTTGTTTTGATTTACATCGCTGGTGTCTTGCTGCTCAACTGACGCGTACCCTTATTATTTATTTTACTGGTTTCACTATCAAGCATTAGGTGTGTAATTATTTACACCGAAATTGTCTTACAAAACAAATACTTTATTCTACTACAGTGAGTTTGTTATCGTGTCATTTAAACGTGCATATTGTTGTTTGCATACCGTTGTTTGTCTTTTCGACGTTTTTGTGGGGGCCATATAGTTTGTTTTCAACCTTTGAATTTTTTTTTGAGTTTGAATGCTCCTTCTTGGTATCTTTCGACTGTCGTTTAAAGTTCAATTTTAGCAAAGTTTTAGTATGACATCATTTCTAATAGGATTCTTGTATACAATACGCTTCCGCATGTAATTTAAAATAAGCCTGGCGTCCAGACCCAATCTTATAGTCGAGCAGTTTTCCAATTTGTAATACATTCTAGTCCCTGGGTAATCAAACACAGAGGTAACTATTGATAGGTAGAAATGCAGATGAGTATTTTTTTATTATTTTATGAGCAGAAATAAAATCTTTATTCGATATCTATATGGAACTATGCAGAAAGTAACATTTGAAAGGATTTTTATTAATGAACATCAAGCATATAACTAAACATTTCTTTACGATTGCCAACATGTTATTTACGGGACGTCCTACTCAACAATAAATTCTTAAAGTCGTTCGGTTAACCAGAGTATACAGAAACATTTGTTTAACATAACATACAAGATTGCATACGGTGGTGTCCGGGTAGAAATCTGCTGAGACAGAACGGTTGAAAAAAATAACTTGTTTAAGTCAGAGATGATTTTTCATTTCAGATTGTTACGTTTTCCTTTTTTGCTGGTTATGTTCCTTTGGCCCCTTATCGTTGTGTACATTTCACTACTTGTTCGCCACATCCATGTCTGTAGTCACGTTTTAGATTTCAAGGAACGTAATGCATTTATAAATGAATTATTAAGTCAGGGATTTCGTTACCACAAATTAATTAAAAACTTCCAAATTATTTAAAAGATAGAAAGATTTGGTAATACAGTTTGGCTGTAACCTGTAGAGTTCTTATAAAAGAAAAGGTGTAACACATCTTACTTTTGACGTTTTTTTTTATGTTATAGATAATGCATATTTAAAGGTTTTTCTTGGAGGTAAAAAACACCGAGGGGTGTCAGAATTGGTCAAATGAAAGACCGACAGTATGCATTTTCTGACCTATATACCGTTAATTAATGTTATTTTCTGCAAATAGTTGCGTTATTCCAATCCTATTTTGTCCCTGTAATGTAGCGATAAATTAACAAACATCACATTATTTGTTTCTGAAGTTAAAATGTGCGTCAACGACGATTTTTTGGTATTTCAGTCTACTAAACGAGGGAAAGGACTGTTTCTGCCTTAAACCTACGAAATATGGAAAATTAAAGAGTAAACCCTCAATTGGCAACGACACACGATAGCTATCAAACGAATTAAATGTCCAAGTTAATTAAGACATCCCCTATGGATTTTACTAACCCTCTATGGATTCGAAGGGGTTCAGTAGTGAACCATATAACTTATATTATCGCACCGCGAGTACATTATCACGTTGTGATTGGTTAAACGCCGTCACGTGGTGACCCCCTATGATTCCGTAGGGGGTTAGTAAATTTCATAGGTGGTTCATGACGTCAAGTCTACTGTTAATGTTGACGTCATCTATTAATATTGTTGTGTTTCATTGTTTATTTCTCTACAAAACGCAGCGGAAAAAGTCTTGCGGGCATTTAACCAGGATTGAATGCCTTGAAGCAAATTTCATTGAAACTTGGTATCGTCCGGGTTGATTCTTTAAAAGAATGAGCAATCGTTCTTAAAGAAAATAACTCCAACTAGGTATATACGAAGCCTTTAAATTATATACGATCCATGTAAACTAATTGATCTTTTGAATTAATTTATTATTAAGGAGTATCACCATAGTAAAATATTTAAATATTTTATGCTTTTAGTCTATTGTTTACATGTTAGCTGTTTTTATTCCCCAAACCGATCTTTTGAGTTAAGCCAATTTCTACTAATTTTTACAGTTTGTTTTAATGTTATACTGTTACGCCATTGTCCGAGGTTTGAGGAGAGTCAAGCTCTCAAAACATGTCGTTCCCCGCCTCGTTCTCTTGTGCTTGTCCAAAATCAGGAGACCGTAGATCAATGGTTGTCGTTGGTTCATGTCTGTCAAATTTAATTTAGTAAACTGCTTTGTTATAAATAAAGCAATGAATTTTCCCGTTTTAATTGTTTCACATTTTTTGTGCCGGGACCTTCAATAGCCAACTATAGGTATGGGTATTTCATTGATGAAGACCTTGTTGTTGCATATAATAATTGCTTACACTACCTCTTTTGAATAATGGTGGATAGTTGTATTATTGGCAATCGTAACCAATCTTTTATATTTCAATATTATATTTTTTCAGATCATTTGCTGAAAATCAAATAGAGCATTTACCTGGAGATTTATTTTCAAACAATGGAAAGTTAACCAAGATGTGAGTTAAACGTGTGTTAGTTATCAAAGGTACCAGGCTTATAACTTGATACGCCAGACGCGCGTTTCGTCTACATAAGACTCATCAGTGACGCTCAGATCAAAATTATTAAAAAGCCAAACAATTATAAAGTTGAAGAGCATTGAGGACCCAAAATTCCAGAAAAGTTGTGCCAAATACGGCTAAGGTGATCTATGCCTGGGATAAGGAAATCCTTAGTATTTCGAATAATCCAAGCTTTTGCAAACAGCAAATTTATAAAAATGACCATATACTTGATATCCATGTCAACACCAAAGTGCTGACTACTGGGCTGGTGATACCCTCGGGGACGAAACGTCCTCCAGCAGTGGCATGGACCCAGTGGTGTAAATAGTTATCAAAGGTACCACGCTACATAGGTTACATAGCTCATAACTGTAATTTGCATTTACCAGCACTGGGTCGACACCACTGTGAAGGTGAGCTATCAGTTCCAGTTGGTATCATCAGATCAGTAGTCAGTATTTCGGTTCTGACATACTTTTCTTTTATGTTCGTTGGGACCAATTTGTATTGATTTAAAATTCAAAATATTCGCCTACAAAATATATATGTTAATCACATCGTACGATTCTAAACTCTGACCGTGCATCATTTCCTATTTTGAATTCAACATTTTTGTTGTTTTATAGAGAATTGTCTGACAATCGTATAGACCGTTTACCCGGGAATTTACTATCTAAAAATAGTAAATTGAAGAAATTATAAGTCACATATATCCATAACTTATAATAGTGTAATACAATAAATGAGGATGTGTAAAATGCATGCAAAGAAATAATTTCTGAATTAATTGATACATAGACGCTTACCCTGTCGAATCACCCGGTCGTAAGCATGCCTTAATTTGGTACCTTGATTTGTTTTCTTGATCAAGCATCCTGTTATAATAGGGAAGACTTTACAGAGGCAGTATTGACCGTATCATTTTATAAATCAAATATAATTTTAGTAAAAGTCTCTTACATTTACCATCTTTTGGTCTTTCAAATACCCCCTTACTTTCTCAAATAAGGCACAGACGTCTTGAATGGCTGATATATCAGTCAGACATCATTCTTCGACAACGATGGATGCATTTATAATAACGTCGAATAATGTAACAGACGAACAATATGTTGAAAGTATTCGGTGTTCTGGATATGCTTTGCAAAGTAGAAAGAAATCATCCACCTCTTTATCTGTAGGATCATAATGCTACAATAAAAAATACAGGAGTAGGCATTTTTTTTTAATTTAAGTTCATTTGTATGTTTTGGAGTTTAGTTTGACGTCCATTTTCACTGAACTAGTGCACGGTTTTGTTTGTGTGCCAGGTAAGGACCACCTCCGGGTGCGGGATTTTCTCGCTGCGTTGAAGACCCATTGGTGGCTTTCGGCTGTTATCTGCTCTTTGGTCGGGTTGTTGTCTATTTGACATATTCCCCATTTCCATTCTCAATTTCATGGATTGCATGGACGCAATTTAGCCAATTAAAATTTCCAAAACATGTTATACAAGTGAAAAATATCAATGAATTTAAAAACTATTATAATCCAACTTAACTCTGTGAAAAATGTGTATTTACAATAAATAGATTTTGAGTAATAAAATTTTAAAATCTTATAACAAATCAAGTCAGTCTCATTAGCCAAAATGTTGAGAAAATGGGTGAGGGATACAAGAAATGATTTTACCAGGTACATGTACATCCCATATCAAATTTGTTCTTAGATGGGTACTTTTTCAATCATTAATACCAAAGAAGTTGAAATTATATGCTTTTTGTTCTCAGAAGGAAAACAATACCAGCATTTTAGTCCCAAATTGACAAAATTGACAACATAGTAACTTTTACACGAAAAAAGCAACAAAAGTTTATAAAACATTCTTATATTAATACCTACCTATTTTTTTTCTAAGTTACTTTATTCAGATAGGTCCACTTAATCTTTAGTGATAGTATGAAAAAAAAGTTTAATTGTGAAACTGTGATTTTTTTTTTTCATGATAATAGCCCAAAAATGGGTACAAATTGATGAAAAATGGGGAATTCATCAAAATTTGCAACTTTCAAATGGCTGTAGCAAAAAAGAAGTGCACCACCATATGATTTTTTCTTCACCAATAATTTTTTACACTCAAATAAACCCCAAAACCTGGTTGAAAAAAGTTTAATTCTAGAAATTTTTGGCTCCTCAGAGATGTACATCCTTAACACCTAACATAAAAATGTTGTTGGTTAAAGTGTTATCTGTGACGTCAAGGTCACAGCAGATGGATTGACAGGATGAGATACTGAAACTATTATCTTATTGAGCGTAATAAAAGGGGCAACAAACACCATTCGTCCGGTAAAAACGGAGAACAGAGAACACGTTCATATGCCCCCAAATAAAAACAACTATAAGATCTTACCAAACAACAATAACAAATGAGAACATAGAAAACTAGAGATTGAGCTTCGCGAACCCCATCAAAAATCATTGTTGATAAATTTGCTCATCATAGAAACACGGATTAAAAATGTTTACGCCAGAGGCGCGTTTGTCTTACAAAAGACTTATTAATGACGCTTGATCAAAATGTTTAATAGTTCAAACGAAGCACGGAGTTAAAGAGCATTGAGAACTCTACCTTTCGAAATATTTGCCAAATACAGCCCTGCTCAGCTAGTGGCACCCATCGTTTAATAGATGGCAAGTAGTAATACGGTTATAAGTCGCATTCGTTAATGTCAGAATCAAGGAACAATAAGAGTAGACTGTGTTTACTAAAATTGGAACAAATTCGTGGACATCTGTGCCATAGATATTATATAACTGTCACTTTAATCATAATTGCGTCCGTATAACTGTTGTATGAATTAGATAAAACTGTCCTATTGGGAACCATTATGAGCAGTAACTTTTAATCACGATGGAAAACACAATCATGTAGTTAAGTATCAACTAGTATATGTTTAATCCATATTTAGGCGTTGTTGGAATGATGTTATACAGAAAGGAAGAGTTTGCAAATAGAAAATATAATATTTTTTCCGTAAACTTTCCGACCAATGCACCTGTATGAAATCTGCCTTATAAGGATGAAGGAACAAGTCAAATAGTAGACAGACAGAGTTTTTTCCATAGGCATGTGATTTGTCTGTTGAAAATAAACGTTTTCAAAATTTAACAAATATATTGTCAATAAAAATAATTCCACATTTTGAAGGTTCGCGTCAAAGTGATGTTTTGTATGTAGCATTGGTTGATTTCTCAAGGATTCAGTTCTTTAGCTATAACTTATATTCTAAAGGAACATAAATCTGACCTAAAACAGATCATGATTTCCTGATAAGTTTGTGTCGTCGGTGTACTGGTTTGGTGTCCTAATGAATTGTCAACACCTAATCCTTTTATCAAGCAGTTAATACAATGATTAACAAACAAACCATATTCTGTTTTGTACGCGATGACAGCAACAATTTTTTTCTTGGAGGTAGGGTAAGTGCAATGCATCTTATGTTAAAAATATATAAAAACAATACAGCCAAATCCATCAATTTAATAAATTTAAAACTATAATGAAAAAAAGGTTTCAACTCCCTCAGTCAAAGTTGACCTTGTCATTAAGCGCTTCAACTCTTTCGGTTCCTATAAATCTTTGGCTTTTGGGAGTTGCGGATGAAGATAAATCTAGAAAAACGCTTCGGAATCATGAAATTTTTGAAGTGTTGTTTTCCTTTTTTTACAGCACTGGGTCGAAACCGCCGTTTGTGGACTATCAGTCCCCGAGGGTAGCATCAGTTCGATAACACTAGATAAATTCTATACGAAGGACGTGTTCTTGTGGATTCACTCTCAAGAACGCAGAAAGCCGAATACTTGAAAAAAGTAGAATCACAAAAGTACTGAACTCCGAGGAAAATTCAAAACAGATATTCCCTAATCAAATGGCAAATTCAAAAGCTCAAACACATCAAACGAATGGATAACAACTGTCATATTCCTGACTTGGTACAGGCATTTTCTATGTAGAAAATGGTGGATTGAACCTGGTTTCATAGCTAGCTAAACCTCTCACTTGTATGACAGTCGCATCAAATTCCATTATATTGACAACTGAACGTATGTATAAGAATCGAAAAAGCTGAAATTTGTTGTTGGTAATAAGTGTGTTACATGTAAATGATATGATTGTTACACACTGATTGTTGAAGGCCGTACGGTGACCTACAGTTGCTAATGTCTGTGTCATTTGGTCTCTTGTGAAGAGTTGTCTCATTGGAAATTATACCACATCTTCTTTTTTATAAGACCTTTGATTTTAGTTTTCATTCATTTTTAGAATGAAGCGCTTCAGCGCTTCATACAAAATGTACTTCGGTCAACGCTTTTACACCCCAATGATGTTACAAAAAGAAGCATTCAATTCTTAAATAAAGGGTATACAAATTTGGTACAAAATGTGGCATCAATCGTGTTGATCGTGCAATAAATCGTGTTGATCGTGCCATAAATCAAACATGCCTTATTATAAATGTCTGTTAAATCTTTCTAGCTGTTCATCGGGGTCCACCTTTTTGCAGAACTCACTTATGTGTTCTATTTTTAAATTTGCCAACGTCTTGAATATATATAAGATACTGTACACTTCGCGGCGATTTAGTTTTCTTGATTTTCTTATTTTGAATTTAGTATTTATTCACGGGAAGATAAAAGGTTAACAAATTCGTGAAAGTTGCAAAAATAAATAGCTCGCAAAAATAAGTTAATTTACTGTAATAATAAACATTGAACATTAAAAAAAACCACTTATTACACCATTTTGTTTACTAGTATGACGGGAGTGAATATTTGTTATATTGAAATATAGGAAATCAATGACGGTACACAAGACACATGTTCATGAAATGTGATGAACGAAGTAAAATTGAGACCTATATTGTTGTTTATTTCGAGAAAAAAAAATACATGAGAAAAAGTATTACAAAGTTACTGAACTCTAAGCAAATTCAAAAAGGAAAAGTCCATATAATCCAACGATATCAGTCAACAGAACAAGTGCCATATTTGCGCACAAAAATCGAAAGGATTTATTCAAAGAAAAGCCAAATTATCTGTTTACTTTTTCTGTTTCAAGTTGAGGTTGTTATAATACTGTAATTAAATTTTGATACAGATATCAGTACAAACAACAAATAATTGTGAATAATTCAATTCGAAACGAACAATAAAGCAAACAAAAAAGCAATAAAAACCTTTCTTATGATAAGATTGAGACACAACTTTCGTCAACCAAAAACGCTCAACAGAAAACTTTAAACCATGCAAGATAATATGAGGGATATATTATATCAAATCGAGACACAAAATCACTATTCGCAATGGACTGTTTTGAAATAAAAATTGATTTATTTGTATTAGATTAACGTCTCGATTTGTACGCGCAAAATTTCGTGAATAGACAAAGCAGGGTGAACAGTTCATAAAAAAATGTTGTTCATCTGAAATCTTTATAATGTTAATTTTTGTTTCGGAGGGTTGAAAACTTAATTTTATTGCAACTAAATAACTCATTTATTACTTTATAAATATTACTTTTCTTTTCTACAAACAGAAATTGCGAGGGCTGTGTTTAATGTGATTGTTTAAAGTTAAGATTATGGCATACGGTTAAAGACTACCTACATACATATGTAACAATCTTTTGTTGTCGTTCTACCATGGTACGCCTGGATGTCGAGATGGATGCGAAGCCCTGTTTAGGTATTATGAATATCCTAAAACATCATTTATAAGTTGTCACCAGTATCAAGGTATATATATATGAATTATATTACATAGATATAAGAAGATGTGGTATGAGTGCCAATGAAACAACTGTCCATCCAAATCACAATTTCTTTAACACGGGACCTTGGATCACACCGAACAGCAAGCTACAAAAGTCCCCAACAATGACTAGTGTAAAACCATTCAAAAGGAAAACCAAAGGTCTAATCTATATTAAAAACGAGAAATCACATCAACAAGCGACAACCACTGAACATCAGGTTCCTGACTTAGGACAGGTGCACACAAATGCAACAGGTTTAAACGTTTTAGTAGGTACACCATTCCTCGTCCTTATCTGAAACAACAATGTAACATCACAATATAGAAACATGTATGTTTCACGAATTTTCGTTAGTTTTTTTGGCTAACAAAAATCCCGCGTCATTCAAAAATTAACCTTCATATCAAAATGAAATGTTACATTCGTGATGACACGTGTTTCGACAAAAATACCCATGTAAATAAAAGTAAAATGTTAAAAACTTTTTTCTTGAGTTTATTAGCATAGAAATGAATTATGAGAATTGAATGCCTCGTTTGTAATTTGATTGGGGTGTAAAAGTGTTGATTGTGCAAACATGTTTTGAGTGAAGCGCGGTAATTATAAGGAAGCAATCATTTCTTAAATACATTGCATTAAAGCAACTCATCAAAGATACCTTCAAATAAATACTATTGTACGCCGGTAATGTATTATGTTAACACATAGTTGGAGGTTGTATGACAGAGAAAAAAGTATTCTATAATAATCATACCAAATAAGAAATATAACAGTAATATATGATAACTCAAAACGTTTCATTAATTCAAAATTAACAACCACAAGTCTTGCAGTGATCGTCAGGAATTCACAGTTTTCCTTGAAAATTGTGTAACAGAAACTAATGTTGGAAACATTGTTGTACTTACCTGAGCAATATGACGAGTGCCACATGTGAAGCAGGATATGCGTACCCTTCCGGAGCACCGTTACTTGTGTGGCGGTTCCTGTGTGATATTGTATTGGTACGATGGTCAGTTTACGTCACGTATGAATCCAGAAACAAAATATAGAGTTTAGATTTAAGGATTTTCGCTTCTCTTGTTCTCGACTTCATTCAGATTCTTCCAATCTTATGAATAAAGTGCCAAGAAGATTTTTGCCCGCTAACCGCTACTTTTCTCTTCAGAACTTTATAACATGTCAAATTTGAGTGAATAACTTTATAAGATATCGTAAAATTTCCATTCAAAATACATGTATTAAAATTCTTAAATATCCATTATGCGTTTCTTTTCATGTAGATTATACGTGTAGCGTGGTTAAACTAGTTTGAAGGCGCCAACCCTCTCCTAACGTAGGGTGGTGTTATAGTTCAACATAAGAACAAACTTTAAAAATCAGTTGAACAGGGCTTAACTCATCAGATCGATAAGGTTAAACTAGTTCGAAGGCGCCAACCCTCTCCTAACGTAGGGGTGGTGTAATAGTTCAACATAAGAACAAACTTTAAAAATCAGTTGAACAGGGCTTAACTCATCAGATCGATACAAAGCAAAAATACGTCTAACAAAAACACAGAACGGACGTGGCAGGGTAATTATACATTCCCATAACAAAAGAGACACTGAGTACAAATGTGAGAGTACTTGCAGTTACTGACAGCTAGTTCAAAGCCAATAACAACTAATAAAAAAAATCATGCATCTAGGTTAAAAAACTTATTTTAGATCTTATTTACTTTGTGGATATTACTTGTACAACATGAGTTTCTAAAATGAGGAATAATATGGAAAAAATTGTAATCGTGCGTAGCAATATGACGTGCGATAACATTTCATGTACGTTATTTGTAAGGATTACTGTAGATTCACTTATGTTCGTGTGTACCAATTTTCGCGGATTAAGGCAAACTTACATGTTCGTGGATATGTTATTTCGTGGTTTTACCGAAGTCTGCATACACGTCTTTAGGAAATTTGTCATTCGTTGAACATTCAATTTCGTGGTTAATCTTTACTAACGAAATCTACGAAAATTGGTATCCAACGAATAATAATGAATCCACAGTATTTGAGGTGAAACTGTGCAGATACAAGTGTAAATAAAACGAAATATAGGCCTTCGAAACACATGCATGTATAAATCGGCATAAGTACTTTAAGATTGAAAATATTCAAATTTTATAAAATCAAATTTGAATAATTAGTCTTAATGCATTCTTTTAGATACATATGGAAAATGTGTATCTATTGGGTATACGCCTCAGCCTAATTGCCAATGTCCTTTATTGATAATGATCCTGCCTGTTGAAACCAAGAGTACTTCGACAAGTTCATCTCTAATTTTGCAAAAAAACACCTAGTGTGACTGTACCTACCTCGACTCATCAGTCTGCAGGTCAAAAATTTGAAACAGATTTGGCATATTACTCTATAAGTTCGGCTTTGAAAATGAGAGGTGAGGGATAAGTATTATTTCGGTTTTGAAAAATAAAATGTAGCGTTAAGTCGATACACTTTTATGTATAAAGAGAGCAGAAATGGCTGTGAACAGTTTAAAAGGGTTGAAAAATCTGTAGTTTTCCAGAGGCGTGTAACAATATGTCAGCTTATTCATAAAAAAAAACAATTACAGACTTCCGACCAAGGCATATAAGGCATGCTTTTCCTTAGGGAGAAAGACCTTGACTAATATGGAAAATACCTTTTGGAATCATAACTGTTTTCTTAATAAGCTGTTTCATTCATGAATGTTTTTTTTTAAAAGAATTCGGGTGAAAACTATTTTATATCATCAGGGTTTATAAAGGCGAGTGACATTTTTAAAAAAGCCTCTTAGTTAAGGACTTTAATGCACCCACTTAACACACGGCTATATTATATATCATTCGGAAGCGTATTACTTGTACTTTCTGTTTTGCCCGGTCGTAAAAAATTCGAACGGTGCAATTTCCCTTAAATCAAGGTCAAAGGTCAAGAATTAACTTTTCCAATGTTTACGACAATTTGATAAAAATCAATTTTCTGGTTCTTGTACAAATCATTTTTCAGAAAGATCATATTAACCATATATAACATGACACAGTAGTTCCAAATGAAACAAAAACTTAAAGGTTAGTTGCGTAATATTTCCCGAAAATTGCAATTCTTAACAAATCCTACAAAAATGAGAAAATTGCTCTAAAAGCAAAATATATCTTTAGGAATCGATATTTGTACTCTCAAAGATTAAATAAATGTACGGTTGGTAGGTCAAGGAATCATTTTTAAAATTTCAATATGCAATTAATATATTCTGTTCATGGAACAGCCTTCTATTGAAACGTTTGCAGTTGCCCAGAAACTGCCATCTGCGAAAAGCGATCATTTTGTGTTTCTATGATTAAATAGCACATCGCGTATTGTCAATATCAGGGAGGACAACACTTTCCACTTATAAAAAAGGGGTATTTACAGTTCGAAAAGAAATTTACGAGCTAATTGAGAGAATTATATTGTTTTTTCCGAAGTCGAGAACTTATTTACCTTTTGAATTCATCTTGAAATGCAAACATGATTTTGCCACTATATCGGTAGCAACATTGAATTAGTAACCATCGTTTTGAAACACCGAGTTGTCTTTTGTACCAAGTCAGGAATATGACAGTTGATATCCATTCGTTTGATGTGTTTCAGTAATCCAATTAGATATAACGCTGCTAACTTTTGTTTTGTTACAAAAACAAAACGTGTAAGACATGTTAACTGTGTTAAGAAGTTTAATCTCGTTAATTATTCGAAAGAAAGCTGTTTAAAGTGTTTTCACCATTAGCTTTTAAAACATAAATGCTGGTAATTGTGTATGTAACAAGCTAGCATGTCAGTAACTGCTAGTAGTCCTTTGTTAATGTATGTATCATTGTCATTTTGCTTAGTTTCTCCTGTTACCTATTCTGACATCGGACTAGGACTTCTTTTAAACTGAGTTTTACTGTGCGTATTACTGTGTGCTTGTTTATTCTACATTGTCGAGAGGTATAGAGGAGAGTTCTGATCTCACAAAACATGGTTACTGACCCCGCCGCATGTTTGCGCCTGTCCTAAGTCAGGAGCCTCTGGCCTTTGTAAGTCTGTGATGTTTTTCAAATTTTAGTTCATTTATATGTTTGGAAGTTTAGTGTGACGTCAATTTTCACTGAAGTAGTACACATTTTTGTTTTGGGGCCAGATGAAGCCCGACTCAGGGTGCGGGATCTTCTCGCTGTGTTGAAGACCCACTAATTGCCTTGGGCTGTTTTCTACTCTTTGGTCGGGCTGTTGTCTCTTTGACACATTTCCCATTTCCATTCTCAATTTTATTAGTTTTGCTATTAAATAAATGAAAGTTTGAATATCATTCCCGATCTCATTATTAGATCATTAGTGGTTTTAAGAAGTGTTCGTTTCTCTATTTCGGTACTATGTTTTGTGGACTGTTGTTCGTCTGACGGACTTTTGTTCAAGTTTCATTGATTCATGGTTTGAGACTGTCCCTTTGGTATAACTTTGGCGTTTCTTATTTGCCTTAATTGAAATCGCCAAAACAGCCTCACAGTTGACTAAACGCAAGAAATCAAATATCCGCGAAAAAAAGTGAATTCTCTCACGGGGACATATAACCAGTTGGTAATGAAGACAAATTCAACCCCAATTTTTAAAACTTTCCATACTAAAAGAGTGAAAGATACTTAAGGGGAAAGTTGAAAACAAACTACAATGTAACAAAGCCGGGAAAAATAACGAAAAAAAATAAAAATAAAAACAACAGTATACAAAACACAACATATAATACTAAAGTCTTAGCAACATAGACCCCAGGTCAGCAAATCTGGGGAAAAACTCAAAGGCTCCAGAAAGGTGAGCAGATCCTGCGCCACATGTGATACCCATCTTGTGGTTCATGTAATTAATAGCCTTGTGATAAGTGTTTTCGGTAGGTCACATTCGAGGCAGAGAGGACAGGATTTTGGTTACGACGATTTGAACATATCTGTTGTCATCTGTGAATCAGAAGTTCCATAACAGTAAACCAACTCATGGATCATTTCATCTTCGCATTTTGAACTCTTGTTAAGTATCTTCCTTGTGAGCAGCAACCCACAAAATCATGAAAGTAAATGTAAGTTCTAGAATATCGTATCAACTCGGAGATATATTTTCCATATGCAGGCGCTTCTTTTCATTCGTCATAAGAAGCTCTTGTTTGAAGTTAGTCTCATCATGCTCATGTGAATAAAGGAACAAGTCATTTAAGCTATTCAGGATGTCTAATTACATTTTAATATTTTGTTTAACAAAATAATTCTTTTTCGATGAAATTCATGCATTTTAACTTTGAACTATGCAGCTTAAGCAGCCAAGAAGACAATTTTTATTTTAATTTGTAAACTTATGACAGCTTGTAGAACACAAATAAAAATAAGAATGGTAGCTGAAACAAAGTATAAACATTCAATGAAGAAGAATGATATCATAATAAAAATTCATTATATTAAATAAATACCTAGTGCGAATTTTGTTCCTTTAATCTTATATTGACCACATACAATGTTTAAAAAGGAAGAAGTGCTTAAAAGCTGTGTTTCCGCAGATGGCATTATCTTGGGCAACTGTGTGAGTTGTTTTGATTTGCTGTTCGATTAGAAGTAAGCATACTTATAAGAAATTGGTGATTTCAAAAACTTCTTTACCACTAATTACATTATTTTACTTAGTTTTAAGTGACTAGCAGTTGCATAAGAAACAAACATTTGTGTTTTCGCTTATTTTGTTAAGTTGTACTCGAATTGCAGAAAACATGTGCAATCTAATAAAAAAATCGCTTTAAAAATTTGAAAAAGGGGTTTTTGAGTGACTGTAAATCTCTATACTAATAATTCTAATTGTTTTCATACATGATTTTTGTATATAGAAGTCAGAATATACAATAAACTTGACATCTTGGAAAATATGCAACTTATTCGTCCTTGACCTTTGAATTTGATTTGACATAATTTGCACCATACGATTTTTTTACGACCCGGCAAACAGTTAATGTAGATGTTGAGCTTTCGAATGATATACAATTTAGCCGTGTGTTAGGTGTGTGCATTAAATATATACTTGTAAGGTTAAAATCACTTCACTATTAAGCAGCTTGAATTGTATTTGTGAGAATGGTCATTTACCTAAGACTTATTTATTACAAAAAATGAAACAAATGATAAATTTTTGAAGTCCCGTTCGTTTTTCTGGGGTTTCTTTCAGCAGGAACGTTCATACAAAAAACCGTTGAAAGCCGTCGATGTATAAGTACCTTAACACGTGAGAGCTATGTGATGAAAAGAGATCTACATGAACAGATAATCTTAATACGAAAATATGTTAAGTATCGGTCCTATCATTGGTTGTTTGATTGATTGGAGTTTAAACCCACTTTCAGCACTTGTTTGCTGTTTTGCGACGGTCAGTTTTTATTGCTAAAGGAAGCTGAGAGAACCAACGACCTTCGATAGGAAAACTGACAATCCAAATCAACTGAGAATGGAGTCGAGCACACCTCCCACATGAGGCATTTGAACTCACAGCCACAGTATTGACCAGCCTCTGGTATAGTAGTTCAACTACGTAGACCACTTTGGTCCTATCAAACAAACGTTCACTGCATTTGAACTTGACCATTTCATTTTCAGTTGATCTTTTATTAGGCGGGAGATAATTCGCTTTGGACTATGATCTCTAATCCGTCACAAATGTTTTATACGTCCGATACAGGTACATGTAAAGCATGAAGATTTAAACAGTTCCTTGGACTATAATCTTTTGCCTTTCACAAAGGTTTTATATGTCCGAACAGGTACATGTAAAGAATGATAGTGTAAACGATTCCTGTAACTTTTCACTCGACACAGGAAGTCAAATTGCTAAATTGTTGTCATTTAATGATTGGAAGAGAAGCCGTGGAAAACTGAGAATAGTAGGGAGGTTATGCACACTACAATAAACGCATAGTTACAAAACACTAAAACACGTTACTGTCCGATTAATCAGTTAACAAATTAATTCATGATAATTATCATATCTAGCACTGTTCAAATTAGTTCCATTGAATACCACTGTAGGTTGTGTATACAGTACGGCATGGTATTCACGTACTTAGTATAAATTAATAAAATAGTATTTGCCATTTTAAACAATAAAATATGTGTAAATTATATAACAGTATAAAAAGTTTATAAGGTACTAATAAGCATACATGCAATTTTTTCCATGTGGTACAAAAAAGTATACATAAACATCACATAAAAATAGACACATTAAGATGAAGATACGGCTTTATTTAGCATACTGTGTATTTAATTTGTCCATTTTGTTTGCACCAGGTATTCAGTTATTATAATATCATTCTTCATAATTAAATATTTATATTTTGTTTCAGCTACAATTCTTATTTGTATTTGTATTTGTGTTCTACAAGCCGTCATAATTGGATAACATATCTACGATCATTTACTGGAAATTCTCACCAACACTCTGTAAAACTAAAACAAATTAAAGACATTAAAATTTTGCAATTCCGTTGTTGTTATAAAAATTCATATACTTATAACAAAGTTTTTATTTTTCCTTGATTGCATATTTTTAAGGAAGTTTTGAGATTTGAAAACCTGAAAACTGTTTCAGTTCATTTATACCTAGGCTATGCATCTAAATATTTTATTTGTGATCTAGTGTAATTATGGTCGAAGTTTTGAAAATGGTACGACTACTGTGTAAAATTGTAAAGCATTGTCTGGGGAAAAGACAGAAAATCTAAGAATCAAAAGGAAAGGTAAAACATAGAGAGCTACAAACACATTTTTAAGAAAGTACTGTTAATCATAGTTGACGACAATGTGAAAACCTCTGGATTGGTGGATTAATTGTTGAATTATCAAAATTGATCTAATAATTTAATAAGATTATGAGACAAAAGTGGTTTATAGGGTAGAAAAACAACATTTGGAACAGATTCGAAATTATCATAGAGCATGCAATTTATCAATTACTTCCAACGAGTTTTTGACACTCCAAAAGTAATTGATTCCACTTTTTTAATTTAAAATTGATTTGAAAATGTTTTTGCACCAACTCATGAACATATGCAATCTGCATAATCAATCACGTACCGATGATGGTAGTTCAGAATTACATCAGCAACTGTTACTGAATCGTCAGAGGAATCATTATGCACGTACATTATCATGAAGCATTTAATATTTTGAAGCGTTCATTATCTTGATATAATGCAACAGCGAAGACAAAACCCTTGAATTTGTTGACAGATTGCTGTCTCTTTGATCCTCCTTTTATTTTCCCCTGTATAAATTTAGTATAAGTGTGTCTCATACATGTATATGACAACTCTTTCAAATGTAGATCCGTTTAGACGATAGTGGATAAAGAAGCATCCAAATTCATTGCGATGGCTAAAGAGGTGCGAAGAACAATTTCCCATTGCAATTATTTCACACCAGGGTCATTATCGAATCGTCTTTCAATCATTAACTTAATTTTCAGTATTAAAGCTTCAAATTATGTTTCTATAATTTTTAGCTGATTTCTAAATTGGCGATTTAATTAGTACACGCTTCAAGACAGTTAAAACCCCTAATTTTAACAGATTGTGGAAAATTATTAGGCTTTAGTAGGACTTTAGTAGATAATCGTTTTACAAATCATACAAATCCATTCAGAACGAATCAATGTAAAAAATAATAAAGGAATCGGCATTGAATGCAAATGGAGCAAAGACGATTGACACGCTCTTAACTGGAATCCACACTCAGTCAAACAAAAGGGAATAGTACACAATTGATAAATTTGCAGGTCATGTAAATTCTTCTGATTATATATAAAAATTAAAATCTCAAAAAATACTGAACTGCGAGGAAAATTCAAAACGGAAAGTCCTTAATCAAATGACATTCTTATAAAAAAAAGAAATTCTGTTGGACGCCAATCTATATATTGATAGATAAAAGACGATGTGGTATGAGTGCCAGTGAGACAACTCTCCATCCGTTTCACAATTTGTATAAGTAAAACATTATAGGTCAAAGTACGGTATGCCTGTTGGATAAAACCACATTCATGTTTGTTAAAGACTTTTTTAAGGAAAAATTATTGACGAAAAAAAGTTCTTTGGTGATGGTGTCATAAAATCCCTTCAACAGCAATATGAAGCATAGGATGACATCTAGGTTTTAAGTTAATATATAATATATTAAACAAAAGCAATCAGTATATGCTACATGTATAGACCCTTAAATATTCAAATTTCAGGAGGAGTTTTACCATTTTTTTAAATTTTGACTGTAATTGAAAAGATTGATCTCAGGTGCTCCGGAAGTTTAAGCAGATACTGCTCCACATGTGGCACCCGTCGTGTTGCTCATGTTATTACAAACCGACAGCTGTTTCATATCACTAAGTGTTCAAAATTGCATGTATTTTTGTGAAGAATGAAAAAGACAATATTTTATATGAATAATAAGAGTTTGGCTTTTTTGTTATATTTGTCTACTACAACTAGGTCGGTGTCAAGTATCTGCCAAGAAAGAAACTTTTTTGCTGATGAATATTTTCATGCAGGTCATTATATACACTTGATTTCTACGATAGACAACAATATAAGGAAGATACCGGCTAGGACATCTTCCGGGTTACTAAGTTCCTATAATGCTACGTGGAACAATGTAGAACTCAGCCTGTGTGTTCCGATGAATATCTTACGGAAAATACCTGATTTGACCTATGTACAGCAAGAAGGTAACAATTAAAAAAAGAAAGCGTATTCTCTTCATATTTTTTTTATCTAAAAACGAACTATCTTAGAAAGTTGGTTATAAATCATGTCAGTATTGAAGTATTGACTACTTAGCTGATCATATCCTCGAGGACTGAAAGTCCGCCAGCAGCATTATCGACAACGGGCTGTAAAATGATAACATCACTGATTAAATTGCATGCTTCTAGAGCGCTTTGTGTATTAAACTTCATCAGGAACTCTCAAAGCCGAATATTTACAAGGCAATGCTATATAAGAACCGAGTTTTTTGCAGAGCTATATGACGAAAATGAACTAAAATGATATCCAAATCTATCCACGGTCAACTTTGCTGGAGAGAGTTGGATATATATTCTTTTCTATTAGCAAGAAATCTTTCAATATTAAATATCATACAACCTTCTCAAAAGGATGCTTGTTGCATATCATCCAGTTTAACTATTGGTTTAGGATCTTATCTCTGATGTCTGATACCTTAATAAAATAAGTGCTGATATATTATGCAAACACAAATGAGGCGCATGATATCAAAAGGACAAAAAATAACAGAGAAAAACAGACAGTACCGAAAAGGAATACGACGAAACACTTCAAAGAAAACTGAAAATTGATCAGTACCTACCCCTAAACTGGAAATAACTTTAGCTGCTCCAAAAGAGATTGGAGATCAACATGATCACGCTCAATAAGTGGCATCTTTCAACTTTTATTACAAGTATTTGATAGTAATGAATAACCTAGCCAAAATTGTCTGTAATTGACAATTACATTTCAATTACAACTCAACTACATTTGAATTTTGGATCAGAAAGGTTGAATCTTGAGTTTTCTCTAAATAAAATGATGAAAAGCCATGACCTTTAGTATATGACGTATTTGGCACAACTTTTTGGAACATTCGGTCCTCAATCTTCTTCAACTTTGTACTTGATTTGGCTTTCGAAATTTTTTTATCTGATCGTCACTGATTGGTCTTAAGTAGACGAAACGCGCGTCTTGCGTATTCAATTATAAGCATGGTACCTTTTGATAGCTATTATTTGTGTGTGTCTCTGTCCTGTATGTTCTCCCATTTATTTATTATGTAATCTTGTCATTTTAATGTTATATTTAACATTGTCATAAAAGCGGGAGGTTTGGCTAGCCACAAAACCAGGTTCAACCCACCATTTTTTCTTAAAATGTCCTGTACCAAGTCAGGAAAATGGCCATTGTTATATTATAGTTCGTTTCTGTGTGTGTTGCATTTTATTGTTGTGTTTCTGTTGTGTGGTTGTTCTCCTCTTATATTTGATGTGTTTCCCTCAGTTTTAGTTTGTAACTCGGATTTGTTTTGTTTTTTTTTCTCAATCGATTTATGAATTTCGAATAGCGGTATACTACTGTTGCCTTTATTTAGCTGACAAAGCAAAGCCTACACCGTGAACTCTATGTAATTTCATAACACTGGGAGATTCTTTATTTTGTATTGCATGAACAAAACATGAAATAAAGAAGAAAAATAAAGATTATAGAAACATGCCATAATTTGATAAAAGAAGCCATTAGTAAGTCCCTGTCTTATACCTTATTTAGCTTGTTTAATACCTACATGTATATGCATATACATGTAGACATTATTGGACATTGATTTAACATAATCACAAATATAACATCTGGCTATTTGTTTTATTGTAAACTATATATTTACAGTTTTTACAACAGTTATGTTTGTATTATAAACAATGGGGCGAAAGATACCAGAGGGACAGTCAAACTTGTAGATCGAAATTGAGGTTGAAATTCCAAAGGAATATAGAACAGACCTATGATTATACAGGATTTCCTCTTTGGTAAGTGTCGTTAGGGTATATGTTGAGTTTCCAAGTGAATTGTAAATACCTAATTCATTTATCAAGCAATTTATGTAATGACATTTACACACAAAAACGATGTTGTTTGGGGCTTTATCTGCGGGGACAACAACATATTTGTCATGGAGGTAGGACAAGTGTTTTGCAATATTTGGGTCTTTAAAGATTGACGTAGCATGGGTATTGATAGACCCATTCAGTTTCCTAATTCTGGTTTGTGTCAACGACCTCACAGCCTTAATCCATTCGGAAAGAGTATCTACGTCTTCTTTTTTGCGTTTTGCCCATTGCCGTGCATAATCCTCGACTGAATCCATCAGTATTTTGAAGTTGTATTTACAATTTATGGCTTTAGGCTTACGATATTTCGGACATTTGGATAACACATTTCGCAGGGAAGTGTTATTGACAATGTTAAGGTCACCGGTAATAACGTGGCCAGGTGTTTAAAAAGACAATTAGAGAGAGATAAATATTCCTTAAGTACATGTTTGTTTTTAAATCAATTAATTGGGATTAAAACTAAAGTATATTTTTTTCAAAAGTCAGGCTTTCTAAATCATGTAAATCAAAGATTTCTCCAGGAAGTTGAGATAAAAATATTCAAAATATAAAAATTAGGGTTTTTTTTTGTTTCCTTTTCATTGAATATATTAAAGTATACAATTTCAATAGGTAATAATAACAAAATTTAATATTTTCAAAATATTGAATAAAGCTTTGTATCATTTTGAGCTAACCAGACCTCTTGTCTTAACTATTCCTGATAGCCAAAATATTATGTACACTTCAGATGTAAATATGTTGTTTTCTTTTTCTGTAACACATCAGATTTCTAACTTTTACTCTTCTTTGATACTGGCTAAATTTGGAAGTAGTCGCTAGAGATCTTATTTTGTACTACTGTAATATACTGTTGTACATATCAAAGGAGAACTGAATGTCTTCAATATTTTATCTTAAGTATTGTTTAAAAATAAATTGAGGTAATTAATTACATTTGTGATTGGAAAGTAATTGATAACACTGGTAAAAAAGTCAAAAGTAATGTGTAATTTAATTGAAGATTTTTTAATTGTAATTGAATGCCTGGTCATTATCAAGCGACAAACTTCGAACATATCCACGACTATATGAACAAAATAAAGGCAACAGTAGTATACCGATGTTATATAGTCATAATTCGATTAAATTAAAAACAAATCCGGGTAACAAACTAAACTCAAGGGAAACACATCAACTGTAAGAGGAAAGCAATGAAACAACCGAAACACTGAACTGCAAAAAAGCGAACACCAACATACATAGAAAAGGACTATAGATAACAACTGTCATATTCCAGACTTGGTTTATAAGTTACACTTGGTACCCTCTGTGTAAGCAATGTTTGATAGTTTTTTAGAGTCAATATATCATTTCAAGAAGAACATAACGCTGCAAGGTTAAATGTTCAATGTTAGTGCCATTTTTAACTAAATCGTGATTATACATCTTGTTGTGCATCATTTTCGACGGAATGTTTTTCTATACAAAGTATAATCATGTAGGTCTTTTTGGAAGATCAGAAATAATTTAGAAATATCTAAAATTATATCTCGTGACAATTCTTCATAGAAAGTTCGCGATTTTGTTTTTACATCAACACCGTTTCTTTTTAACTTGTCAACACAACTGTCTATCCACAATGAATGTATGTCACTCCGTACAGAAAGTAATTCTATATATCTGTACTGGTCCTCAAATAACCCAAAAAATGATAGTGACTCAAAATAATTTGGTCGAATAATGCGGCTTTTAAATAAACTCTGAAAAATTGGTATTTTATCGTTTAGTCCAAATGCAATTGATTTCCTTAGGCGACTTTCAAAGTATCTTAACAATAGTTTATTATTTTTCATACCTATTAGCAAAATTGATACTTTCTCCGAACAAGTTATTTCAAACTGTTTGAAACATGATTCAAAGTTCTGTAAATAAGTTTTTGATTCGCCTTTCAGTAGATGGTTCATATTCATAGCTGACAGTATCCAATGCTGTTCTGACATTTTTGAGAGGTACGGATTTTTTAGGACAACGTACTGTTCGTCAATTTTTGAGCATCTTTTATAAACAAGTCTAAACACTTGCATATGTCTATAGCTATAATGCAATCTACATGACCAATGAAATCGCTTACAGATCTTATAGTTGTCTACGATATAATAAAGTAAAAAACTTTCAACTTCCGGTGACGGTAGAACCATCTTTACTCCAAGACTGTCCATCCATTCCGTTACATGATCTTGATTATAAATATGTGCCAAATAATATGGGGTTATGTTATTAGAATCTCCACAAGTCAAAATACTGTTCCCAAAAAGGTGTTTACATTTCTTCATAAATTGAAGAAAACCTTTCGACGCTGCAAGATGAATTAATCCTAACTTTTCTTTTCGTGATTGGCACAAATGGTTCCTTAGCTTTGCCAATTTTGTGTTTAATAGTTCAGACAGAACATTCAAAATATAGTCTAATGTGTCTGCAAACTCAACGGTGCCGTTCTCTTGTTCGTCTTTTGAATAATCTTGCGTCACATTATCAGTTGCCAAAATATATTGCCGAATAATGATACGTGTACTGTTGTGGTAGTATAAAGGGACGAAACTATATTCTGAAACTGGAGTTCTAACAATGGCTAAATACAACAAATTGTCACCATTTCTTGACAACAACGTAACATTCATACCTTTTTCTATTAGGTACTGAACAGCTACCATATTTCCACCCATTGCAGCCCTCTGCAGTACATTATATCCTTCATTATCAACACAAATATCAAGGATTCTGGCTGGCAAATTATCGAAGGCTGAGCTAAGAAAGTGTTTATTAGAATGCAGCCAGAATTTTCCTCGATCGTTTTGTATAATTTTATGCAATGGACTTACTTTTCCATTACACTGGATTGCATTTTCACAACTAAGTACGATTTGAGCAATGTGTGGGCCTTCGAATGTGGCAATTGAGGAATGTATTTCCGGAATCATCAAAAGTGCGTTCTGAAATTCGTCTTTTGCATATACTTTCAAAATAAGTAAAGGATAAAGTCGTCTCTTGTGCATTGATACTATAAGATAATTTGTTATATTCCAATGATTAAGTAACTTCTCTTTCTTTAGATATACGGTCATTAGATGAAAGAATGTTTCATGAGGTGTCATAATTTTATGTAAATTTGTTTCGCAAGTGGTATAGAAAATTGAGTCAATTTCACAGTTTATCGGTAGTTTAAATGGTTCAAACATATCTCGATTTGGCATAGAAGCAAACAGCTCATCCACTGGTGTTTGTCCAAAAATATCTTTTTGATAAAGAAGAATTTTTATGTCTTCCTGTGATAAATTACTGTTCAATATCATAATCAATGAAAAGTAATTCCCGTTTGTCGCTGAATAGTGTAGAAAGTTCCTCCCGTATACATCGATATTCAAAAGATTATGTTTCGACTCTAAAGCTACATGGAAAATAGTAGAAAAATCTCCCCGAATATTCATAACACATTCATGATTGTCATGGTCATCACTGTATGTTAGGAGTGAACCATATTGAAGAATGCTTAAGCCATTGTTGTCTTTCACGTCAGGAATAGTGAGTTTATATTTCGTGTCTGACCACATAAATTCTTTCAGAGTTAATGATTTACATAATGCAGCAGAATGAAATGGTGTGGAACCATTTTTTGATCGGACTGTAAAATTTAAATTTAGTTCGATCGCAATTAATATGAATCTATAATTGCTGTGACAAAATGCATAATGTAACGGCGTTGATTCGTCGTCGTCTTTTTCTTCCCAGTTAATCAGAACGTTCGATTTAAGTAGAATAAGCATTTCAAAATTCCAGTGCACTACTAATAAATGCATTATTGAGATGCCATCCGCGCATCTTTCTCGTGATAAAAGCTCTTGTTCTGAACTACCCATACGGTACATATCAAGCTCATTTGAGTACACTTCATTTCTACATTTTGTCGTTAAATCAACTTTAAATTTGAGCAAATGTCTAAATATATTCGTTTGATTATACTGCACTGCAGTCATTATAGGTGTTTTCCCATCATAAGCAGTACAATTCAATGTGTTTGTGTTTTCAGCTAATAACAATTCTACTACATTGGCATGTCCATTCCTTACTGCGGCATTTAATGCAGTATCACATGTAATCAAATACCAATCGTCATAAAAACTGTAATTTTCTTCTATGGTTAAATTTGCATATACCACTACGATTGTATGATCTTGCTGCCGTCTACCATGTGAGTATGGAATCCAGTTAAAAGTACCATTACAAACTAAACATGTATCCTTCACACCATACTGAAGCAACAGTTTTATTATATTTGAATGTCCGTTTACAGCTGCATGATGCAATGAAAGTAAACTTGCCAACGATTTATCTTTAAGAAGCATATATGCTGCAATTTCAGTGTGCCCGTTTTCGGCCGCTAATTCAAATGCAGTAAGATCCATATCATTTCTTGTAAATATTAATTCGAAATAACGTTCAGTTAACATTTGCACAGTTCGAATATGTCCATTTTGACTTGCAATATGCAGTATGTTATACCCACAGAAATGAATATATTTGCATTTATGTACTATATCTGTTACAAATATGCGGTTCATCTTATAAGAAAAATATACTTTGAAATATGGATCAGCTCCATTATCTAACAAGCACTGCAGTGCATGTTCATTCCCATAGGATGCAGCTATAAAAGCGGCTGACATATTTCTTTCGTCTTTATCATTTATATGCTTCATATTAGTCATTTTCAACAAGAGATTTGTAGTTGTATATGAATTGAAATCCCTTACAACTTGTTGCAAATAAAATGCGAAAGTTAGTTTTGTGTCATTGAACATGTGTTTGGCATAGTTGTCAATTAACACATTCTTCCACTCGTCATTTCCGGACATTGCTACATGATATACAACGTCAACTATATCAGAATCAGAAATATTAGGTGATTTTAAAAAATATGCACAAAATAATGTGTGTCCATTTTCCTCATTTACAAAAAATCTTAAGTGTTTTTTCGACTTACACGTAAGAAAATCAGCAATAGATTTGTGTAACAAGGACAAGTTTCCATCACTAAAAATGAGAAAATGTCCAAGTTCATTTCCAATCACGCGTTCTGTCTTTCTTCTGTTTGCTGGTGAAATATTTGCAACTTCAAAAATTTGTTCCTCTGTCATAGGCTTAGTCATTGTACATAAAACTTCAAATATTGGCATTAATTCCTCAAATAATCTAGGTTCAATATCAGACGCTCTTTCCAAATTTATCTGATAAATTTTTTCCAAAGAAGATGGTATATTTCGGAATTCGCAGTTTCTAGATTTCTTACAAGATTCCAAATAAAGTTTAACATGGAGGAAATTTCCTCGAGAAATCTTTGTGAGGAGATTCAATTTCGGATTTGGAAGATGAATATTTTTTCTAATGTATTCTGTAACGTCATTTTCATTTTCGTTTCTAAAACTGCTTAATTCAATACCATTTAAACCTTTGAATTTGCTCAAAACCTGTTCAATATTTCTTGAAGTAAGTATAAACTTGACATTTTGAGGGAAATTGTCTATTTGTTTGAAAAGCAATTGTAAAATATTATTTTTGTCTGCACTATCGCATTCATCTAAGGCATCAATTATAAATAAGAACTGGTAATTCTTCCATTTATTTTGCAATGGATTGAGGATCGCTTTTTCCAGACACAGTATAGGGTCTTCTGAACATCTTAATCCAAACAATATGTCACTTGCAGTATCGTCGGACAGAATTGAATTTCCCAACTCGGGATATCTTTTAACAATTGCACTAGCAATATTACGAATAAAATATCCTGCATTTGTGGATCGAATTAAGTCATATCTGCAGAAATGGTATGCTAAAACATTCTTTCGTATACCATACCAATCTGAGGACTGATCGGCACAAACTATATTTGAAACTATCGATGATTTCCCATAACCTATTTCAGCTGTTAGAATAACACCTTTTTCAGATGTCGCAAGTTCTTCATAAATTTTACCAAACAACCAATCCCTGCTGACTGTACTCTGGTTGTGCAGATTTTCAACGTAAAAGTTAAAATCAACTAAACTATCAATAGTCCAATCATTTTTAAATTGCATGCTTAAACACCCTGAAATTAAAATTAAAAACACTTGATAATGACATTACATTTCCATGCAAAAAGAAAGCACAAACAGATGAAGATAAATATTTCATTTCGTTTGAAATCGGTTTTTTTCCCGTTTGCTATTTGTAGTAATTATATATAGATGGGAACTAGTATAACTAGTTCTGATACTGGTTTTGCAACAGTACGTACCATTTATCAAGTTTGATGTTAGGCGCATAAGGCACGAGGAAAGTGTTTGCGGTTTCTACGGGTTGGGTTTAATGGTACTATATAAAGTTTGGCATTTAAATGTATTAGTATCGAAGGTACTTATAGAAATTTTGCTAAAGTGGGTGGAACATCATTTCCATGTTAACAGCATTAAACAGTATTTGTAAAATTATGACAAGGCATTTACATATGACTATCCTGTATAGCTTATTGGGATTCTTTTATATATTTGAACGACAATGTTATTCAAGAACTTCGTATTGGGTATTTTTTTTGTGAAAAATTTAGTTAAAAGCATATTTCATATTTTCATAGAAAGTCTGAGAGAATAATTTTTTTTCCGATGCCAGTGAATATGCAGGTGCCAGTTGTAAATGTATCTCATTTCATGTGGGATTAATCGGACAGAACGAAGAGTTCAAATTGGAGAGAATTAAAGGCAGTAAGCAATATTTAACAGTCCTTACAAAATCAATTGAGTGGAAAACTTGTTAAAAAATTAAACCGATAATCAGAAGGTAACAAAGATAATTAGAAAACGTAGTATAAAGTCACAACTTCAGGACATAACTTTAGATGTTTTTAATATATGCTTAGATTGTAGTCCTGTCATGTAATGTTTTCAATTTTAATGTTATATTTAACATTGCCATAAAAGCGGGAGGTTTGGCTAGCCACAAAACCAGGTTCAACCCACCATTTTTTCTTAAAATGTCCTGTACCAAGTCAGGAAAATGGCCATTGTTATATTATAGTTCGTTTCTGAGTGTGTTGCATTTGAGTGTTGTGTTTCTGTTGTGTCGTTGTTCTCCTCTTATGTTTGATGTGTTTCCCTCAGTTTTAGTTTGTAACCCGGATTTGTTTTTTTTCTCAATCGATTTATGAATTTCGAACAGCGGTATACTACTGTTGCCTTTATTTAGATAATAATATTGTATTAGAAATTGAATGGATCCCAAGAGATAAAAATATTCAAGATGACGAACTGAGTAAAATTTTCGATTTCGATGATTCTGGTGTTTCAGATATTATTTTCAAATAATTTGATTAGAAATAAGAAAGCGTTTAGTTTTTTTATTCAAAGTTTTTTACACCTGGTACCTCTGGTGTTGTTGCATTTGCATATGACTGGTCGGCATTTAATAACTCCCTAAGTCTGGATAGTTCCTCGTATTTATTTGATTAATATGGTTATAAATTATATGTGTAAAGCAAAAGGTACATTAGTGGTACCTAAGTGGAAATCATCTGTGTATTGGCCTATGATTGCGAATCTTTTAACATAATTTATGAATATAAAGGCTATATAAAAGATTTCCGTGATTAAAGAAATCTTAAATCATTTTTTATACAAATATCGGACGAAAATAGTATGTTTGCTAAGCAATCATTTAACAGTAATGTGTTAGTGTTGTTAGTTGACTTGTCTACTTAGTAATTTAGATGATTATCTATTTAGATACTTATAAGTGAATGTCACACAGTTTGAACAGTTTATTCGTGAACAATATAGTTGTTCTGTGACATAATATACTGTTTTATGATAGACTATTTATAAAATTTCATGAGCTCTGTTGCACAGTGTAACCTAAAGAATCTCACAGTGTGATTAGATGTTGATGTATGTAGATATGAGACGTAGATATGTATGGACTTTCGTGAGCTATATTGCACAGTGTAACATAAAAAATCACACATTGTGATTGGAAGTTGATGTATGTATATATGAAATATGTATATATTTATAGAAGTTTAATGTTACATGTATATATGAAGATTTTGATTTGGGCTTTTTCTATTTACAGACTCAATAGAAACAGTTTGAGAAATAAGCCAATGATTCAAGATTTGACAAAATTGTCGGTGCATTACCATCAATTGTGAAAGCGTCTAGTTCAAAATCTACTGTAAAAAAATATAAATATCATTTTGGAAATTTTTGTATTTGATGTTCTGATTGTCAACTTGAAAATGAGATTAGACCTGTTAAATGGTTAAAGATTTATATGAAATTATCCGGTTTAGAATCTGATTCAGAAAATTTCATTTTTCGTTCTCTGTCCTTTTTGCAGTCACGAGCTGTTTAAAAGCTACATCCTTATCGTACAATAGAGCTCATGATGTATTACTTAAGGCATTGGGAGATATTTGTTTGGATAAAACTAAGTTCGGGTTGCACAGTCTTAGAAAAGAGGGACGAAAGATACCAGAGGGACAGTCAAACTCATAGATCGAAAACAAACTGACAACGCCATGGCCAAAAATAAAAAGACAAACAGACAAATAATAGTACAGATGACACAACATAGAAAACTAAAGACTAAAGACAACACGAACCCCACCAAAAACTGGGGGAGATCTCAGGTGCTCCGGAAGGGTAAGCAAATCCTGCTCCACATGTGGCACCCGTCGTGTTGCTTATGTTATTACAAATTCGGTAGATAGTCTAATTCGGTAGGTCACATTCGTGAAAAGGGAAGGGTATTGTAGTTACGACATAAGGAACATATCCGAAGCGGAGGTGCTTCCTCAGCAGCTAATAACGGGGATTCTGATAGATTATAGAGGACACACGGTTGATGATCAGCAACTAATCCTTTTTCTGTGTTTGTCTTGTTTATAGCCTATAGATTTCAGAATAGAAATACTTTAAATGCAGACGAGCAGAGCGAGGGAGAATTTAAATATATTTCACTTCGTTTGAAATCGGGTTTTGCTATTTGTAGTAATTATATATAGATGGGAACTAGTATAACTAGTTCTGATACTGGTTTTGCAACAGTGCGTACTATTTATAAAGTTTGATGTTAGGTGCATAAGGCACGAGGAAATTTTTGGCGGTTCCTACGGGTGGGGTTTAATGGTACTATATAAAGTTTGGCATTTAAATGTATTAGTATCGAAGGTGCTCGCAGTTACGTTGAATCGAAGTTGGTCACATTGGTATATAAATAAAGGCAACAGTAGTATACCGCTGTTCGAAATTCATAAATCGATTGAGAAAAAAACAAATCCGGGTTACAAACTAAAACTGAGGAAAACACATCAAATATAAGAGGAGAACTACGACACAACAGAAACACAACATTAAAATGTAGCACACACAGAAACGAACTATAATATAACAATGGCCATTTTCCTGACTTGATACAGGACATTTTAAGAAAAAAATGGTGGGTTGAACCTGGTTTTGTGGCTAGCCAAACCTCGCACTTTTATGGCAATGTTAAATATAACACTAAAATGACACCATTACATGACATGAATACAGTACAACATTACGGACAGAGAATTACGCAAATAAACAATACAATATAGTACATTTGGACAACGAAACAAGAGAAACACTGAAGTGAACAAACAACAAACGACAATGCAACACACACAGAAACAAACTATACGATAACAATTGCCATTTCCTGACTTGGTACAGGACATTTTTAAGAAAAAAATGGTGGGTTGAACCTGGTTTTGTGGCTAACCAAACCTCCCGCTTTTATGGCAATGTTAAATATAATATTAAAATGACAACATTACATGACAGGACTACAATACAAATAAATATAAACAGTTGCTGCTATGTATATTACATGTATTTATATGTTGTTTGAATCGAAGAAATCTGTACAATAAAGGCAAATAAAATATTGTATCGCAAGAGAAAATAATATGTTTCTGCGCGCAACTTATCCTATTTTTGTGTTTGTCTTGTTTATAGCCTATTAAATTTAGAATAGAAATACTTTAAATTCGGACGAGCACGGCGAGGGAGCATTTAAAATTGATTTAATGAATTCAAAACATGTTGCCTAGAAATATATCAAATGAACTGGACACTTTTTATTTTCATTTTTATCATTTCATCACTTCATAGTTCTATATAAAAAAATGTCTGTACCAAGTCAGGAATATGACAGTGGCTATCCATTCGTTTGATGTGTTTGAGCGTTTGCTTTTTGTCATTTGATTAGGGAATTTACGTTTTGAAATTTCCTCTGAGATCTGTACCTTTGTGATTTTACTTTTGCGTCCCAGGCCGAATCATGGATGATGAAAACTGCAAATGTAAAACCATTTTGGTTTTTTTACGTAAGGGTTCCAAATCCAACTCGTAATTTCAATCATACAACCGAAATGAAATGATTAATGTATAATGCATAATTTAGTGTTACTCTATTTTGATTTTTGATATTAAAATAGCTAATGTTTTGGAGATCATCTCTGTTTACTTGCTATCATTTTCATACGCAAATAGTGTTGTTTTCCTTTAAAAAGGACACGATATAGATGATAAGATAATCTGACATGTAAATTCGATGATAATATACATATTAAGACTGAAAATTATTCAATATATTCACCCTGAATGACGCTGTTGAACAGAGAAACTAAAATGAACACTACCTCCATCGTTCAATTCACAGCGCCATTTTTCAGTAGGCACACTTAAGCGTTTTAATTCTTTTCAGAAGAACTATTCCCTTTGACAAATGAATGGTGGAGGTATAGGATATACTTAAATGGGATATCAACAAAACTAAATCAGAAATTAAAAATAACATTCACAAAGGTAAACTTATATGTTTACCAATAATGAAGGCTCTACGTAATATATCAATTTCAAATTGCTTAGGAGATAGGAAAGTCCTTTTGGAAGATATATAATATTCATATATATTATATGTTTTTTTTATTTGTTTACCTTTAAGTCGTTATTATAATTGCACTTTTCAAAAAAATTGTATTGAATATATTTTTTATTCAAATATAGAAATACTTGGCATGAGTAAAGTTTTACCCTGTCCAATACGACAGACAACATTTCACATAACATTTCATTCATTTGAAGGGGCACTAGCTAAGAGATATAGAAAAAAATCTATAACACGATATTTTTTATTCAATCCTTAATGAAAGTGAAATTGTGAAATAATCATTCGCTTTTAGCAACCAGTTTAGTTCAATTTTGTCATAATAATTGCAAGTGAATAATTCGACCTCATTTAATCCGTATTCATGTGAACTTCAATTTTAACCCTTAGCTAGAGACGAATAACGCATGCACTGTCCGTGTTCAGTTATTTAAAGGAAAAGAATGTCAACATTGAAAGTGAAATAAAGGTAAATCATTTGATTGACTGGTTTGATCCACAAAAAATCATTCTTATACAGGTAAAAACGATGATTAACATAGATTTTAATCTATAATATGAAATTAAACAGACCTAGAAAAATCCAATTGCACGAGTTTATATCTCTATTTATATCTCTTTTTATGTTTATATCGCTTATTTGGCCATCAGAGGTCAACTTGATAGTTAATTAGATGGCGTCTAGACTCAAAAACACACGAAACGAAGCTACATTTTATCGAGCCCGTGCTTGTAAATTGTTTTTTTAAGACTTTTTATAATTTGGATAAATGTTTAACATTGTTATTAAACAAATATGAGAATATGAGTCAAATCGGTGAAAATGAATTTGACCGCTAGTGCCCCTTTAAGATAGTAACCATCACTTAAAGTTAACCAATTAAATGTTCATACCTTTTTTCCTGTGTACAAGCTTTAGTAATCATGTAACCTAAAGTTTTCAAAACATTTTAGAGAAACATCAAATAAATAAATGGTGCTTTGAAACACTCAAGATAAATATTTATAACTTCTTTTGCTGCAATGCTATATTCTCTGCAGATTGATTGAAATGCTCCGATGGTATTATCAACGCAGTAACGCAGTACTTCTGTACTGGTATGCAAATATATTTGATTAATTTAAAGTTGCTGTTATAAATCTTAGAAAATCATTTTTAATTTAAGAATGATTTTCTTTCATGTATACCTCTGCATCCTCTTTTCGGCTATACAATTATTCCTTTTTGGTTGAATCAACTCTTCACATTTTGTTATAAGTTTGTGGATCTTTAAATAGTTTAACCCAGACATTGTTGAAGAGACTTTAACTGTCAAAAAATGCGCATCTGGTGCAATGAAATTTGTATCGAAAAAGTTATTGATATAAACTTTGTCACTAAATTTAATAACGAGTGTCGTAACAGTTGTATTAGTAGTAGTCACATGAAAATAAAGACATGTGCGCGAAAATCTACTTGATTCAGATTGCTAAGGAAATTTGATAAGTGTCTTTTGTTATTTTCATGAAATAAAACATAGTGGGCCCTCTGGTGCTTATAAGCAGATTTAAGTTAGGTCGTTGTTTTAATATGCTATAAGGAAAAAATAAATGAGAATACTGCAATTGAGACCAAATGAATTACATGTATAAGCTATGTCGAAAGGAGATTTCCACAGACAATCGTAATTTATGACATTAAAGCCTATAATACAGTCCTTTGAAGAAATTTATTTTACCTAGC
Organism: Mytilus californianus; assembly: GCF_021869535.1. Classification (NCBI taxonomy): domain Eukaryota; kingdom Metazoa; phylum Mollusca; class Bivalvia; order Mytilida; family Mytilidae; genus Mytilus; species Mytilus californianus. The sequence continues at coordinate 29,659,575 of NW_026262734.1, read as the reverse complement.
ATTAATGCTTTTGCAATATATATAGTATTTTTCAGAACCAAATTATGGCCTGTCTGATTTGAATACTGAATTTGAAATTCAAGGCCATAATAAATTGACAGATCTGACAATTGTGTCTGAACAGTGTCTACAAAACCGTACATATGTTATACTACGAATATGAATACAATTATCAGTACGTGATTGCCTGCATTCTTCAAATTAGGAAGTAGTAGAATTCAAGTATACACAAAACAAAAGTCACGTTGATAGAAAATTATGAATCAAATTTGGTTTATCTCTTAGAGGATTAACATGCAATATTTTACCTCATGTTCAAAATCGTGTAGATTTAAACAAATGTTTCAATGAAATCTGAATGACGCATACACTATTCTTGTATTGACTTTCAAATCCTACATACCTTTAGGACTCTCTTTTGCTGATGGATTGGACACATACCAATAAGATAAACATATGAAGAAATACAATTGAATGAAAAACAGCTTCATTGTCTTGGATGACGGGCCAAGACAAATATAATATTTTCTCCTCTTATTTAGAAGACCTGTTACTTGTTGTAATCTTTCCTCCAGTTTTCCTTCTGAATTTATGATATTTTGATCAATGCTACCATTATGAATTTCATTACGGATGTCAATTAGAGCAAGACGTCCTTCTTGTTTTTGGAGAATGTTCTCGGGTAATCCTTGACATAGCCGAAGAGTCTCGATGCAATGCAAAGCATTCTTTCCACTTTTAGTGCAATTTATTTCTGGTATCTTCAAAAATCGTACGAAAACGTTCAGGCAAATAATCTTATCTTGTTCATGTAGTTCAACAGAACTGTTATGAGCACAATCCGAATTACGAATTCGCAACATATCGTCTATTGTTTGGCTATTAACGTTAAATAAGTTCGAATTTCTGATTAGAGAAAGTAAAGCACCAAATTCCTTCAACACACCGTGTCGAAATGAATGCAAGTCTTTGACAAAGACTTTACCCATTTCTTCAAACGACTGTGGAAAGTCAATGCTGTCAAGTTTATTCCATTTAATGTTATCCCAGTGCGTCGAGTATCTATTCAGGGGGTGCAACTCTAATTTCCAGTGTTTACAAGTATCGCACCATTTGATGAAAGATTTACCAAACTTTCTACTACAGTTCCATTGACAACGTCCCAGTGTACATTTCTGTTGAATTTCCATCTGCTTAAATCGAAGTTTTTCCGTTACAAAATCTTGTAAGCCATTTACAATATATCGCAAACCAAGAAGAACTGATACGTAATTGTTAAGGTTGTCCTTATTTACTATGTCTTCCGTGTCTGCCATTCTTAATGTCACTCAGCATACAAAAACACAAATTAATTCGTTTATAAAGATCTTCCACCCATATAAAGCGTTACTATAGAAAGACTGATATCAATATCAAAGGCCCGGTCTTTCAAGCACACAGTACATGCAGTATTGATCTTAAATTTGTGTAATTTAAATATTACACTATTATAAAATTGTTGTCAATAGAGTGTAAACCTTGTATATGAATACATTTAAACAACATAAGTTATATTTAGAATCCGTCAAGAAACCTGCAGTATTTTAGCAGAATTTAATTTTCCAATTAGATTCAAACAAATAAACAAATTATTCCATCAGGGACGGTTGCAGTATTCTGTTTGATTGGATTACATGCCACGAACGATTTCGCGTGTCAGCTACATGTCTTCGTGAATCCCGTTCGTGTACTATACACTAACAATGTTGAACGTTTGTACAGACGTAATTTTTGTGTTACCCCTGGAGTCATTGCATAGGCAAACGGTTCCACGTGGATACTGTTGATACGTTCATGAATTATCTGTGATCTTTTCATTTAAATCAGTGGTTGAAAATTGTGACAATATGGAATGCGCAGTATGGTCCCAGCAGGTAAGTATATAAATATACAAGTTATATTTAAATAAAAACTGTCAATTTTCAAACCCTGAAGTGGTTAAAATAACATGATATTTCGACAATAAATGTTTCTTGTGTTATGATGGTCAAACGTGCCTTTGGTATATTTCGCCTCTCTTCAGTTTAGGCCAAAAATTCAAAATGTATTATAAGATTGAAGAGGTTATAAAAGAAGGGGAAAAGTATAGCCATAGATTGGCAATGAATCAGAACTTTACACGATGGAGATATATGCCGTATTTAAATTAATTTCTAAAATTTTGTAACGGCAAATTTTAATGACATAATATCCGTATTTTCATGCCTGTACCAAAGTACTAGCTAATCTGTGCTAATGATACCTGAAATCGCGAGTATATGACAAATTGTGTATCAATTAAATTGTTCCCCTACAGTGGCTATGACTATTGGACGGATCAATCTTAAAAACATCGGGGAAAGTAGAGCTACCGTCATTTCTCTCTATTTATTCTAATGTTAGTCATTTTATTTATCTATTTATTTATCTTTCTTTTATCAGTTTGCTGACCACGGGATACCGTTTAGTCGGCTATGAAAGGCCCGACTTGAAAATATGAAACAATTCAATGGAGAAAACTAACAGCCTATTTATAACAAAACAATTTACGAAAAACAAATATGACAGACATGAACCAACGAAAACCACTGAACTACTGGGTCCTGACTTAGGACAGGCACATAAAGGATGTGGCGGAGTTAAACATGTATGAAGGCGCCAACCCTCCCCTAACCTGGGACAGTGGTGTAACAGTACAACATAAGAACAAACTAAAAATCAGTTGAAAAGGGCTTAACTTATCAAATCGATACAAAGCAGATAACATCTAACATCTAACAAAAACACAGACCGGACGTGGAAGGGTATTTATAACATCCATCACAACAAAAAAGACACAAAGTACAGATCTAGAAGGACTTGCAGTTACTGACAGATAGTTCGAAGCCGTTAACAACTAATAAAAGAATCGTGTATCTAAGACTACAGTATCAATCAGTACACATCCGACATCCAATGGATTTAGTGTAAAGACGTCAGTCAGAGAAAAATCATGACCTTGTGCAATGCCAAAAGCATTGTTGCGTGAGAGAACATCATCTTTATAGCGGAATTTGAAGTAAATTGATGTGCTAGAGTCTTTTTAATTCTTCCTGGAGTGCTTCTTTAAGAAATTTGACTCATATCCGTTGAAAAACATGTTCTCCAAACAAAAAAAATATGCATTCAATAAAAAAAAACCAAGCATCTTGTTGATGTCAGAATTATTTTGTTTGAAAAAGAGTGACTTTTTTAAAAAGCATTATCAGTTCCTTCTTAAAATAAGATATTCGTTTATACGTTGGTCATTCTTTTTATTTAACAGACTTAAACTGTATGTTTTCTTTCAACCTATCTTTCAATATTTAAGTATTCACATCTGATTCACCCCACCCCACCCCTAGAGTAAGTAGCTTTACAGTAGCTCTGACAGTAGCGTAGCTAGGCCATTTTTAAGTGTACGCCTGAATCTCATCGAGGGGTTCGAGGTCCCCTAAGCTGGTCCAGGGCAGGAGACCTTCTGGTAGGTCGCCAAACCCCTCGGAAGTTGAGAAAAAGATACCAATATCTGTCATTAAAAACTCATATCAATAGCAACATACTTGATCGGATATAAGAACAAAATTTTACGATAAAAGAGATGATTTCAGCTTCCAATTGTGAACTTTTCTTTTCTATGTAGCAACATTCCAGCAGCACCTGCATATGGATTATAAACCTCCCAGTTGATAAGACATTCCAGAGCTTGCATTTCCTATCATTATTTCCTTGATAGATGGTTGCTGTTTAGAAGGAAGCTACTGAACCAAGTGAAGAGTTCCAAGTGGTGAAGTTGAAATCATCCCTTCGAAAATTTTACGGTCGACATCACGAGTAGGTTGACCGTTATGGAATATCTGTTTCACTGATTGCTAATGACGACGGATATATTCAAATTTTGATATTACCACAATCCCGTTCTCTTTTCCTCGAGTGTGACCTACCGAATTAGACTTATCACTGGGTTTGTACATACATCAGCAACACGACGGGTGCCACACGTGGAACATAATTTTGTTTTGGTTTTGTGTTTTGTATACTGTTGTTTGCCTTTTCGTAGTTTTCGTTTTTTTGCCATGGTATTGTCAGTTTGTTTTAAACCGATGAGTTTGAATATCCCTTTGGTATCTTTCGCTTCTCTTTTAGAGTCTAATTTGTTTTTTATGTTAAATTTATCAATTTTGTGTTGATTTGGAATCTAATGTACATTTAATTAAGAGAAAAATGTCCAAACCAGTTGCTTTAAAATATGTCCAAAAGGAGATGTGGGGTAAACAATCAATCAACAAAAAAATCTTAACTTTAAATAGCAAGTCTCCGTTTCAATGTTGTCATTCTATTAATTTTTTTACCTTATTTAATTTACTCACCTTCAAATTCAAATTTCATTAATGGACACATGTCCTAATTAATTCTTATAGATGGTCAGGTGTAACGTAAAATAAATATTGAACTGTAACATAAAAATGCAAACCACATCGTATCTCAGCAGATAATGAATTGATCTAAACAATAGTAAACTGAGTAGAATTCACAGTAGATTCAGACTTTGACAGAAAATGAACAAATATATAATATAAAATATGAAAACAACACGTTATTAATTTCATGCGTCCAAAGAGCTTTTCTGGATTTACCTTCATCAGGAACGTTCAAAGCCGAATATTTGAAAGCCGGGGATGTATAAGAACCGAAACAGTTGCAGAGCTATATGACCAAAAAGTATATAAAAATAATATGATACCAGTTGATTAAAAAGTAAAGGAGTAGGCCCGGTAAGACCTTTTTTTGGCCCCAAAATATAGCTTTTTTTTTTAAATTTGTTGAAATGTAAACTTTTAGCTATTTATTGGAAAGTAGAATACTTTTGTTCCATAAATATGGGCTGTTTTTTACAACACAGTGCACATTTGTGCTAATTTTAAGACGTTTTTTTTTCTAAAATGGAAGTGGCCGCATTTGTGTTCAGTCTTAATATTCAAATATATGTTGTATTTGATGGTTATACATAACATATATAAAGGTTGAGACTGAACACGAATGCGGCCACTTACATTTTAGACAAAACCATCTGAAAAGTGACGTTTAATGGCATATTTGATAGATTTTTCATATTTAAGCTTCAATTTGAGCGTCTTTAATGACCAAATCATTTCAAATCCTATTACATAAAGTAATTGAATCAACTGAAATAAACACTTAAGTGTTTAAAAAATATCAAAAATCTTTCATCAGATGTACTTCGAATTTTAGGCCAAAACTAGCCGTTACCGGACCTTCTACTTTCATCACTTTGTCTTTTATCTTCATTTACAAGTTATTAAAGAAAGAATTACAAGGCTCGTGTGCTTTTAATCAGTTCTTTTGATTTATTTGGTTTTAAATATTTTGTTCATCAAATTTATGTGTACGCCCGGGCGTTTTGACGTAAACGTAGCTACGCGCATGTCTGAGGTTCGGCTTTGATCGCTGATAAAATAGATTATGATTGTTCATTGTATTTTATTTCAATTTCAAAGGAACAAACTTAGATTTTCTCAAAAAAAAGAGACCGTGACATGTAAAATTAAGTTTTATCACTGTTTGGAATAAATGTTTTTGAATTGTAATACAATCAATAATGTACTGATTGAAAAAATAAATGTAGCTGTTATTTTCAATACTTCCTTTAACTGAATTATGTGCTGCAATATTGATATTATTTTCCCCGTTATTGTCAGTTATTAGTTTTACCAAGGATTTGTATACTTAGTCTTACTATACAAATCCTTGGTTTTACATATGGCTTTTGATTTTTAGAATACTACCTAGTATCATATTGCTTTTTAACGAGAAAAAGACAGTTACGATCCTTCTAACATACGTATAACGCGTTGGTACTTCATGCTCATATGGTCCGCCCCGTTAAAAGACAAAACGAGTATATACTCCTATGATCCTGAATATATACATAATACATTCACAAAGACACACGCTGAATATGATTACAGATCAGACAAAGTATGACGATCTTATATATGCTCTTTAACGACTTTGCTGTTTTGATGACTAAAAGCGTTATTCAACTGAAAATTTCACAAGTTCTCCTATTTTTTCTTTTGAAAATGATCAAATAAGCTATGTATTGAAAAATGTGTCCTAGAATGATTGTTGCATTTCTTTTTTCAAACAGCAAAACATGACATAAAATGTCTTACTTGGCTCTCAGATCATCATTGAGTAAGATATGCAATGACCATACATGATTCATTGATATAATTTAGTTTTCTGAATGGGTTTATATCGAAATTTTTAATATCCATAACAACAAAATATTTTTAAGTTTAATTTTCTCGGTTGTTTAAATGTAACATGAACAATTACTATGAAAGCTTATCTTTCAAATATTTTAATCTTTTGAAAACGCAGTGAAATTTTACCTGAAGAACAGCATGGCCTTCTGGGTAAACACTGCCTTATTGTAAATATATATGTCCTTGCCAATATATATGTATTGGTCCTAATAAATGGCAAGATTTTGATCAAACATTCGTGCATTTTTTTTATAGGATAAATAAACGCTATAGTTAAAAATGAATATAAATTCTAAACTAAATTATGTTCAAGATGGTTATATAAGACAATTAATAGTTTCCAAATAAAACATCTCTAATATCCACAAGATTTATATCAATGGACTGGATGATCACTGACAATACTATTTCGCTGTTGTATCACACGAAAATGTATTACTAACAAGGTATCAAATTAAACTGGAAATCAACATCAAGTTCAGAAAACCTGCATTACTCCTTACCACCTTCTTTATTTCATAATGTTAGATCGATTATGTTTTTATTTGATGTTACTATCATTTTTTTTTCTTAGTTGATTTTTTCATATTCAACCGAAAACTTATGATTTAAAGGCATATTGTGCATTATAACTTAACTTATTAAATAAATTACAAACACTTGATAGTACGACCGAACCTTTTCATATTATGTAAACATGAAAACTTGAGTACGAAGCTTATTCCATGCAGGCATGGACGAAGGCAACTAACGTTAACTTAGTCCATACTTGTAGGTGTAATACCACCATTGATTATCCCCTATTAGTCTTTGTTAAATTTGTACTTTTCAAAAAATTGTGCAGAATTTATCTTTGTTTCAAATAAAGAAATACTTGGCATGAGTAAAGTTTTATCTTGTCCAGTACTATAGACAAAATTTCACATAACATTTCATTGCATATAAGAAAATAACCATCACTGGAAGTAAACCAATGAAATTTTCACCTCTTTTTTTTCCTGTGTACAAGCTTTAGTAACCATGTCACTTCAAGTTTTCAAAATATTCTATAGAATCACCAAATAAAAAAATAATGGTGCTTTGAAACACCCAAGATATATGTTTATGTTTATGTTTTTTTACTGCAATGACATGTAGGATTAATTTCCTACAACTGTCAATTCAAGGGAATATTTTTTGTCGACCCTTTTTCATATGCAACCGGATGTGACGTACTATGATTTGGTGGTATTACACCTGCATGGACTAAGTCTGCTTGAAAAATAGAATAATTTCAAATGTCTATGTAAAGTAAGCTTAGCTCATGCATGCATGGGCAAAGTCTGTTGTGTTAGTTCATGCGGTAAGGAGTAATAGAGGTTTTATTAACTTGATGTTGATTTCCAGTTGTATTTAATTCCTTGTTTACTTAGATTTTACGATTTTATTTTTAAGTGGATGCATTTTGGTCTGCAAAAACGGTAATTTTGATCAGAAATGATCTTTACAGATTAAAATATTATGTTATTTCCAGTCTTTCGTTAAATTGGCAGGCAAACCACTGCAAAAAGTACATACTGTTCAGACAATTCGCTTTCGGTCAGGTAAGACCTGTCCGCGGTCTTTGTTCAGACTCTTCATTTAATAGTTGTTACCTTGATATCCTTCATGTCAAATGTTAAATGCGCGCGTTTTCAAAAGACCATCGCCAAACTGAATCGTCTACTCCATATGTAGGCGCTGTTGGAATATTGCTACATGTAAATTGAAAGTTCACAATTTGGACACTCAATCATCCCTTTGCAGTAAAGTTTTGTTCTCAACCGACCTACATTGTCAAATTCTAGATGTAGGACAAGATATGAAGCAGATTTCACTGTATCAGTGGTTTTCTTTATTTTAAATTTGATAGGATAAATGAGTTTAACATAATCACGAGACTGATTTATTTAGTGAAAGGAAATCACCTACTTGCATTTAAGTAGAATGTGAAGTTAAAGGATAATGAGATCTTCTTTTACAGTCCTGCGAAGCTCCTATGTGAAATTAGTTTGTTATGAATACAGGAACACGGCGGCATGAGAAAGAACACAATTGGTTCATATGGGAATGCTGATTGTCAAACAATTCTTTATAAACATTGATGTTGCAGAAATTTTTAAAGATTATTTTGTAAATGTAGCCAAAGACATTGGCAATGGTAGTTGTGAGGTAGATGAAAACCATCCAAGTATTAAAACTATTATAGAGAATTGTAATGTTGAAGGTAGTTTATCGTTTAATGGAATTAATGATGATTTTGTAGAAAAACAAATTAATAAGATCAATGTAAACAAAACTACTGGCTTTGATGGTGTATTAGTAAAATTTTTGAAAATAGCCAAACCAGTAATTGTAAAACCTATTACTAAACTTATTTATATGTCAATAAAAAGTTCAGAGTTTCCTGACCATCTAAAGGAAGCACGGGTTGTCCCATTGCATAAGACGAATAGTCAGTTAGAGGCAGGAAACTACAGACCTGTTAGCATACTACCGGTGGTGTCAAAGTTATTTGAAAGGGCCATATAACAGCAACTTATAGGATATTTCAGTAAGATATTTCATCCTTCTTTGTCAGCTTTTAGACCTGGCTATGGCTGTAATACAGCACTTCTAAAAGTCATCGAGGACTGAAAAAGCAGTCGACAAAAATTAATACTCATTCTCTGTAACCACTTAAACTTTTTCGGCACACATAGTCACCGATCTTTCTGAAAATTGGCTGATATGTATATCCTATTAGCCTAGTCAGAAAAATAATGCCAACTGATATATATATTGGTTGGTTACCATGGTAACAGCGGAGAAAGTTGGGAATTTTGAGAAAAATACAATATTTGGTGTAGTGTTTTGAAATTATGCAGCTACATCTATTAAAAAGAAACACAAAAACAATTAATTTCAGCCTTGTTTTTATCAAAAATCAAAAAAAGTTATGGGGAATCTACCAAGAAACATCTGAAATTAATTTCTAAAAAATGGTCATTGTGCAATATTCCTCACAATACGAATTATCTCCCTTTGACGGGTTACACTAATGACGGGACCAAAACGAAAATGCTAATAACTTTTTTATTTCTTAAAAATTTTGTCAAATTTGAATTGCTATAATTTTAGTCCATTTAATACATAAATATAAGAAAAAATATAGAAAACTTTTAAATCTTCATAAAACGTGACCTGACCAATGCTGACAATGACAGGACCAAATGAAAATGCTCATTACTTTTTTATTCCTTAAAGGATTTATGTTAAATTTGAAATATAATAAAATTTGATCATTTAATATATAACTATATGAAAAAATATAGAAAAAAATATTAAAAAATTCCGAAAACGTGACCCTTCTAACGTTGACAATGACCTGACCAACAACAGCAATGACCTAACCGATGAAAATTTCTGTGTTATTTTATATCATTAAAAAAAGGGGGAAAATATATGTTTTTGGGTAAAAAAAAACTTGACCTGACCAACGTTGACTGTGTCCTGATCGTTGTACTACCTAATACTTATTTATATCGTATAGGATTTGCTTAAAATTTATATAAAAAAACCCATTAAGATTGAATGGTAAAAAAAACTGGGAAAAACAGTTAAGGGTACTGTGACGGGCACCAGGTTATATAAACTTTTTATGGTATTGAGTAGTATATTGTATTTTACTGTGTTGTAAATTATGTTGTATATTACCGGTTATAATTTGACATGTTTGATCACAAATATAAAGTAATACACAAAAGGTGTGAAGTAGGCCAAAAATACATGTAAGTTGATAAATCCAATATAATTGTTTTTTAATATTTTCATATCAGTAAATAATTATTTCCATGTACAACTTAAGGCATGCCCGAGCCTTGTGTAGGATATCTTGGTAGTTTTAAATATTTTCATAAAAAAAAAATAAACATTTCGCGGACTACTTGAGGTATGCCCGAGCCCCTGCATGCACGATATCTTGGTAGTTTAAAATATTTTAATAAAATATAAGTAAAAATATTCAACAACTTAACTTGAGGTATGCCAAATGTTCTCGAAAGTCCATACATTTATCGTTTGCTAATTTGTTTGAAAAGCATTTTATATTTTCTTATTTATTTTTATTTTTATTGATAAAATCAAAAGTTCAATCTAAGTGTTTCTATAAATTTGATGCAAAGCCTATTACATATAAATAGGTATAAAGTCATTTTTCCTGGTCATGATAACGGTCAGAATATAGGACAGAAAGTCACAGACAAAAAGTCAAGGACAAAAAGTCACATGTATTATATGTTATAAACATTGAGTCCTGTTTCAAAGTAAAATCTAATTTTTTTTTGTTAAAAGAAAAACAATATACTAATTTTGAGAAACATATTTCTGTAATGGGCTTTCAGCATGTTCAGTGAAAATCAAATTATATCATGTACATGTATATAATTCTATTAAAGTTACCCTTTCACGGTAAAGAGTTATCATAATTTATGGTCAATATTTTTTAATTTGCAGCTAAAAATCCATAAAGATAATTGTTATTTTCTCAAATTTCAATAATCCATGCCTTATAATAATGTTAAGATAGTGCTACCATAGGCGGATCCAGGGGTCCTGAGGGCCCGTCCCCTCCTTATTTATTGGAAATATTTGGTTGATTACATATGGAATCACTGAAGCATAAATGTAGCAGGCCATTACTTTAGGCAGTCAGTGGGACCCCTTATATGAAAATTGTCCAGATGGTATATTTCCCCCCACTGCTCGTTTTAAGACCCGCAGCCACCATCTGACAGATTTTCCGCGGTTCCTCGTAGGGAAACGAATCTTTTTGGAAAATCTCGAAAATTCCTTCCCGGCCAGAACGGCAAACAAGAAATGTTTTGGATGGATAGCAGGGACCATCGGGTCAACAGCCGACAGTACCCGCCCTTTTGGTTACGCCCTTTGTTTGCTAAAGAACCCTTGTGTTAATTCTTTTAGGGGCACCCAAGTTGACCTATTGAAATTTCTGTCCTTGTCCAGTTGATCCCGATTTCCAGTGATATTTCAAATTGTCCGCCTTTATCCCAGCCTACCCATATTGCCGGACCTTTTTGAAATTGTTTATTTTTTTCAACTTCACCTGAAAAATGATCTTCATGTAGATACTCATCATCCAATAAAACAATAATATTCAAAACTTATAGCTATACATGCTTTGCCATTTCAACATTGAGTTTAATAATGAATAAGAAAAATAAACAGCTCATAATAAAGGTATTTTTTCCTTTATAGAAAGAAAGGTTAAATGGTCAATTATCATTTACTTAGAGGACCAACGTCTGACTCTTTTTGTTCTATTTTTTATTGTGTTGAAGTGTATCAAATTATTGCCTTTAATTAATTTTGGGTCAGTAGACTAGCACTGGACCAACAATGTTCCTACTAAATTTATTGATTTTGTTCTCTTCTGAAATATGCATGAGATATTTGACACTGGACACAAAGCAAACCATAACTAATCGATCATTTCATTTTTACAAAATCTTACCACCCCCCCCCCCCCCTCCCCCCCCCCCCCCCCCGCCCCCCGATATTGATTATTTTCATTTGTGATTTATTTATTTCTGTGCCTCACACACACAATTTTAAGCTTTCTTGAACTGTCAATGTTCTGATTGTATCTTCTTAATATTATGTATAAATAGTTAGGAGCTAGTAGCTAAAATTCCAAACTGTCAACACCAAGTGGCACTTTGATCTTTAATCTTCACTAAAGCATTTGAATACTAGTTGATGGACTGACTTGTAAAAACCATCATTCATTGACACTGCATTAAATTGAAAACTTACAGAAGAGAGTTTTTGTATGAGAGATTTAGTCTATTTTCAAGCGTTTTCCAAGTTTATGCATATACATGTAATTTGTTGTTTCTATGGCAATACTATCACTAATAATGCCTGGAATATTATTAATATTTCTCAAATACAAGAAAACCTGCTTATGTAAGCGAAACTGTATACATTCATTGTTATATGTAGCGAAGTTCATTTAAACGCATTTGTAAAAATTAGTACTTATCCGTATTTTTGCAAATGAACTACTTGTTTCCATGGCAACACATTCAATGGCAAATATTGTACAATTGAATATGTAATTTTTTAAATGATTTTATTTGTTTTTTTTCTAGATTGAGTAATTGTTTTTTCTTGTATATTTTTCATGATCATGAAAACAGACTGAAATTTCTTTAAAATATCCAGAATAGAGAAATTGTGTTTGTTTCCTTCAAGTGGTAACACCAATATCGAAATACTATACTATCAAAATCATTTATATACACACATGTGTGTATACAGTGAAACTTAATAAGTGTTTTAGTTTTCCTACTTTTGTGCACATTTAATAAACTAACTGAAACTTTTTTCAAAATTGTTTTAAACTTGTGTATCAAAATGAAATTGTTTCCATAGCAACACAGTTAAAACTATAATACCGTAATATATGAATATGTTTAGAATTCTGATGATTACAATAATTTCTACATATTGTATATTTATTTATTTTTTTCTGACTGCAGAATTAGGTTTTAAAACATTTTTTTTTCAAAATTTTCAAAAAAAAAAAATTTCTGAAAAAATGAAAACTAAGCATTTTGTATCCATGGTAACAAAATATTGAGACATACTTCCCCATTACTTTTTCGCATCATTGATAAGATAAGACTATGATATGTATGAATTCATTGTTGACTTTAACTCAGGTGTCCGCAAACAATTATGGTGAGCATTCAAAAATGACCTCAAAAGGGTATTTTTTACCTAATGCAAACCACATAAAAAGGGGGGCACATGTGATTATGATTGAAATGGAATATGAAAATATCAGTTATTAAATTACATTAATAAAATGCATATATTTAATAAAATTATAAAACAATATTCAATCTCTTAATTATTTATTATGAAAAATTACGTTGAAAATAGCCTTTTTCAGCTTAAAATCATAGATATTCAGAAGAGGTAAAACTGGTCATCGGTTGCCATGGCAACCGATATGCTTAGCAACCAAAATTTTGCCATTTTTGTTTGTTTCATCAAGACTAGTAAGTGTGTGAAGTTTGAAGAAAATCCATGACCATGCGTGCCACACTCCCTATATAAGAGTTTAAATTGTTACAGAGAACCAGTATTAATATGCTGCAGCTGTTCTTATGAACCTTTTGAAGGCCTTTGATTGCCTACCTCATAACTTACTGTTATTAAAGTTGAAGGCATATGGCCTGTCAAATGAGGCACTTTAACTTATCGACAACTATCTGTCGAACAGAAAACAATGTGTAAAAGTGGGTGCATATTTTAGTACCTGGCAAAACATTTACAAAGGTGTACCGCAGGGTTCAATCTTGGGTCCGGTGCTTTTCAATAGTTTTTCTAAACGACATTTTCAATTTTGTAAATGAAAATGAGTTGAACAACTATGCAGATGACAATACATTGTCACACTCAGGACCAAATCTTAACGGATTAGTTAAATCTTTGGAAAAGGAAAGTGCAGTTTTCTAATAACAAAATGAAAGCTAATCCGGATAAATTTTAGGCTATTGCCATTGGCAATAAATCTAAAAGTGGGGATATTAAATTCAATTTTGATGGGAATGAAATTTCATGTGACAATGAGGTAAAGCTCCTGGGAGTGACAATAGATTATCAACTCAAGATTAAAACACATATCTCTGAAATGTAAAAAAGCATCAAGGCAGTTAAATGCACTAAAATAAATAATTGGGAAACATCTATCTAAATTAGGAAGGTTAACTATTTATCATTCATATATTATGTCTAATTTCAACTATTGTCCTGTGGTTTGGCATTTTTGTTGGGAGGGTAACACTACAAAAATGGAAAAAATACAAGAACGTGACTTGAGGTTCATCTATGAAGATGTTAGTAGTGACTATGAAACTCTTTTGTTAAAATCTGGTTTACCTTCTTTAAAAATAAGACGTCTACGTATGATGGCAATAGAAGTTTTAAAAATATTACAGAAAGAGTCACCAGTTTATCTCCATGATATTATTAATTTAAAAAATGTACCTTACTCTTTTAGAAAGCAACAGACGGTTGAAGAACCACAGGTGAGAACAACACAATTTGGACTTCATTCTTTACGGTATGATGGAGCTACACTCTGGAATGAGCTGCCTGACGCGATACGTGCGCAGTCGAACCTGGACCAGTTTTTAAGTATGATCAACAACTGAAATGGCAACTCATGCAGATGTGGCTACTTCAGATATTAAAGCTTTTAATTTTCTATGTTTTCCATGCAAATTTTAGAACTAGTTTTATTAGCTTATTTATTTTGTCTGCTTTGCATGTGCTTATAATCTAGTTTAGTGTTTTACTTGTTTGTGCTCGCTTTTATGTATATGAATGTTTATGCTTATGCAATATAACTGTCTTACTTTGTATTGTATATTGTGTATATTGTATATGTCCTTAATGTCCTATATGTCTTAATATTGTATGTGTTGTTATTGTTATTAATGTAGGCAAAAAGCTCTACAGAGCTTATGTTTGTAATATTTCATGTAACCCGTCTTAAAATAAAATTTTCTATTATATTCTATTCTATGTGCCACAATCTTCTACTACTACTTCTACCATTTTGCGGCCACCATCAATAAACTGATTATTTTGCCACTTTTGGATGCCCCTGTTAATGTTTTAGATAAAAATATGTGAACATTTTTGTGCTATACATTCTATATACAGTGAGGTTAAAAACATCCTGGACGGTGGTCTAAATCGTCTCATGTAGGTGAGTCTTGAAACTTTCAAGACTACCTGCACTGGTGGTGGTGAGTGGTAGAGCGTTCCAGTCCCTTATTGTTCTTGGATAGAACGATTCATTCCTCACTTCTGTTCTACATGTTGGGAATGTGAAACCATTGCTGTTTAAGTTACGGGATATTCTGTCTGGTGGAATGAGCGTGTCTTCTGTACTTACATTTACCACCCCGTTTGCAAGTTTATACATCATTGTAAGTCTTGCTTCTTTTCTCTGATCATCAAGGGTTTTCCATTCGAGTACGGTAAGCATGTCACTAACAGATGAGGTGTTGTGATATCTGTTAGTGACGTATCTTGCTGCTCTCCTTTCTACCATTTCCAACCGGTGGTTGTTGTTCTGCTGGAAAGGATCCGATACTGTGCATGCATACTCCAAGGTTGGTCTGACTAGGGTTTTGTATGCAGTTTCCTTTATAGTGGTGTCATTGATATTGAGATTTCGTTTCAGAAATCCAATGGTTTTGTTTGCTTTGTTACAGATGTTGCTGATGTGTTCGTTCCATTTTAAGTCTGAGCTAATGGTACAACCTAGATATTTGGCAGATTTTATAGGTTCCAGTGTGTTGCCATGCAATTTGTACTCTCTAACAATAGGTTTGCGTTTTCTTGGAATTGTTAGTACATTGCATTTATCAGGATGAAAGGCCATTCTCCATTTTGTTTTCCAGATTGCAAGTTTATTGAGGTCCTCTTGTAGGTTCACACTGTCTGCGTCTGATGCAATGGTCAGCTAAACTATGGATGTTGGATGTGTGCGGATTGATAATTTAGTCTTAGATGCATGATTTTTTTTATTAGTTGTTAGTGGCTTTGAACTAGCTGTCAGTAACTGCAAGTACTCTCAGATCTGTACTTAGTGTCTTTTTGTTGTTTGGAGGTACAAGTACCCGGCCACGTCCACTTGTATTTGTAGTATTTGTATTTTTATCCATCTGATGAGTTAAGCCTCTTTCAACTGATTTTTATAGTTCGTTCTTATGTTGTATTGATACACCACTGTCCCAGGTTAGGGGGAGGGTTGGGATCCCGCTAACATGTTTAACCCCGCCACATTCTGTATGTATGTGCCTGTCCCACGTCAGGAGCCTGTAATTCAGTGGTTGTCGTTTGTTTATGTGTTACATATTTGTTTTTCGTTCATTTTTTGTACATAAATTAGGCCGTTAGTTTTCTCGTTTGAAATGTTTTACATTTTCATTTCGGGGCCTTTTATAGCTGACTGTGCGGTATGGGCTTTGCTCATTGTTGAAGGCCGTACGGTGACCTATAGTTGTTAATTTCTGTGTCATTTGGTCTCTTGTGGAGAGTTGTCTCATTGGCAATCATACCACATCTTCTTTTTTATATGGTGTCATCTACAAAGAGTCTAACCCTTGAGCTTTCATGTCGATCCGGCCCCAAGTCGATCCGTCCCAAGTTGATCCGGCCCTATATTTAAAGTCGATCTGGCCGCAATATAAAAAAATATTTATAAGGTAAAAGAATAAAGATATATATGAATTGTAATTCATAAATGTTTATGAATTTTATAATAATATAAAAGATGAACGGTAAAAAAGTTGGCCTTTGACGAATATTTGTATATTTAATTGTCATAAGATGAGACAGTTTTCAAGACAATTGGGCATGCATAATTATAATAAAAACATATATAACAGAATTTAGTACGATCATCAGACAGTTGTTTAAAAAACAAACCAATTATATACTATACTGATTTCATTTAAACAAGTCATAATTATATATTCCATTGGATTGTAAATATCTATTTATCTCTTCTATGTGTGAATTAAATAAAAACTTTTTTCCCAATGATCTTCCAAAATATCATGGAAAATAACTTCATATGTGTATGCTGATGCTGCTTACAAACAGTTCCAATCATACTCATTTTCGTATCGATTTAAATAATTTTAAAAGTTACTACAATTTTAGACATACTTCACTTACCTGCTGTCACATGTCATTAATCATCCATACTTTTTACAAATTCCATTTATCCTGATTCAAATATGTCACCAAATCCTCCGAAGTTTATATAAATTATTCATTATTTCATGATGGGGCCGGATCGACTTGGGGCCGGATCGACGTCTGACGGATCGACTTGGGCCGGATCGACTTAGGGCCGGATCGGTTTGGGGCCGGAACGACCTGATACCCCTTCTGGTATGTCGTTAATGTAGAAGAGGAACAAACTGGGTCCAAGTACAGAGCCTTGTGGGACGCCTGATTCTACATTGATTGTGTCAGATTTTTCCTACAACTACCACTTGTTTCCTGTCAGAAAGGAAATTTTGTATCCATTTGTTGGTTTTACCTCTGATGCCATAGTGATCCAGTTTGTGTATTAGTAAACTGACTTACTTTATCGAAGGCCTTTGAAAAATCCATAATTAGGCAGTCTGTTTGTTTCCCTGCATCCATGTTTATGGTGATGTCATTTATGAAGTCTATCAGTTGTGTTTCGCAGGATAGGCCTCTCCTGAATCCATGTTGTAATGGGTAAAGTATATCATGTTTGTCAGCATGGGTCATTATGTGGCTTGTTACAATGTGCTCCATGATTTTACAGCAAATGCAGGTAAGTGAGACTGGACGGTAGTTTATTGCATCAAACCATTTTCCCTTCTTGAATATTGGACTTACGTTTGCTCTTTTCCAAATATCTGGTAAGTCACCTGTTTCATAGGACCGCCTGAAGATAGTTGTTAATATTGGCGCAATATCTGATGAAAGTTCTTTTAGTACCCTTGATGTTATAGAGTCTGGTCCAGCAGCCTTATATGGGTTCAGATTTGATAATAATTTTATTATGCCATTTTCAGTGATGTTTAAGTCCTGTAGTGAAGGGTAAAGTTCATTTGTCATGTTGCAACGGTCTTTAAATTCAGTGTTTGTGAAATTTATTTTATCCGAAAAAGCTGATTGAAACTACTTATTTAAGATGTTGAAGGGGCATTATTGTCTACACACTTTTTTACACCATCAAGGCAGGTCAAAAACCTAAAACAGTTCACACTCAAGAAAAGAGATGGTTTTAAGGCAATATAACATAGGTCAAATATTCATATACAACTCCTGGCTTCAACTTCCAGACCCATATGCCAAATATTGATGGACAATCACATGTTATTTCTTGTGACTTAAGTGTCAAATAAGTTGATTGTCATATTTCAGAAGAAGAATAAAGTTGTTACATCAATTAGACCTATGCAATTCCAGTATAAGTAGGACATCTATAACTTTTGAACAGGTTCATGTACCATATTATTGTCAGAATCTATAAAGAATCCAAATATCAAATGTTGTTGCAATGTAGTAAGTTGTTACTGAGGAAGATATTTGAACTTTATTTGTTTTACAACATCACAAGAGTTTGAAAAACGGTCATTGCCTTATGCATGTTGACATATTAACCCATATAACAAATCCTCATACAAAGAAAGGTCATGTATATAAAGATTAGAACAAATTACCTGAACCAATAGCACCACTACTGAGTTCTTCAAGAATGAATTCATTAGAGATTTCTTCTTGATACTTATCAACACATACATCCAAAATCTATATCTTGTTTTTATCTTATAACAAAAAAAGAAAATAAAATTTGAAAAAATTGTACTTAGCACACGCTGAAATGTTTCGCCTTCTTTACTAACCATTGATATTATGTTGATAGTCCTAAATATAAAGCTTTACTACAACTATCACATACTTAACATGATCCAAGAAAATGAAGTCAAGGTTAGATAAATCAAACTGGAAATACATGTACACCTTACAATCATTCCATACACCAAATATGCTTTAAATATGGTTGACCTATTGCACATCAAAGAAACAAACTTAACCATGAAAACTTAACATTGATCAATGAACCACGACAATGAGGTGAAGGTCAGTTGAACCCTGCCAGACAGACATGAACACCTTACAATCATTACATGCTTTTAATAAAGTTGACCTATTGCATATAGTATCTAAGAAGCAAACTTAACCATTAAAACTAAACATTAATGAATGAACCATGAAAATGAGTTCAAGGCCAGATGATACCTGTGAGACAGACATATACACCTTACAATCATTCCATACACCAAATATAGTTGACCTATTGATTAAAGACAATGGCCATATGACAGATGGAAACATCGTTACATAAGGCAAAGATAAAAAGTATGAAAGATCCAGGGGTTCTACCTTCTAAAATTTAAAGCTTTTTTAAAAGTAGTTAGTTAATGCCCCTGCCGTGACAATCATTAACATTATAAACAATTCTTGTTGTCTCAGGAATCAGAGATACACATCAAATCTTAAACAAATAAATGGGGAATTTGTCCATAGGGACACAGATGATGCCCCCGCTAGCATATAACAATATGAAGGGATATAATTCAAGAACTGTAAAAGTGACCCTACCAAAATTTGGACTTGAAAGAGTTTTGTGGTAATGGCTCGAGAACACAGTTATTTCGTAGTGCATTTCTTTTAGACAATAAATTCAAATTAAAAAAATCACACCTGCTCTATCTCAAAAAGATTTTTACAGTGTAGTGTACTACTATTGATACAAATAATATCAAAATTATAGAAACTTCTACCAGCTCTAACTCAAAATATTGACAATTTTGTGTTAAGGGGGGCTAAAATTCAGTTTGACAGCTTCAGACATTCTAATTTTTGACCTTTTCTAACTGGACCAAATCACTACTTAACATAAAGATTCAGCACCCAAATTTTTTTAACATGTAATTTCATCCCCTTACTTAATATTTCATGCATAAAATATCAAGAAATAAATTGGGAAAGTGTATCAAAAAAAAATGCAAGTTATACACTGTTCACACTAGGGACTATATTCGTAGACAACGAAAACCAAAGGACGATAACTGTGTGCTTGGACTTAATAAGCATTATGTATACATTTCATAACATTTAGTTGAGACAAACTTAAGTTAGAGAACTGAAACGAAAAATTCAGCAATTTTTCCTATGTAAAGGGGCATCACCCTAGAATGGTAAAAATGATGCCACTAAAATTCATACTTGATCTGTGTTTTGTGGTAATAAGCATTGTGTATAAGTTTCATAACATTTGGTTGAAGCAAACTAAAGTTAGAGAACGGAAACGAAAAATTCAGCAATTTTTGATTTTGTAAAGGGGCATAAATCTTGAAAGGTAAAAGTGATTCCACAAAAATTCAAACTCGATCTGTGTTTAGTGGTAATGAGCATTGTGTATAAGTTTCATATCATTTGGTTGAGACAAACTAAAGTTAGAGAACGGAAACGAAAAATTCAGCAATTTTCCATTTGTAAAGGGGCATAACTCTAGAATGGTAAAAGTGACGCCACCAAAATTCAAACTTGACCTGTGTTTTGTGGTAATAAGCATTGTGTTAAGTTTCATAACATTTTGTTGAGGCAAACTAAAGATAGAGAACGGAAACCAATTTTGAGATGTACAGATGAACGTACGTACAGACGGACAAGGGTAAAACTTAATGCCCCCTTCGCTACAGTGGGGGCATACAAATCAATTTAGGGAGATATTACAATCAGGCAAAAAAAAAACAAACATGGAAATCTGGTTTTATCATTTATAGAAAAAACTATAAAAGGTTATGACAAAAATTCAAAAACACAAAAAAAAAAAAAATTCTAACATCCCTGATTTATAAGCAGCTATATTTGCTCATGAGACTTGAAAACATACACTAAAACAGTTCGTAAAATGTACTAGTATTGATAAACATTCTCAGTACAGTTACTGTAAAATTTGAAAGAAAAATGGCTGTACACAAATAAAGTATGAAACTGGTATAACTTGTGGTATAAATTTTGTTTTATAAAATCAAAGAAGTACTATATTATAATTATTTGGAAATATTCAAAAAAGTATCAGTGAATCAAGATAAATTGTTCCTCAGGTTCATCTAAAAATTGGATATTTGAATATACCTCAAGTGGTATAGAAATCTTTCAATACTTATATACCAAAAAATAAGCAATATTTCTGTTGATACAGTGTGGCTATGCTATAGGTCTAATACATTGGTGCATAATTTAACATGTGGTTTATAAAGTGAGGCTATCCTACAAGTCTAAAAAACTTGTGCATAATATAACATGTGAATTGCAACAGTAACATAAGGAACACAGCAAATGGTGGTATTGTAACAATTATTTCTCACTTAAATTGTTTTAAGACTCAAATTTATAGGTTGCTATGCTTGTGGTTTTTAATTTGAAAATGTTAGTGACACTAATATTTGGTACATTTAAAAGAAAATTTGTTTTGAATGCTTATAATGAAAGATAATATATAAGGATTTTCAAAAACTTATCAAAACTAAGGAGAACTTTATTTTGCAAGGAGATTATAAAAGATAAAAGAGGCAAAATCATAAAAAAGGGAGCCAGCCATGGAAAATGTTAATTGAAAAAGTTTGGAGGTTCTACTTTGAAAACTATAAAATGAGTTGATTGCACAAAAAATGTGTCCTCTTTTCTTGGCAAAAACTATCACTCTTCTAAAAGACAGATCTGAACTGTTTGTGCAATCATGCTTAAAATGGTGTCCATTGTTCAGACTACAGGTCTGAATTTAAGTTTAAAATACAAAATCATCAAAGCAATACACAAGCATGCTCTATTATTTTGAGAAAAAAAAGTTAAGTTGAACTTTATATTTATCAAAACTTCTTATGTTTTCTTTTTAAAATTGTAAAATTAAAATGTAAAAGACATTTATACCAATCAACTTTCATGTTGTTTGAAAAAATACTATGAACATACATGTACAATAATAAAAATAAGATTAGGAAATTTTACTTGCCTAGTAAAATATCCAACTTAATACAGTATCTTTGAAATTAGAAACTACTTTCATAATTATAAGTTTTTCATTTCAATAATGATTCTATATACAATATACATATTTACATAAAAGTGGATGGGTTGCTGAAAATTGAATGTTTTGTATTTAGAAATTGATTAATAATGCAAATCATTGGAAATTAAATTTATTATAAACCGTGTCTTACAAATCTGAATCGGAGTTCAGTATTTTTGTGTGTGTGATTTTACTTTTTTTTTAGAACTAACATTGACAGAAGAAAGCTTATACTTGCTTAAACATTTTAGTAATTAGTTTATAAACCACAAGCACAAAACTGTACTGGTATTTTGCATCCTGGAATTTCTAAAAATACCAAACTCAGTTATTGGTTAAACATTATTTTCATAAACTGAGACTAAAATGTGTTCAAATTATCGATTATAAAAACTATGACAACAAAAATCATAAAATATAAAACTGACTGTATTTCAGTCGGATAACATTAAACAACCTTACAATCTAATGTGTACTGATATTACAATCTATCCTGTCAGTTAAGGGCTATTCCATTAAAATGTATGTGGAAGGGTAGGAAGGGAAGTTTAATTATTGAATGTGGGTCATGGGTCTTTTTTCAGTATGAATCTATTACCATTATGAAAAATTATCTAAAAAATGGTTCTTGGTTGTAGGGATATTTTGAAAGTCCCTTCCTACCCTCCCACACACATTTTAATGGAATAGCCTTTACAGTTAAAGCAGGTGTACTTATATTAGCGTCTGTCCTGTCTGTTAACAGTTAAAGTATGCTTTGTCATACAGGAAAATTTTTCTATATTTTCTTCATTTAACTATTACTTTTAATATACATTGAGTAGCTTTACAATATTTATTCAAAATGTTAACAGTCAATTTTTCTTAAGCCTGTTCCAGAAAATACTATGTCCCCCCAGGGAAGGCAATTTTTTAAAATTTACTGTTGGTGGTTGTATTTGAAATACCAAAATGCAAAGGGAGTCTTGTTCTAATTTATTTTTATTTCAGTGGGTGGTGGGGTTAAAAAAAGTGCCGTCCCTGAAGGGACATAGTATTTTCTGGAACAGCCCTTAATGATGAATAAAGTTTGTATCATTATTCTATTTCCGCTTTCTTTGTTTCACTCGAGTACACATTGCGCCGCCTCCTTTTTTTAAATCTCATTTGTACACTACATTTCTAATACAGTTTGCTTAATACTGCATGGTAAATTCACTATTTTGTTTTTCCCTTCTTGATGTTACTTATACTAGTTTACACATAACAGTCATCCAACAATCACATTAAATATAATGTAACAGACATTAACATTCAAACATGTGTAATGATATGACTAGTTAATTCACTATGCTGTTTCCTCTTTCTTCATCTTTGTTATCTTAAGTCTGTAATGTTGACCCTATAATAAATAAATCACATCATTAATGCTTAACATCAGCACGGTGAATGTGCATCAATGTTTTAAAGGAAATTCAACTGTCCTAAAATGAAAATTTCCTATCACCTATTCGATATAACATGCTAATGGGAAGAAATTGATTATACAACAGAAAAAAAGAAAACCTTCAACATTTTTATGAACCAGCATGAAAATGTATGGTGAAACTATAAGCATTCATGATGTCATCCATTGTTTTTAGGAAAAATACCAAAAAATAAGTCAGTGCAGTGGCAGATCCAGAACTTTTCATAAGGGGGGGCCCGCTGATTGACCTAAAAGGGGGGGGGGAGGCAAATTTTTCCCATGAAAGGGGGGCCCGGGCCCCCCAGGGCCCCACCCCCTGGATCTGCCTATTTATGTTTATAAATAAAATTTTTGTTTTCCAGTAGCATTATCCATCTATCTAGATCTGTTATCCTTGTAGTCCAGAGCCAGCTTATTTTTTCCTCATTTATTCTGATCGCCATAATTAACAAATAAAAACATGTTTTTTTTAAGTTTAGTTTATTTATATGTTTTGGAGTTGAGTGTGACGTCTATTTTCACTGATCTAGTTCTCATTTTTGTTTAGGAAAAACCAGCTGAAACCAGCCTCGGTGTGCTGGAATTTTCTCGCTGTGTCAAAGACTCATTTGTGGCCTTGGGCTGTGCTTCTGCTCTTTGGTCGGGTTGTTGTCTCTTTGACACATTACCCATTTCCATTTTCAAGTTTATTAAAACATTTTAGCAACTGAGGACATGTAAAACGACAATATTATAGTGTTGTGAACTTGTCCTTTTACATCTATTTGACAGATTTTAAAATATTGCATCATCCTTCAAATTTTTATTTCTTTTTTGAATAATTAAACTTGTAGAAACAATATATTTATACTTACTGAACCAATCTGTTTACAGTTTAATCCAAGGTTCTCACATTTCTCCATTATACATGCTATCTCCCCAACTGACAAGTTTAAGGCTGGGAATGGCATGTCATCTTGCAGATCATCTTTAATGAATTCACTAGGGGAAAAAAAGTTTCATACCAGAGAAGTTGCAAAAAGTAAAAACTGAAATTCTGTATTCTGTCTACTTCCATACGTCCACATACAAGATAACTAGTGTTACTATATACCTTGAATGCTTTTAATTTACTGAACTAATCAGTATTATGATCTCTGATTCGGAAAATGCCTCACACGGTACAGCATGCTGAGCTTCAGACACATGAAATTATCTTCATTTTTTTCTGACATAAAGCCATGATACCTGTCCCATACATTCAAAATTTAGGAAGGTCTGATTTGTAGTAAAAGTGTGACGAAAATTTCATACACTGCCATAGTGTTTTGAATTTATAAGTTTTCAGTTAATAGGAAGTTGATGAATGAATCTCAAACAATGTAACACAATATAATAACATGGTGACATAAAGCCATATAACTAATTTCAGGATGCTCTGATTAGATGTTCACAAAATAAAAATGGGAGGAAAAATTTCATACATGTCTGTTGTGTTTAGTATATAAAAGTATTTGGTTAATGGAAGTTAATGTGCTATGCATCTGAACCCATGTCACAATGTAGAACATGCTGACATAAAGCCATTCAGGAAATATGTTTTTAAAATTTTGAAAAAAAATGCAAGAAACTTTCATGGGACACATGAACAGATGGAAGGATAGACATACCAACAGATAGACAATGGGTATAACGAATATATTTTAAGACTTAATAGTTCTCTGGAAATTGTACTCAACAGCTAGTGTTACTGAAGGTAGGCATATAATGATAAATTATTTCATTCAAAATACACAATATATATCATGAACTATTTTTCTAGATGTAAATCTACTAAGACATATTAACATGTAAAGTGGTGCATTCATAACATATAGGACAAAACTTACAGCAGTTTTTCTTCAACCATCTTCTGAAAATCATCTGAAACATTCAAATTTTTCTCTCTTTTTTTCTTTGCTTTCAAGTTCTCCTGCTCTTTTTCTAAAATTGTATAATATTTCAAAATTTACTTCATATTAATAAATCAATACTAACCTTCTTTAAACAAAATAAAAGTGAAAAAACATGTTGCAGTGGCAACCTGATAAATTTGTGTTGATGTTGTGAAAATTTTAGTCAAATATATCAATAAAACCTGATGTTGGGAGAATTCAATGGGTCAGCAACAAAACAATGATAGTTTAAAGAAATGAACATTTAGAAGATATGAACATCTCATATCTGCACATGTTTAAGAGTTTTTTCCAGTCCATAAAAAAAAATGTAAATGCTTGGTGATTTGGAAATGCCTGCAAAAGGAAATAAAATGCTCCGCAGGGTGCAGCTTGATACGACCGCAGAGGTCGAACCCTGAACAGTTGGGGCAAGTATGGACACAACATTCAAGCTTGATACAGCTTTGCATTTGGATTGTGATTAAATATTTGACACAGCATAGGTTTCTGACACAGAATGAATGTGGTCTAAGAACTTAAAAATTTAAAATTGGACATTCACCTATTATGGTCCAATATCCAAAATCTAAATACATGGTTAGATTCAGCATATCAAAGAACCCCAAGAATTCAATTTTTGATGAAATCAAACAAAGTTTAATTTTGGACCCTTTTGACCTCAATGTGGACAAAGTTGATAACGGGGCCCAAAAATCAAAAATCTAAATACATGGTTAGATTCAGCATATCAAAGAACCCCATATATTCAATTTTTGTTGAAATCAAACAAAGTTTAATTTTGGACCCCGATTTGGACCAACTTGAAAACTGGGCCCATAATCAAAAATCTAAATACATGTTTAGATTCAGCATATCAAAGAACCCTAAGAATTCAATTTTTGTAAAAATCAAACTAAGTTTAATTTTGGACCCTTTGGACCTTAATGTAGACCAATTTGAAAAACGGAACCAAAAATTAAGAATCTAAATACACGGTTAGATTTGGCATATCAAAGAACCCCAATAATTCAATTTTTGATGAAATCAAACAAAGTTTAATTTTGGACCCTTTGGACCTCAATGTGGACCAATTTAAAAACGGGGCCGAAAATCCAAAAACTAAATACACGGTTAGATTCAGCATATTAAAGAACCCCAAGAATTCAAGAATAAAACCCCATTGAAATTGGTCAAGAAATAAGCAATTTATATGAAGTATCTTCTTTTGCACAATACTGTGCAATTAAATATTTCTTGCTATTGCGCAATACTGTACAATTGACAATTTCTTGCTATTGCGCAATATTGTGCTATTGGATATTTCTTGCTATTGTGCAATACTGTGCAATTGAAGATTTCTTGCTATTGCGCAATACTCTGCAATTGAAAATTTCTTGCTATTGTGCAATACTGTGCAATTGAAAATTTCTTGCTATTGCACAATACTTATTATATAATAATTTACACATCCTGTTTGGTGTGTATCTCCTACCATATCATTATTATTTGCTTTTAAATATAAATCAGAAATAACCAACTTAAAATGGAAAATTAAAAAAAAGGAAAAAAAGGAAAAAAAAAAAAATCCCCCCCCCCCCCCCCCAAATTTTTGAACCCCCTTATGATTCATCACGCCCAAACTCAATCCCAGCCTTCCCTTTGTGGTATGGTACCTTGCAGTACAATTTCAGAGAGATCCATACACTTGAACACAAGTTATTGTCTGGAAACTAGAAAAATGTGTTTTTTGGCACCTTTTTGGCCCCAAATTCCTAAACGTTTAAGGCAATTACCCCAAAACTCTAACCCAGCTTTCCCTTTGTAATATGGAACCTTGTAGTGCAATTTCAGAAAGATCCATACACTTACACACAAGTTATTGTCCTGAAACTAGAAAAATGCTTGTTTTTTGCCCCTTTTTGGCCCCTAATTCCTTAAATATTGAGGCTATTACCCCCATCATCAATCCCAGCCTTCCCTTTGTGGTATGGTACCTTGCAGTACAATTTCAGAGAGATCCATACCCTTGAACACAAGTTATTGTCTGGAAACTAAAAAAATGCTTATTCTTGGCCCCTTTTTGGCCCCAAATTCCTAAACGTTTCGGCAATTACCCCCAAACTCAATTCCAGCTTTCCCTTTGTGATATGGAACCTTGTAGTACAATTTCAGAAAGATCCATACACTTACACACAAGTTATTGTCATGAAACTAGAAAAATGCTTGTTTTTTGCCCCTTTTTTTGGCCCCTAATTCCTAAAATTTTGCGGCAATTACCCCCAAAATCAATCCCAGCATTCCTTTTGTGATATGGAACCTTGTGGTACAATGTCAGAGAGATCCATACACTAACACACAAGTTATGTCTGGAAGTTACAAAAATGCTTATTTTTGGCCCCTTTTTGGCCCCTAATTCCTTTACTGTTGGTACCATAACCCCCAAAATCAATCCCAACCTTCCTTTTGTGGTATTGAACCTTGTGGTAAAATTTCATAGAGATCCATTCACTTAAACTAAAGTTAGAGTGCGAAAACCAATGTGTCTTCGGACAAGGCAGGACGACGCCGGACGACGACGCCACCTCATACCAATATACGACCACAAAAATTTTTTTGCGGTCGTATAAAAACATATATAGAACTTCCAAGTGGATATTCTAACATATTTATTTAAACAAGGCATATATACCCCATGTCTCCTTTAATTCATATTATAAATCTTCTCTAAAAAAATATTTTTACTAATGTCAATAGATCTTCTGTGTCTATGTTTTGATCACATATTTCAGTGAAACCAAGGAAGGTTAAATTTTAGAAAGAAAAATTATGGTGAGAGTTTGTTTTTTGTTTTTTTGGCTCTGTGTTGAAAACCTCACTGTGAATGCTGTTCCTTTGGTTTTTGTGTGTTTTTTGCTGTGCATGTACTGTTTTTGTGTCATGGATGGATACCCCATATCCTTTGTTTTTCTATTATGACTAACAATCATTGCAAAGATGATGCAGGTTTTTCTTTTAAATACTGTGAATTCATACTTATTCCTGGGATACCAATTTTCATTGATTTGTAAACCACAAATTTAAATGTTCAACGAAGAACAACTTTTCTACAGGCTTGAATGCTCTTTTTGGCAAAACCATATATGAAATCAAATATCCATGAAAATACAATTTTTCCTCAATCCACGAAAATAAATGAATCTACAGTAGTATATTGCATACAACAAACAATAGATCTGTCAAAGTCATTTCAAATTGCCATATTATTACAGAGCAAATGAGATATACCACTGAGTTTAATAAATATATATACTTTTATATAAAAATAAGAAGATGTGGTTTGATTGCCAATGAGACAACACTCCAAAAGAGACCAAATGACACAGAAATTTAACAACTATAGGTCACGGTATGGCCTTCAACAATGAGCAAAGCCCATACCGTATAGTCAGCTATAAAAGGCCCCGAAATGACAAATGTAAAACAATTCAAACAAGAAAACTAATGGCCTAATTCATGTACAAAATAATGAACGTAAAACAAATATGTAACACAGCAACAAACAACAACCACTGAATTACAGGCTCCTGACTTGCAGAATCATGTGGGGTTAAACTTGTTTGAAGGTCCCAACCCTCCCCCTAACCTGGGACAGTGGTGTAACAGTACACCATAAGCTATATTATGTATGATACATGTTGACTTCAAATAAGCAATATTATTAACATGCATGAATTCATACAGCACAGTCCTTGATAGTCCTTAAAAGCAGAATTCATAAACATCAAAATCATTGACATTCCTGGCAAAAAGATTGTCAATACAACTTGCAGATGTGAATAATTACACTTAGGTAGAATATGACTTGAGTATTTATTTGCTGTCTTTTTTGTTATGGTTCACTGTGTATTTTAGGCAGTGTCTGTGTGTCTTAGGTTAGTAACCAACCTTCTGCTGACTGTCCTGTAGGTTTGGAAAACATTTTTTGGTACATGTCCTTTTCTACCAAACTAAACTTTTTGATGTCTCTAAAATTGTAAGTAATACATTTTAAACAAACAATTCAAATATAATTCAATCAAATACTATTATTACAATTTATTCCAATGCATATATTTTATTATGACTTTGATGAAATTTATTACAGCAGTTTTGTAATTTTGTTGATGTATTCATTTAAGAGAAGATATAATATAGACAAAATTGGAAAAAATTATATTTGTGGTATTTTTATCTTCTTGCCAAAGTTTATAAATATTTTGCTCAAGAAAACTTAGTTGGTTAACAGTACCATTGAATAATAATAATGAGCTATATTTTGGGAAAATCTACAATTTTTTATTTCTTTTTTCTGTTTTCACTAATTTTGCTTTTATTTATGAAATTTAAAATTTAGTACATGCAAATGCAATAGTTGCCTTACAAAATAATGAAATGGAAAAACACAACACGAGGTAAACAAACCATCTTTTTATGTTGATCTGTTATTCAAAATTTATCATGTCATGTCTTTTAAATTTATGATTAAGGCTGTTCCAAAATTTATCGGGTGGGGGATTGGAAGCTCTAGATCTCAAATTAATTAATATATATGGATGGTCATATTTTCATAAGAATTTTGTAAGAATTATAAGCAAAATGAAAATCTTATCCTATGGGTGATTAGGTCTTAAAAAATAGCCTCCCATGCTCCCCATGCCTTTAATTCTGGAACAGCCTCTATCTATCAATTTAAGACCAAACCTAGTGTTCTTAACAATGCTATGTTAATGCAAGTCAAATGTACTTTTTCATAACAAAATGGCAATGAATTATTTGATAAAATAATTTCTTCCCCATCAAAAACATGTATTCATCTTTTCATTTCTGAAAACTTTTTGTAGCACTAACAAACGTCTTATTCATTCTATAATCGTCATTACCTGTCCAATTCCTGAAGCTCTTTGTTTATTTCAGTGTTATTTGGGTTCATCCTCTGGGCCCTCTTCAACATGTCTCGTGCTACTTCAAAGTGGGAGCTCCTTCGGTGTGCCTGAAAGCAATTTCAATAAAGTAACATTTGTTAGTTTTGTTTTTTTTTTATATTTTGGTTCATTTATATCTTTATGAGTTTAGTGTGTGTTCATTTTGCTGAACTAGTTGCATTATTGTTTAGGGGCCAGCTAAAGCCTGCCTCCGGGTGCAAGATTTCCTTGCTGTATTGAAGACTCATTGGTTGATTTGGACTGTTTTCTGCTCTTTGGTTGGGTTGTTGTCTCTTTGAAGCATTCCCAGTTTCCATTCTCAATTCTATTATTGGTACATGCCAATGCAAGAGTTGCCAAACAAAAACAATAAAATGGGAAAAAAACACATCTAGAGATCAACATGCCATCTTTTTATGTCTGTTTAATTTTCTTTCCCGTCTTTTTTTGGTGTTATCTTTCATACCATGAATGATTTTTTTAGTCTTTCTATTTTATGTATCCTCTGAAAAATTTCACAGGAATTTACTCATCACAAGCAAAGGTAAAATTTAATTAAATGCCCTTTTGTTTAATGTCAATAGTGTGTATGATTTGCACTGAAAGCTTTCAGACCACATACAAGGAGTTTTATAATGCACAGATGATATAAGAGAAGAGAAGTTTGGCAGTAATAGGTTTCAGTTCTTTCACTTTGACTAATGATCATTTATCCCTCTGACTTGTTTGGTTCTATTTCTGACCTTATAAAGTATCAACTTCTGGAATGTTTAAAATTTCAAAAATATCAATTTACTATGACTGTCATCTGCATTTATTGAACATTGTACCAAAAATTATGATAATTTATTGTAACAAATGTTTGCCATAGAAATTTAAATAAATTGAAGTATTGTTTTAAAATTTATGCGGGAATTTCTCGCTGCATTGAAGACCTGTTGGTGACCTTCTGCTGTTGTCTGTTCTATGGTCGGGTTGTTGTCTCTTTGACACATTCCCCATTTCCATTCTCAATTTTATACTTTATAATGGTCTTTCTTGCAGTCATTTGTTATTTATTGTATATAACTAACTGAATCAGATTCCTATGTTGAATGGTTCTTCTTTTTTTGCCTTTTTGTATTTCTTTATTAATAATATTGGAGTTTAGTGAAAAGCATAATTCAATAAATCTTGAACCATTGGAGTGTTTCACATAACATTTATTCCTTTGTAAAATTGTAAATGCAACTCTAGCACTCTATTACATAATTAAGTATTTAAATATGGTAGGCAGATATTCCTGGTCTTCATCATCCCCAACAAGTAGAACTAGAGGCTCTAAAGAGCCTGTGTCGCTCACCTTGGTCTATGTGCATATTAAACAAAGGACACAGATGGATTCATGACAAAATTGTGTTTTGGTGATGGTGTTGTGTTTGTAGACCTTACTTTACTGAACATTCTTGCTCCTTACTATTATCTCTATTTATAATGAACTTGGCCCGGTAGTTACAGTGGAAAATATTTTGTAAAAATTTACAAAAATTTACAAAATTTATGAAAATTGTAAAAAATTGACTATAAAGGGCAATAACTCCTTAAGGGGTCAATTGACCATTTTGGTCATGTTGACTTATTTGTAGATCTAACTTTGCTGTACATTATTGCTGTTTACAGTTTATCTCTATCTATAATAATATTCAAGATAATAACCAAAAGCTGCAAAATTTTCTTAAAATTACCAATTCAGGGGCAGCAACCCAACAACGTGTTGCCTGATTAGTCTGAAAATTTCAGGGCAGATAGATCTTGACCTAATGAACAATTTTATCCTCATCAGATTTGCAATAAATGCTTTGGTTTCAGAGATATGAGCATTTTACCCTATGTACTATTTTTTTTAGCCATGTCGGCCATCTTTGTTCGCGGGCGGGATCATCGGACACATTTTTTAAACTAGATACCCTAATGATGATTGTGGACAAGTTTGGTTAATTTGTCTTAGTAGTTTCAGAGGAGAAGATTTTTGTAAAAGATTACAAAAATTTACGAAAAATTGTTAAAAATTGACTATAAAGGGCAATAACTCCTTAAGGGGTCAACTGACCATTTTGGTCAAGTTGACTTATTTGTAGATCTTACTTTGCTGAACATTATTGCTGTTTACAGTTTATCTCTATCTATAATAATATTCAAGATAATAACCAAAAACGGCAAAATTTCCTTAAAATTACCAATTCAGGGGCAGCAACCCAACAACGGGTTTTCCAATTCATCTGAAAATTTCAGGGCAGATAGATCTTGACCTGATAAACAATTTTACCCTGTCAGATTTGCTCTAAATGCTTTGGTTTCAGAGATATAAGCCAAAATCTACATTTTACCCCTATATTATATTTTTAGCCATGGCGGCCATCTTGGTTGGTTGGCTGGCTCACCGGACACATTTTTTAAACTAGATACCCCAATGATGATTGTGGCCAAGTTTGGTCAAATTTGGCCCAGTAGTTTCAGAGGAGAAGATTTTTGTAAAAGTTAACGATGACGGACAACGACGAAGGACGATGGACTCCAAGTGATGAGAAAAGCTCACTTGGCCCTTTGGGCCAGGTGAGCTAAAAATGAGATGAAAATTTCATACATGGCCATTATGTATAGAATATATAAGTATTTAGTTATCAGGAAGTTGATGGAGATGAATCTGAAACTGTGTCACACAGTAAAGCATGCTGACTGATAATAATTTCAGTAGCTTTTATTTGTAGTTGCTGAGAAAAATGTGACAGAAATTAAATGAGACGGATGGACGGACAGATAGACTGGGTTAAACAGTATACTGTCCCCTTCAGAGCAGGGGTATAAATATAAAGGGTTGCACTACAAATATATTGAATCGGAAGCTTAGTTGTTGTAAATTGCAAATATGAAATAAAATGTTCTTTGTGTCAAAATTTTGCACCTTTATTTGGTTAAAGTTCTAGCCTTGAAATTCTTTGATGCTTGGCTTTATTTGCTATCTTTACTCACCTTTCCTTGAAGGAAGAGAAGTTTGACATTGTTTGGTTCTATTTCTCTCCCTTTGTTGCAGTATGTCATAACCAGGTTAAATTTATTTTGTTTTGATGCACACACAGCCATGTTGGAATACAGAGTA
Organism: Mytilus californianus; assembly: GCF_021869535.1. Taxonomy (NCBI): domain Eukaryota; kingdom Metazoa; phylum Mollusca; class Bivalvia; order Mytilida; family Mytilidae; genus Mytilus; species Mytilus californianus. The sequence goes on along the minus strand of NW_026262734.1, from coordinate 29,626,053 downwards.
AACAACTTCCCCCTGTGAGTTTTCTCCTCCTCTTCATCTTTTACATTCCTGGATTCAAGCATCATTGCTGCCTAACAATATAGGTAAAATGTTCTTATTTCGTCATTCGTTTAGTAAAGTCTACCAGGAGAAACAATTACATAATAGAAATGTCAAGGTAGTTGGAATTAACTAAACTTTACTCACATATTGGACTTATTAGGCATACATACAATGGATTGGTTATAGGTGCTGAAATAAATTATTTTTGAATTCATATCATTAAGGTAAAGTGGAGATTATTCAATTCAAATAATATTCAATGGTCCATTATAAATACATTATATATTTGTCTTAGGTCTGATATGTAAGTAAAGTATTACTAATGTCAAGTCTGGACTTCTCTAATAAATACATAATAAGAAATAAATAATCTACACATGATTGATTAAGAATCCAAAAATTGAGTCCATGTAGAGAAGTCTTCAGGTAGAGTACTCCCTTTTGGGCTAGATTGTAAAAATATGACCCAGTATGCCAGTCTAGCACAAAGCAGGGTCTAGTCACATGACATAAACATGTTATTTACCTACACATGTATGTATTATTTCTCAATGGAAGTTAAACAGCCATAAATCACAATATGACAAAACTCCATTCAGATATCCCCAATTAATTTAATAACAACATAACAAAACTTTGAAATTTTGGTGATGAAAAAATTCACACATATTTAAATCACTTTTTATTTTTTCATAGTGATATAAAGAGAAATAGTCAGTTTTTAAATGAACACCTGTTTCTAATTCAAAATTTTGGCTAAGGGGAACTACTCATGAAAACTACAACTTAAGTTTCAGGTCAATGCAAAACTCATGGACACATATTTTAAATTACACAAGATGTTAGAATGTCCATGCCTTGAACACCCATTTTGCAATTCCCTCTTTACATATAAGAAGCACTTTTGAACTCAAAATTATTGTCAGATTATGTGATTTATAATTAAGAAAATATGAATTACTGGTATTTCAAATTTTATGGAATTACTTTCAAATAAAGACTTCTCCCTGCCAAACTTGTAGAGCATGTTCAATTTGATATTTATTAGAAATGTTATGTAAAAGAGACACAATTTACAAAATCTTACAAGCCAATATATCAGAGGAGACCCACACACATAGCCCCTGGCTGTTGGCAATCCTCTTTAAATATATGAATTTCTGTTATTTCAAATTTTATGGAATTACTATCAAATAAAGACTTCTCCCTGCCAAACTTGTAGAGTATGTTCAATTTGATATTTATTAGATGTATTATAAATATGTATACAGAAGTAAATATCAAATATACCTGAAACAACACTTTCTCCATAAATAATAAATGTTAAAAGTACTGTACCTTTTTATAATGGCCAAAGGCTTTATGGTAAGCATGTTCTTTATACACTTGTAATCCAAGCTGAAATGAAAATTTGATATTAGTAAAAAGCTGGCTGACATACATACTAATCATAATTAAAACCATATTGTTTTGAATCAAAGCGCGAAAGCGCTGTAAAGGCAGTTAATTACAGGTTGTGTGTATTTTTAGTCCAGTTATATCATTATCTTGCATAGTACAGTGTACTTATCAGAGGTGGCTTTCAGTATTTAAGATTTAGAGTTCTCTAATGATATTGAACAAGTTATATGAATGTCATATTCTGAGCACTATATGAAGGTGATTGTTCTCACTTGTTTATGAACTAGTGCATTATGTCCAGTTTGTACCTTTTTTTATCTATGTTTATAGTCAAATTAGTTATCAAAGGTACCAGGATTATAATTAAATACGCCAGACGCGCGTTTCGTCTACATAAGACTCATCAGTGACGCTCAGATCAAAATGGTTATAAAGCCAAACAAGTACAAAGTTGAAGAGCATTGAGGACCCAAAATTCCAAAAAGTTGTGCGAAATACGGCTAAGGTAATCTATTCTTGGATAAGAAAATCCTTAGTTTTTCGAAAAATTCAAAGTTTTGTAACAGGAAGTTTATAAAAATGACCATATAATTGATATTCAAATACTGTTTAAAATAGTTAGGCATTTTCTTTTTAGTAATAAGTAAATGTTATCAACTGTATTTTATTCAACTCTGCAAATGTGGTTTGTTACTGTTAAGTATGGATGATATTTGTTTCATTGGCAATCATAACACATCTCCTTATTTATATAATGATCTATATTCAACGACCTCAGGTACAAAAAAAATGTATGTAACTTAACTATGATGGGAAACCTTTGACTTCTTTCTTTTATATAAACTTTTGATTTGGTACCATAGAACTATGTAGAATAAATGTACATTGCAACATGTCAACTCTTTCAATGACAATACTTTTTTAAGAAACTATAACTCCAAGCAAAATTATATTTCCAAGTATAAAGTAATTTATGAATGAAAAAAGGAGTTCTTAATTAAGAAATAAACTGATTCGCTGAGCGCAGCTGGATACACCCGCAGAGGTCCAACCCTGAACAGTTGGGGCAAAAATGGACACAATATTCAAGCTTGATACAGGTCTGAATTTGGATTGTAATTAAATATTTGACATATTATAGTTTCTGAATAAATGTAGTCAAAGAACTTGAAATCGGTTATATGAATTGAATTTATATTCAATTAAAGATTTCTTGCTGTTGTGCAATACACTGTGCTGTTGCGCAATACTTAATAAATCTGTTGCCAGACTATAAACAAATAAAGTTCAATTTCTTCTCAATGTCATATTTGAAATTTATGAAAATCTATAGGGAGATTACATCAATAGCTATAAATAATTCACCAAAGTTTCATGCGAACTGCTTAAAGCATTTTTGAGTTGTTGTCCAACAAGAGTGCACACACTGAAATGTCTCGCCTTCTTTACTAATCACTGATATCATGTTGATAGTCCTTAATATAAAGCTTTATTACAACTGTCACATAAACTTAACATTAACCAAGAAAACTAAACATTGACCAATGAACCATGAAAATGAGGTCAAGGTCAGATGAACCATGCCAGGCAGACATGTACAGCTAACAATTCTTCCATACAACAAATATAGTTGACCTATTGCTTATAGTTTAAGAAAAACAGACCAAAACACAAAAACTTAACACTGAGCAATGAACTGTGAAAATGAGGTCAAGGTCAAATAAAACCTGCGCGACTGACATATAGATCATAAAATATTTCCATACACCAAATATAGTTGACCTATTGCATATAGTATTAGAAAAAAAGACCAAAACTCAAAATCTTAACTTTGACCACTGAAACATGAAAATGAGGTCAAGGTCAAATGAGACCTGCCAGCTAGACATGTACACCTTACAATCATTCCATACACCAAATATAGTAGACCTATTGCATACAGTATAAGAAAACAGACCAAAACACAAAAACTTAACTATAACCACTGAACCATGAACATGAGGTCAAGGTCAGATGACACATGCCAGTTGGACATATACGCCTTACAGTCCTTCCATACACCAAATATATACTTGACTATTGCTTATAGTATCTGAGATATGGACTTGACCTCCAAAACTTAACCTTGTTCACTGATCCATGAAATGAGGTCGAGGTCAAGTGAAAACTGTCTGACGGGCATGAGGACCTTGCAAGGTACGCACATACCAAATATAGTTATCCTACTACTTATAATAAGAGAGAATTTAACATTACAAAAAATGTTAACTTTTTTTTCAAGTAGTCACTGAACCATGAAAATGAGGTCAAGGACATTGGACATGTGGCTGACGGTAACTTCGTAACATGAGGCATCCATATACAAAGTATGAAGCATCTAGGTCTTCCACCTTCTAAAATATAAAGCTTTTAAGAAGTTAGCTAACGCCGCCGCCACATCACTATCCCTATGTCGAGCTTTCTGCGACAAAAGTCGCAGGCTCGACAAAAACTGGAAAATCCCCCCTTTTTTAATGAATAAAACCCCATAACTCAGAAATGTAAAATCTAAAATTTATAAAATTCTAAAGGGAGCTTACGGATTGATAATTTAGTCTTAGATGCAAGATTTTTTTATCAGTTGTTAGTGGCTTTGAACTAGCTGTCAGTAACTTTGAGTACTCTCAGATCTGTACTTAGTGTCTTTTTGTTGTTTGGATTTACAACTACCCGACCACGTCCACTTGTATTTGTATTTATCCATCTGATGAGTTAAGCCTCTTTCAACTGATTTTTATAGTTCGTTCTTATATTGTACTGTTACACCACTGTCCCAGGCTAGGGGGAGGGTTGGGATCCCGCTAACATGTTTAACCCCGACACATTCTGTATGTACATGTATGTGGCGTGCCTGTCCCAAGTCAGGAGCCTGTAATTCAGTGGTTGTTGTTTGTTTATGTGTTGCATATTTGTTATATTCGTTCATTTTTTGTACATAAATTAGGCCGTTAGTTTTCTTGTTTAAATTGTTTTACATTGTCATTTCGGGGCCTTTTATAGCTGACTGTGCGGTATGGGCTTTGTTCATTGTTGAAGGCAGTACTGTGACCTATAGCTGTTAATTTCTGTGTCATTTGGTCTCTTGTGGAGAGTTGTCTCATTGGCAATCATACCACATCTTCTTTTTTATATTTACATCAACAGATATAAACAATTCACCAAAGTCAAGGTGAGACAACAAAACTTAGTGGTAAGATCTCTGAAATGTTTTACATGGTACAAGTTTTTCTCATTGTTGGAGATTGTACGGTGACAGTAACACCTGTAACTGCTTAAACCCATTTCTTATGCACTTTAGTTCGATAAACTCACTGAATATCATACCACATCTCCTTATTTTTATATGCATTACAATTTACATGTGCATGTAATTATAAATATATATATATCAGAACAAAATTCATTGCGTCACTTTTATTTATGCATCCTTTGGCACAATACAAGTTCTAAAATTACACAACATAGTACAACTAAATGTTATTTCAGATGAAAGTTTTGTTTCAGTTCCATTCATAGGATTTATTAGAATTTTGTATGTTTTGCCAAGTCCAATAATTCGCTCTATGTGCACATGTTAATTGGAGACTTTTCTATCCCGTATAAGAGTTTTGGAACTAATTCTGTTTCTTTTTTTGAAAAAAGTTAGCAAACAAATCTTGCACATTTAAACCTTTGTCTGCCATCACACTGTCACCTGGATCACATAATTGAACTATTCTACATCTTTCAACTATTTCATAGTCACTGGTAGAACCAACATATGCATTAGAGACATCGCTGACTAAACCACCAGGTGTCGAACATACAAGTATTTTCAGTGTTTCTGTTTTCATATGATGAAAAGGTTGCCTGAGCTCTAGGAGCTTTAGGTTTTATCACGGGATATTCTGTGCTGTCAATAATAATCCAAGTCGTAGGAAACTTTAATTTGAAGTTGGATGGTGAAAAATACCTGACTAAACCACTAGATGGCCAAGTGTTAGCCTCACACCACTGTTTAGACATAAAAACAATCCATGTATACACAATATTCTTAACACGAGATTCAATCTAGAATCTAGAAAGTTCAAAGTTGGTTGTATAATGCCTCAATTTCATCAAAGTCATAAAAAAACTGATTTTCAACTGACACCCTATCAATTTGAAAATATATGTATCTCAAACAATGTGCTGCTGGACCAAGTGTGGTCAAAACAAATAAAAATTTAGTATACAACTCTAAACCGGTATAAAAATGCATGGCTGTGTCACATGTCTTCATTTCAAAATTCTCTGCTGAAAACATAGGCATTGATGGTGTTTGCATAATTCCATCTGTGAAGCTCAACATTAGCTCGGCAGTTGGTGGTGGACAGTCATAAATCCTTTCTGCAGTATGAAGGACTTCTTCAGGAAAACCAACTTTACAATCAAAACTTTCCTCTAGATTTCTACTACAATATTCATCAAGTTTGGTTCTTTTGTTTTCACAGGAAACTGCCCTGATTTTTCTTTTTGCGGACGATTCAGTCTCTTGCTTGGTCCAGGAAAATAGGCTGGGAATGGCAGTAGACTTAAGTCTCTGAATGGTGGGTTTGCGCCCTGAAAAAGGTTATAAAACATTAGTTTTTTGATAATTAAATGAACTTCCATTAGCAATGTATACTTTGTATTACCTGGCGAAATATTAACTAGATTTATTCATTACAATCTGGATAAAACTATGTTTGCCTGATTCAATGTATGTTATGTAAATCCAAAGCCAAGGACAAACAATGAGAGACTTATGCAACAAACGTACATTGTTTATACTTAATTAACTATAATATAGATGAGAGCATGTCATTGTTTTGTTCCTGTTAACATTGTCATTGATATTTTTCAAGAAAGTCTATGAGGCATAGCTTATGCATTCCTGTCATTACTACATTAGCATAATTACTGCTAAAATAATTCTCAGTATGATATACCTCTTGTAAGAAATCATTATAATTGTAGCAATCACCAAAAAATCTCAAACAGATCACATTGAATCGTAATCCAAAAAATTATGACGTCTTGAATTAACCACCCCCTTTTATTCTAAAACGATAATTGCGGTTGTAAACAGAATTTGGTTTATTCGCATGGCGATTACATATATAACTATATATTTCAAAAATAAAATAGAGTTTTATCATGAATAGTTTCCTGCACGTAGTCTTTTTCAGTAAAATGTGCCTTGCAAACAACAGCTGATTGAGATGGACTCCACGATTTCATCGTGTTCTCGTCCAATCTGCGTATGGGCCATGGCGTTGATCCAACTTTTCCTTCTTTTTAAGTCATTTGGAAATGCATGTCCTCCTCTTAAATGACACCCAGGTACACAACAACAAGTACTTGGCATCGTTAATTAAAAATGTAACTAAATAGTTGCACAGTGCAGAAACCGGAAATTGAGGAACAGTATCGGCTACCACGGCGCCACCTATTCAGGAACGATAATTTGCTACTTTGTATAACTGCGAAGTAACAATAACGTTAGACGGGTTCACGTGCATAAACAGAAATGCGCTTTAAATTGTATAATATAATTCATGTTCAGTCGACCTTTAATTATTATATCAACGACTGAAATGATTTATAAACATATAGATTGCAGATAACACTCGAAATTAACCCGAGCTCTTTCCACACGGAATTCAAATAATTCTAGTTTGTCAATCGGTTGACTGCTTATAATGCAAAATACAAATATATTTAAAGTTTTTAAAACTAACAAAACACAATGATCGTTTCTATATTTCCCAATGTAAATGAAATGAAACAAAAAACATTTTATATCGCAATAAGAAGAGGAGAGAATTCAACATTTCCGGATCTACTTGGAGCCTAACGACCCCCCACGTAGATAAAATGGATATCGCGGAAGGAAGGATTAACCCGGCAACTAGAAAGGCATTAAAGCACTGCCTTTAATAAAAATTGAATTACCTATACAATTCACATACATAAAATATCAAAAAAGTTTAATACATTGCTGCTTAGAAATGAAGTGAAGCAATTTTTTATGAGACTTGCTTGGTTGGTACAGAGAATAATCTAACTGAACATGTTATAGCTATTATTCAAATCCCCTTTTAACAAATATAAATGCATAAGTGAAGGTTCGTGTGGGCTTTACAAAACAGAAATAAAAGGACCAAAGTATAATGAATAAAGAAAATTTGTAATGAAAATAAATAATAGAGAATAACAAATAAAAAAAAAGAAGAAATTTTACCTTTACTTTAGCTGGATCATGAATAGTATAAGCTGTTTGACAGAAATTCATCACCTTTCTAATGAAAAATATTATTATTCTAAATCAAGGATGGAGAAATATGGTGTGAAAAGTAAAAGAATAGAGGATTGAAGATCTTACATTACTAACTTACAAAAAGCCCCAACATAAATATAACAAACAGTAGATTTATGATTTATGTAACAGTCAGTGGCGGATCCAGAAATATTCATAAGGGGGGCCCACTGACTGCCTGAGGGGGCCCGTTCCAGTCATGCTTCAGTGATTCCCTATATAATCAACCAAATTTTTCCCACAAAAGGGGGGGCCCGGGCCCCCTGAAACACCCTCTAAATCCGCCTCTGACAGTAAACAAATAAACAAAATAATAAAACCTAAATAAAATATGTATATCAAAATTTTGGTTGATACATATAACTTTAAAACCAAGGCTACTTTATTCAAAAGATTTTTAAATAATGATATGTTAAGGATGTATTCTTTTGACGTTTCAGTCTCGTAGAAATCTCGTTTTGGAATTGTTTTTAAATCATGTGATACAAATGGAAAATATCAATGAATTTAAAAAATATTATAATCAAACTTAACTCTTTGAAAAAATAGTGTATTTATAATAAGTAGTTTTTGAGTAATAAAATTTTCAAATTTTATGGCCAATCAAGTCAGCCTCATTGGCAAAAATGTTGAGAAAATGGGTGAGAGGTAAAAGAAATGATTTTACAATAAACATGTACATCCCGTATCAATTTTTTCTTTTAAAATTTCTTAAATATTTATTTTTTCAATCATTTATAACAAAGAAGTTGAAGTAATATGCTTTTTGTTTTAAAAAAGAGAAAAATCTCAAAGGAGTAGGTCCGGTAAGGGCCGATTTTGGCCTCAAAATTCAAGTTCATCTGATGAAAGATTTTGGACACTTTTTAAACACTTAAGTGTCTACTTCAGTCGATTCAATAAGTTTATGTGAGAGATTTGAACTGATTTCGTCATTAAAGACGATCAAATTCAAGCTTAAATTAAATAATCTATCAAATATGCAATAATATGTCACTTTTCAGAAAATAAAAGTGGCCGCATCCGTGTTCATTCTCAACCTTTATGTATGTTATGTTTTAACATCAAATACAACTTACATTTAAATATTAAGAATGAACACAAATGCGGACACTTCAATTTCAGACGGAAACCGTCTAAAAATTAACCAAAATGCTAAAATTTTGAAGATTTCAGTAATTTAGCATGACTTAATGATGCTAGTACACCATACATGTGCATTGTATTGTCAAAACAGCCCATATTTATGTAACAGAAGTATTTTTCTTTCCAATGAATAGCTAAAAATTTACATTTTAACAATTTTGTAAAACTGCTATATTTTGGGGCCAAAAAGGGGTCTTACTGGGCCTACTCCTTTACAAAATTGACAGCATTCATGGTAAATTTGACACGAAAAAGCAACAAAATTTTATAAAACTTTCTTATATTAACACCTACCTTTAGTTTTTTTTAGGTTAAATTTATTCAGATTGGTCCACACCATCTTTAGTGAAAGTATGAAAAAAAGTTTAATTGTGAAACTGATTGTTTTCATGATAATAGCCCAAAAATGGTAAAATCATCAAAATTGGGTACTTTCAAATGGCCGTAGCAAAAAAAGAAGTGCACCACCATATGATTTTTTCTTCACCAATTAATTTTTCACAGTCATATAAACCCAAAAATTAGGTTAAGGAAAAAGGTTTAATTCTAAAAAAAATTGGCTCATCAGAGGTTACATTCTTAATGTAGTAATTGGTTTTTTATTTAAAGTTTATGCCCAATCAAATTGTTTTCTCCTCATGAAGTATTCAATGTAACCCATGAACAAATTATGTATAGTGTGTTTTCTGCTAGTGTTCCACATTCCTTACCTGTCTTTCAACCTCAACAAACTTTAGTATGTCTGAGAATTCTATCTTATCCCTTTCTTCCTGCAACAAAAAATAGAATTTTTATTTCAGTGATATATTGTGAAGAATCCATTATATTAACTGTATATCAATAACGTTTAAAGATAAATGAAATTTAGAAAATTTGGTTAAAATACCAAACTAGAGGCTCTCAAGAGCCTGTGTCGCTCACCTGTATTTACCAATGCTTTGGAAATCATGTACAATAAGGTTAAAATCATAATTAATAGTATTAGATATTAGATATTATAATGATATCTAAGATAATAACAAAAAACTGCAAAATTTCCGTAAAATTACTAACTCAGGGGCAACAACCCAACAACGGGTTGTCGGATTTGTTTGAAAAATTGAGGCTGATAGATCTTAACCCGATGAACATTTTTACCTCATGTCAGATTTGCTCTAAATGCTTTAGTTTCAGAGATATAAGCCAAAAACTGTATTTTACCCCTATGTTCTATTTTTAGCCATGTCGGCCATGTTGGTTGGCAGGCGTGGTCATCGGACACATTTTTTAAACTAGATACCCTAGTGATGATTGTGGCCAAGTTTGGTTAAATTTAGGCCATTAGTTTCAGAGAAGAAGATTTTTGTAAAAGTTAACAGACGACGACGACGGATGCCAAGTGATGAGAAAAGCTCACTTGACCTTTCAGGTCAGGTGAGCTAAAAATCAAGCATCCAATTGTAGAAAAGGATCACAAGTACCTTAAATCCCTCTCGCCCTGCTCCTCTGAATTTAAAGTATTTCTACTCTAAATTCATTTGACTTTAAACAGCACAAACACAGAAAAAGGATTTATAATAGTTGCTCGCAGTAACATATTATTTTCTCTTGCAATACAATATTTTCTCTTATATAATAGTACAGATTTCAAACAACATAAGCAATGTAAATACATGTTATAAACATAGTAGCAACTGTATTTATACTTATGTGACTAACATCAATTCAACATAACTGCGAGCACCTTTGATACTAATACATTTAAATGCCAAACTTTATAAAGTACAATAAAACCCCACCCGTAGAAACCGCCAAAACTTTTCTCGTGCCTTATGCGCCTAACATTAAACTTTATAAATAGTTAGTACTGTTGCAGAAATAGTTATACTAGTTTCCACTATAAATAGCAAACAGGAAAAACCAATTTCATACAAAATTAAATATATTTATCAGTGCAAACCAAATGATTATAGTTCTATATTGAGCTGATGAAGAAGGAAGATGTTTTTATAAAAAAAAAGCCAGTTTGACTGTGGCAAAATCTTAATTTGCAGTATATGTCTAAAATATTCACACAAAAAAACTTCAATCAAAGGAACAGTGCTTGTATTGCTTTTCTTCTTTTCAAAGTCACAGTGAGCCCTCAACTTAAAACAAATTTAAACAAGAGTGCACAAGCTGAAATGTCTCGCCTTCTTTATTAACCATTGATATTATGTTGATAGCCCTAAATATAAAGCTTTACTATAACTATCACATAAACTTAAAAAAATCCCAAAAAATGAGGTCAAAGTCATGTAAACCAGACAAGAAATACATGTTCACCTTACAATCATTCAATACACTAAATATAGTTGACCTATAGCTTATAGTTTCTAAGAAACAGACTTAATCAAGAAAACTAAAAATTGACCAATGAACCATGAAAATGAGGTCAAGGTCAGATGAACCATGCCAGACAGACATGTACAGCTTACATTCCTTCCATACAACAAATATAGTTTACCTATTGCTTACAGTTTAAGAAAACAGTCCAAAACAAAAAAACTTAAAACTGAGCAATGAACTGTGAAAATGAGGTCACAGTCAAATAAAACCTGTGAGACTGACATGTACATCATAAAATATTTCCATACACCAAATATAGTTGACCTATTGCATATAGTATTAGAAAAAAGACCAAATCTCAAAAACTTAACTTTGACCACTGAACCATGAAAATGAGGTCAAGGTCAGATGACACCTGCCAGTTGGACATGTACACCTTACAATCATTCCATACATCAAATATAGTAGACCTATTGCATACTGTATAAGAAAAACAGACAAAAACACAAAAACTTAACTATAACCACTGAACTATGAAAATGAGGTCAAGGTCAGATGACACCTGCCAGCTGGACAAGTACACCTTACAATCATTCCATACATCAAATATAGTAGACCTATTGCATACTGTATAAGAAAAACAGACAAAAACACAAAAACTTAACTATAACCACTGAACCATGAACATGAGGTCAAGGTCAGATGACACCTGCCAGTTGGACATGTACACCTTAAAATCCTTTCATACACCAAATATGCTAGACCTGTTGCTTATAGTATCCGAGATATGGACTTGACCATCAAAACTTAACCTTGTTCACTGATCCATGAAATGAGGTCGAGGTCAAGTGAAAACTGTCTGACGGGCATGAAGACCTTGCAAGGTACGCACATACCAAATATAGTTATCCTATTACTCATAATAAGAAAGAAATTAACATTACAAAAAATCTTAACTTTTTTTCAAGCAGTCATTGAACCATGAAAATGAGGTCAAGGACAATGGACATGTGATAGAAGGAAACTTCGTCACATAAGGCACCTATATGCAAAGTATGAAGCATCCAGGTCTTCCACCTTCAAAAATATAAAGCTTTTAAGAAGTTAGTTAACGCCGCCGCTGACGGATCACTATCCCTATGTCGAGCTTTCTGCAACTTAATTCGCAGGCTCGACAAAAACCAGTGATAGTGCTTTTATTGTTAACATACTGATTCTATCTTTGATAAGACATGTTTTCTGTAAACAGCTCACACTATTTAGGATAAAGCTAGAATAAAGGTAAATCTAAATATGTTCTTAACCCACAGCATGTTACATCTTTTGAAGACTATCCTACCTTTGTCATCATGTCATAATCCTCTATACCGGCATGCTCAACAAAGTTCAACAGCTCCAACTTAAACATCACTAAAAATAACATCAAAAATGTTTACAATTCTTGTAAAAAATGTTAAAATAACATGTCAGTTTTCTCATTCACAAGAAATGAAACATCATATTACCTTTTGAATAAGTAGGAAAATAAGCCTTGTAAATTGGCTTACAGTTCCAAAGATAACATCTTCTGTGATTGTACAAATGTTTTTGCCAACTTTATTGTTATTGCTATGGTATTTTACAATAAACTAAAATTTTGGCAGTGTTGGTGAATCATGTCACATTCAAAATTATATAGGAATTTTTGTTTGTTTGTCTTTTTCATTTAATGCCACTTTCCGCTTGTTCTGCTACTTTGGTCATATCAGGTGGTTCAAGTTGCTATTAGTGAAGATAGCTGGCGTACCTAGGGCTGAGTTGAACCACTGACGTTCAGCAAGAAAACTATGAATCCTTGTCAACCTTAAAGAGGTACTAAAACGCACATAACAAGTCAATCTTCACTAAAAGTTCGAAATAATTGATAAAAAATGCAAAAAATCCAATGCAATTTACTCCACTAATTATAGAGATAATAGCGTGTAAAGTTCAACTATTTTTACCTTAGGGGAATCCAATCAACGCTACTTCCGGAAACACCACTGGGACCAAAGCTACCGAAAGTGACGCACTGTGGGTGACTTCTTCGGCTTATCTAAACGTTGTTTAACAAATGATTTTCTTCTGATCGTTGATTTTAAGCACTGCCAATGAATTTCGCTACCCCTTCAAGGCTCATTCTTCAGTATGATCAATTTGTCAAAAGGAACAAAATATGTTTCAGAAGGGAAGTGTATTTATAAAGTGTTTCAATAGAAACAGGGGGATGGAGCTGGGGTAATTCAACATTGAGTTTTCAACTGATAACAATGTTCCGGATCGTAGAAAAGAGACAAACTGACGGTCAATATATAATATTCTAGAAAAAAAATATATTGAGTTAATTTATATTTACTTGTACGTAAAGTTGCATAACATTTTGACAAGATATGAAGGTAGAGGCTTCTGTTCCATGTAATAAAAATAATTAATTGCAAGTTAAAAACCGGGTATATGCAATACATTTTCAATTATGATAATTATCAAACTATAAAGTTTATCACTTTATAAACAACAGGTGGCATTTCTGCATGGCCAAGTTGTTAATTACCTGAGTTGAGGGATAATAGCTACTGTTTGATCTTTACTACCTACAGGATGTTTACTTATCAGTAGGTGTCAAAGTACGGACTGTTTTAATTACCAGGATCAAAAGGTGATCGAGAGGATTAATATTTTTCTTGTTTAGTTATTTATTTGTCATTGCTTAAATTTCAAATGAAAGAAAAGGTGAATATTTTAAAAGCAGTATGGTATATTTTTTTATTTAATGCATGAAAAGGATATATATTTTGGCACTATGACATTATGAAACCGTTTAAGTACCAAGCCACTTTGACCAATTGTTATCTTTACAATTATTTTTTCATTATTGACTTTTTCAGAATAAATTTTGTTTGCATAGTTGCCATATATATAAAAGTTCTTAAAAAAATACAAAAATTATTTTGACAATTTTTTTCTTATTCAAAAAATGAATAAACTAAAAACTGAATTGTGGATTTTTGTACTGTGACTTTCTATCCTACATTCATGACATTCATCCATAGGTAGGACTATGCTCATAATGGTTGGATCTTATATAACGTGTATAGTATATATGACACATATAATAATATTTGTACGTAAAATCCAAGGACTATGACAATCATATATACTTATACGGATTTCCAATTTTAAATTTTGTTTGATTTTTAAATTTTGGTATATGTTAACTACAAGTCTATCCAGTATTTCATTTTTTTTTCATGAAATAGCTTGATCAATACATTTTTTGCTAAACCAGCCAAGCAGATTACTGTGACTAACAGTACTGACTAATCAATTCTTCACATAATATCTGGAGAATAAACTTATATAATTTGAAATGCTGCTGTAATGAATAGATGTCAAATTTTATGCATGAAAAGGATATATTTGTTGGCACTATGTCATTATGAAACCGTTTAAGTACTTCGGTAAGTTAGTAAGAGAATTTTTATTTTTATGTACCTCAGAAAAACCCATAGTTTAATTTTAACAAATCAACAAGTTACGACCTCCGTCGTCTTTTGGAAGCACGTGTTGGGAATGCCGTTTTTCCGCCATGGAAAATAACATGCAGGGTTCTACTTCTGCTTCTACCGCCACTTAAGGATGCACATGTTAATATTTTATAGAAAAAAAAGGTTGACTTGTGCTGAGACTACTACAATATATGTGTTATAATAGTCTCAGATTTGTGCTTGTGGTTTTCCAATAAATTTCTAATCATAAACATTCGATTAAAATAATTATGTGAATATTAAGCATCGATAAATGTATGTCAATATTCTCAATGTAATAATTGTCACCGATATATATCAAAACTGTTATTTTACTTAGAAAGCCTAATCTGTTTACATACGATATAACACACGTATCTGATCAGGGATACCCACTGTGCATCAAATCTGTTGGGTATAAGTAGTGAGTTGTAGTGGTGTGTTTTACTAAATCGTTCAGGTGTTCAAATGGCAAACTGACAGTAATTTGCAAATATCTCGATAATTACAAGATGAAATTATATCGTTTTTTTTGCATTCTTAAACGTTAATTACGAACTTTAGAATAAGACAAACATGATTATAGCGTTTTAGTAGCTCTTTAAATTGAGTCAAACACACCTTGCCACAAGAGGGTAAGAGAATGTCATTATTCTGGAGCATTTCTGATGGCCGAGGTATGGTTTACTGCACAATGTAATTTACTTTTACTAAAGCTCAATATCCCTTCTTTAATTTTTATACTATTTTTACATTTCTTGATCGGTGTGAGAAAAATATTTTCTTCTCACTAGTGAAGAATCTGTTCTCAGCAAATGATTGATCAAAATTTAATAATGACGTCAAATTTTCTTGGTTTCTTCTGAATTTTCCTACTATGCATGCTGTGACGTCATGAAAAAAGGCGACCATGCCTGATGACGTCACATATAAAAAACACAACTTTCTGGAAAATCTTTGAAAAGGAAGGATAAAAATCATTTAATAGTGAAAAAGATTGCAACACTTTAACTCATGTTTCAGGGGCGGATCCAGGAATTTGGAAAGGGGGGGCGAAGTTTTTAAAGATTGCCGAGCGGATCGAGGCGAAAAATTTTTGGGACCTTTTTTGGGCTATAAAACATAAAATAAGTGTAAAATTCACTTTTTAAACGGTTCCTGGCGAGGGGCATGTATATTCTATAGTTGCTGTAAAGTGTAAGGGTTGGACATGTTTTATGCTGTATTCTCCCTATTGATTGTCTATCATAAAATGATAGTATGGATCCAAAGCTATGTACTGATATATTTGATGTGGGACTTGCCAGTAAAAAATAGACATGGAAAATTCTCGTTTGTTGTATGTTAAGTTAGCATAACCTCACAGATTTCTTGTTGTAAACAAGAAATACGCCGGGCTATTCGATGAAATTTACAATACGACCGACACGAGTTAAAAAAGTCAAACAAGCAATTTTTATCCAAATATTTTGTTGATATGTTTCACCAAACAAAATTAAGGGAGGTGAGGGGTTCCAAATCAACCAAAGGCTACAAATGAGTCTGAAATGACAACGAATTTATGAATGACGGTCGACAAATGGAGACATAAAGGCCACACTCAGCAGTCAGGTTGCAGTCTGGTCTTGAAAAAAGTATTCAATATATCAGTTCGGTGAAACAGACATTCCGGTCAGACATGCAAACCCTGGCCTCAAAAAAATACGCCCATTTTTTATTCATCATGTTCATTTAATGCTAAATAATTCTGTTGGAAATTTTCGTTTCTAATAGCAAAAAAGTGGACAAGATTATTGTTTTCAATCCAGATACGGCCAGAATTTTTATTTAATGCAAAAATCAGAGTCAGATTGTTTTCTCTTAAATACCTTAGACTGCCTCCTCAAATCAAATGGTTCGTACCTTAGACTTTAAATCTATCTAGAGCTTATACTGACTGGGGATCATTATTCAGCTTTCATGTTATTTTTAAATAGGCTGGGGCGTTTGGGGTTAAACATGTTTTCGTAGGTAAATAATATTGCTGTGGATTTTTTTTTCATGAGAGTGTAATAGAGTATTACTTTCTGTTTGGTTGAATTGTGAAATAGAAGTCACTACGTTCTTGCTCAATCCTGTGTCGCTTTGAAGGTATCATGGTTGTCATCCTCAGCCTAAGCAATGTAATTTACTGTTATTTGAATTTTCAAAATGACTGAGTGACGTTTTTTTGACGCACTGGTCAACTCCACCATAGCGAATCACATGACTTTGACATAATCAGTAAATACCAGCGAAAAATATCTTTATAAGTAAAGAGTTGTCGCATAAAAATTAAATACACGGGAAATGGCAAAGTTCACGAAGTCTAGTCTGATTAATCTTTTACATAAAAAAAAAAAAAAGTCCAAGCAAAGGGGGGGCGTACGCCCTCTACGCCCCCCTCTGGATCCGCCACTGTGTTTTACGATATTACTCCACTCTCAACAGTTGAATTTTAATTATCTTAAAAGCTCAGCAAGCCTCACGCTTTAAATATTTAAATTTAACTGTCTCGAGAGGAGAAATATCGTAACACACTTGTTGCAGTGGTGGAATCTATATGTCTCTTATCATGCTTATCTTTATACATCAAATTAGTGTTCATTCAATTCTCAGTATCCCATGCTATATACATAAATATGCGTCTGTCAGAGACCTTAAAATTTGCAAATGACCGACACAATTTTGGTATTTTACAATAAAAATCATAGTGAGGACCAGCAGTATTTCTTCACCAGAGATAACAAGCATTCTGAGAGTATTGCATAGCAATAAATAGTCCCTACCTGTTAAATATTCATTGTAATGGAACGAAATTCTAACTTGATCTATATCTTGTCATGGTGTATTTAACTACATAAAAATATCATGTCAATATCTTCAATCATGACAAAAAACTGTTGAAAACTGATTATTTAAGTGATTTTTTTTATGTCCAAAGACCATAACTCTGCACAAAATCATCAGACCAGAACAAAATTCGAACTTGATCTGTAACTTGTCATGATAAAACTATATACTAATTATCAAATCAATATCTTCAAGAAAGACAATAAAAAGTGTCGAAAACTGATTATTTTAGTGAATTTACACATGGCCTGGGCAATGTATTCGTTAATTTTATCCCTCAATAACACTCAGGATAAATTTGATAATCATGGCCAAGGCCATGTGTAAATTTCCAAACAAATATATGGCTTCCATGAATTATTTCTTAAATGAAATATATCCTTTATCAACAAGAGTGCACACGCTGAAATGTCTCGCCTTCTTTACTAATCATTGATATTATGTTGATAGTCCTAAATATAAAGCTTTATTAC
The DNA here is from genome assembly GCF_021869535.1 of Mytilus californianus. Classification (NCBI taxonomy): domain Eukaryota; kingdom Metazoa; phylum Mollusca; class Bivalvia; order Mytilida; family Mytilidae; genus Mytilus; species Mytilus californianus. Next base: position 29,607,913 of record NW_026262734.1, on the reverse strand, counting down.
AACTGTCACATAAAATTAACATTAACCAAGTAAACTAAACATTGACCAATGAACCATGAAAATGAGGTCAATGTCAGATGAACCATGCTAGGCAGGCATGTACAGCTAACAATTCTTCCATACAACAAATACAGTTGACCTATTGCTTATAGTTTAAGAAAAACAGACCAAAACACAAAAACTTAACACTGAGCAATGAACCTTGAAAATGAGGTCAAGGTCAAATAAAACCTGCGTGACTGACAAATAGATCATAAAATATTTCCATACACCAAATATAGTTGAAATATTGCATAAAGTATTAGAAAAAAAGACCAAAACTCAAAAACTTAACTTTGACCACTGAACAATGAAAATGAGGTCAAGGTCAGATGACACCTGCCCGCTAGACATGTACACCTTACAATCATTCCATACACCAAATATAGAAGACCTATTGCATACAGTATAAGAAAAACAGACCAAAACACAATAAAATGCTCCGCAGGGCGCAGCTTGATACGACCGCAGAGGTCGAACCCTGAACAGTTGGGGCAAGTATGGACACAACATTCAAGCTTGATACAGCTTTGCATTTGGATTGTGATTAAATATTTGACACAGCATAGGTTTCTGACACAGAATGAATGTGGTCTAAGAACTTAAAAATTTTAAATTGGACATTCACCTATTATGGTCCAATATCCAAAATCTAAATACATGGTTAGATTCAGCATATCAAAGAACCCCAAGAATTCAATTTTTGAAGAAATCAAACAAAGTTTAATATTGGACCCTTTTGACCTCAATGTGGACAAAGTTGATAACGGGGCCCAAAAATCAAAAATCTAAATACATGGTTAGATTCAGCATATCAAAGAACCCCATATATTCAATTTTTGTTGAAATCAAACAAAGTTTAATTTTGGACCCCGATTTGGACCAACTTGAAAACTGGGCCCATTATCAAAAATCTAAATACATGTTTAGATTCAGCATATCAAAGAACCCCAAGAATTCAATTTTTGTTAAAATCAAACTAAGTTTAATTTTGGACCCTTTGGACCTTAATGTAGACCAATTTGAAAACGGAACCAAAAATTAAGAATCTAAATACACGGTTAGATTCGGCATATCAAAGAACCCCAATAATTTAATTTTTGATGAAATCAAACAAAGTTTAATTTTGGACCCTTTGGACCTCAATGTGGACCAATTTAAAAAACGGCGCCCAAAATCCAAAAACTTAATACACGGTTAGATTCAGCATATTAAAGAACCCCAAGAATTCAAGAATAAAACCCCATTGAAATTGGTCAAGAAATAAGCAATTTATACGAAGTACTTCTTTTGCACAATACTGTGCAATTGAATATTTCCTGCTATTGCGCAATACTGTACAATTGACAATTTCTTGCTATTGCGCAATATTGTGCTATTGGATATTTCTTGCTATTGCGCAATACTGTGCAATTGAAGATTTCTTGCTATTGCGCAATACTGTGCAATTGAAAATTTCTTGCTATTGTGCAATACTGTGCAATTGAAAATTTCTTGCTATTGCACAATACTTATTATATAAAAATTTACACATCCTGTTTGGTGTGTATCTCCTACCATATCATTATATTTTATTTGCTTTTAAATATAAATCAGAAATAACCAACTTAAAATGGAAAATTTTAAAAGAAAAAAAAAAGGAAAAAAAGAAAAAAAATGAAATGAAAAAATCCCCCCCCCCAAATTTTTTGAACCCCCTTATGATTCATCACCCCAAACTCAATCCCAGCCTTCCCTTTGTGGTACGGTACCTTGCAGTACAATTTCATAGAGATCCATACACTTGAACACAAGTAATTGTCTGGAAACTAAAAAAAATGTGTTTTTTGGCCCCTTTTTGGCCCCAAATTCCTAAACGTTTAATGCAATTACCCCAAAACTCAATTCCAGCTTTCCCTTTGTGATATGGAACCTTGTAGTACAATTTCAGAAAGATCCATACACTTACACACAAGTTATTATCATGAAACTAGAAAAATGCTTGTTTTTTGCCCCTTTTTTGGCCCCTAATTCCTAATATTTTGAGGCAATTACCCCCAAAATCAATCCCAGCATTCCCTGTGTGATATGGAACCTTGTGGTACAATTTCAGAGAGATCCATACACTTTAACACAAGTTATTGTCTGGAAACTAGAAAAATGCTTATTTTTGGCCCCTTTTTGGCCCCTTATTCCTAAACGTTTTGGGCAATTACCCCCATACTCAATTCAAGCTTTCCCTTTGTGATATGGAACCTTGTAGTACAATTTCAGAAAGATCCATACACTTACACACAAGTTATTATCATGAAACTAGAAAAATGCTTGTTTTTTGCCCCTTTTTTGGCCCCTAATTCCTAAAATTTTGAGGCAATTACCCCCAAAATCAATCCCAGCATTCCTTTTTTGATATGGAACCTTGTGGTACAATGTCAGAGAGATCCATACACTAACACACAAGTTATGTCTGGAAGTTACAAAAATGCTTATTTTTGGCCCCTTTTGGCCCCTAATTCCTTTACTGTTGGTACCATAACCCCCAAAATCAATCCCAATCTTCCTTTTGTGGTATTGAACCTTATGGTAAAATTTCATAGAGATCCATTCACTTAAACTAAAGTTAGAGTGGGAAAACCAATGTGTCTCGGACGACGCCGGACGACGACGACGACGACGACGCCGGACGACAACGACGACGACGCCAACGTCATACCAATATACGACCACAAAATTTTTTTGCGGTCGTATAAAAACTTAACTATAACCACTGAACCATGAAAATGAGGTCAAGGTCAGATGACACCTGCCAGTTGGACATGTACACCTTACAGTCCTTCCATACACCGAATATACTAGACCTATTGCTTATAGTATCTGAGATATGGACTTGACCACCAAAACTTAACCTTGTTCACTGATCCATGAAATGAGGTTGAGGTCAAGTGAAAACTGTCTGACGGGCATGAGGACCTTGCAAGGTACGCACATACCAAATATAGTTATCCTATTACTTATGATAAGAGAGAATTTAACATTACAAAAAATCTCAACTTTTTTTTCAAGTAGTCACTGAACCATGAAAATGAGGTCAAGGACATTGGACATGTGACTGACGGAAACTTCGTAACATGAGGCATCCATATACAAAGTATGAAGCATCCAGACCTTCCACCTTCTAAAATATAAAGCTTTTAAGAAGTTAGCTAACGCCGCCGCCGCCGTAGCTGCCGCCGGATCACTATCCCTATGTCGAGCTTTCTGCGACAAAAGTCGCAGGCTCGACAAAAATAGATTATTATCTAAATAAATTTGTTCACTTCATCCAAATTTTTTTTTAATATGTAGCATTCAGAAAATTATTTAATACAGAATCAATAACAAACTAACCTACAACTAAATTCTACAAACAATTTACCAAAGAAAAGTGAACAAATCCAAAATGTCAATTATCATTAATAAAAATATCTTTAAAAAAAGAGTTATTTCCCTTTGAACAGAAATCTAGTAATTAATAAGTAATTTGTCAAAAATTTAATTCTAGGGAAAGGGCTTTAACTGAACAAGCAGAAAAGCTAAAATCGTGAAAATTGAAATTGATCTGTAACTTGTCATGATAAAACAATACACCAAATATCAAATCAATATCTTCAAGCATAAAGAAAAAAAGTCTGGATAACTGATTTGCCGGACTGACAAATGGACAGACAGACAGACAGACAGGCAGACAGACGGAGTGAAAACCTAAAGTCACCTTCGACTTCGTCGGTAGGGGACTAAAAAGATTTTGAGAACTCTTATCTGTTTTACATTACCTGTTGAATTCCCAGGAATTCTTGGTTCTATACCAAGTTTACCATATGCATAGTCTGGTGAAACCAACAGTTGTGCTAATTCTCCCTTTTTCATGGTTTTAATGCAAATCTCTAATCCATGAAGCAACTGATCTATAATACAATAAAATTTCATCTTAACGAACAAATAATTCTCAAAAAGTTTATGTTCATAGTTAAATCAAGAAATAATTCACCCATGGCTCTACAATCTGTTGATACCTGTACATTGGCATTGCATAAGGTCATGTTTTTCTCCAACTGTTATATACATCTTTACACTTAATCCATTGGATGTTGGATGGGTATTGACTGATATTTTAGTCTGACATGCATGATTATTTTAGAGTTGTTATTGACTAGCTGTCAGTAACTGTGAGTACTCTCATATCTCTATTTACAATGTAGTGTATTTTTTATTGTGGGGATGTGTAAGTACCCTGCCATGATAGGTCTGTGTATTTCTGCTTTAAAAACATTTCAATATGATTTTTTTGCATAGTATTATAGCAACTAATACCTTTTTGTACAAAATTAAATTAAAAGATACCAAGTTATGTACTTTTTGTGAACTTGGAGAAGAAACCATTGAACACCTTTTTTTTTTTAATGACCAATTACTTTGTTTTGGTTGCAAACATGAAAGTTTATTATTGAATCTGTTAGTCAAAATTACAAAGAACTATATATAAATGTAAATTAAATGAAACAAAACCAAATATTGTTGAGCGAATAGAAATAAAGAAATACCAATTTCTTGAATATCATATTGCTAAGAAAAGTGGTTAAGTCCAAGTTTGTGAAAAATGTTGGTCTCTGTTACATGTAATATTTAACTAAATAATGTTTCATATTATCTATGTTTTAGTTTTAATAAAAGAGAAAAGAAATAAGTTATATACTATGAGCAAATTTATGTTTGTCGTTAAAATCATGGAACATGTTGTAGCAAAACAGATAAGTGAAGAGTATTAGTGTTGTATGTGAGAAAGTCGGAGAGAGAGATTAAGCAAATACAATGTAACCTAAAATAGTCTTATTGCATGTATTGTTAAAAATCAATTAGTCAGAGATACATGTTGTATATTGTATTATTTTATATTGTAATAGCACAAATATGATAATTTTCACAAACTGAAGCGAATATTAGTGTATCGTGTGCTTGGCTGTTCTCTTGTATCCCCTGTAAGATAAAGATTAAAATTTCCAATAATTCTATCATGACTTACATAAAATATTTCTTAAATGACCTCTGGAAAATATATGTTTAATCCTTATAATTCTTAAACAATTTTTCATTTTTTTTTATTTGCTGTTGGCTAAAATTTACCTTTAAATCCACAGTTGATATTCAATTTTCATATGTAGTTATCTGAATTATGAGCTTACAAATAATGGAGTAACCTTCTGCTTGAAGTTTTTTATTTGTATTGCCTCATGTTTTGACATGACGTTATGTGTTAAGATCATGGAGTTTCTCTAAAATTCATTTTATTCTAAGATTACATATTTTTAAGCTCTATTGCATATATTAATTCTTTCTGTTAAGCATCAGAATAGAAAAAAAAGTCCTGCAATTTTTAAATCAATTAAAATTTTAACACAGCAAAAATCATGGTACATGTAAAGGCGTAATCAAATTTCTTACTTTGCCCAAGTTTATATCTTTCTGGTGCATTTCTCAATCTAGTTGAATCATATGGTTCATCAGCATACTCCAGGAATGCATTATAATGAACTGGAATAAAATTTATTGGTTACAAATGGATTCATTTATTTTCGTGGGTACCAATTTTCGTGGATTAAGGAAAACTTGCCTTTTCGTGGATATTTAATTTCGTGGTTAAGCAAAGTCTGCATACATTCCTTTTAGAAAATTTGTAATTTATTGAACATTTGAATTCGTGGTTCCCCTGTACCCACGAAATCCACGAAAATGTGTATCCAACAAATATTAATGAATCCACAGTAGAATGTTTTATTTTATATTAAATAAAGTTGTTGATAAGATACAAATGCCCAGCCCACCACTGAAATGATGGGAGGGGGCAATACATCTGCTTATTGTAAGTCAAATTGATAAAACATATATGATTTAGCATAATGATTATGAATTTACATAACAAATATATTTTGGGATGGATGGATGGAGTAAGACCTAGCATATATCACTTTACGTTAAATGGGTGGCAGGGATATAAAACAGTTAAATGCATTTCACATTCATTTCTTAAAGGGGGTCTCATTGGGGGGTTCTGATCCCAGATCCCGCTTACTGTTTTGTCAGATTCACGTATCCCGCTTACACTATGTAAGTAAGCAATTCTCATTTTTTTGTAATTTCCCGTGTCCCGCTAGACTTCATTTCCCATTTTCACGACACAATAATTTGACTTTCACGTGTCACGCTTACAAAAAATCGGCAATCCTGCATCACGCTTAGACCCCAATGAGACCCACCTTAAAGAATAAAACAAATTTATCTTTTTTTTTCATTTTTCAGTACTGTCAATTATGTAAATGAAACCACAAGTTTATTCTTATTGTTCTGCAATAAACAGTCAGGGGACTTACTTAAATGAGTGATTTTCTAAATCACTGATTCAAGTAACATTATGTTCCTAAAGGTTGGAAGTAAGAGTTGTCTTTCTTTAATAATCACCTATTTAAGTAGTACAAATTAATCGCTAGACTAAGTGATTTAATTTTATTGTAGCTTTAAATATAGAATACTAATGATCCAGGGACTAATTATGTTGCTAAAATTATCAGAACAAACATCTGTGTTGATAGGATGACCGGGTTATGTCAGGTGATGACCTTGTACTAAATCTAGGATAATGACATAAAAATCACTTGTTTAAGTATCATACCTCAATTTCCTTCCAAAAAATCACTTCTTTAAGTATCATTATTTTAATAACCCCCACTAATTTCAACACCCCCGAACAGTGAAATTTTGATCGCGAACAGTAGAATTTTATTACATAATCTATAAGATGAAACCTTGAACTTTACAGGAAAAATACTCCCACTGCTGGGAAAAATCTGTTAAGAAAGTATCAGTTCATTATGTAAAGCCATTTTTATAGCATTTTTTCAACTAAAATAGAATTTGCAGCTAAATGACTGCATCAAAGGCATAAACCTTGCTGCTAAAAAGAAGCAAAAAGTTCATTTTTTTCAATTTTACTAATGAAAAGATATTATCTAAACCTATGTGTTTAAAATTTTGGTAAAACTATAAAATCACAATTTGTGACAAAACTTCAAATTTGCTACTTAAATAAGTGATTTAAAAATCACTTATTTCAATAAGTCCCCTGACTGATAAAGATGAATTCACAAAACTTAATATTTTATAATCTTTAAGGATTTTAAGATCAGACCAGAAAAAAAGGCAAATATAAAATCTTGTGAGCATGTCCTAGAAATTAACAAAATATGAACACTGCAAAATTTTGTTTGCTTATGTCAAAATAAACGACAGTAATTACATCCCATTAATAGAAATAAGATTCCTTATCATACCTCATCCCCTTATTTTCAAACTACTGTAATTAAAAAATGTCCAAAATAAACTGCTGAATATTTCTTACCCCTAACAATTGCTTCTTCAGGGACAATACTTCCTCCTCCTGGGTGTAAAACCCTCTTTTTCACTCCACCATCACCAGATGGGGATATATCCTCCATTTTCTTTGCCAACTTTTGAAAGGGAGATAACTCATCATCGTCATCACTGTCTTCCTCATCAGGTATATAGATATTGTTCAGAATGTCCTCTGGTGGGAATGCTTCTTCTTCTTCCTCTTCAGCTGTTATGAAAATGCCAATGCATACTTTTGAAGGTCAAATTTATTGGTAATGGTTTTTACTAATGAGGTTTTAAAATGTAATGAGAATTTTTTCCTATGTTTTAATGAAAACACTAGTTTCTATCATGCAAAATGGGCAAATACAACCGGATAAATTGATTGTCCATTTTTCTGTATATTTACATTGTAAAATATCAGCTGTTAGACACAATATGAAGCTTTTTGAACTATTTTGCTACGCTAAGTTGACAAAAAGCTTCATACTGTGTCTAGAAGCTGATATTTTACGATATCAATATGCATGATATGCAGACCTGATAATCAGTACATACTTTATACTACAAAAATATCAGATTCACAGTATGTGATATAACACTTCGTGTACATTAAGTGACTCCTCCAAAATCTGATTTCAAATTCATAATTCTGATTTCAAAATTCATAAATCTGACTTAAAAATACAATTTGATTTGCAGCAAGATTTGTATTGTCCTTTCAGTAATGTTCTGCATTAGTTCAATGCAATCATCAATGTAGTGTAAGGCAAATGAGAACAGACAGTATTTTTGAGGTTTTCGATACACATTTTTTAGTTAATCAACTCATTTTATATTCAGTGTTTCCAGAATTTTTAGTGAGTTGCTCTGTGAAATATTCAACTTTATGTACATGATGTACTGTTGTGAGTTTAAAGTATAAAAAAGTAAGTATGCTGGAACCAAATAGACAAACTGCAGTTTTGAAATTTACATTTTTTTTATTATTGCTTGTATTATGTATCTAATTAACAGGAATTGTAAGCTGTATCCTTTTTTATCAAAGCATAAAATAAGCTCTTCATTTATATTTAGAATTGTGTAAGATATTTATTAAGAACTATATATTATATATTTGTAAGTTACCATTTTGGTATTCATCCACTTCAAATTCCACACCCCCTTCTGACTCTCTTAACTTCTGAATATCCTTTTCCTTCAGGCAAACTGTTGCTTCGTCACTCATCTGAAAATCAATGTAAAAATAACTATCAAAATATTAATAAATAAATCTATCTTTTTTTACACTATGCCAGAACCTAATTAAATGTACCTGAATCTTAAATTTCAATTTAATAACAAGATTCCGTCCTTTATAACTAAGCAGTTTGAAATTTAATTACATCCTGGCTGACTACAAATGAACCAGGCAACTTTTAAAATAGACTTTAAGCATGTTAAGTGGTATCAAAACAATCAATTGCTGTTTTAGGATTAAAGGTATTTTGGGTAGTTGTATTGTTCATACAATAACATATGACTTTTTTTTTATCTGTACACTCAAGTCAAAAAACTATTATGCCATTGGTTGAATCTCCATTGCAAACCAAACACAAAGATGTTACATATAATAGTGAATGCTTTTGAAAACAATACCCAGAATGCAATGCATTCTAAAATGGTGAATTGATTCACCAGATACATTTCATTTCAATAATCTAATAAACTTTTATTCCAACTGGTCAGTTAAGTTTAACTTTGACCATAAACTTTGAGCCTTTGTTAGGTATCAAAATCATGGTATGGTATGCTATTTGTTAATAAAATGCTCCGCTGGGCGCAGCTTGATACGACCGCAGAGGTCGAACCCTGAACAGTTGGGGCAAGTATGGACACAACATTCAAGCTTGATAAAGCTTTGCATTTGGATTGTGATTAAATATTTGACACAGCATAGCAGTGTTCTCCCCAGGCCCTTAAAGGACTGCGGGCCCGCGATGTATAATTTTCTACCGTGGTGGTATCGTTCTTGCCGCGATGTATAATTTTTCTCCGTGGTGCTAAAATTATCGGGAAACAAATCGTAAATCGGTAAAGTTTTAAACGACTTGTTAAACCTTTTCTGTGGGTATTAAATTTCAGATGAAAATTGACCAGTTTAAACCAGTTTAATCCAGTTCTGACAACTAGATTGTTTACACCACGTGATCGATTTACCTTTTGAGGTTAACCTTGGTGATTGGATTTAATCGATGTACATGATTCTTTTGTGTTTTAATTAATTAAGAGATCATAATTAATGATCAGACTTGTGAGGGACAAGCAGACATTTGTTAATTAACTCTATTACTCCAGCCTTTGGTCATAAATAATTTGCGTATTTTAAACGTGTTGGAGTTACCTCCCCTGATTTAGCTTATTACAAATAAGTGCTCCTAAAATATTATCTATCATTGAAAATAAAAATAAAGTACAAATTGAATGCAAAATTATATAAGAATGTTACCTTAAGGATAAAAACTTTCTTTGAACATACCAACAAAAATATATTGCAAATTATTTTTGATAATCATACTTTCATTAATGCACAGACATATTATAATAAATAGGTAGTATTTTTCCATGTGGTAACTGATTTGAGTTAAAGTAGTCCCAGTCTTTAGAGACAGATTGGAACTCAGCTAGATAAGATACATGGGTGTACAGATAGATGATATTAATTTACTCTGTTTGTCTACCAAGTAATACAAGAATGATTATAATAATAATTGTATTGTTGTTTAAAAGAATCATGTCTAAAGCTATGGAAAATAGTTTTTAATTTACTAAAGGTTCTGCATTAAAATTTAATCTTGTTTAAATTTAATTGTTATGGTGTAATCTAACAAAAATGGGGAATGTGTAGTGTAACTACAAGTATCAGGACAAAATTGGCTTGATCAAAATATAAAAAAGTGACTTTAGTTTAAAGACTAATAGTGCTTTCTTTTATTTATTCTTAAAAGAAATTAAAGTATACAAACTGTTTATTGATTTACTTCTTTTTTTACCTGTAATTTTTTGACCCAAAGTCTACATAACACAGTAAACAAAACAAAGACAAAAAGGTAATGACACAAAAACTAACAAGAAAAAAAAAAAGCGATGCAACGCAACACAACATATTGTACAAATCATTTTGACACGCGTTACCCTGGTGCTATCCAAAAATCCTGGGGAGAACACTGCATAGGTTTCTGACACAGAATGAATGTGGTCTAAGAACTTAAAAATTTTAAATTGGACATTCACCTATTATGGTCTAATATCCAAAATCTAAATACATGGTTAGATTCAGCATATCAAAGAACCCCATGCAAGAATTCAATTTTTGATGAAATCAAACAAAGTTTAATTTTGGACCCTTTTGACCTCAATGTGGACAAAGTTGATAACGGGGCCCAAAAATCAAAAATCTAAATACATGGTTAGATTCAGCATATCAAAGAACGCCATATATTCAATTTTTGTTGAAATCAAACAAAGTTTAATTTTGGACCCCGATTTGGACCAACTTGAAAACTGGGCCCATAATCAAAAATCTAAATACATGTTTAGATTCAGCATATCAAAGAACCCTAAGAATTCAATTTTTGTCAAAATCAAACTAAGTTTTATTTTGGACCCTTTGGACCTTAATGTAGACCAATTTGAAAACGGAACCAAAAATTAAGAATCTAAATACACGGTTAGATTCTGCATATCAAAGAACCCAAATAATTCAATTTTTGATGAATTCAAACAAAGTTTAATTTTGGACCCTTTGGACCTCAATGTGGACCAATTTAAAAACGGGGCCCAAAATCCAAAAACTAAATACACAGTTAGATTCAGCATATTAAAGAACCCCAAGAATTCAAGAATAAAACCCCATTGAAATTGGTCAAGAAATAAGCAATTTATACGAAGTATCTTCTTTTGCACAATACTGTGCAATTAAATATTTCTTGCTATTGCGCAATACTGTACAATTGACAATTTCTTGCTATTGCGCAATATTGTGATATTGGATATTTCTTGCTATTGCGCAATACTGTGCAATTGAAGATTTCTTGCTATTGCGCAATACTGTGCAATTGAAGATTTCTTGCTATTGTGCAATACTGTGCAATTGAAAATTTCTTGCTATTGCACAATACTTATTATATAATAATTTACACATCCTGTTTGGTGTGTATTTCCTAACATATCATTATTGTTTGCTTTTAAATATAAATCAGAAATAACCAACTTAAAATGGAAAATTTTAAAAGAAAAAAAAAAGGAAAAAAAAAAAATCCCCCCCCCAAATTTTTTGAACCCCCTTATGATTCATCACCCCCAAACTTAATCCTCACCTTCCCTTTGTGGTATGGTACCTTGCAGTACAATTTCAGAGAGATCCATACACTTGAACACAAGTTATTGTCTGGAAACTAGAAAAATGTGTTTTTTGGCCCCTTTTTGGCCCCAAATTCCTAAACGTTTAGGGCAATTACCCCCAAACTCAAACCCAGCTTTCCCTTTGTGATATGGAACCTTGTAGTACAATTTCAGAAAGATCCATACACTTACACACAAGTTATTGTCCTGAAACTAGAAAAATGCTTGTTTTTTGCCCCTTTTTTGGCCCCTAATTCCTAAAATATTGAGGCAATTACCCCCATCATCAATCCCAGCCTTCCCTTTGTGGTATGGTACCTTGCAGTACAATTTCAGAGAGATCCATACACTTGAACACAAGTTATTGTCTGGAAACTAGAAAAATGCTTATTTTTGGCCCCTTTTTGGCCCCCCAATTCCTAAACGTTTCGGCAATTACCCCCAAACTCAATTCCAGCTTTCCCTTTGTGATATGGAACCTTGTAGTACAATTTCAGAAAGATCCATACACTTACACACAAGTTATTGTCATGAAGTAGAAAAATGCTTGTTTTTTGCCCCTTTTTTGGCCCCTAATTCCTAAAATTTTGAGGCAATTACCCCCAAAATCAATCCCAGCATTCCTTTTGTGATATGGAACCTTGTGGTACAATGTCAGAGAGATCCATACACTAACACACAAGTTATGTCTGGAAGTTACAAAAATGCTTATTTTTGGCCCCTTTTTGGCCCCTAATTCCTTTACTGTTGGTACCATAACCCCCAAAATCAATCCCAACCTTCCTTTTGTGGTATTGAACCTTGTGGTAAAATTTCATAGAGATCCATTCACTTAAACTAAAGTTAGAGTGCGAAAACCAATGTGTCTTCGGACGACGCCGGACGACGACGACGACGACAACGACGCCAACGTCATACCAATATACGACCACAAAAATTTGTTTGCGGTCGTATAAAAACAGCTTCACTCAGCTGAATGTACCTGAGTTCCAAGTTCCAGCTGAGCACTGCTGGTAAACTTCTTGAGCAACACGTAAAAATTTGTAAACAAATCTCAAACATTTTACAAAATATAGGATCGCTATGTCTAGCTTTCGCAACACAAATGTTGTTGACTCAACAATAAAATTTACCACTTGTCATGCTTGTAGCAAAATTGTCAAATTTTACATTAATTTTCTAATTTTTTAGACATATTTTTAAAGAAAGATATCATAAACAAAATATGTGATAATACACACTCTGACAGTTATTCGTTAGTTGTTCGAGACCTATATATAATAAAGGCTCAAATTACAATCTTTTTTTTGTTAAAATTTTGAGTACACCTGGTTACTTAATCAATGATTTGATTGTAAAATTTCTTGAACATTTACTTGATTAATACATTGTCAGAGTGAAATTATCAGATTTATTTCATGTGACATTATTGGTTTATATTTTACTGGTAAATCACCTCATTTCTCTTTAACATGTGTAACTAATGTATTAAATTGTGTTATATAATATAAACTGGTTTTTATTTTACTAGAAAATCATGGTATTTAATTGCAACTTACCATGCTTATGCTGTAGCTTGAAACTATTTTATAATCAATAATTGTGAAATGCATTCAAGCAAAATTTTCCAATAAGAATTGTGTAAAAATAATTTAAAACTCCACTTACAACCATGGCCATGATCCTCTTGTTAAAAAATAAGTAAGCACTTTAAAAAGTCAACTAAACAAGTCAAAGATGAAAAAATCGGTGAATGACTGACAATTCTGCTATGACATTTTACTGCTAATATATATTAATATATTGAAAGGAACTACAAGATTACTTTAATTTACTATAAACAGGTTCCTTATAACAATGTTTAAGATAACCTATTGTTATCAGTGTCCAGATCAAGTACCCTTGGGCAGAAATATTTATCAATAACATGTATATATCTTATTGACATACATGACATAAGAATTATATTATATTATTATTAGTGATCTGTAACAATGAGATTGAAGGATTTTTATCAGATGTAGTCTTCTTAACCATCTCAATTAAGACGACTGCTTGTGGTCTGGCAAATTCTGCAGCCTGAATGAAGATTATAAAAGAATAAAGAAATTCTGAAACATGCATGAATCACCCTCTGCCTTGATGATACATATATACATGATATATACCTGTGCTTGTGAAGAAAAGACGTAAATCAAGTTCTTAGTAAAGGTCTATTTACATTTCAAAACAAATAATTTCAATTATTTTCTATAAATGAGTTTAAAATGTCCTGAAGCACATTTATCAGCTTGAAAGGATTAACAATTGAAACTTACTAAAAGATGAATTTTGAAGAAAAAAATCAACATAAATTTAAGTTAACTGGTGCTGTAAGATTGCTACCCTTAATTTCAATATTAATAACTTTAATTTTAATATAAAAAAAAACATGATTAAACCAATGCATGCAATGTAAAATGGGAAATTTCAAAAAAAAAATATTTCAAAAAACAATGGACCCACAAGTAAGTTAAAGGGGTATTTAAGCACAGATATATACACGATTTTTTAATTAAATTTTATTAATTCTGACTTTAAATAATAGGCTGTTATAACCTATTTAAGTATATCATGACATGTATATATCTGTGCTTAAATACCCCTTTAACCATGTTAACTTACTACTATAATACTATATAATACTACTAAAAATATTTTATTTCCCCCATTTTTTCGCTATAATTATGAAATCTTCAGGCGACTGTGAATGGACAAAAATGTGAGTTTAATTATTGCGATTTCAAAAAAATCTGCATATAGATCTGTTTCAGCTATCAGAATGGGAGTTCTTATTATTGCGATACTCATCCAATCATCTAGTCACATTACTGGCATTAATAAAAACCTCACAATAATTTCAGAATTTACAGTATCATGTACTTTACCTGTACTACTACTAGTAATGTCTATTAAATTCTACCTAATTAAAATCAGAAAAAGAATTCAACAAATTGAAATAAAAAAAAATATTTAGAAAAGTAGTGGTTCCAACAGGCTCTAACAGTCTAAAGATCCTGTGCCTGTGGAGATAGAAATTGAAAACCACATCAGCACATGTTTCACTTTCAGCTGTTTAGCTTTAGTAAGCCTTTAGTATTTACTCTTTATGAAAACTGTGAAGTAAAGCATTGATCATTTGATTCTTACATGTGGGTCCATTGTTTTCTCAAAGCTGTCTTTCTTAAGTCAACGGTATCAAAGCCTAAGCTGTTAAATAGCAAACTGAAAAATTGTCCACAAGCAATCTCAAAATGAAAATAGAGGTGCTGCTGATTACCATAAAAAAACCAGACATGACAAGAAACGTGCCGCTTTATAAAAGTTATAGGATTGTGAACCCACTCTTTTAGAAAAATTATTTCAAACATTTAAAATCTTGTTATCTTTTTTCATACATTGAAAAATCTTTTAATGGTTAGTAAGATATTTTGTTTTATGCCCATTTTGCTTTGTGGTGTTTGGGTGACCGAAAATTACAGTCTGTCCAAGTACCAAAGTGACAAAAGCGTCTTCTAAGTGACAGGACCTATTGCAAAAAGTGCAAAATGAGTAGCGTGCCAGGTAATATACTTTAATTTAAAATAATTCATCTAAAATAAACAATGAGTCGACGATTTCGTTTCTATAAAATATAGTTTTCGAACACAAATTTACTGTTTTAAAAAGCAAATTCAGCAAAAATGCCAAAATACACAAAACGTCAAAAGTGTGAATACATCTATGAGGGACCTATACTGCCTATAGCATAAAAAATTTAAAAATACCCTTACAGTGATTTCAGTGAGAGGCACACATTTTCATGCTTTAAATATTTTGCAGCTTTTTCTTTTGATCTTTTAAATTTTTTGGCAAATCTAACAGCATAACAGCAAAATCAAAATAGCCTTTCTAAATTCTAGACGACATAATTATTTGGACTAGACAGCCTGCAGCTCTTAGTAGACATTATGATTATCTGTGACTAGGGCATGTAGGGTCATGCGTGTGCTGGCTGCAGAACTGTAACTCTTAGGTCCTTTTGATATTTTTTAACAATTTGCTGATCATGCTGATTCATTAGATACCTTTTTACAATTAGCGGACCATCAGCATGATCAGCAAATTGTCAAAAAATATCAAAAAGGACATAAGAGCCACAGTTTAGTAGCTTGTAGGGTGCATAATGTAGTACATTCAAGTCTTCCTTTCTTGACAAAATTTCCTTTGTCCAGTAGATTAATGATCTGACTTATAAGTAGACAATCAAAATTAAAGGCAAGCATACCAGTAGTATACTAATTAAGAAAGTCCCAGTCAGAAATAAAAATCAAAGTAGGTCAAAAAGACGACCTTGGTTTTCTGAATCTTGCCGTGAACTTGGTGTTACAGTAAAAAATTATGAAAAGTTAGTTAATAAACATCCCTATAATTCTGAATACAGACATAAATTTTATTCTTTCAGATCTAGACTTAGAGGTCTATGTAAATATGAAGAAAATAAATACAAAAAAGATATATTTTCAGAACTTTATACATGTGAGAAAGACCCAAAGATGTTTTGGAACATTTTGAATAAATTAAATAGACAAAAAAGTAATAACCAACAAAACGAATCTTTACCACAAGAAGATTTCATCCAGTTTTATAAAAAATTAAATAGCTGTGACATAAACCACAATAGTTCTCATTCTAAAATTATTAAAGATTTTGACTCTCTAAAAGAAAAGTTTAATTTATCACATGTTACAGATGACTTGACTCACTTGAGTTCAGAGATAACAATTGAAGAGATAGTAACAGCTATTCGTTTAATTAAAAATGGCAAAAGCACATCAGCTGACATGATTTCAAATGAAATGTTGAAAAATGCAATCCCTACTTTAATAAAACCACTTCATCATGTTCATAAACTCTTTAATAGCATATTCGAATCTGGTCAATTTCCGAGAATATGGAATGAAAGCTTACTTGTTCTCTTGCATAAGAAAGGGGACAAATTTGATCCAGGGAACTATAGAGGTATATCTATTAGTTCCAACCTGGGTAAACTTTTCAATAAGGTTTTATATAAACGTTTAGTAAAATTTATGGATATCAAAAATTTAATAAGTAAAAATCAAATTGGTTTTAAAGAGAAAAGTCGTACAGCTGACCACATATTCACTCTTAAGACCATAACTGATCAATATAGACAAAAAAAGAAAAAAGTTTTTGCTGCCTTCATAGACTTAAAAAAGGCATTTGATACCGTATGGCGACTAGGTTTATTTTCTAAACTCATAAAACATAATATCCCCCAAAAAATGTTTAATGTTATTTATTCAATGTATACTGATACAGTATGTAGAATAAAATTCTCTAATGGGCTGAGTCCTCCATTCCTATCAGAAAGGGGTGTTAAACAAGGTGACGTATTGAGTCCCCTTCTTTTTAACTTTTTTATAAATGAACTAGTAGGTAATCTTGATAACAAACATACGGATCCAGTTGCCATTGGGGATACCTCTTTGAACATTCTTTTATATGCAGACGATATTGTTTTACTATCTGAAAGCAAAGAGGGTCTACAAAAATCTCTTGATATTTTACATGAATATTGTTCATCATGGAAACTACAAGTTAATACTGATAAATCAAAAATTATGATATTTAATTCTAATGGCAAGACATTGTTAAAACATTTTACCTATGATAATGCATATCTTGAAACGGTTACAAATTATTGTTTCTTGGGTATTGTTTTAAAGTATAATGGCAATTTTTGCCTTGCTGTGAATACTCTAATGGAAAAAGCCAGGAAGGCATACTATAAAATAAAGAAAACTATAGGTCTCAACAACCCATGTAGACTTCTTGAAAAATTGTTTGATTGTTTAGTTACTCCCATTCTTACATATTGTAGTGAAATTTGGGGGGTGGATTCACATTTTAAAGACTCTGATCCCTTCGAAAAACTTCATGTTAAATTTATCAAAGATATATTAGGGGTTCACTGTAAGGCATCTAATGATGGATGTCGAGCCGAACTTAATAGAATTCCCTTGAAAAATAAAATATTATATTCAATATTCAACTACCTGAACCATATAGTTTCTTCGGAAAATTCTTTGGCATATGATATATTCACTAAATCTGTAGATTCAAACCCTTGGGTCATAAAGGTCAAGAGTCTTTTGAATGGACTTGGAATGTCTTATATCATCAATAACTTTAATTATGTTAAAGGTAATTTAAATTCCATTAAACAAAGAATTAATGACCAATGTTTGCAAGTTCAAAATGCAAATATATTTGAATCAAAAAAGTTAGACTTTTTCAAGAGTGTATACATAATGGGCAGAAGACCACCCTATGTTGATATATTGAAAAACAGAAGTGACAGAGCTGCAATATGTAAGATCCGTATAAGCGCTCATATACTGATGATTGAAAGAGGGAGACATCTAAATATTCCCAGAAATGAAAGATACTGCTCTGTATGTAATTCTGGTCAAATTGAAAATGAAAAACATTTTCTTTTACATTGTGAAAAATACTCAACTAAAAGGGCCATATTTTACCAAAAAGTTTCAAACATAATCGTTGATCCTACAAAATTTAAAAAAAATGAAAATAATGTAATCTTTTTATTAAATAATAATTCATACACAATCCTAAAATTGACTTCCTCTTTCATTTCAGACAGTCTGAACCTGCGTAAAGCAGAACAAACTCTATAAAATTGTCATTATGTCTAATTCATATTCATTGTTTATAATATTACATATTAATATAGTCATTATTTGCAATACTTATTATGTATGATCAACTATGTAATTAATATACCATGAGCCTTAACCATTTATTGTTGATGAGTTTGTGCTAATAAATATTTGTATTTTGTATTATACTAATTAAGTTAACATAATTAAATATAATATATTAGTCTTTATATTAGTATAAATGGTATGAATAAATGATACCTGATTGGTCTTACTGATTAAAAACAAGTCATTAACAGGATTAATTCAACTTTATCACTGATTCACAAAGTTATTGGGTAGAAAACATTCATTTTGTATTAATTTTGTTTGATGAGTCAGCATATCTGTTGTTTGACATTGATTACATGTGGAAAGTTAATAACCTTCATCAAAAATAGATGAAAAATATGTAAATTCAACATATTAAACATGTTTAAAAGCCTCTTTTAACAATGTTTAAAGTATTCTTGTCAAAACTGGCAGTAACTTGAGTAAGTTATTACATACATGTACATTGTACATGCATTATAAATTCTATGTAGTATCTTTTTTAACTACTATAAAATGTACTATTTCCTCCCTTTTTATACGACCGCAAAAAAATTTTTGTGGTCGTATATTGGTATGACGTTGGCGTCGTCGTCGTCGTCGTCGTCGTCGTCCGGCGTCGTCGTCCGAATACACATTAGTTTTCGCACTCTAACTTTAGTTTAAGTGAATGGATCTCATTGAAATTTTACCATAAGGTTCAATACCACAAAAGGAAGGTGGGGATTGATTTTGGGGGTTATGGTACTAACAGTTAAGGAATTAGGGGCCAAAAGGGGCCAAAAATAAGCATTTTTGTAACTTCCAGACATAACTTGTGTGTAAGTGTATGGATCTCTCTGACATTGTACCACAAGGTTCCATATCACAAAGGGAATGCTGGGATTGATTTTGGGGGTAATTGTCTCCAAATTTTAGGAATTAGGGGCCAAAAAGGGGCAAAAAACAAGCATTTTTCTAGTTTCATGACAATAACTTGTTTGTAAGTGTATGGATCTTTATGAAATTGTACTACAAGGTTCCATATCACAAAGGGAATACTGGGATTGATTTTTGGGGTAATTTCCTCCAAATATTAGGAATTAGGGGCCAAAAAGGGGCAAAAAACAAGCATTTTTCTAGTTTCATGACAATAACTTGTTTGTAAGTGTATGGATCTTTATGAAATTGTACTACAAGGTTCCATATCACAAAGGGAAGGCTGGGATTGATTTTGGGGGTTTTCCCTCAAAATTTTAGTAATTAGGGGCCATAAAAGGGCAAAAAAAACATGCATTTTTCTAGTTTCAGGACAATAACTTGTGTGTAAGTGTATGGATCTTTATGAAATTGTACTGCAAGGTTCCATATCACAAAGGGAAAGCTGGAATTGAGTTTGGGGGTAATTGCCCTAAACGTTTAGGAATTTGGGGCCAAAAAGGGGCCAAAAAACAAGCATTTTTCTAGTTTCCAGACAATAACTTGTGTTCAAGTGTATGAATCTCTCTGAAATTGTACTGCAAGGTACCATACCACAAAGGGAAAGCTGGGATTGAGTTTGGGGGCGATGAATCATAAGGGGGTTCAAAAAATTGGGGGGGGGGGGGGGTTTCCTTTTTTTTCTTTAACATTTTCCATTTTAAATTGGTTATTTCTGATTTATATATAAAAGCAAATAATAATGATATGGTTTGAATAGGCATACATGTGAACCTCCCGACGGGAGTACAATAATCCCGTTTTCAGGGGTCTCCTCCCCCCCCCCTCCCGTTGAAAAAATCCCGTGTATGAAATTTTTCATGAATGAAAAATTTCTGCCCAACATAACATCTCAGGCATCTGGTGTAACTGACATTACCTGAAGTTATATTTTACCTGTAAATCAATTAACATGCATAATTATATGGCTTCACTTGTCAGCTTGGGTGTCAAACATACTGGTAAGCAACGATTTTTACCTCAGGCTAACTGCCGTTGTGTAACAAAAACTGTGTATTTATTGGGTTACTTCCCTTGATTTATCCTGTTTTAAGTTACTTTCCTTTTAAAAATGAAAATTTTTAAAAGAATATAAATAAAATATAAATTGAACAAATAATCATAAAAGGATGGTTATTAAATGATTTTAAATGTCTTAGGACAAATAAAAAAATAATAATTTGAAAATTATTTGAGGATTCTATACTTCCTTTTAAGGCTTAAATTGAAATTTATATAATAACTATGACCCTAACTTTACAGATAGAATGAATTTCTGAGTTTGCAAATAAAAACTATTTGCAAGAGAAAAAAAAAAAAATAATAAAAACTATTTGCAGACAGCTAAACAAATGTTCTGGATGCAATGATTGTTTTATAGAATATGAAGTAAAAAATTTAAAGAACATACTGGAAAAAAACAATGTTAGATTGAACATGTAGAATATAAAGATGGAGAAACTTTATAAGTACAAGGGTACTATAAACATAATAAATTGGTTGGAAAGTTGAAGAAAACACACTTTAAAAGACCATTTTTACAGCACACGGTTACATTTACAACAAAATTAATGTCGATTAAAAACCTCCTGATCTGAGTCCTAATCTCCTGACCAAAATTTCCCAGTCTCCTGATCTGAGTTTCACAGTCCATCACATGTATGAATAGGTAAATTGAAAATTTTTAAGTTCTTAGACCACTTTCATTCTGTGTCAGAAACCTATGCTGTGTCAAATATTTAATTACAATCCAAATTCAGTGCTGTATCAAGCTTGAATGTTGTGTCCATACTTGCCCCAACTGTTCAGGGTTCGACCTCTGCGGTCGTATCAAGCTGCGCCCCAGCGGAGCATTTTATTATATAGCTGTCTTTGATTCAAAGCCAAAGGATTGTCCTGAACAAACATAAAATAATTGCCACTGGGCATTGGATATCAATACAGACCAGTACAAATATTTTCCCCAAGATAGTCAAGGGTACCAGTGCTTAAACAATTTCAGGTTTTGAGAAATACAGTTTTATATCTGGATGTGGATGGGGTTAGCTAAATAGATTGATTGATTGTTAGTTGCTTAATGTCCAGTCATGCCAGTAGCAAATATTTAACAGAAGAGAATAATGGGCAAAAATATTATATAATATAATATTAATGATTATAATTATATATAATATATTCTGAATTAAAATTAATGATCATGATGATAGGTTATAATTAGTTAAGCTAAACCAACCAACTTTCACATACACACATGTACTGGTGTAAGTGTATTACGATGAAACAGGATGATAACTGGTGATTCAGAGTGGTTACACTATAGATTGGCTATACAACATGTACAACATGTACAACCATGCAATACTTCACTTACCAGGACTGGTCATTATTGCCAAAAACATCTTTTATTATGTGTACTGTAATTAGTTTGGTTAATAACAATATTATTGCTAACATTCTTTTATGAATAATGAATGATGAAAAGTTCTATATTTATTTTATTATTGAAATGTAATTTGCTTATCTTCAGGTATTCAAAATAAGACTGTAAAGCAGTACAAGCAGTCATTTCTGTCTGATCCGAAAAATAGACTTGCCAGAAATGTATGTTCTAAACAAGATTTATGGGATGTGTGTAAAAATCCAGATGTTATACATACAACCCCTCATGTATACAACTGTAAGGTATGTATAAAAATTTCTAAATATCGATCTACCAATGGTCATCAAACTTGCCAAAGGTAGAACTCGACATACAAATAATATATACATCATTGAGTTAGCAGCTCAACTGTGATGAGTTGTATTAAGTAACATGTGTTCGCTTGTAAGACCTGTCAGAAACCTACTTTTTGTTTTCCAATACTTTTAATTATGAATGGGGGTACCATATGCTAAGCACAACATCGCTTATGTACAATATATGTGTTTCATTTGTCTATAAGCATGCATGATAAGGTACCGGAACTAATTTTAATTGATATGTCTTTCATGTGTCTCTAACTTGTTATTCATCATGTTCATGTTATTAGATAACATTATTGTCAAAATTATTAATAATATATTGCAAAATATTGCAATATGAAACATGGTATGAAGAATTGCTTTAATATGCAGAGTGTGTGAGTTTTATATTCTTATAAAAAATGCATTTTCATTTAATTCATTAATAACACCTTGGGTAAATTTTATATCATGTTTATATATTCTTTTATGTTTCTGTGAACCATCATACTGCCGAGACCTGCATGTAAGTCACTATAATTACTCCATTTTTTGCCGAGGTTGTTGCCCTTTGTTTGCTAAATGTGAATACTGTGGTATTCCAATTGATTTCTGTTGGAATGCTACTGGAAATTCCATTTGAATTGCATAAGTATAGGGTTATAAATAAGAGAGCTTTGTGTATGATACTTACGACTTCTCTAGAGTGAATGATACATGATATATTTCTTTTTCAGGTATCAAATGAGGGCAAACCAATGACTAACCAGAAGAGCTCAGGAAGATGTTGGATTTTTGCCTGTTTGAATGTTATAAGAAGCAAATGTATGAGCCAGTTTAAAGTTGAGAATCTAGAGTTTAGTCAGAATTACCTCTTCTTCTGGGACAAGGTAATCTATGCTGTAAAACTTGTAGATTTATTTCACAAACTATATTTTCTTGTATTGCAAATACATTTTGAATAACTACAACATCAAAAATACTGGGCCAAAAATTTAAAGATATATATGCAAAGTTATTGAAAGAAATTGTCCAGATTTTGAAGATGAAAACCTACATTTTTATTTGTGTGTGCATTCTGAACATTTTAATTGTCTAAATTAATTATCAAGAGGTTTGAAATTAAGTGGCTTGGATTGATTCCAGTTATCAAAAAGAGACAACTGTCTTCTGTGAAGTTGTTATTCTTATATTTGGTCTCAGAATTGAAATTGTAATTGTAGAACTTTCAGTTTGATATTATAATACATAAGTTAAATACATTGAGTTTGTGTCATGTAATATGTGACTTCATTTCAGACATTTAGATTAGATAGTGATAAAACTTTAAAGCACATGCACCACAATACACAAAGTGGTACTTGGCAGAAAATATTTGGACTTATGTTGATCAGTAAATCATTGTAAATATTTGTTGTTGTTTTATTTTGTTCTTTCTGCGGACATAATCATGATAATATTTGAAATTAAGAAAGACTTTTTTGCATTTTTTATTTAATTCTGAAATTTTGTTAGTAACTAAATACCAGTTTTATTAATTGAAAGGTTGAGAGAGCTAACTACAATCTGCAGTGTTACGTACAATGTGCTCGTAAAGGTGAGACAGCTGATGGTCGTTTGGTTCACCACCTTTTATTTAATCCTGCTGAAGATGGAGGCCAGTGGGACATGATGATAAATCTGATAGAGAAGTATGGTATTGTACCAAAAACCTGCTGCCCTGATGCACAGAGTGCTGAAGCTTCTGTAAAGTTCAACAGGCTCATCAATAATAAAGCAAGTTGTGTTTGATTAAATTCTGATTTTATACAATTTGTTTTAAGAATGAATACTGTAGATTCAGAAATGTTTGCATGCATTTCTTATTCTTGAACAATGAACAGAAATGAGAGATTAATTATTGCAATTTCAGGAAATGGTACATACAAATAATGCTGTCAAAATTTTAAATAAAGTATTTATTTTTGCGAAACCTATCACTATTATCGCAATAATTAAAAATATCAAAAAAAATTGTGAATTTTCAGTAATTGCTGAAATAACATTATTGGTTTTTTCCTCCAAATGCTGTAATCAAACTAAATTCTGCAAGCAATGTACTTACAAAAAATTTTATAACTTGATTATAAATTATAGAGACATGAGAAAATATATATCCAAGTTGAAGGGGCCTTGGTTTATTTATGCTTAATTAGATCTGAATAAGCTATGCCTAGTCAGGTCAAATGTTTCACATGTACCATATGACTAAATAGTCTATCTGTATTCATATTTCTGTTCTATTTACAATAGATGATATTTTATGAAGACTAAAAAAAGCTATTTTGCTGAATTTTATTTATGCAAATATTTAGGTTGGGTTTTTGTCTCTCCTTGACGGAGGCAAAAACAAGACTTAGGTATGCTGTTTCCGGCACCGTCAAAGTTTGTGATAAGGTTGGTCTAAGTTTAACCACTAATGGTAAATAGAAGATATTTGGTATGTAGTTGTATTAACATTTGCAGATCTCATTTCCATGGAGAATGTTTAACCCTGCCCCCACAGTCATGGTCTATTGACTGAAACTTTTGCCTTGTTAACATGTTTGAAGTTTATGATGAGGTCAGTTTAAAGGAAACCACTTATGATGAGTCAATGATATTTTGTATGCAGTTGTATTAGCATTGGCATATCTTATTTCCGCAGAAATTATTTGGCACCTTCAATCAAGATTCATTGACTTTGATATTTTGCATAATTTACATGTTAAAGTATTGCTTTTTTTAATTTCAATATTTGCAGCTTACTATCCAATAAAATACAGGCAAGACTTATCTCTGTGTGAACATATTATTTTTCTTTTCTTTTTTTTTATGAAATGCATAATTCTAACAAAGTATGTTTTTGTATTATTTATAGATGAGAGAGTTCTGTAACTGTCTACAAACTATGGTAAAAGATGGGGCATCAGAAGCAAAGGTACAAGCAGAAAAAACCAGAATGATGGAACAGGTAAGAAAGAAATGATAAAAAAAAGAATGACTGAACAGGTAAGGAATAGAGCTGATTCAGAAAATAAACCAAGCATAATGGAACTGGTATGAGACAGCTGATACAGAAAAAAAACCCACAGAATGACTGAACAAATAAAAAATAAAGAAAAACAGAATGATGTAACAGTTGGGGGAGCTAGTACATAAAATACACAGAATGATTGAACAGACAAGAGTAAGCTGATACAGAAAAAAACACACAGAATGATTGAACAGATAAGAGTAAGCTGATACAGAAAAAACACAGAATGATTGAACAGATAAGAGTAAGCTGATACAGAAAAAAACACACAGAATGATTGAATAGGTAAATAAAGGCAACAGTAGTATACCGCTGTTCGAAATTCATAAATCGATTGAGAAAAAAACAAATCTGGGTTACAAACTAAAACTGAGGGAAACACATCAAATATAAGAGGAGAACTATGACACAACAGAAACACATCATTAAAATGTAACACACAAGAGAGCTGAACAGGTAAGAAAGTGCTCACAAAGAAAAAACAGATAGATGTTACAATTAAGAGAGCTAATTTACATAAAAAAAGAATAATGGAACAGGTAAGAGAAAGCTGATAAAGAAAAAAACAAAATGATGGAACATGTAAGATGGAGCTTATATGACAAAAGAGAACAGTAGAATAGGTGAGAGAGCTAAAACAGAAAAAAATATCTGAATGACTGAACAGGTAAGATAGCTAATACCAACGAAAGGTACAAGAAAATACATGCTTAAACTTTATTTTTCTGGAAGAATTTTTGTACCACTGACTTAAGTCTGCTTGTAGAGTTTCACATTCTAGCATCATGTATATATATATATACATGATGCTAGTATTTTTTTTTTAAGTAACATGTTTAATCTTAAATATTATGTATGAAGTTCTGGCCTAACAGCTTATAGTAATCCATTCACATTCAATAAGAACAAGAATGAAATAATATTTTTGTTTTGCTACAAGATATGATATAAAGTTGTATGTTTTTAGATATACAGAATAGCATCTACATGTTTAGGGACACCATTAGAGACCTTCACCTGGGAATTCTATGACTTAGAGAAGAATTATGTCAAAATTGGACCAATCAAACCAGTAGATTTCTACAGACAATACATCAAACCAATCTATAATATGGAGGATAAGGTAAATGATTTATTTTTATGTATTTGCTCTATACCTTATTTAGAATGTGTGCCACATGTGGAACAGGGTCTGCTTACCCTTCTTGAGCACCCAAGATGACTCCCGGTTTTTGATGGGGTTTGTTTTGCTTAAGTCTTTTGTTTTATTATGTTGTGTTTTGTGTACTGTTGTTGGTCTTTTGGTCATTTTTTCGTTTTTTGCCATGTCATTGTCTGTTTGTTCTCGACTTATGAGTTTGAATATCCCTTCGGTATCTTTTGCCTCTCTTTTAGATGTTGTAGATATTGTTATATTTTTGTAAGATAACCTCAGGACTTACAGATTATCAATGGTTTTTCAAACAAGAGGGTGTTTCTCAGCTATAATCTCATCGAAGGGCGACAGCCCTGAGATGAGATGTGACAGAGAAACATCCTCGAGTTTGAAAGACCTTTGATAATCTGTTTATCTTTATTTTTACCTATGACGTCGTTGATGTCTACATTGACAAGGACTCATGCACCCTTAGTTTTTGACGATAATTTTCTATTTCAAGCGAGTAGCATGATATGATATTTTGTATTCCATGGTCTGCCTTTCTTTGATAAATTCTTGTTTTCAGAAAAATGTATCTTCTTACTAGCAAACTTTAAGGGTTGACCCCATTGGGTTTAGAAATTTGGTCATCCCTGGACTTCTCTTGTTCCAGCAGTAAAACCCTTACTTATGTGTAGTGTAAATTTGGCTGTGTGTGATGTGTAAACTTGCAGTCACTTCCAGTCAAATTGGGGACATTAAATTTGATGTCTTGTGTAGAATTAGTGCAACACTCTAAAGAGGTTATTTAACACTATTAAAGAACCCTTGCAACAACTCTCTGAAGGATGTTTAGATGTCAGTGTTACCCACAAAGTTCAGGCTAAATCTTTTAAAGGTTGAATAGACAGATCAATAGACAAGTGAAAGTATCATGCTTAGCAAAAACGATAATTGGTTAGATCTATTTTGTAATTCAACCATACAACATGAGGTATGCAAAAGGTGAAATAATAGAGAAATATAAATCTTTTTTACAATAACATCATTATCTGTTGACAGGTGTGTATAGTGAATGATCCTCGTCCAAACCATTCTTATGGCAAACTGTATACAGTAGACTACCTAGGAAACATGACTGGTGGACGACCAGTATTATATATTAATCAACCAATTGAAGTTTTAAAGAAGGTTACCATAGCTTCTCTCAAAGATGATGAGGTATTTAATTTGTCAAATAAGCATTCTAACTACAATTCATTTGCAATGGATCAGTTTAAAGTATCCATTTATTATTGAAAATTATACTTATATCAGAGAATTACTAGAATAATGGACATTGATGATACATTGCAATGGAAATACACAAATAGACTCCTTTTATTCATATTTTTACCAAAATGTTTGAAAAATATGCTGTTATGAAAACTTTTGAAGGGAAGCTCATCGAGGTTGTGTTATAATTTTATGCTTGTAAGTACAATCTGATCTTTGGAGTCAATTACGGTATCAATTTTTGCAATGTGAGATCCTTATGCTCTTTTAGCTTTTTCCTTTTCTTTTTATGTTTAAATTCAAAATGAAGTATGATGGAATATATCATAACATTCCTACAATTACGAAATATATTCAGTTTTGTAATGAAATAAAGTGAAATAAACATTTTGATATTTTTAAGAAAAATAAAATTGGCAGATTTAGTAGACTCACATATATGTGTTATTCATTAAATTCTAATCTGAATATTCAAAAAGGAGATAGGTAGTATTCATCAATGAGGACACAAAATTACAAACAATCAAAAGACTCGAAAGATTTTAGCATGTTCTTCACAATAGTTGTCGTTGTAAACATTTTAAATTTTACATAAATATATGCTGTGAATTACATTTGGATTTTTTTTCATCAGTTTTCTATTTTTCAGAAATTTTGTAATGGCAATAGTTCCAAAAGTAAAGTTAACAGCCAATTTTGTTTTATTATTATTTTTAGGCTGTGTGGTTTGGATGTGATGTAGGCAAATGCTTTTATAGGCAAGCAGGCTTGCTAGATTTAGATATGTAAGTTTAACTTCTGTAAGATTAATGCTTTACATTAAACATAGACTTTAACTGCCTTACAGTAAGACTCTTGCTGTCTCTACAGCAGGTATGCACTTTGACCTGGAAAATAAAATTATGTTTCTTTTTCTATGGCTGGCGAACAAAATACAGTGTCAGCTGAGCTACAGTCCCTGTAACGTAAAAGTTAACACTTTTTTCATTCGGGAATCGTACGTGTAGCGTTCGGGAATCGTTCGTATAGAGTTCGGTCATCGTTCGTACATCATTCGTATAGCGTCCGTACAACGTTCGGTCAGCGTATGTTCATCGTTCGTTCATCGTATGGTAAATGTCATAGTTTAGGGTTTTGTATATCGTATGTTTCATGGTATCGTTAAGCGTTTTATTTGTCGTATGGTACATAGTATGGTTTAGCGTTTAGCGTTTCGTTTATCGTATGGTATATGATATCGTTAAGCGTTTCATCTATCGTATGGTATATCGTTTTGTTTAGCGTCTGATATATGTTAGGGTTTTCTTTCTGAAAGTTGTTTTGAGTTAAAATAGTTTAATATAAAAAGATGCGGGATAAAAAAAAAATTATTAGATTGGATTGATTGATAGTTGGTTGCGTACTTGTATATTCCAAACAACCAAGCGAATGCCCCACTTTGGCAAGGTTTTTTTTTACCGCCAGACGTAAGAAAACCTTTAGTGACCATATTTATATCCTTTTGTCACCCTTTGGACTATATTAGATTGGAAAGATTGGATTGGAAACATTTCACTTGTTAATTAAAGCAAATAAGTTATCTTATTAGGTATATATTTTGTTTCATACTAATTGCGTAGTTCTTGATGTCTTTTTGTAATTTTGAATCATTTCAAATTCGATCTTATAAAATGTTAAAAAAAAATTAACCTAAACAATACCCTAAGTTAATTGAAACGTGAACTACTTATTTACATAAAACTTATTTAGTCGTAAAAATAGTATTGGTTGTAAACGTTTTATCTTGATTGAAAAACGTTTAGTAATGCAATAAACTTACTTTAAATGTACTACATTGTATAACTTAATGTAGATTTCGAACTGTATACCATTTCTTACCGATAGAAAATAATCTGCAACTAATATCATTATGGAATACCCTGCTAAATAAAACAAAGGGGAAACATTTCCTTCCATCACATTTTGACATGAATAACATGAGACCAAATACCGCGAAATAAGTCTCTCTCTTTCTTTCTCTCTTCTCCACCAAATATTTCTCTGATCCAAATATTTCCTTGAAACAATAAATTATATATACTGTTCTAAAAATGAGGTTTTATATATGAGATACACGTTTTATATCTACATGTATTAAAAAAAAGACAGGGCATCCATGGTATTTGTTCCCCTCAATATCAGAGTCTGATATAAACCGAAAATTGCCAGGGATATAGTAAAATTCGTTGAAGACTTATATGGAACCAGCGTCGCTTGTGATTCTTGCTGTCGGTGTTAAAACTGTTATTTTGACTGTAAAAAGTGCTTAAGTCCATGTATGATTAAAATAAAGAATTAAAAAATAACTCTACCTTTTTTTTATATTTCTTTATTTTAGAGGTAAGCTTCTGGCCAAGTTTCACCAATTTTAACGCAAATCATTTACCTTAAATAACCAATCAATTGTATTCTAAAAGTTGTTGATTTGTTCTTTTTAGA
The DNA here is from genome assembly GCF_021869535.1 of Mytilus californianus. NCBI lineage: Eukaryota > Metazoa > Mollusca > Bivalvia > Mytilida > Mytilidae > Mytilus > Mytilus californianus. Next base: position 29,577,654 of record NW_026262734.1, on the reverse strand, counting down.
ATACATGAAATATTTGTCACTGGACGTTATGCATGCAATCGATGATCAAATACAAATCTACAGTATTTATAAACATAATCATACTGCAATTGTAAATATGAAAGAGACTAAATAATATAACTTTTAATTATTTTACACATATTTGAAGGATCGAAATATACAGTTCTACAAATGGTTTTTATTGAAAGACTTAAAATTTTACAAATATCACATGCCTCTGAAATTTCGTATCGACGCACCAAACTAATTCCTTTTATCATGCATAGCTCATTTTCCAATTAACTTAAGGTTTTTAACAATCTTCTTACTTGTTCATTACATTCTAAAATTAAAATCCTACACAAATTGCCAAAACTGTTATTCTCAGGCTAGACAGCGTAAATGATGAAGACTGTTTTGTTAGTGTACACACGGTGTTTGAAGGCCGAGCTCCTATTTCGCTGAAAAAAAAATAATTTGCGCCACAACTTAATTACGCCAATTCTGTTTTTGCATCACTTTATTTAAAAAGAGGGACAAAAGATACCAGAGGGACAGTCAAACTCATAAATCAAAAAAAAAAACTGACAACGCCTGGCTAAAAATGAAAATGACAAACAGACAAAAACTGCAGCATTCATTTACGCCAATAAAACAAGCATTTAATTGCAAAAATGTTATAGACTTATTTGCAAATTGTTGTTCTTAGTGCACAGAGGAGGTCCTTTGCGGTATTTATATGGACAAATAGAAATATCGCAAAGGGCCTCCTTAGTGGACTAAGAACAAAATATTGCACTAAGGACCTGGTGGAATGATAGATTTGGCACAAAAAACATTGCATAAAGAAGGAGATTTTCGAAAAGTACATAATTTTAAATTTTATAATCATATCTTAATTAAGTATAAAGTTATTTAATGTTTTATCGACACGCGCCACCCTCCGTTGATTGTCACCTGTGTAATCGATAGAAATTCATGTTCGTTCAACCTTGACCCGTTTTGAATCGGCTTGTATTGAACATGTTTATGATATTTCAATTTTCTCTGATTTTTTTCGTCTGTTTGTTACTATATCGTATTTCTTTTGTTTCTGTCTGTTATATTTTTTAGTTCAATGTAACAAAATGAATGTATTTTCTACTATTCTTTTTTTTTTTATTTTTGTTCCTTTTAATTTTTCTTGCTTTTTTGTTAACTTCACTTTTTTATAGTTCACTCGTATTTTTTTTTTTTTTTTTTATTAAAAAGTATTTTAGAATGTATATACTTGTTTACCAGCACATTAGATACACATGTTCAAAGTATAACAGTTTATTACATTTTTGTCGAGCCTACGACTTTTGTCGCTAAAGCGAGACATAGCGATCCTACATTCTGTCGTCGGCGTCGGCTAGCGACATCCACATGTTCACTCTGTGGTTAAAGTTTTTGAAATTTTAATTACTTTCTTAAACTATCCAGTATTTATACTAACAGATGAATGTTTATAATCATAAGATAGTATCCGGAAGCAAATTTTGGAGAGAAAAAAATCCTAGTTATCTGTGTTTCACATGTATAAATGGACTTAGTTAACATTACATTCATTCTGTGGTTTAAGTTTTTGAAATTTAGATCACTTTCTTAAAATATCCCGGATTTCTACCAAACTTGGATAGAAGCTTGTTTATGATTATAAGATAGTATCCAGAAGTAAATGTTGTAGAATAAATCGTATTTTATTTATGGACTTAGTTTTTCTGCCAGCTAACATTATTTTCACTCTTTGTTTAAAAGTTTAAATTTAATAAAAAACTTTCTTAAACTATCCTGGATTTGTACCAGTGGCACGCGGAAGAGATGGGCTCGATTCAAACCTTTTCAATATGATGGTAGTTGGCACAAATAACAGACAGGTAAATTCTTCGCCCGGGGATATGCATTTGACATTAATCTTCCTTTGGTAACTTTACAATACCCAGCCGTGTCATTTCCGTATATTGTACATGTAGATAGCACGTGTGATACATGTATATACACTAGAAATACCCATTCAAGTGAATTTTATCTTTTAGAAGAACGCCATATCGGGTAACATTAAATATACATAAACATAAAATTACAATTAAAAAAAAAATGATAATAATAAGTTCAAATGTTGCTTTATTAAATGCACCTAGGTACGTATTTGTAAACTTATGTTATGACTTTATTTCATGTATCTTTTTTGCATTCTTTTTTGGATTCAATTACATTTTTTTTTTCTAATTGACTCATTCGTCAATCGAAAAACGCACGAACCTAAATAGAATCATATAGCATTGAATGATTTCTCCAACTCAAAACTAGTTATTGGTGCCTCTTATATTTTATTTTTAGCTCACCTGACCTGAAAGGTCAAGTGAGCTTTTCTCATCACTTTGCGTCCGTCGTCCGTCGTCCTGCGTCCGTCGTCCGTAAACTTTTACAAAAATCTTCTCCTCTGAAACTACTGGGCCAAATTTAACCAAACTTGGCCACAATCATCATTGGGGTATCTAGTTTTAAAAATGTGTGGCGTGACCTCGTCAACCAACCAAGATGGCCGCCACGGCTAAAAATAGAACATAGGGGTAAAATGCAGTTTTTAGCTTATAACTCAAAAACCAAAGCATTAAGAGCAAATCTGACATGGGGTAAAATTGTTCATCAGGTCAAGATCTATCTGCCCTGAAATTTTCAGATGAATCGGACAACCCGTTATTGGGTTGCTGCCCCTGAATTGGTAATTTTAAGGAAATTTTGCTGTTTTTGGTTATTATCTTGAATATTATTATAGATAGAGATAAACTGTAAACAGCAATAATGTTCAGCAAAGTAAGATTAACAAATAAGTCAACATGACTGAAATTGTCAGTTGACCCCTTTAGGAGTTATTGCCCTTTATAGTAAATTTTTAACCATTTTTCGTAAATCTTAGTTATCTTTTACAAAAATCTTCTCCTCTGAAACAACTGGGCCAAACTAAACCAAACTTGGCCACAATCATCATTGGGGTATCTTGTTTAAAAAATGTGTGGCATGACCCGGCCAACCAACCAAGATGGCGGCCACAGCTAAAAATAAAACATAGGGGTAAAATGCAGTTTTTGGCTTATAACTCAAAAACCAAAACATTTAGAGCAAATCTGACATGAAGTAAAATTGTTTATCAGGTCAAGATCTATCTGCCCTGAAATTTTCAGATGAATCGAACAACCTGTTGTTGGGTTGCTGCCCCTGAATTGGTAATTTTAAGGAAATTTTGCTGTTTTTGGTTATTATCTTGAATATTATTATAGATAGAGATAAACTGTAAACAGCAATAATGTTCAGCAAAGTAAGATTAACAAATAAGTCAAAATGACTGAAATGGTCAGTGGACCCCTTTAGGAGTTATTGCCCTTTATAGTCAATTTTTAACAATTTTTCGTAAATCTTAGTAATCTTTTACAAAAATCTTCTCCTCTGAAACTACGTGGCCAAATTAAACCAAACTTGGCCACAATCATCATTTGGTTATCTAGTTTTAAAAATGTGTGGCGTGACCTGGTCAACCAACCAAGATGGCCGCCACGGCTAAAAATAGAACATAGGGGTAAAATTCAGTTTTTGGCTTTTAACTCAAAAACCAAAGCATTTAAAGCAAATCTGACATGAAGTAAAATTGTTTATCAGGTCAAGATCTATCTGCCCTGAAATTTTCAGATGAATCGGACAACCCGTTGTTGGGTTGCTGCCTTTGAATTGGTAATTTTAAGGTAATTTTGCTGTTTTTGGTTATTATCTTGAATATTATTATAGATAGAGATAAACTGTAAAAAACAATAAATGTCGGCAAAGTAAGATCTACAAATAAGTCAACATGACCGAAATTGTCAGTTGACCCCTTTAGGAGTTATTGCCCTTTATAGTCAATTTTTAACCATTTTTTTGTAAATCTTAGTAATCTTTTACAAAAATCTTCTCCTCTGAAACTACTGGGCCAAGTTAATTATAGATAGAGATAATTGTAAGCAGGAAAAATGTTCAGTAAATTAAGATGTACAAACACATCACCATCACCAAAACACAATTTTGTCATGAATCCATCTGCGTCCTTTATTTAATATTCACATAGACCAAGGTGAGCGACACAGGCTCTTTAGAGCCTCTAGTTCTCGTTGGGTTGCTTGTCAATTAATAGATGTTTACGCCATATTCTTTTTTCGGTATTTGTAAAAAGTCGCTCATCGATCAATTTCACAAGAAATCTAATACTCGTAAGTCATGAACATTGAAGTTTAACTTGCTATAATTTTTTCGTATACGCACACAGATAAAATAAATGAAACACTTTTAAGCTGTTTAAATCATGCAGTGAATTTTGAAAATGTGGTTTTGAAAAACCGGTTATTTCTGTTTAATACTTTTCTGCCCCTTTTCTTAATAATTAGGACACGTGCCACTGGTACATATAGAACTAGTCAACCATGAATAATCCCAAACAACAAATTTTTTGATTTGTTTGTCATACTTGCTTATCAATTTCATATTGTTTTCGGCTGAGACTACTATAACAGTTATAGTAGTCTCAGTTTTCGGCTGAGACAACTATAACAGTTATAGTAGTCTCATTTTTCGGCTGAGACAACTATAACAGTTATAGTAGTCTCAGTTTTCGGCAATAGTGTAACAATATCCTTTAGAATGTTAAATTGCTTCTGTCATTTAATATATATGTATTTTTTTTTTCATGATTAATATTTTTAGATTGATAATTTAATTGCATAACTTTTTAAGCATTATGTATATGACTTTTAATATTTATTTAACGTGCATACCGATTTGATTGGCAAATAACTGTTTAAACACTTGACGCCATATTAATATTATACATGAGCGTTTCGGAAAAATTAGGCAGATATTTAATCATCGGCTCTCGGGAAAGTTTTCTTGTAGGTTAAAAGAAGGGGGAAAATGTACCTTTTAGTAGTAAAACTTTAAGATAGGTATTCTTTAAATTGTATATCTGTCATATTCCAGCTTTCTTCTCAATTTTTAAATTATACATGGAGAATCACGTTGTAATGCGAGATCTTTTATTATTGGTTCTGTTAAATCAAAGACCTGTAGTACATGTATTCTATTTTCCGGGATAAATTTATTTACAATGATATAGAAATTAGGGGTGATTTAGAAATTGGCATGTTGTGTCTACACCTTTCTATTGGTGAAAACTATATATACGTTGCCCACTAGATGTCCTTATGTGTTTTTTGTTGTTTGATTGCTGTCTCGTTGTCCTTAAACCCAAGTATGATCTCCTACAGTTTAAGTTTCGTTTAATGTACGTTTAATTCGGTTTAAAACAAATCATATTTGATTGGGCTATTGAAAATATTTTTCCCTTAAGAATTTTCTCAGTGGAAAGGTAATAGAATAGGTTTGTATATACATTTTTAGTGCAAAGTTAACAATAAAAGAAAATGTTTCACTTTCAATTTTTAACTCCCCAAAATTGTAAACTATTAGTTTCATCTTACGAAGTCTGAATGGTCTCCAACTTACCAGTTTATTGTTTTCCTATTTGGCACATACATTAAATATAAACCTCATTGTCAATACAATTTAATTGGTCGTTGTAAATTCTATTGAGCACAAAACAAATCCATTTTTTTTAGACATATGAAGAAACATAATATTATCTTGTTTGACTTTGAAACACGGAGTTTATACTTTAAATTACGTTGTGCACAAAAAATCCTTAAATGATCATCCTAGGAATGAGAAACTCTTTCTTCATAGAAATGTATGAAATAGTTTACACTGGACATTAAACAACTTACAATCAGTCAACTAAAATATATCCAAGGGATTATTATTATGCATGTACATGTATATAAATGCCGGATACCATATACATATATTGAATAATCAATAAAATATAGATCTGTCAAAAAGAAACATTATCATTAGGATATCAAAATAATTCAGTTTTTCTTTCAAAATGATTCGCAAACAATCCTCTTTCCGGAGCATTTTCAGTCTGTGCTATCGTTCCTTGTGGGTTAAATATTTTAAGCATAAAGTTTATAAATCGATCTTTGAAACACATTATGTATATATATATATATATATTTGTTTCAAAGATCACAGTAAACATTAAACTTATCCATGGCGGAAAAGAAATATACGAAAACGATAGGTGCAATGTGCATGCAGCCTTGCAAATAATATTAAAAAAAACCCATTTAATTTAAAAATCTTAAGACTTTAATTTCAGTATTTTTGATGGGATGTTGAAGTTTCCAGAACATAGACAATCTATTAGTACACTAGTCTATCAAAATGTGCTTGGTGTCCATTTTACAATATATTGTTTAACAATTTAGTGTTTTCTTATTCATTTTGACATCTGTGTCCCTGGAACAAGAAATTGCGAGGACGTTATGCTTATCAGTTTCCCTTTAGAATGATTTTTCAACAGAATGTTTTATATATAAAGTTTAAAAATTTTTGATTTTCTTTGCGAAAACAAAATTAATGGCCCTAAAGGTAAATGTCATCGTCAGCTGTATAATGGAAGGCGATAAACACTTCAGAATATATACCACATGCTGGTTCTTTCTACCGGGACAAATATCTTATTACGTAACAAGTACGAATGTAAAATTATCGATATGGTATATTCAGTCGAATATACACGGTATCTCTGGACTGGGGTATTTAAGATATTTTGATCTGATAATGTACATGTATGTAATTTTATTTGTGCTTTATGTAATAAAAAAATGCATTTAACCATTTTATTTTCAAAACGTCTTTAAAATGTGTTGACTTTGAGTAATATATATTTTCAAAACCGGAGACAACTCACTGATTTCCAATTATAGACCAATCTCATTATTATGAGCAGTGGGCAAAGTATTTGAAAAAATTGTATTTAAAATTGTATTTAATCACTGAATTAGTTATATTTCAAATATACAAGAAAGCGTTTTTGTTTCAAGTTCATATTCGCCTTTTGAGAATACTAATGCAGGAGTTCCACAATGCTCTGTGTTAGGTTCCCTACTATTTCTTATTCATGTATATAACATAGCTGGTAATTTGATAAGTCTAACTCGATTGTGTGCGGATGAAACATCCCTTTCTAATTTAAGTAGTATAGTCCTTACACAATAGACGATGTCTTAAATAGCGATTTAGAACAAATTTCAGCATGGTCTAAAGATTGGCTTATTCATTTTAATCCTAACAAGACAATTACTATGCTATTCTCCTGTTATTCTTCCTAGATGATATTAAAATATTCAAAATCAAGTAGTAGAATTGTCTCCTGTCATAAACACTGAGGGATTACTTTTGATTCCAATGGTAAATTTTTTACACATATAGAAAACGTTTTAAATTGTGCAAGCACAAGATTAAATTTCTAAAGAAAATTGAAATATGTATTGACTAGAAATTATCTTACTCGTATAAACTTTACACTTATAAGACCAATTATGGAATATGCACGTGGGTTATGGGTTGGTTGTACTCAACAAGATTCCGACAATCTAGAACATGACGTTTAGTTGGAAGCAGGAAGATTAGACTGGGTTGTCCGTGTTTGCTTGTCCGGAAGTTATATATTTTCAGTGGTACAGGCCGAGATTTGCTAGTGGACAGAAGAAAATCCAGAAAGCTCAATATGTTCTATTCTTCAAATAACGTGGGACTGCCTCTACGATGTAATGCCACTTTTTTCCGTTATAGATAGATATAACCAGAAAATCCTTTTTTTTTCATCTACTGCTATCGAATGAAATAGCCTAAACCCCGGCATATGTACGTCCAGAAATATGAATATATTTATCTAACTTGATACAGACACAATTGCACGCCAATCTTTATTATTAAGGACAGTTGATTGGATAAAAGAGATGGATTGCCACGCCTATATTAAAACTGAGGTCCTATGAACTGACTTCAGATAGCTCCCAGTATTACAAAATTGATATCTTGTATTGTTGCAATAGTAAAAGTGTTGAGGAACGTAGTTGAAATTTAGATTAAATTTGGGAAGTCGTGTACATCCCCATTTTTTAAAGTTATTCAACATGAAGAAATACAGAAATATCAGCTGGTTTTGAATTTTTTTAAGAGTAGCAAATATTTAGCAAATTAAAATTATGATACAGAATGATTTATTTTATTTGTTTTCATCAACAGTGTTTGCTGAAGTATTTTTTCCCCGAATCCCGAAAAGTTAATCATATATATTCTAGAGTTTAATACGTGTAAATCCCGATTTCACACAAATAATAAAGTCCCAACCCGACGTTCATAAAAGGTCGGTTCTAGAGTTAAGTTTAATTTTCAGAAATTAAAATATAACACAATGTTTTATACAAATTCGTCTTCAGACACGTAAATAATATAGGTTATTAGCTGGCCTGGATTGTGATAGAAAATATACAATGAAATGCATAACATATCTAATGCCATGGGTCACGCATGGACTGTCTTACTTTATAGGGATTTCCATGTGGCACATCAAAGACAAGACTGATTTACCCATTGTACTTTAGAATTGCAACAAATCTAAAATTCACTTGGATACATTGACCTGTTATCTTGCCGACTTTAAAGCCAACATACAGATGGCCGTTATATCTTGAGAAGAGACTTCGATGAAATTTGAAAGTTAAACAAAACTTGGTTTTCACGGGAACGAATATTTGTAAAAACGTTGTAATGATCAGATCATCAAGGACGTAATTTAAAAATAAGACGACAAGGTCGAACATAGTCCTAGCCGTCTTATAGCAAGAAAGTCTCCTCACTCAGCTTGTGGTCATGTGTTGGAAGTGGATAAATTCACACCGACTTACAATTGACTTTTTCTCTGCGGTTAGAAAGCTCGTTTTCGAAATCAACATTAGGGAGCTACCATGCATTTTTTTCTTCAAATTTCATACTAGCCCCAAGCCCCTAGCCCCCTCAAAATCAAATGGTAGCTTCCTTATTTTGAATCAGTTGTCCTCCGACAATAAAGTACAAACCAGCAGTAGTTACAGTTTGACATTTCTTCATAAATGAGCTGCGTGTCGACTTAATTTAGAAATGCTTATTGGTTAAAATGTCTTCTTTCAAACATAAATATATTATTAAGATAAGTACACTGTGTGTGTCCATGTAGCCATGAGATATGGGACTTACGCATATTACGTATTTTCACGTCAGACAAACTTCTTTGTGCGTGTGACTTCATATTCGATTAAGAAATTTCAAAAGGAATAAGAAATGTCTTAATTGATAAGTTCTACATTGCATTTAAAAAGTCTATTGAAAGAATATTGTATAATTAGAAATCATTGTCCGCTGTTGGAAGTTCAGTTTCGCCATTTCTCGTGCTTGTCATGAGACGATATTTCAGGAGTTTCGATTGTTAAACTCATTAAATCAAGTAACGAACGTATTCCATCTCGCAACATGAGAAAGAGTGGCTCATTTACCTCTATCATTGTTTATCGTTTATGTTGTACTTTCAATGCTATTTATAAACGCAGAGTAAAATTTTAAATGTTTGGTATACAAATTTTGAATTACTCATCTTAAAAAATACTCAGAAGATAATGAGAAATATCAAAGAATCATGATATAAATTTAAAGAAAAGAAGAAAACCCCAACACATTTTTTATAATTAAAATTGAGAATCCAACTGATTAAAAGTCGTATTGACCTCTAAAATTCTATACACATAAAACAAGAACTTAGAGTATCTTATTATGTCCAAATAGAGCCCGTTTTATAAACGCGTACTGGACATAATTGTTATATTTTTATTCAGACATTCCACATTTTTTCAACCATTTCTGAACTATTTTTGAAGATTACGAATCGTGGCTTCATTGCACATTTAACGCAAAATCCATTTTGGTTTTTATTAAGAAAATAAAATACACAGTTACTTGTGTGTAAAATAATTTCAATGGAAGCTTTCTGAAGGTATTTGATAGGACGTACGCCAATGTCATGAGGGCGTGACAAATTGTCACGAATGTCAAATCAGGTTTTTCTGTTGTTCAAAGTTTGACGTGCGGTGATGTTTGAACAGTGTTGGGTGTATTTATTTTACATTTGTCATTTCGGAGCCTATGCTGTATGGATTTTGCTCATTGTTGAAGGCCGTACAGTTACCTTTAATTGGTCATTTCTACGTTATTCAGTCTCTGGTTAAATTCTCTCATTAGACATTATCTCATCATAGATGATCAGGTGTAAGATAAAAAAGAAAACTACATAATCGTATCTCGGATATATATATCTATTAGATATAATAAAGAAAACTTTCGTAAGATTGAGTACAACTAAAACTTTGCCTTATTAAATCATTGATGCTGTCTCCTTCAGACTGTCAAACACCGTCACCCTAATTGTTAACGTGGTATTAAATGTGATAAATTTCTGTAAAAATAGTAAACTGAGTCTTTATTCACAGTACACACTTCCTATTTTAGTTGTGGTGATAGAAATCTTAATATCATTGATACACAGTTGAAAAATATGGTGCAGTTCTTCAATTGCAGATGTAAACCTTATTAACATTAAACCCAATCCCGCATGCAGCTGTAGCCACCCTGTTGAGGATAGTATTCACTATTTTTTAAGTGCCCTTTTATCAACGAAGCAAGAGAAATATTGTTTTCAAAATTAGAAAAATCTACTATATCAATTTTGCTTCTATTGGCTGGTGATGGTGAACTTTCATTTCAGCAAAACAAAGAAATTTTTGAGTCTGTACAATCATATATCAGAAATACACAAAGATTTAGAACATTCAATTTAAATTCGGAATTCCTACTTCCCAACTCTTCACTCTAGTCCAGTTTTATGTATTACTCTATATTATATTATACTTTTTGTGTTTGAGACAAGGTCATATTTTGTCAAAAGAGAAGCACAATTACCACAAAGCGAATTGCGAGAAGTGGTTTCGTATTTCGTTATAGAAAAAAATACTAGTAGTTTATGTAAAGTAAAGACTCTCGTACGTTGTCGCGTTAATATCTTTTTAATAAATTGGTGCAGTTGGATGCAAAAAATAATGACCATAAACTGTCAGGTTTGCGAGATCAGACAGTAACCTAACAACTAAACAATTGAAAATCTAGGGATCAATATTTAACATTCGTCAGCAATGAGCAATTTTTATAAATAGAACATGTTTTTGTCGAATAATTTGCGAGTAAAGAAAAAGAGACTACCCTAGATTTATTATTAACCCCATATGCTTGAGGGGTACAGATTAGTATTCAGGAGTTACCTTTTTTGCATTAAACCACATTACAACAGAAATTGGAAAATAGGGCCTGGAAGTATTTCTTAGACATTGTTGTTTTCCTTTTCTATGTAGCTTTCTTGCTGCCAAACATGGTGATAGATTTTATAAATGCTGTCAAGCACCGACCATTGAAAAACAATCGGTCTGTTTAAAATAAGAAATGAAAATAACTGTTTGATGTTGGGTTTTTTTTTTGGCAAATAAAAAAATGACCGTTTGATTGAAAATTATTTTGAAATAGATTTATCAAAATAATTTATTTACATGTGAAAAGGCTAGACTTTGTGGCGTAGGGATGTGATTTAGTAGTTTTTCCCATTATTTCGGCAGTGAAAATCTGCAATAATTATTGTTTCATCATGTTGTTTCATTTACACATTATAACAAAACTAAGAATATGACGGATGAATCTATAGCTAGCTGTTTAATGTCCAGTGGCAACTATTAGAAGTATTATTATGTGGACATTCAGGAAAATAAAGAAAAAAATATATACAATTAGAGTATAACGGGCAAAATAATGAACAGATGAAAATGGTATAAGAAAATTAAAGAATAGAGGGAAATGGTCTAGTTTTTTGCCGGACAATTGTTGATGATTGTTTGAAGTCAAATGCATTTATAGTTAAAATAATACATAATCGATTGTAAATAGCGAGTTATTGTTTTTATTTGAAATTTCTCGAATATTTGTTTTTTTCGACTGATTTGATAGGTGAATAAAAAAAATCTATAATTTAAAAAAAATGGTTTAATTACGATGTATAGATAAAACTGCTATTTAGTCGATTTTAATACTACGATAAAAGAGAATACATAAAAATTATTTAACAAACCTTTTGAACAAAAGGTCAAACTTAAGACCCCGAATATACTTTTGTAAGAACATTAGATTAATTCCGAATTCCATCTAAAATAAATTGTTCATTTAGGTAAAAAAAAATGTTAATACCTTAGGCTATTTTCAATAAATGTTGACTGAATACCCTACAGACTGCAGTTTACTCGTACATTCACCAAGTACGTATTTCTTCGGCTTACAAAATTCATAATCGTATCTTTTAATTTTTTAAAATTTATATCAGTGCTTATTTTTCAAACTTTTTATGTAAATAATTTTGGATCAACATCGAGTCAGATTAAATTATAATTTATTAAATTATTAATTAAAAACTGAAACATGCATCCAATCTAAATTTTACGCCTATTATCACCTATATAAAAAGATTTATTAGAACACAATTCATGTTTTATATTTAAAAAACATATACGCTAAACGAAACTATGCACGCCAAGAAACCATGTACGCTAAACGATACGGTATACGCTAAACGAAACGATTTACGCTAAACGATACGGTATACGCTAAATGAAACGATGTATACGCAAAACCATACGATGTATGATAAAAGGGCGCTTATGTTATCGTTTATGGTATGGTTTATGGTACATGGTTTCGTTCGTACATCATTCGTTCAGCGTCCGTACAACGTTCGGTCAGCGTTTCGTTTGCATTCGTACACCGTTCGGGAAGCGTACGTACATCGTTCGGGCATCGTCCGTACATGATTCGGGCATCGTTCGTATTGTTAACTTTTACGTTACACGGACTGTAAGTGAAGCACTTTCTTGCAATTTTTATTTTAAATTTGTATTGCCAGAGTCCAAAATTGTGTTTGCATATAAAAGCCTGAAATTGCCTAATTGGTTTCTTACTTTATATCAATGTCCTATTGAAATCAAAATAATACATGTTAACCACAAGTAAAATCGAGAAGATGTGCTATAATTTTCAATGTGACAACTATCCATCTTTAAAGTACAAATGACAAAGATGTGAACAATTACAACTTACATTTTGGTCTTCAACAATGAGCAAAATCCATACTGTATAGTAAGCTGTAAAAGGCCCTTGTTTAAGAAATTGTGATGCATTTCAAAAAAGAAAAAAAATGTTCTGATGAACCCTTCCATGTATTTGGTGTCCTTTTTATTGTTGGAATATATGTCAGGCAGAATTGACTTCTTATTTCAGATTAGATTTAGATTTGGTTTTTGGTACCAACATGCTGGGCATGTCTAAGGCAGATAGACTGATCTATGGAGAATCTTTGATGACTCATGCAATGACTATTACTGCTGCACAAGTTGAAGAGGTTTGACCTATTGTCTAGCTAAATTGAGAAATGTCATCACATTTTTGTAACTTAACCTTTAAAATATAAAACGCAAAGCAGGTTCTAAAGAAATAAATAATAATTATTCACCTTTCTATAAAAACGTTTTACACCTACTAAACATTTTCAGTTACAAGGTTTTAATTTATTTGCTCAAAAACTATTTAATTGAACCAGCAGTGTGTCCAAAAAACTTTTTTATTCCAAATAGCAAGAAAGCTCATTTTAGCAAAATACAACCTTAAAGGTTTAATTGGGTATGAAATATTTTCGTCCCTGGACTTCTACTGTTCTAACTACTGACCCTTGGTTAAACTTTGAGTCTGTATGGCTTAGTACGACGTATAAGTACACATCCTCATCAGGTTGGAATAATGAAGTTAATCTGATACCAAATGTAGAGTAAGTGCCATGCTCCCTGCATATTAAAGCTCTCTATCAACAAATCTCTGATGGTCTGGTCTGTAGTTATCTTGTTGCAAGGCAAGATTTCTGCCCCGATCCAACAAACCCTCATTTTCCAGTGGCAGCCCAAATTTTCTGTCTTTCATCCCAGTGGACCTCCCTTGCAGAACCTAAATATTGTATTAGTTTTTAATTTGCTCTTGTCCCCAATATGCATAAAATATTTGCTCCTGAATGTTAAGCAAGCATCAATTATTCAATCAAACATAGTATGCTTCAATACATTAAGATTGATGGTTAATTGATTGTTGTTTGCTTAACACCCAGAGGTAAATTTTTTATGCATGTGCAGGACAAGCCCAAATTAACAATAAATACAATAGGTAGGTCCTGCAATAGGGACTGACTGCAATTACAGGCGGGAACTGTAGAATGCCAGTTGAAAAAGAGGATATATTGGATAAGGACATAAATCCAGCCTTGCAATAGGCAACCTATGGACCCCTCAAAGAGTTGTTGTAAGGGTCGAAGAGGTTTAGATAGTGTGGCACTCAGGAGCTCTCTACACTAGACATCAATTTTACATCCCCATTCTAACCAGATGTGGCTGCCAATTTATGCATCCTGCACAACTAAACCGACACCCCACTTTGGCATGGGTTTTACTGCCAATCAGAAAAAGACCAATGGATAATCATATTTCTATACTCCAGTCAAACATTAAGCACATATAGGATGAAATAAGCAAACTGGTAACTAAAATTTCACTGACTATGCCACAAAATATCAAAACTATCAAAGGTATTAAAATGTACTTTTTATGCAGTTCAAAGTCATTAAAATGTTCTTATATAGTACTACATATTATGGCTGAAGTTTCCATTTTGCATCAAAATTATTAAGCAAATATCTGTTTATCAGTTAGTATTTTATTGAAAATTTTAGTTATAGTATGATCATTTTTATGTATTTATAGCAAATATTCAGAAATTTGAGTACAAAATATCTAAAAGTAAAAAAGATATGGAGATTATATTCCTCTAAAACAATGTATGTTGGACCTACTTCTGGTAAAGGTTATATGGAGGCTTCTTTATTAAACAAACTCAAAGGGTTATAAAATCTTGACGTCAATAAGGGGATAATTCAGTTTCATTAAATAGAATCAATTTAAAATATAACATGACCTGCTTTTCAAATTCAATAGGCCTTTTGCATATTTTACTGAATTACTAGGGTAAATTATGTATAAGCATATATATTTGAATTTTTGTGCCAGCTATTTAACACTAACTAATTTTGCATCTAAGTCATCTCTTTGTTTTTTTCAGGGGTCAGAAGTTAAGGCTACCAGGTGGAGAGTAGAAAATTCCTGGGGTGATGCTGATGGAGATAAAGGTAGAATAGATTATCACTTAATGCTCCATAATTGACTACTATATATTTAAAAATGTTTGTAATGTTGTTAATTTTGCAAAAATTGCAATTGGATAGGTCTCGGTAAAGTAAAAACTTGCGTTTTGAACTATGATAGCATTATTCATATGCAGGATTTCCTGATTTTACAAAAATAAATCCTGCACTTTTACCATAGTTCAACAATTGCTATGATAAATGCATGCAAAAATTTCTGAATTCACGTCACACACAACATAATCCATGTAACAACCAGGATAATGGACTTTGTAACTTATATCAAAAGCTTAATGGACTTCACCCGCAAAGTGGAATTACTCATTAAAAATGAGTCTTAAATATTTTGAGTTATCAGAAATTAAGAAAGAAAAGAGATATAACAGATTTCAAGGTGAATTTAGAAGGCCAGTTTCATTTGAAAAAATGTAAAAAAATGTTCCACTAATGGAACATTTATAAAAAAGACTTTCACTTACTTGTTTTCATACTAGCAGTTATCATTTATATAAAGCTTAACTATGAGGTCAATAATAGAGGAATATATACAAGATATTTTCTTTACAAAATTAGATGTCAGCTTTCTTAATGAATCATCTACATCAGAATAATACTACTTTTGCCTTGAGCAGTAGTCATATTTACAATAAAGCTTACGAGAAACAAGGAAAATTACGTATGAGCCATAAACAATACAGTATAACTGACAATCAATTCTTGTTATCAGACTCTTTGTGAAAAGAGATACTGTTAGCATCTTAGCCAGTCCTCACTTGATCTTTATACGTAATCTGACATTTTTATTCTTATTTCTACAACCCTTGATAATGTCTTTTGAGATCGACATATTGGACCACCATTTTCTGTAATTTACCTTTTATTGTTTTGTCTTTTGTAGTTTTTGGTGTTTCACCTTTTATATGTAGTGAATTTACCATTAACAATCTCTCTATTTTTGTTTTTCATTTATGTAACCAGTTTCCAACTTTCACTTTTTGTTTTTTAAATGATAATCTTTTTTTTCTTTTCAGGCTACATAGCAATGTCAGATAACTGGTTTTCCGAGTTTGTCTATGAAGTTGTGGTAGATAAGAAACATCTAACATCAGATATAGTAGATGTACTCAAACAAACACCAGTTGTTTTACCTGCCTGGGATCCCATGGGAGCACTAGCTTAATGAAACATTAAAATTTAGAAGATAATATTCCAGTAGTATATAGTGTTGTAGACTTCTTTGACTCTAATGATGATTACTCTGTTGCATTTGTACTGTCTCATTTTATCTATGGGCTTTTCCAAGAAAAAGAGGACAGCAATTCTTAAAATCTTGTAATCTTGATAGGTGATGGTCTCTGATAAATTTATTAAACCATTTACAGGAAATAAATGAAAAGTTTTATCTGGTTCAGAATACATTGGAAAGAAACCCACCAACCACATGATTCTTGGAAGAGACCCACCAACAACATGATTCTTGGAAGAGCTCTAACTATAAAAATATATAAATAAGACTTTCTAGTCATTATGTTTTTGAAATAATGGTAGTCATGCATACTAATTTTAGATAAATTAAAAGTGTTATATTTAAAAAAAAAGAGCCTATCCACCAGTTTCAAAGGATACAATATAGTACATTCTTTCCTCTAGGACACATTTTCATTAAAATAAATCTTCAAATGAAGCAAAAACAATGGATAGAGTGGCAAATGGCACATTCCACTTCTAATTATTAACCACTTCTTTGCCACACTTCTCTGAACTTCAAAATAGGATTACTTATACAGTGGAGTATGGTAAATCAGCCCATGTGGTAAATCCACCAAACCTTCCAAATATTTCCTTTTATATGTCATTACCATTGTAGCCTATATTTGTGTGCCTAATATTTTTATGAATTTCTAGAAAATGTATACTAGGTATACAATAAATTACTTCAATAAGGTCTCAACTGAGTATCAAAAATACAAATTTCTAAAGGTAGTCTTTTTTATTTCTTGTTTTTTAAGATATTGGTCATGGCTTTAAACATGTTTTCCATGGGAAAATGTATATTCCAATAAACTATCAATATATACTTACAAATGTATTGTTTTTGTTTTTTGTACAATAATATTATTGCTTTCTTGCTGTCACATTAAATTAAAAAAGATAATTATAATGTTTATACTTTGCTATATTTAACACCCCAAACAATTTTTTTTATTAAAATTATATTAAATGAAGATAACACATCTAAATTAACAAATTGGTGGATATGGCCTTAATATTTGAATTATAGAGTATAGATATATATCTGAAACATGGTAATCCTATCTATACCAAGTCCTAGCTATAGTCTTGATGTAAGAGAATGATGGTGTTGTGATATTCATTTAAATATGCTCAGGGTGCAATTATAATCAGAATTTTATAATGGAGAACATTGCTTAAGTATTTATTATTATATCCAAGTGCTAACGGATTGGACTTTTTGTAATATGATATGCACCATTTATTATTTATTATTTTGGAAGATTAGTTTAAAACTGTTACTGTAGCTGTCTTGTATAAATACCTATTAAATTATTTATATATGAATTACACATATAACAGTAGTGCAATTTTGATACACATATCAGTGTACTTGTGATTAAAATCATTTATTTATTTGAAAATGACAAACACACATACTGTGTTGCATATTTGGTTGAAGAATTAAAATAGTACTAGAGACATTTTTTCAGCATTAAATATATAACTCTGTAATTACTTAACATATAATAAATTAGACAATCCTTGTTCTCTTTAAAGATGTTTTATTGAAATTGCAGAAAACCATACCCTTATCCCCTATTAACCAGCTTTCATGCAAGAATTGAAATTAAGAGTGTCTATTCCAGTTTTGTCAGGGCTTTATCTGTATCTGTATTGGTACGTGTAGAATCCTGTTAAGGCTTTTATACACGGTGATTTTCACATTTTTTTTTATGAAAAAAGGTGATGTTGATATCACAACATCTAAGGTGGAATTAATTGATAACTGTTGTTATATAAAAATTTCTGTTATAGGTTAAGTAAAAATACCAGTAGAACCGTCATGTAGTTTGATTAATGAAACGGAGATAAAATCTATTCTAAAACTTTCTTTTACCAACAATGGTCTCAATGTCATCAACTTGGGCAATATACTTCTTCATAAATAAGTTCACTCGAAAGTACCTCCCTACTTTAAAGAGCAGCCATTACCTATCATCTCAGTCAATATATTTGGATAAACAGTTTTGTCATTCCGTAATTGGGTGGAATTTACTTGAATTTTGGTTGTTTTACCGTTATCTGATGAAAATATAGCTTACAAAAAATTTGGACAACCATACAAACTGACATTTTCTCTCAATTAGTGTAGAGTCCTCAATTAGTCAAACCCATTGTGAATGGGAGGCAAGTCTTGATAGCTGATCTATTCTTCGGGTAGATCAAGGATTTGTAGCCTCTTCAACATTTATATAAGTTTTGGATTTTCATGTATTTTGGCCTAGATCATCACTAAAGACATTAATTTTCTACATTTGCATCTGGTGCAGTAAAATAAGTACTTAGATTTTGGGTAAATAATTTTGTAAATGTGTGTCAGAGATTTATCTCATATTTCAATTAGGATGATACCTTTACTCAATTTAGAAAGCGAATATTTTCTTATCCAACTATAATGACACCAAGTTTTGGAAAATTGCTTAGTTTTGAAATGTAAGTAAACAACAGGAAAGTTTTATACTAAGAACATGATTAACATGCCTTCTTCTCAAATAAGAAACACAAAATCATACAATTTCATTGGCCAAAAACACTTTGCTATATTCTAATAAATCTTTAAGCAATAAAATGATCAAGCTGTTGAAGGGAAATTCGATTTTTTTTCTAGATTTTTGCAAGTTTTGTTATATACACTAATTTTGACTCTCTACATTATCATAACTTATGAAAGTCTTATTTATATTCATTAAACCTTTCTATCTCATCTGGTCCAAATTGTCAAGTGAGCTTCTTTTATCACCTAGCGTGCGTGCGTCATCTGTATGATTGGCATCATCTTTTACAAAATGCTTATCATCTGGAACCAAACATGACAACACTCATCGTTTGGTAAGATGTGTCTCATGATCCCTCGTGCCATCCAACATGCCGACAAGGTTAAAAGAAAACATAGGATTATCTATTATCTTGTAAACCGTTATAAATAAGAGAAAATCGGACGGGCCCAGAAATGTTCAGAATGTCAGGATCTACCACCTGCCCATTTTAACCAAAACTGTTATACTACTCATTTTACACGTTATTGCCCTTTTATGATATTTAAAATTTTTGTCAATTTTGGCTTTTATCTACAAAAGTAGTTGATAAAAAGAAAGCGTAAATGACGAAAATGATCAGCAGAGCAAGATATACAAAAGGTCAAGATTGCTAAAAAGAAAAAGTCAGTCGACCCTTTATTTATTTTTTACTCATTGTTGTGAGAGTTTTTTTAGCAATCTTTATTCGATAGACAGAAAAAGATTGTAAACAACAACCATGATCAGCAGGCAAGATTGACTAACCGTAGAAAAACTTCCAGAAGCAGAAAAAATAACACCTAGATATTTATAATTTCTAACATTCTCAATTGGTTCACCATTAAAATAGAAGTTACTTTTAATCATTTTACCACCTTTGTTAAAAATTACAATTGTTTTTTCTTAAGAGTAACCTGAATACACCAACTTTTACAATATTCTTCTAATTTATTTAAACACTTCTAGAACCTATTTGACTAGTAGAAAGAAGCACAATATCATCGGCATACATTACACAATTATGTTTTGTACTTCCTTTTTCAGCTGGTCCACAGTAATCATCAAAAATACACGGCAAATCATTGACAAATATCTTGAAAAGATTGGGACTTAGATTATCCCCTTGTCTAACTCCAATGTTAGCTTTAAGTTTAGCTGTTAATCTATCATTTAATCTAAACAATTATTATTATACATGTTCTTAATAATATTATAAAAATAACCCCCTATCCCAATGTTTTGGAGTTTTAGCAACAAGGCTTCATGAACTACAGAATCAAAAGCTTTCCTAAAATTTACAAAACATGTGTATAAGTAAGTTTTGTTTGCTATACACTTTTCAATTAGGGTCCTCAAGATAAACATATGATCTACTGTTCTTGATTTTTTCTGAAAACCAATCTGTGATTCAGAAATTACATTAAACTAAGTCAAATAATTATCGAATCTATTATTAAGAATGGAATTAAACAATTTTCCAATACAACTTATACGAAACCTCTTTCTAAATTAATTAACATCTATTTTATCAGCAATCAAAGCCGGGCTCCAAAGTTATTGTGAAACTGCCTATTCTAGAGGTGGCGTGAATCAGATGTGGATACTAAAAAATTCCAAAGATCTTTTAGAGTACATTCAATCTAAGACTCTCTCATCCTGCAATAGTATTAAAACATTTGACTTTTCTACACTTTACACAAGTATTCCCCATTCCAAACTAAAAGACAAGTTGAAAGAGTTGGTATTACTTTGTTTCATTAAAAAGAATGGCGAACGTAGATACAAGTATATCTTGTCTTGGGGAGGGATAAATCCTACTTTGTAAAGAATCACTTTGATTCAAACAAAAAATTATCTGAAACTGACATTATCAAGATGCTTGATTTCTTGATTGACAACATATTTGTTACGTTTGGAGGACGAGTTTTTAACAGACTGTCGGAATTCCTATGGGAACCAATTGTGCCCCTCTTCTTGCCGACTTGTTTCTTTATTATTATGAAGCTGACTTCATAAAAGGAACTTCTTAGGAAGAAAGATAAGAAGTTAGCAATATCCTTTAACTTTATGTTCCGCTATATAGATGATGTTCTCTCACTAAATAATACAAAATTTGGTGACTATGTTGAACGAATCTATCCCATCGAACTAGAGATAAAGGATACTACAGATACAGTTAAGTCTGCCTCATATCTTGACTTACATCTAGAAATTGACAATGAGGGTCGGTTGAAAACAAAACTTTACGACAAAAGAGATGATTTCAGCTTCCCAATTGTGAACTTTCCATTTCTATGTAGCAACATTCCAGCAGCGCCTGCATACGGAGTATATATCTCCCAATTGATACGATATTCCCGGGCTTGTATTTCCTATCATGATTTCCTTGATAGAGGATTGCTGCTCACCGGATTTGTAATAACATAAGAAACACGACGGGTGCCACATGTGGAGCAGGATCTGCTTACCCTTCCGGAGCACCCGAGATCACCCCCAGTTTTTGGTGGGGTTTGTGTTGCTTAGTCTTTAGTTTTCTATGTTGTGTCATCTGTACTATTATTTCTCTGTTTGTCTTTTTATTTTTGGCCATGGCGTTGTCAGTTTGTTTTCGATCTATGAGTTTGACTGTTCCTCTGGTATCTTTCGTCCCTCTTTTATAACAGCAATACCTCTATAATCAGAAGGGTCATATTTTGAACCTGATTTAAATATTGGTATAATATACCCTGTTTTCCAATGTTTTGGATAAAAACCAGTGCATAATATAATATTAAATAGTTTTGCATAACATGGAAGCAAAGTTAACTCACTACATTTGATCATTTCGTTTGAAATGCAATCTAATCCAGTAGATTTATCATTTTTTAATGCATGTATTTCCTCTGTCACTTCTTTCTTTTCTCTGTTATTTTATAATCAAGCTCATAAAAAGTCTTTCTTTGTTCTAATGTACAAAGCATATTTTTAAATTCTAGTATTTTTGATTGATATTTTGAAGAGACCGTATTTAATTCTTGAAAATGTTTAAACCACTCATCAGCTGAAATTATACTATTACTTGACAATTTATTTTCATCTTAATATTTTAATTTGTTTAAAAGTTCCCAATATTTTGATGGGTTTTTTTCGAATAAATTATCCAACTTTTGAATTATATCCAGCTTATATTGTCTATACTGTAACTTACATTTTTTACCATATAATTTAAGAAATTTAAAGAAATTTCCTCGTATAATTTGATCCTTTGGATATCTTGCTAGCATTTGACTGTTATGATCTAATTCTTTACGCATACTACTTAACCCCTTATCAAACCACGGCTTAGACTTAATGCCGTTACGTCTGGATTTTGTTTTCCTTCTTAATGATTTATTTGCTGTCATTTTTAAAATATCATGTAACGAATGCAATGCAGCTTCCACTTCACTTTGAGACTGAGTTTGAATATTTTTAAAATCTTGAATTTTGACTTTTATCTCTTCAGACTTAAGAGCATTAAAAAATAATTCTGGAGATATAGTTTCCCATTTGAATTTCATAGGGAAATCATCCAAATTCTCTTTTAAACAATTAACTTGAACGGAATCCAATAGTCTTACAGAAACTTTTGCATGATCTGACAATCTAAGTATTGGATCATCAACATGAAAATACAAATCATTTTCTATAAAATCCTAAGATACCAAACAGAGGTCAATTACACTATTATCATTATATTGGTAAGATGTAAATTTACCTTGGTAATCCCGAAATGTTCTACCATTCAATAGAATTCTTTACCTCTGGAACAGGACTTATTATCCTTACTCACTCGTGACTGTATGCTTTATTTTATCCGATTCATACTCCTCAGGTACTGGGACATAATCATTATAATCGTCATCATTATTACTTATTAAATCTTCAAGATTGCTTGTCCTTGTTTTAAAATCCCCTAAAATCATTACTTCACCTTTATCTTGATAAGTTGCTATTTCATCAGAAAGATTAGCCAAAATATCAAAGTCTTTATCTTTTAAAAAAGAAGAATTAATGAGGGGTATGTAAGCAAAACATAAAAATATATAGTCTTCAAAACCAAAAAAAGTGTTATCCAATATTAGCCATTGGTACTCTGAGCATGTATTTTACAGGAATTTTACACCCTTTCTTACATTTTTGTAGATTAATAAGACAATCAGAAAAACAAGCATCTTTAAATTAATTTTAATATTGGGAAATAGAACAAACATGCATTATATAACATCGTGATATATTTTAACAGATGTTTATAATGTATTGATAATATACATGCACTTGAAATGAAATGGGGGAAACACGATAAAAAAAAAGGCAAACAATTGGTGTTATTGCTTTTGATATCCTTTTGGTCTCAATAAATTATTTGAACAATTAAAAAATAAATGTGACCGGAATCGAAAATATATTGTTAATCAAAATCATTTACAGATACTTGAAACTATGCATTTCAATAAGGAAATATAAGCACTACATTCAGATTACTGTGATAAAGTGATCGTTGCACAACTGTTTTGTTTTTGTACAAGTGATGGATATGAAGAGGATTTTTCTTATGTTATTTTATGTATGTAATGGATTCATCTTTCGTGCAAAAAGCTATAAAATTAGTGAAAAGGGTACCGACATGTGCCAGTACTATAGTAAAAATCGTGTCGCAAAATGCAGAAGGTTACATTTATATATTCCTAGTTTAAAGGAATCTGTATTGGCTCTGGAAATAAGAATAAGTTATTTACCCTATATAAGCAGACAAACGTTTCAAAATATTTCATCGAACAAAATCATTCGATTAGCATTTAAGATGAATAATTCTATTCAAGCGATATCAACCGATGCATTTTCAGACCTTAGATATTTGCAGACGTTGGAAGTTTCATTTGAAAGTCAGTTAGATGTATTTAATTTTAAATCATCATTGGGAAGCTTGAACGTATCATTATTAAACGAATTGATTTTAGAAAGTAATGGTTGGACTTCACTACCGGGTAATTTGCTTGATAATTTAAGTGGAGCTAACTTGACAGTATTGTCCTTAAATGAAAATGATTTTGAAATAATGAATGCTTCAATATTTAAACCAATATTTGGATTGAAAAAGTTTTTTTGCGTAGAGTGCTCTTTAGCATATTTCAAGGTAGACGGATTGATGAAGGTGGAATCAATTGACTTGACCGGTAATAATATCTTCGAAGTACCAAATTTTTGTGACAATTCAGGAAAACATAGTCTGGCTCCGGTGTTAAAAAAACTGATACTTACAGACAATGCAATAAGACTTATTTTGCCATCTTCATTTAAATGCTTATTAAGTCTTCAAAGTTTAATTCTCGACGGAAACAGAATGAAAGAGCTAAAGAAAAACAGTTTTTCTATCTTGCCCAGTTTGATTAGATTATCTATTACACATATTCCAAGAATGGAAATTATTCGACAAAAAACTTTTAACAGTTCTTCCCTTCGCAGTTTACAACTTAGCCAAAACGGTTTTCGCTTTGATCACGTCCATGATTTGAATTATTTCCGGGGCCTATTTATAAACACATACAATTTGGAAAAATTGGATTTGAGTAAGAATTACTTGCCTCATGAACCGCAACATACTCTGGCGATGTTTTCCCCGTTGAAACAGTTAAGAACATTAAATATCGCAACTACTGGAATTGCAACGATCCCTGAAGGACTATTCCAAAATATGCCTTATTTGCAAAAGTTATTTCTGATTGGCAACAAAATAGCAAGATGGAACCCATCTACATTTAACAATATGACGAACTTACGAAAATTGCATTTGGACGGAAATCAAATTCACATTATAAACAGGACGTCATTTCCAACAATGATGTTAAATAAACTGGAAACATTTGAAATTTCCAACAATCCATTTTGGTGTACATGTGATCAAAGATGGTTTTTAGATAAGTTGCGATCAACAAACATTACTAAAAAGATGCCAAATTGGCCTACATATTACTCTTGTGCATATCCGGAGAATCTAAGGCATTCGTCACTTTCGAGTTATAGACCAACTGATGCAGAATGTGAAATTAGTTATTTTACATCCATTATTATAATAGCTGTTTGCTCTGTTTTGATACTTGTATTTTTCTTAGCGCTAATATTGTATAGATGTCACATAAACATTAAGAACTTACTTTATTTTGTTCGTGTTCATCACCGCATTAAAAAGGGTTATTTGAAACTGATGTCTTGCAACGATTTCGATTTTGACGCTTTTGTCGTGTATTGCGATTCCGATCGACAATGGGTTCATAGTAACTTGATAAAAAGATTGGAAGATAATGGATTAAAGATTTGTATCCACCATCGAGATTTCGAAGTTGGAGAACCAATCATAAATAATATTGAGAAATTTATGAACAAAAGTTGGAAAATTATCGTTGTTATGTCTAATGATTTCGCCAAAAGTGAATGGTGTCAATGGGAAGTGAACTTAGCTCTAGAAAGAAGACGTCGCCAAGGCATGAATGCGTTAGTCTTAATCATGTATCGTCAAATTGACTCAAAACACATGACAAGTGGGCTCAGAACACTTCTTAACACAACGCCACATTTAATATTTACAGAAGGTTTAGGTGAACGTATGTTTTGGAATGCAATTGTTAACGATATTAACAAGTCTTTGATGTTACCACCAGCGGCCATTTTATGAAACAGCTAAAGGCGTTTACAAAGCGATGTATATTTCAAATAGGGCATGTTTGAGTTTTATATGAATTTTAGTTGAAACTTTCTTCTTTCAGTCATTATTGTACATTTGTAGCTTTACAGAAACATATATAATAGTTATCTCGTTGTTTATATCCTTATATATAGCACTATCATTATAGTTTCCATATTTGTAATTATTCATCGTTAATAACGAGACGAAAGATGCAAAGGGGATAATCAAAACTTACAAGTCGAAGATCTCTGACAACACCGTGGCAAAAATAAGCGAAAAAACGACGAAAAAACAAACAAGTCCACAAAACCATACACAGAAAACTAAAACTGAACCACTCAAATCCCACTAAAACCGGGGGCTCCGTAAGAGTTGTCAGGTTCTGCTCCACGTGTAACATCCGTTCTGGTACTTCTTTACAATATATTGATAAGTTATATCAAGTGATTGAGTAACTATATAAAAAATAAGATATGCTTCTTTACAGCTGTATTGCCCACTCGGTATCCTCTCTGTCTTTTTGCATGAGAATATTAAAGTTAAAAATTTATAGACCAAATGTCATTGTAAGGGAAAACAAATATATCATATCATTTCAGCTTACAGTTCAAGCTGAATTTATACTTTTTATTTGAAATATAATCGTAGTATTGATACTTTTCTATTATTTCCAAAATAAATTAACCGTTTTATTGAATTATGATGTATTCCTGATGATCTAAAATCATCATGAAAGGGCAATATAACTCTATGTAATGCGGTACGTTAACCTATAGATGTTAAATTCTATGTCATTTGGTCTCTGGTTGAGTGTTGTCTTATTTGCAATCATACCACATTTTCTTATCTTTATATTAACTGACAGTTTCAGTCATGTTGACATGATTGCCGAGATCTAGTCCTGCTGATCAATTTTCCCTCAAAGTTTCGATCTACATTTGTAACTATTATACTTTCCAAGATAAGAGGTAAAACCTCCAAAAAATGGTAAAAAATCATCTTTAAAAGTTAATAACTCCAATAACGAGTCGACTCGGCTAAAGATTTCATCCATGATATCTTATTTGAAGATCTTGTCTTGCTGATCATTTGTGATTTTAAAGATTCTATCTATCTATTATGGTTTTTAAAATAGTAGAAACAAATGCAAAAAAAAAATGGGAAAAGTTGTCATTAAAGGGCAATAACTCAATAACTTCAATAAGGAGTCGACTGATGATTTCGATTGTGTTTGACTTATTTGTAGATCTTGATAAAGTTTCTATCTATCTATCATAATGTTTAAGACATTAGGGAAAACCGCAACAAAACATCGCCATTTAAGAGCAATAACTCCAATAATTAAGGAGTCGTCTGACGTTTTCATCCATGCTAACTTATTTGTAGATCTTGCAGGGGCGGATCTAGCCATTTATAAAAAAGGGGGGGGGGGGGTTCCTAACCCAGGATAAAGGGGGGTTCCAACTATATGTCCCTATTCAAATGCATTGATCGTCAAAAAAAGGGGGGGTTCCAAACCCCGGGACCCCTCCTCTCCCCCCTGGATCCGCCACTGTATTGTCTTGCTGCTCATTTTCTCTAGTTACAGTTTTAGGTAGTAAGATCTCAACATTCTGAACAATTCTGCCCCATCAGATTTTCTCTTTTCATAAGGTAATAAAACAAATGGCAGTTTACCCCTATCTTCTATGTTTAGCCATGTCGACCATGTTGTTTGGCAGGCTGGTCATCGGACACATTTTTAAACAATATACCCCAATGATGATTGTGAATAAGTTTACTAAAATTTGGCCCAGTAGTTTCAGAGAAGATTTTTGTAAGATATCAGACAAAAATGCAAAACTTTGGTAAAAATCGTCATTTAGGGGCAATAACTCCATTAACGAATTGTCTGACGAATTCGGCCATGTAACATATTTGTAGATCTTGTCTTGCTGATCATTTTTCATTATTAAAGTTTCTCTCTCTCTATTGTAATTTTCAAAATAATACTGAGGCAGAAATGGAAAAATGGTAAAATTTGACATTTAAGGGCCATTATTCACATAAGAAGTCGTCTGACAGTTTCGACGTAAATAGACAGCGAGTAGATGTCAACATCTTGAACATTTCCATCTCTGTCAGATTTTCTCTATTCATAGTTGTTTTCAAGATAATAGACAAAACTTGTAATTTACCTCATGCTCTATGTTAAGCAATGTCGTCAATGTTGGTTGGAAGGCAGGGTCATCGGACTCATTTCAAAACTAGATACCCCAATAATGATTGTGGCCAACTTTTTTTTAATTTGGCCTAGTAGTTGCAGAGAAGATTTTTGTGAAAGTTAATGACGACGACAGACGTCGACGACGGAAGAACGACGACAGACGCCAAGTGATGAGAAAAACTCACTTGGACTTTTGGGCAGGTGAGCATAAAAGTGACTTACCTGGTTCCATGTACTATTTATTTTTTTCGTTTTGAGAAATCAAGTACAAAAAGAAAAAAAAACAAAAAAAAAAAACAAAAAAACGAAAGTGTTTTAGTTTTTCGTAATTGAATTTATAAAACAAAAAACAAAACATCACTTGTATCAAATGTTTCTTTACGATTCGAAGAAGTCGTCAAATAAAAAAAGGGGACATCGTAGTAATATTACCTCGATTACAGTATTCGAGAGTTGATTGTATAGACATATATGAAGAATTTTTGTTTTTCATCAAACACTGGTTTTATTTAACTGAACACTATTGTAGGATCAATGAATTATTGTTAGGTTTTAGTATATATACTCAATTCAGTTAAACTACTCAACAGATCCTATACTCTAAGAGTTAAGCAATTCAATTACCCTGTTATCTTCTTTTCACATCTAACGGTATCTTTCGTATTGAATCGTTACGATCAAATACGAGTTGATCAATTTAGTGAAGAACAATGGCAATTTGACATACCTGATATGAGGGTCTGGATGGGGTCCTTCATTTCTGTATTTTTTAATTTTTTAGGTCTTTTTTCTGTATTCTTTATATTTTTGCCCATTATTCTCTATTTTTTATTTTTTGCCCTATTTTTTTTCTATTCTTTATTTTTTAGGCCATTTATTCTGTACATTTTGTGCATTATTCTTTATTCTGTAAATCCCATCCAGACCCTCTGATATGTGTCAAGAGTTTTTTTTTAAAAGTCGGGTACCAGCATAGCTGGCTTCGGGTGTCAATATGAAAAGTTACATTTGTTGATATTTTTAGAAAGCACTATTGGATCAAATTTTACAAAACCAGTCGTATTTTAACATTTGGGACTGGTCAAAATGTAGGGGGGTTCAAATTTTTCTATAAATTTAAAGCGGGGGGATCAATTTTTTTGCACATGGAAATAAGTAGTTTGCATACTTCAAGGGGGATCAAATATTTTAGGTAAGAAGAGCATTACAACAGTCGAATGAAAATATATTTTTACCACCATTGAACAAATTTATTTCATTACCATATATATGTATAACAATGTTTGCACTATATATGTAACTGATCAAATCAAATTACTGATCACACATCATCATAACCCTCAGGACCTAAAAGCTTATAACAGTTATAATGTCAAACGGGTCAGACTCATCTCTTGAAGATTCAATTTCCTCATCTCCTATACCTTGCATTTCAAGAGCTTCATAAGTGTCTGATTCTGTTTGATTTTGATTTTCATCTGACTTTTCAAGCGCATTAAATTTTGGCATCATGGAAAACTTGCATTTTTTATTGTAAACATTCTTCACCATCTCAACTGCTTCCGTTTCGAAAAAATCTGAAGCAGAGAGTTTTTTTTTGTATAGCTGCCATTTCCTATCTTGGTCGAATTGATTCAACCCCATTTGAAAACAATTATTCCACCTTGATTCTATATTTGACTGGTTATTTCAAGCATTATTGTCAAGTTTTGTTATAATCAACTTAACAGTTTGAGAGAAATTTAGTATAAATTTTAAACGAAATCTACAGCGATTCAAGTTGTGCAAAATTTCTTCAAAATATCCAAATCACGCCACATCATGAAATAATAGTGTTGACCAATAAATTCCCCAATAAATAAAAAAAAAAACCACTGAGTATGGCTTGCTCTACCTACTAATATTCATGGAAGAGCCCTTATCAAAGGCAATTTTCCCTCAAATATGTTTTTGGGACTCAATCCATTGAGAATATTTCATGTTTGCAATATTTCCGTGAAATAGCATGAAACTTGTACATACAAGGTAAGGGTGCATGTGCAGCTTCCCTAAATAGGAGTAATACCACCGTTGTTTTCCTCTATCAGTCTTTTTTTCCTGTTTACAAGCTTTAATTAGTAACCATGTAACCTCAAGTTTCCAAAATATTCTATAACACCAAATGAAAAAAGAACGGTGCTTTGAAACACCAAGGATATAAATAGTATGGGGGGGGGGGGGGGTGTCAAGAAAATCTTATATGTTTGATTTCAAAATGAACAGCCCCTCCTCCCAGGTAAAAAATGAGACTGAAGTCCCTAAAAACAAAGAACGCTAACAAATAAGAGTCAGTATGAGCAGAGACATATATGTCTCTGGTATGAGCCACTTTAAACATAATAAGAAATTTAATTTTAAAGATCTGTGTGATAATCAAAAACTAAATAAAATGAAACTAATGTCAAATTATCTTTATCAAAATGAACTTTTTTCCAATTTTATTCATTTGAAAATTCGCGCTTCCCAATTTTTTTTCATCCGGGAATTTGTTCTAAACTGACGTGTCTTTTGTTTTGGTATAACCGGAAGTTGACAAGTAAACACCTTTGGCAGTATCATCTGGCAGACAAGAACCTTTCCCTTTTCAAAATTTCAACAGTTTTAGGAGAAATGTACGTATTTTTGCTTAGTTTGGGTCATATGCAACTTTCGTAGTTTACCTTTAGTTTATAAATCATTTTGCATTTTAAATGTATTCCCCCAGATCTAAACTGAAAGTTCCGACTTAAAGTTACGATGATGCAAGAGTGTTTGTTTACCGAAAGTTACATTGTAAAACGACCTATCTGTCTGTACTACATAATTCACTAAAATTCCCAAAAATAAACAATTTCAATTCGGTCATCAATGATCATGATGATTTGACATCTTTGACATATATGGGCAGTTGTTTCATATATAGTTTATGACATTATGTTATAAATCACCTAGTCGAAATTATAGACAACTTTTGAGTTCGTTGCATTTCCGTCAAAAACTTTGGTTTTAGTGAACATCATTCGTGCATTTAGGGGCATCGTCACTTCCTTTCCCATGTTGAGCGAGCGGTTGCAAAAATATGTTGCTATATTGCATGAATTATTCGGCAAATTAAATTCTTATAATTGACAACCAGCACTGCTGTCATTAGGGAATTGTGATTAAGTATATACGGAACAAACATTATTTCTAGTTTATCCTGCACAATGACAATCACTAAGATGCTTGATGAATGTAAATAGTGCAGGGATACAGGCGATCCCCTCTATCTGGTAAATAACGTCATAAAGGCGCACATAATTGACGAATTTTTTCCGGTGAAGCACATAACTTGAAAGTGGTCTATTATGACGTCTTGAAAGGCTATTTTAAGTTTTTGTAGTGATGCCAGTTGTACATGTTGTAGGAAGGTGTCACAGTTATATAGTTAACACATATTTTTACAACTGTCGAACACTACATGTAGCTCTTGGGTCCTTATGATATTTTTTGACAATTGACTATTTCCCTTAAAAATTGCTGCCTAGCGATAACTGTAAAAGCTACTGTATCTAAAGAAACCACAGGGGCAGGGCTTAATTTAGAATGAAATGTGTAATTTGCTCTATACCCAGTGAAAATACAGGGGAAAAAAAACTGTTTTTCTTAGGCATCATGGGCATAGAGGACATTCAAATTTGATTAAGGTCCAAAAATAACATTTCTGAGCCCATGTTTACAAACCTGTTGGTATATTTTGTATTTCCATGAAATAGGTGTCTGTGATGTTGGAATGAAAGACAGCAATAGGATTTTTGCAGAGTTACAAAATGTACCATCATGACCATATTGGCATACAACACTTGACTTTTTGAAATCATACATGAACATTAAGGCTCAATCATCATGATCATGTTAATATTTGTAATCTTTTCTATTTAAACATCAATTTTTAGATACTGGAAATTTGCTATGTACATGTATTTCAACCAGTTTAGAATGTAAAGAAATATTATGTGTGTTCACTTCATGGGAAGGCAAAAACAACTAAACACAAAATTATGACAAAGAAAAAAACAAACTTCAAACAATTCTGGGTCTTTCAGCACCTACCGGTAGTTTGTTAAAAACCAACCATACATGTTAATGCCTTCAAATTACCGGTAATTTTTTGAACAAAATGTGTTTTATCATGTTTATATGAAGTATATATACATGTAGCAAAAAATTGTACGGGAAGAATACTTATGTCCATGCACTGTATATGTATTCTACTGAGAACCAGTTTAAATTATTAAAACATGGGGTCATGGTAAAGTTCATTCTCATGTACTTTTTGTAGTTACAATGTAACAGGATTTAAAAATCAATTTTAATAATGTTTGTTTGTTACTTGTTTTTGAAAGCTAAAAGTAAATCAATTAAATGTATCTAATGTCATTATGATATAGCCAATAGGTACAGTAGTCTCCACCTAATCAGATATCAGCTAAACAAATATATCAGCTATTGTAATATTATTTCAAAACCCCAAACCCTTTCCTATACCAGTCTTAACAATAAGCTTTTGAATCTACAGGCCCGAAGCTGAATTTTACGAAAAATTAAGTTAGATTCTATTGGCCTGTAGATAATTTTTACAGGCCAGACAGCATTTTTACAAGCCTGGGCTGGTGGGTCTGTGGTTGAGCGCAAAGACTGCTATACATGTATGTTTAATGTAAATTTTATTGTGTAATAGAATATCAGATATAAGAATTTCTCTAATTCTTCGTCAATTTATCCCTTTCTGCACCCATTGTATAAAAAAAATTTAATCAACGTGTGGTCCGTTTGATCTCAGTTCTTCATTGGTTAAAATCTGATTATGACGTAGAATTTTCTTGCTTTCCTCTGAATTTCCTATTGTGACGGCATGAAAAAAGGCGACCATGCCTGATGACGTCACATAGAAAGAACACATCTCTTTGCAGATCATTCGAAAAGAAGGAATAAATTTGCCTGCGTATTGTTTGAAAATCATTAGAGAAACAGATTCCACCACCAAATCTCGTGTAATACGATATTTATCCACTCTCGACAGTTAAATTTTAAATATTTGAAAATTTAACTGTCTCGAGTGGATAAATATCGTATCACACTCGATGCAGTGGTAGAATCTATATATATCTGCAAATCGGATAGGAATATTCATGAAAATTTGGACAAAACCACAGTGACAATCAGATATTTTTGATGTTTTTTCAATGTATTATGTCTACAATATATACATGTACATGTACGTGAAATATATGCTTATATTGGCTTCCTTGTTTCACAACTTTTTGGGCAAGGTCATGATCTAGAGGTTCATAAATGTATATATATACATGATATATATATATATATATATATACAATGTACATGTATAAACAAGATAAACTAAGATTTGCGGTTGAAGTTGTTGATATGGCAATCTTCTAGATGTACAATTATTGGTTAACATCATAAACATTGATTGTTAGGTTGCAATCTCATTGAGCATGCTGACCTTCACTCAATATTCAGTTGTAAAATATTGGTTGTCAAGTTTAAAAAAATATACATGTACACATGTTTTCTGTCACACGAAGAAAAACATAAGGGCCAGTAGGTCTTATAATTAAGTCATGTAAGTGTAGATGTGTGAAACATTTGTTACATTTTTTTTTGTACTTTAAAAATAGTGCAAGTTGGAAAATGTTAATTTAATAAAAATCAGGTACCGGATTAAGAAAGGGTAGTTCAGGTGACTGAACCACACTTTTTTTTTTTGTCTCATCTGTTAGTTCTGGAGAAGAAAATTGCAATCAAACTTTAAGATTCCTTTGCACATGTACATGTACAGGATTCTACAGTAAGGATGAAACATGTGTTATTATATGAGATTAATATAGTCATGATAGTTGTGTTTCAACTGTTTTTAAATACAGGCAATTTTTAAATCAATAATTCATACAAATGTGTATATAATCTTTGCAATAAAAATTAACCTAAAATATGAACAGGCTCATAAAGAATTCATAAATAGATGATAAAGTAAAACCTGAGTTACAAATATGGAATCAATATAAAGGCTTTGAATTGAAAGAGAAAACATGTAAGGCCAAGAAAAGAAGTATAGTTCCAATTGTATGCTGTTTTCATAGGTTTATTTAAAAAGCAATGACGGTTGATGTTTTAGTAAAACTTTATTATTTATTGTTATTCAATGTATTTACAGCTTGGTCAATCATGTCAATAGAAATGTGAAAAATACCACTTTGAAATTTTAAAATTATTTCCTGATAAATCATATCATCCATTTGACTGTATTTAACTTTTATTTTTCAACAGCCAGTAAGGCATGTAAGGATCAGCACTAAATATATTGAAAAATTAATGCATAACAAATAACAACTTTCACAATTCTGCATGGAAAATTGCTTAATAAAAACTAGCTTTCAAAATTAGTATTGATTTAGCTGTCAATAAATTATTTATTGATTTATTATTTGAATATGTAATAATTACATCATGTACATGTACAGTGTAGGAAAAGGACATTAAACTTACAGTTTGAAATATTTTAGAGGTTAAAAAATAATGTCAAGTTTGATATGAAATAAACAGCTTAACATCAGACAATTCCTAATTTTGGATCTCTGTATTCACTAAATGTATACAAATGCTATTCAAAATAGAATCTTTAAATTTTGGGTGACGTCAACGGTTTTTTAAGCCTAGTTAAAAAACAAAAAACTAGCTTCATTATACATTGTTACATATCTATTATGACATACTAGCCTACTATGCATGCTATATTGTAACATAACAGAGCACAGTTGTGTGAAATTTATTGCTGTTCACTCTAATAAATTGCAGCTTAAATAGTTTTTTGAAAATATGTCATGCATGATTTAATTTAAATAATGATTGAAATATTTAATTGTAGATAAGATGGCTGACTTTGATCCATGTGAGTGTATATGGAATCATGAAAATGCTATGCAAAGACTCATAAATATGGTTTGTACATTATTTAATTATAAAACGAAATTATAATAAAAAATTAAATATTAAAAAGTCAAGTGAACCAAAACCTGCTGGCAGTACATGCTGGTAGAGTCATCAGGATGGATACTGAAGTATGCTGCAGCTGTCTTAAAACATCATAAATCCATAGCTGTAAAAAGACCACAACATCCTGGTTACGACAAGGAAATTCTTTTACATGCTAACCACAATAAAAGAATTTCCTTGTCGTAACCAGGATGTTGTTGTCTTTTTAAATTTACAGTTTGAATTATAAAGCAAGTTTAATATTAGTACATAAATTATGCATGATATGTTCAAATTTGCCTTTTTGCACTAACTTGTTACCTTTATAGAAAATCAAAGTTATTCAAACCAATACTGCAAATAATTTCATTTTAAAAAAAAAAATACAGATTTAGTAAGTAAGTAAGTAAGTAAATTTTATTTAGAGTCGGGCATGATATGTACAATTCAACAAGGTAAACATGAGCTCTGTAGGGCTCTTATCCTACTTGATATTTAAAAACAAATAACAAATTATAAGCACATTTGACAAACTACACATACAAATAAAAACACATGCATAATATAATAGCTAAGCAAACATGCATAAATCAAAGCAAGCAAGCTAAAAAGAAAAGAAAAGCAAATTTTGCTATAACTGTCACAAAGACACAAGCTAAGCAAATAAATAAAACAAAAGCAAACAATAAACAGAACACAGGGCCAGAAGATTCCAGCTGTGAGACAGCAAAGTTATTGTCTACATGAGCTACAGAAGCAGTTTTCTGAAGGACACCATGCTGAAATAAAATGTTTGAACTGTTTCAAAGTTGAGAGGCTCCTTGCATGGTTAGGCAGGGAGTTCCACAACTTTGTGCCTCAAAGCTAAAACTCCTTTACATGAAGTGCTAAAATGCTACTACATGTAGCTTAAAAGTGGTATATATGTCACTTGCTTTCTTACCACTTATAACTAAGAATGTAGACATTAATTCTTATTAATATTTACAGTCATGGCAATGAAAATAAGCATTTGTTAATATGATACTCCTATAACAAACTTAATATAATAATCAATAGTAATAATTTTATTACACCTTTGGTTTAAAGTGCATTGATAGCACATGTTTCATAACGATTAATATTTTTCATACAGTACACCTGTAATAGTTGGTAACAGCACCACAAAGTCAAATGTTTTAGTCAATAAAAAATGAATGATTATACACTGATTGAAAAAAATAAAGACCTTCATGTGGCGTAAATATTTATTAAAAATGAAAATTTCTTGTTAAAAATATAATGTAACATACAGCAAAAATTTTTTTTTTAACTTTTTCAAATATTAGGAATTTTATGCATTTTGAATCTGAGATACATGCACATTGCATGTAGTTTTTAATGTTTATCCAATTAATTATATATTAATTAAACAGAGTTAATAAGTTTCTAGTCAATTTCATTTTCTTAACACTTCTTATATATTTCAGCTAAGAAACACACAGTCATACTGTACAGATAACGAATGTGTAACAGAATGTAAGTAGATATATATGTTTTCCATACTGACTGATTGTACATTGTGTTGTAAGTTAATAAAAAAAGTTGTTATATATTTTATTTTTGGTGTTTTAAAGGGAAATCACACTATTTATACTACTAATAATAATTCATTGAAATTTCGCATGTAGACAGATCATATTTATTAAGATATTTAAGGCGAAAAAAAAATTGGGGTCACCGATGTTGTTTTCGAGATATGACGTCATCAAAACTTAAAGAAACGCGTTATAACGAAATATAGAAATACCGCTCTAAATTGTTAAAAAAAGACAAACTTATTGAAAAACTATGTTTAACTGGAATAACAAAAACAGTCAAATGTAACTTGTACCTTATGAACATTTATTTGACTCGGTTTCCTTATTTTTGAAGACATGTGAACATTTCCCGCCATTTTTAATTGCTATTTATAATAGATTTTTCTTGAAATAAAAAAAAATCTACTGATGTTTTTCCCTTCAAACTTCTGCAAAAGTTGCAGCTTTAGGGAAGATTTTAAAAGCATAAATAAAAAAGGGGGTCACCGATGTTTTAAATCCGCTAAAAAGGAAATAATCTTTATTATTGAATTTTGGCGGGAACTATAACCTTTTAACGTTATAGAACGACGTTGCTGGCATAACAGCATTTCTTGCAACTCTTGGGTTGAATTAAACCTTTTCACTACAAAATATAATATCATTTTTGAACATTTTTAAGGTATTTTGATTATTCATTGATATCTTTATCAATCTATCGAATCGTTAAACATAGATACAATAACAGTTTATTATAAAGTAATTGTCAAAGTTGAAGTCATCGCATTTGTTGTATGGGGAAAACGAATGTTTGCCTCATGCCGTATTATAGAAATAATTTTCGGCTTCCAGATAAAGAATCTTCTACCTCGGAAGACTGAGGGTATCCGGGCTGAAAAGTAACACGTTCCTTTTAGACTGCAGGCAGAATAATTTCGTTACCATAATTTCACTAGCTTGTCCATTCGCACCGGGAAGATAAAACCTGAAATGCCGTGTTAAAAATGCCACAAACTCAGCACTTTAAAAGAAACCTATTTTCGGGAGGAATTTAAAATTGGTTCCGTAATTACACAACGCTTCATAATTTATTCGAACTGTGGAAACCAAATTTTTTTCTGAGTTCTATCATCCCGCACCCATTTTTCATACATCGTTTCATGTTCATTGTACATAATATGTTCAATGTTCATCGCCTGTGTATTAAAACTTTATGTACATGTATTACGTATATTCTATTACCGTTCGATTAATCGCTCAACGTTGGTATGTTATGAGAAATACAATGCATCTGATAATTTAGAGTTAATTGACAATAAAATACACATCGCCATATTGATATCAGGAACATATAATGTTCCCAGTTGATGTATTTAAAAAATCTTTTAATTTGTAATAAACGGATCTAGTTTTTTTTCTTGTTCTGCTACATCTATCCGTGTTTCTGTGGACATGTCGATATATTTTATCTAACTCTAGTTTTTTGTCGAGCCTTCGACTTTAGTCGAAAAAGCGAGACATAGCGATCCTACATTCCGTCGTCGGCGGCAGCGTCGTCCACAAATATTCACTCTGTGGTTAAAGTTTTTGAAGTTTTAATAACTTTCTTAAACTATCCTATTTTTTCCGTATTTTACTTATAAATTGACTTAGTTTTTCTGCTAGGAAACAATACATTCACTCTGTGGTTAAAGTTTTTAAGATTTCAATAACTTTCTTAAACTATCCTGGATATGTACCAAACTTGGACAGAAGCTTGCTTATGATCAAAAGCTTTTATCTCGAAGGAAATTTTGTCAAAATTTTGTACCTGTTTATCCGTATTTTACTTATAAATGGACTTAGTTTTTCTTCCAGTCAACATTACATACAGTATGCAGTTAAAGTTTTTAAAACATTTATTAGATCCATAAACTATCCTAGATTTATACCAAACTTGGACAGAAGCTTCTTACAATCAAAAGATAGTATCGAGAGGAATATTTTTATTGATTTTTTTTCTCATTTTTGTTGAGCCTGCGATTAACAGCAAAAGTAGGCGAGACACTGGGTTCCGTGGAACCCTTACGAATTTTTTTATCAGATGACAAATGAGAGTGTGGATAACATTTGATGTAGAATAAGAGTTCGAGTTCCAGCTAAATTTAGAGTTAAAGTTCCAGTTTTATTTTTTGTTCGAATGTTAATTCGAGTAAGAGTTCTAGTTAAAGCTCGAGTTCCACTTAGAAACTTCCGAGTTATACTGTAAGATAGAATAAATTCTGGTAAGAGTTAAAATTTTGAGATCTGAGATCCGATGAAATTAAAAGAAAGATTGCAGTTTCTAATTTCTGTTGGTGCACCTCTCTTTCTTGAATTGTATATTCTTTTATCACATTTATGTTTCAGTATTGTATAGCCTATATACTTTTTTTTTGCCAAAACTGATTAATGATACTAGGTACATGTAATTGGAAAATAACTGATTGATTGTGTGTGCCACTTTCAGCACTCTGCTATATCATGTTGGCCATTATTTTTTAAAGAACCAAGGTATCAAGAGTAAATCAGCAACCTTTGTATTAAACAAATGGTTGTCCTTTACAGTCATGATCGGAATCTGACAATCTCCCTATATCACTGTTTGTTGACATGCAAGTGATCACATTGAGTGATGTGAACACGAACCAACATCTGAACTACTAGTTTTTGTTTTGTTTTTGTTTTCGTTTTTTTCTTGATTTTTGCAAAACTTTCAGTGGCAAATATTACATGAATGTCAGCACAAAATTTTTTTCTATATGAGATGAATACTCTTTCACAAGACGGACCTTAATGTGATGGTTACAGATTAGCACTCTGAAAGACATGTTACTCTACATAAATACATGTGTGTGTATTAAATATTTCTCTTGTTGGAGTCTTGTAAAGCCAAATATACAGTGTGGATTTTTTGTTGTTGTTGTTGTAGGCAGTACGGTCATCAATAGTACAAAATTAACTAGGCATAGTGTTTGATATTCCCAGATTGCTCTGACGTCTAGCGGCCTTATTTTTTAACTTGCTGGTCGTACAGTTCGCTATAATTGACAGTTTGAAGAAATACTACAAAATATGATTTTTTTTTGTGCCCAAATTATGTAAGCCTGTACAAAGCATTAAAGGAAGATTGAGTATAATGTACTATATAATACGGTGCTAAATTTTCTTTGATTTCGACAGACAGCAACCGATGTAAAATTTTGTATGCTTCTTTTACAGTGATGTTTAACTGGCGTTATTCTTATATAACGTTTGATATTTCAACAAATATAATTACTCTACGAATCACTCGTGTTCATGTGTTTGTGCCCCCATACCCCCCGTCCCCAAAAAAAAAAGAAACAAGAGAGAGAGAGAGAGGCGTTTGACACCAAAGGAACATCGAAACTCATTGTTCTTATTTACATCCCTCTGTTGGACAGAAAACTACAAATTCCGGAAGCTGTACGCTTACATGCTGTTACTCTTGGTATATTGTTATTTTTTCCAGTATATTCCCACATACCGCATCGCGACGATACGCTGCCAACAGTTGGGTTACACTAATGACAGGACAA
Organism: Mytilus californianus; assembly: GCF_021869535.1. Classification (NCBI taxonomy): domain Eukaryota; kingdom Metazoa; phylum Mollusca; class Bivalvia; order Mytilida; family Mytilidae; genus Mytilus; species Mytilus californianus. The sequence continues at coordinate 29,537,451 of NW_026262734.1, read as the reverse complement.
TTGCCCGTATTGACCGGATGAGATATAAATAGTCAGAACTTTTTTGTTATTTGATAGATTATTTTAATATTTAAAGACCTTAGAAATATTAGACTATATTTTATGAATATTTAACAAAAAAAAGTTGACCGGACGGATTCCACACTCACTGATGTACGCTTTACATATATTGAACTGATCGACAAAAAGTGTTTCTAGTAATATCTCTTTTGTTTTACAATATTTTTCATACAACTAAGAAATCTGCGATATTAATAGTTATCTTACATGAAAATTTAAACTTCATAGTAAAACAAAATGTTTTTCTAAAAAAAAAAGTTGACCGGACGGATTTCACATTCGCCGATGTACGCTTTGATTATACTGAAATGATCGACAAAAAGTGTTATAAATATCTCTTTTGTTTTTAAATATTTTTTTTTCTTCGTGAAACTAAGAAATCTGCGAGATCAATAAATATGTTAATATAAGAAAATATAAACTTTCCAGTAAATAAAAAAAGTTTTTCTACAAAATAAAGTTGAGCTGACGGATTTCGCTACAAATAATAAAGACCAGATCAACAAAAAATGTTGATATTTCTCATATCTAACAATATTTTTCGGTGAAATTAATAAACCTTTAAGAAAAATAATTGTATAAATGGTATTGTATGTAAATATTAACTCAATAATAATAATAATAATAATAATAATATCTTTATTTAAAGAGAGTAACTCATTTGAATTAAACCCAATCGTAAGGTTATTCAAGACCATATCAAGACCACTTTCGTCTATTTTTTTGCCATACATTTTGTCCGTTTCGAGTAGCATTTTCATTTTTTGCACTTAAATCAAAACGTCATTCGCTTTCTCTTGATTTAGTGAACGTCCCTTTGAGCGGGCCGCCATTTTAGAAATTAGCAACCTTTACGACGGACTCGAAACGGCGACGTCATAATACGGTCACGACACTATAGTGGCGCTGAGAGCGATGCGTATAAACAATAGTGTGATTTCCCTTTAACGCCACTTTTAAGCACCGCTTTTGGGCTATTTCGAGGCGGCCGGTTTTTATTGGTGGAGGAAGCCAGAGTGCCCGGAGAAAACCACGACCTTCGATAGGAAAACTGACGATCCTAGTCAATTAAAATTGGAGTCGAGTGCACCCGCACAAGCGGGGTTCGAACTCACAACCTCAGTGTTGACTGGCTAGTGATTACAGTAGTAACTACTTAGACCACTCGGCCACCGAGGCCACAGTTGTTATATATAAATCTTTAACTTGAATTAGTCAAGCCAATTAGATGTATAAAAGGTTTATAGATGGTCATCTTATCATTTATTGATTATTAGATTTGAATAAATCTGTTTCATAAATTATATGTGTATATCACTTTTACTTATGCTGTAAACAAAAACAAAACTAAGCTTTAGTCTTCTTAGATAATTGTAGCTAAATAGGGTGAAATTCAAAGAGACATTTTGTGATAAGGACATTCATAATCCCCCCACAACCTGCATACTTTGCATGCATTAAATTGACATAAAATTACCTTAGATAATCCTCAACCCCTGTTAAAAAAATTAAACTTCCCATTCCTTACTCCCACATCCATTTAAATGGAATAGCCCCATGAAAGACAAAACTGAAATTGTTGTGCTCTTGCTCAATTTTTCAAGAATATCAGATTATTACATGGCATTTTTCATATTAGATGTATTATCAGCCCAAGGTTCAATATCAGCCCATTCCTTACTCCCACATCCATTTCAATGGAATAGCCCCAAGAAAGACAAAACTGAAATAATTGTGCTCTTGCTCAATTTTTCAAGAATATCAGATTATTACATGGCATTTTTCATATTAGATGTATTATCAACCCAAGGTTCAATATCAGCCCAAGAGCCGTAGGCTCGAGTGCTGAAATTGACCAAGGGCTGATAATACATCTGGTATGAAGAATGACATGCTGTGATCTTTTTATCATATGCTTCAATAATGGAGAAAAGAAACCGTTCAATATATCGATCCTGTAAGTAATTCTCAAGTAGAAGTTCAAAAAGTAAAAAGTTTACGGACGACGGACGCAAAGTGTAATACATCCGATATGAAATCTTTCTACCATATATATGCCTCAACAGAGGAGAAAAACAACAGTATAATATTATATAATATTTGTTTATATGACAATAAAAAAAAATCAACAAAACATAATGAAAAATGACATGTAATGATCTTTTTGTCATTTACTTCAGCAAAAACTTTAAAAAATGCATTTATTGTAGCATTTGCATTTTACATAATATTTTTTCCTGTTTCCAAATATTCCTAATATTTGTTTTGTGCCCTACTTTGTTATGTTTTTCACTGAAAACGTACCATTGAGGTGTTTTTTCCGGAATTTGCCGAGTGACGCCGAAATGCCATGCGATAACGTTATGGAAAGGCATGCGATAATATCCGGAAGCAGTTGATAATTTTTTCATATCAGCCCATTTTGGAAAATATGGAATTCACGTAAATTTAATGCTATTATCATACTGTAAAAATTATTAGTTATTTACTCTATGTATATGATAAAAAGAGTTTTTGAAATTTACATTGTTTTTTTTTGTTGGAGCTATTACATTTATTGACATCAAATCCGTTATCAACTCAATTTTTGTTTTGTATTATAAAACAATATACAATGTATACACATTGATATACTAGACAATGTGATTTCTGTTAAAAAACATAGAGTCATGTAAACAACAAGTAAACATTAGTAAAAAAAATAATAGACTTTAAATGTGTTTAAAATAAAATTTTATAGCTTGCTATGCTGTGTGAGTTTTTGTCATTGTTGAAGGCTGTACGGTGACCTATAGTTGTTAACTTTTACATCATTTGGTCTCTGGTAGATAGTTGTCTTATAGGCAATTGTGGCTCATCTTATTTTTATATTGTAGTGCCAGGAGCAGACAGTGCCCCCGATGGAGGGTTCAGCACTATGATGTTAATGATGATGGGGTGGATGGTTGTTGCCACAGCTTTATATCTCCTCCGTCCCAGAAGTCTCAGACAAAGAGGTGATATGAAACCAGAGAGGAATAATGTAAGCTATCAAATGGCATTATATATAAACCAGGTCACAAGTTTGGTCAAAAGAAATATTAACCATGTCGTTTGGGGGGAGGGGGAAGTCAGTTCAGGCGACCATAGAAAAGAAATATGGTTATCAATTCATGACTCAAAATCACTATATATATATATGCACACATGAAAAAACCCCAATAGCAAACGAACAGCTCAGTTTTTGCTGTTCTCCATATCTACGTGTCCAATTACAATTACCTGTATTAATATACTAAAAATTCATAAAAACAATAACAGAATTATAAAAAATATTGAACAGTACCGAATCCCTGCCAAAAATATCCAACTGGCGAGCTTTTACTGGACTGATCCTTGAAGATCCTTTTCAGAGACATCATGCCCTACTCTTACAGCCTTGAGATTTTTTTGTCTTCATGCACATGTTTCTGAATAGATTAATGATGATACAATGTAATCAGAACTGTTGTTGTTTTTCATTTCAGGACCCCAGTCCTCCACCTCCAGGACCATCAGTTTCATAGATAGTAAAGGATCATTAAATCTCCACGGACCAGTGCAAAAAAAGGACATTCTACTGTGATCACGGAATAAAATATAAACAATTTTCTACTTATATTATTAACGGTGAAATTGACCTTTTCCTTGAAGACCACTAGTTTTTAAATATTGACTCTTTTAAATTCCTTTTTAATATACTCGGGTTAAATTATGAATAAAAAAGATCATTCTTAACAGGAATTATCAAAGCAGGATATGAAGATAATTTAGTTCATAAATTTCAATATTTATATATATGTATATCTGATCTATTTTTGACTCCGATATCTATCCTGTTTAGTGCATTCCTTGTCATACATTTTTAATACTGCACAAAATAAACAATATCTTTTTTATGAACAATTACCATAGTAGCTTGTTATATTTTTTGTAAGGTTATGAGCATATTCACATTTCCTGTATCTAAATATAGAAAATAAATATAAAGCATTAAAAGTGCTAGAGCTTTTAGTAAGTACTTCATGACTGTAATACTGGTATAAATGAGGTCAAATTTGATAACTGGAATTTTCTATACATAGTGACTGTTATAAAGGTATCAAGGTATATTTCATTACAAGATCCTATGAATGTGAGTTCTAACATGAAATTGGCAGAGTGTTACTATTACTGTATAACCTGCCTTGCCTACATTATGAGAGGAATAATTTTTATTTTACTAAATATGGATTTGAAATTATATTTATCTGAAAACTGGTTATCATAAAACTATTTCTGGAATATCCATTGCAATGTTTTGTACATATATTTATGTAAAGTTTTGAATATATGTAAATAATAGCAGTTAGCTGTTTATTTAATATTTTTGTACACAAGAAACATAAATGATTTTTGTGAGACCCAGTTAGTAACCCTGTAATGTAGATTTGCCAAGGTAGTAGAAAAAACCAGTTCAATGCCATGTAATATCTTTGTTAATACCTGGATTTTATATATGATGATGGCTGATACTTTATTTTGTCCGGGTAGATTACTGAAATGAACGGACTTACTGGATGAACAAAATAACCTGACTCTATATGGTATTGCAGACATAGGTCTTTTGGCTTGATAATTCAGGAGTAAACAACGTTTAGGTCTTTGTAGACATTTCCTCAAAAACAAAACAAACTACATCTCTTAATGTCTTCTGTTGGGTTTGCTGTATTATTGACCTATGCCCTATATCTCCTTTTGTTTAAACTTATATTGTTTTTTTCTGCTGTATTTTGTGTCTCGTGTATATTTCCCTTTTGGAAGAAATGGGTTTTTTTTTATGCAGAGTATTTACCGGGAAGACCTGTATTTGTAAACATTTATATATGAACCGAGAGTAACATAACTAAAAGTCTATATAACATTAGGAATCTTATTGTTGATATTGTTGTTAAACCTTTGTACATGTAATACCTTGTTATAATTATTAATGATGATGGGATTTTAGTTCATTATCTCACAACGGTTATCCCGATTCAAAATCTGCGGAGACATGCAAATCCAAAGGAGCAAATAATGAAACATTTGCATCATTATATATGGAGTAAAATGTGGATCCTTTCCCATGGTGAATAATTCTTCTGGGAATCAGATCCAGATTTTACTTATCCACAGTTACAAACTTTTCATTAATTGCCCCTTGGTTTCGGATCGGGATACCCGGTATGTATCTTAATTGGATATTTTTTTGTGGAAAGCTATTCACAAATTTCACAATAGCTGTGGGTATCAACCAGTGCTTTGTGATTGATCATCCACAATACAGGGCTTATAGAGTGACCATTGGATGAAGTGGTTAATGAAAATGAAAATATTGTAACAAAGTATTACATTTGTTATTGTTGCTTGTTATTTTATTTTTTCCTATGCATATATGGTTGTACATCCATTAGGGTTTTTTTTATCGAAAAGTGTATTTCTTTATTGTTTGATGTTGTCATTTTAGAAAAAAATTGTCTTTGGAGTTGTCTTGTAGCAAAGTTCAATCATAAGTTTTGTTGAAATTATGAAAATAAATCGACTGAACTTTTCTTTGAATGTAATGACGGAAATTTTGTATTTCAAATGTGTTGTTATGCATTTTCATGTACTGCTACTGTCGTACTACAAAAGAGTAACCAATAGAATTTGAAGAATTTCAAAATTAATATTCTAGTCATATGAACGTTTTACATTTGTATTAAGCTTTCAGCCTTTTTGAAAAGTTCAAGTATTTTACCCTTGTAAAAAACCATTTAGAATGAACTAAATATAAAAGTGTAATTTTTTTTGGTGTTATTTCGTTACTTCTTTGCCAATGGTATCATGATTTCACGATTTATTTGTTTATGTTGGATAATTATTTTTATTACATTGTTGCTATTTTAGTTTAAAGATTATACATTGCATTCATGTTAAATCATCTAATGAAAGTTTTGGACATAACAGAGAAAAGCTTTTAGGGTTTTCCATTAAAACTTGTAAAGTGAAGAGAAGACACTTTAAAATTGATATATCAAATATTTACTCAAAAGACAAAAGCCATACCTGGCAAGCTTTTATAGTTCACACAAAGTAACCCTTGCTGATGTCAAGTGAAAACAGTGAAGCAGGACTATTGTTGTAGATTTGGGATTTACTTTTAACCCTGTCAAATAAAATCTGTTATATTTGAAAGTGAATCACTCATAATCACCAGCTTTCACTGAAAAATCACCACGAAGAGTGACTTTTGAGTGAATCATCTTTTGTGAACCGTTTGTGCGATTCCCTAATTTACGAAGAGTTTCTTTGGAGACTTTACTTGTTTTAATATAACAGTCTTAATGTGTAACACCATTATATTGTCATTGTTATTATAATTGTTAACTGTTGGGAAACCATGGGAATGTAACTGAGCTAGTGTTTGGTTTGAAAAAATACAATTTTAATAAAATCATTGGCTTTAGGCTTTTTTCATCACAGGTCAAGTTTATAAGGAATTCATTTTTCAATTAATTGTTAAAGAAGTTGGTCAAAGTATACAAATTTAGATTTTTCTTCATTTTGACTTTGTTGAGAGATGATTTTAATTTTCATCAATAAAAGGGGCTTTGAAAGCACTTGTTATGATATAGCCCTTTTTTTCGCTTATGTGGCGTCAAGCAAATAACATCAACCCTATGAAAGTAAATATTATTGTGAAGTTATTTTGATGGGCATACAGCTAACTGTACAAATTTGACAAAAGTTCTCTTTCCAAAAGCAAAATTGAGGAGGCAAACACATAAAAGAAGTTTAGGCTATAATCCTATTTATGCTTATTGATATGTTTTGTTCTTTGTGACATTGTAAAGAGCAGTATTACGCCTAAATTTAATTTGGTGATAATTAATTTTCTTGCAAGTGGTTTATTTCAATCTAATATAATGAAGAGCTGTTTAAAAAAATGTTTAAACAAAAAATTTTTTCGGTGGAAATTTGCTGTTCACCTTAGATTTCAATAGCTCTACATAATATTCAAATTTAACTGACTAGTTGCAAAAAATCAGTTAACACCTGTTAAAGTTTGGATGTAATTTTAACTTTTAAGTTATGGTCAGTTGCCAAGAAACTGTTTTAAGAGACCACTAAGGAAAGATACTGATGTTTGAAATGTATTTTTTTTTTCATAATATTTTCATACTCTGTGATATTATAAATTTCTGATTCTCATGTCATCAATAAAATGGATGTGGGAAAAAATATTATTGTTTTTTTTCAATTGAATACATTACAACTATACAAGGGATAAACATCAATAATACGTCACACAACAATTAAAGACATCAAATAAAAAACTACAAAAGGCCATCAGTAATATGCAGGTGTCCATGCTATAAAATAAGATCAAATGGATTCATGGCATGACAAGTTCAGAGGAAATGACGCAAGATTGATAAATTGATATAAAATATGACACATTCAAGTGTTTGCATTTACTAAGACATACCTTATATTTTTATAAATACCTTAATTTTGTGCCTTTGAATGATGACCGTAAGCTAATAAGAAAGAAAGGATATGGGGTATCCATCCATGATACAAAATTAGTACATGCACAGCAAAAAACAAAAAAAGCAAAGGACAAGCTATGTTATTGCTGTTTTTCATCTCAAAGTCACAGTAAGGCCTTCAATGCGGAGCAAAAAACTCTCACCTAACTGCAAGTTTAAGATGGCTCCTAGCACTGATTTGAGCAGAATTCTTTGCAAACTGACAATCACGCCACAACTATGAATTGAAGAACAAAGCCATGGAGTAACATCAATAAAATAAATCTGGCAAAGAAATCAAACATGTACTGTCATAATTTAGCCCAACAATCACACTGAAGTGTTAAAAAAACAGACATTCACAGGGCACATCAAGATATATGTTAGATAACTTGGAAGGAAATAACATGTATAGGGTAAATAATTCGAGTAGGCCATGTAAGATGTAACATCACTAACTCGGACCCGGACAAAAACAACATACCAGAAAATAGAACTGGTATATATTTAAAACTAAATAGTTCCCATGCATAGGTGAAAATATCAAACTATGTAGAATATATTTTGTTAATTTTGGTATAAAATGAAAGGTGATCCTTGTAGAACACCTTTTGACTGATAATTTTGAATACTGTAAATTCAGAAATTATTGCGTGCATTTATTATTGCGATTTTGTTATTTTGACAAAAATGCAATTTTTATTTTTGCCATATTGAGAAAAATCATGTTTAATTCATATAAAAAATTTCAAAATGCGAGTTTAAATTATTGCGATTATTTCCCTGTCGCATTTTTCGCAATAATGAAAACATCGCAATAATTTCTGAATTTACAGTAATACAAAAATGTGTGAATGAATTCTAAAATTAAGGGCATATACTGCCTGTTTCTCAGATATAAGGTACCTGGTTTGGTGTATCAATAGTTATGATAACTAGTACCCTCTGATATGTAAATAACGGTATGTTGACCCTGTCCCCCATAAATATTTGCCTAACTTTCTGTTTCCGACATCAAATGTTTTCTGTTGTGAAGCAGAAAAGTCGTGGGAAACCTTTAATTTCCTTCAATGGCAGACAACCTCAAAAGTGATGTACAGAAAGCAACAAAATTCCAGACAAATAACTGTTTATAATGTCCTGACTTTGGACAGGTATGTTATAAGCAACTTACTCCAGGCTAATTTATTTCAATACTCTACATCTAATTTTAGACATGAACTAAATAAGTGACCAGCTGTACGCTTAGTTTTGGAATTTTGTGTTTGTTTCCATTTTAGAGGTTGCAATACATATAAATAAGACTATTGCTTTGAGTTAGACTAAACGTCCTTATAAATAATATTGCGCTAAGGGTACATGCCATGTACATACACATTTCAATAGCTTTTATGGTAATAAGAAGGTTGTAGGTTGCAAGAGGAAATCAAAAGCTTCAAATCCAGCAGTTTTTGTCTCACTTTGATGAAAGTCGCAGAATGCGAGACATAAGGATTACTATCTGACAGAGGCGACAGCATAAACTATTTGTTAATTATAAGCTTAATTTATATTTCAGAAGGGAGAAGTGGATGCTTCATACCTTGTTTGCAGATATCTTATGTTACAAAGTTTCTGTCTGTCATATTTACTCATACATATGTCCATTCATTGTCCTTGACCTCATTTTTATGGTTCAGCCCTCCTTTGAAAAATATTATTGGTTTTTTTTTGTCATATGAATTTCATCTATGAGTAATAGGATAACTATATTTGGTATATGGGTTCCTTGTAACTCTACACATCTGTCAGACAGGGTTCACCTGACCTCGACCTCATTTTATGGATCAGTGATCAAAGTCAAGTTCATGTGGTCAAGTCAGTATCTCAAATACTATAAGCAATAGGTCAATATATTTGGTGTATGGAAGGATTATAACATGTACATGTCTGACTGGCAGGTTTCATCTGACCTAGACCTTATTTTTATGCTTCATTGGTCAATTTCAATTTTTTTTATTTGGTCTATTTGTCAGATACTATAAGCAATAAGTCAACTAAATTTGGTGTATAGAATGATTGTAACATGTATATGACTGTCTGGCAGGATTTATATTACCTTGACCTCATTTTTGTGGTTTTGTCTGTTTATCAAATACTATAAGCAATAGGTCAACTACATTTAGTGTATGGAATGATTGCAAGGTGAATGTGTGTGTCTGGCAGGATTCATCTGACCTTGACCTAATTTACATTAATTATTGATGTTAATTTTATTTGAAACTTATAGTTGAACCTTCACATAACACATTTTCAACATAAATTCAATCATGATAAGTAAAGCAGTCGAGGCATTTCAGTGTGTGCACTCTTGTGTTATATATATGTGTACTGAGGGTGAGGGTTTGGCACCCTGCAAACATGTTTAACTGCACCACATTCTGTATGTGCCTGTCCCATATGAGGAGCCTGAAATTAGGTGGTTGTTTTGTTGCTGTATATCATATAAATTTTTCCTTTATTTTTTTGTACATTAACCAGTAGCACATTAAATTAAATGCGTATTCAGAAAAAGAATGTGCTAGTTCACAAGGTTACAATCAGCAGGAAGACATGTCACCTTACTCAGAGACATTATTCTTACTACGAGCCTATCAGTCCATGCTATTACTCCTTAATGCAGTGCAAAGCAGAGGAGCAGCAAATGCCAATTTTAAAGTCCTTGGTTTGTCCAGATTGGTGATTGAACCCACGAACTCAAGCTCTCAAGTGGAGCAGGCTACCACAAGGCCACCAAGGCAGTCTCTACTACTATGAAAGTGTTTAACAACCTTACCTACCCACGAGTGTCGCACACAGTTGGCATCCAAAACGTCTCGTTTGTTTTTTTGGCAAGCCCACCTTGAACTTGACAAGAGTTTTCAAGAAGAGACTATGGACAATCAGCTCTAAATATTATGGACCTAATGGTAATCTGATTCTAAACTCATAAAGGTAAATTTTATGAAGACTGATTTTCTTAAATTCAGTTTCTGAATTTATATAGGATTGTAATTGAATGTGACATGGCTTTTGTCTTGGTGTGTTCTTTTGAATTCATATCTATATTGACATACATTTTCATAGGCATAGTCATGTGTAGCAATATTGCTTACCTTTAAGGGATCCTGATAATTCAAGATTTCCTAGGAGTTTGCTTTTTTCGAGTACTAAAGAAATTGAAACAAACATCAATCATGTTACATACATTTTAATATAAAAATTATGAACACAAACAAATATCATTAAAACAAAAAAACAAATAATATAAAGCTAAATAGATAACAGTTAACAATGTTTTCAAATATATATATCTTAAAACAAAAAAGAAAATTTTTAAAGGAATTGACAAACAAACAAGAACTACCATCAGAATTTCATACATCTACGAAAAAACAATTTTACTCCCTGTGTAAATTGAAAATATTTCTAGCTTAGTAAATACAATATTTTACATGTTTATTGAAAACATGCCACAAGTTTGGGAAACCATGATTTATCAATTAGTTGGAATTGGATTTGAACAAGATCTCAGAAATTGTGAGTACTCTAGATTGGTGTGTTTATAGCGCCATTCTGATAAGTCAAGTCTTTTCCAACTGATTTTAAATTTGTTCTTCTATTGTGCTGTTACACCACTGTCCCAGATAAGATGTTTAACCCTGCAATATTCTTAATATGCCTGTCCTAACTGTTGAAATCTCTCATGGTTTGCATTTGCTTCTGGTCAAAGCTGATATTTACTAATCCAAATTAGTATGAATAAACAATACATTAAGCTCTAAGCTACAGATGGTATAAAAATCAACAGCTTAAATGTACATATAAAAATCAGAGTTCTCCAAATCTTTTTTCCCTTTAGGTCCTTGAAGAAAATCTGCTGGTCCTCACAATTATTTCTATTGGAAAATGCCAAAATTGTGTTGCTTCTTTGCAAATTTTGGTGGTCTAAACCTTCTGACCACCAGTTTTCAAGAACTCTGAAAAATCATCTCATTTGAAATTCAACATATACATCTCCTTTCAATATTTTTGAATCAATTAAACTTATAGAGCCAGCCTATACCGCATAACAAATTCAAGGAAAGCACTAAGGTAAGGTAATAAGTTAATGGCCTTACACCATTCAAGACTGATTCATGGGTAAACATATTGAAGTACTGTTCTCAATGTTGATAAAGTGGATCCTTCATAACCACTACCAAAATGGTTCCTGAAATAAAATAAAATAGTATAAAGACATGGATCTCCACACAAATATATTAAATATGAAATAAAATTTTTTAAATATTTATCAATTATGGACTTTTGACAAGGTCAATACGTTATATTTGGACCTGTTCAGATTATATTGACCGAGAACGAAGTCTGAGTGTCAATGTAATCTAACAAGTCCATATACCGTATATCGGGTTTTTTTCGCATGTTTTTAATTTTCACTTTGTTCGTGGCACCTAAAGAAACGCAAAAATTTGACTCCACATAAATTTCCCTGCATATTTCTAGATTTATCGCTGTCTAAACGTTTCATACATTATACTGTTAATTGTCGAGTTGACACGAAATTGATACACAAACTCATGTCCCCTTAAAAGTGATATTACAATATCTTTAAAATCAGTCTTTTATGTTTAGGCAGATCACAAAAGTATGCATCATAAATTAAGATTTCTGTTTTCATAATGATTAAATTGACTAATCATACATGTCATCCCATTGTGAAGGTAATTAGCGACGATCAATTGAGTGTTGTCATAACTAAAACATTAAGTGTATTTTAGTTTGAAGTACTTGTATTTATTTGTTATCCCTTCTCTGTCAGTCAACCAAGTTTATGTTGTTTACATCTTTAACAATTCAATACGGTGATTTTTTTCGCGTGTATTTTCCCATTCAGCGAAAATTATACACAGTGAAAATTTAACCTGCCCATTTTGTCATCAAATCGCGAAAAAAAGCTGACGCGAAAAAAAACGATATACGGTATAATGTAATGACTGAGTGAAAGTCTTTAATTTATATATTACATATGTAAACAGAGACTGATGGGAATCGACTTCAATGTTCTTTCTGTGTATTTCACATTGTATTTTGCAAGATTTTTAATATTGACCGTCAATATATAATATAAATAGAAACATAGCGTATTTTACATTGTATTTTGCAAGATTTTTAATATTGAACATCAATATATATATATATATATAAATAGAAATATGGCGTCCATATACTTAAATACCCTTTGAAACACTTGATCATAATAACCAATGAAAAAATAAGAATGCTACACATGCAATACATATTTTATGACAGACACATACAATCACCCCTGTCCCCTAGAGCTTATTATTATAATTGCTAAAATGGATTTTACTTGACTGACAAAATGATATTGACTTATGTGTCATCTTGCAACAACCAGTTTTTTACTGTAAAAAAAAGTGAAAAGCTGACACTGCCAATAGATGCTCCAGAAACTGCACATTTATTGATTTACAATGAAGCTTTGGTCACATAAACTTGAAACATAGATTAAATTATATGGCGAGTAATGATTTTTACTCCTACTTCATGGTTCACTGAACCTGGATATATCATATTGTCAGTGGGTGCAGTGTCCTATCGTCACATCTTCTTGTTCTTATTAGATTAGTTTGTTTACAAACTGTAGTGTTAAAACTACTAGGTTTTGTATTCCCTATAAGTACTGTAAACTCGGAAATTATTGCAATGTTTTTATTAATGCGATAAATGCAACAATATCAGGATTGCAATTATAAAAAAAAACACATTCATAATTACAGTAGTGATATTCCTTCATAAAATCAGTGAATGCATACATTAATTTCTGAATTAACAGTACATTGTATATATTTTTAGTTCAATTATGATAACTAAACTCACCAATGATTTAAATAATGGAACAATTTGTACAAATCTATTCTCTTTCTAAATCCTTCTGCTTGGGGGATTAACTTGTGATAACTGTCAAAGAAGGATGAACCAAAACCTCCAAACATCTTTGATATTGATAAATCAAATTCTGAATGGCCATAATAACTTGCTGGATCAAAGATTACTACAAAATAAAATTATTCATTCAGAGACAAACAAAAGATGATGTGTCATGTGGATTGATTGTTGTTTGCTTTACATCCAGTGGCAAATATTTCATGCATGTTTCAGGACCAGTGTCTTCTGGACACTTTCTTCTTAAATTATAATCATGTCCTCAGAACAAAAATGCAAATGCTGAAATGTCTTGCCTGCTTTACTGATGACTGAATTTTATGTTAAAAGTCTGTGAAATCAAGATCTTACAACAGATATCTTGAAAATTCAATACATCAATGAATCATGAAAACCAGGTCAAGGTTAGCAGAGTAGGTAGATCTTGACATATTTTTTTTAATTTTAGTTTCCGCATAATAAAGACGGAACTGCTTTTTGAAAATAATTGAAATTTTTATTGGATGGCTTTGGAGCACAAAAGACAGATTAAGTTAAAAGAGTTTTCATGGATTTCACTTTTACATTCCAGAGATAGGGTTTTTGATCGTTGGAAATTTTTAAAAAATTTTGGTTTCTGGATAATAAATGGGACCCATTTTTTTAGATTATTTGAAATTTTTATGGAATCTTTTGGACCACTTAAGACAGGATAAGTTAGATTGTCGTCTCCATCATGGCCAAAAAAAACTGTGCTTGAATATTAGAAAACAAATTGAAATTTTAGTTTCTGGATAGTAAATGAGGAACCACTTTATGAAATTAATTGAAATTTTAATGGCATGTGTTGGATGCTAAAGACAGGTTCAGTTAAATTTTTGTTATTTCCACTTTTACTGTTTCATAATCATGGTATTAGATTGTTTAAAAAAAAATACAAAATTTTGTAGTTTCCAAACAATAAATGGAGAACTCAGCTATTTGAAATTGATGAAATTTTTATGGAATTTTTTTCTCTCAGTTGCTGCTGGCAGCGGGTATCTGTAATCAACAGATTACCCCATTAGTTCTTTTGGAATTCCCCGCTTGAGAAATTTAAAAAAATATTATCACAATATAAATAGATTTCTAAATGGTAACCTGGTTCTGAAGATGTTTCCCCAGCATTTCCTCCCCACAGATCACCATGTATCAATGCTGGTTTTATTTCCAATCCTTCAAAAAATTTAGGTAGTTTTGGTATTAGCTGTGACCATAGTTCTCTGGCTTCATTATTTCTATACTGAAACAAATATGTATATGTATAAATAAATATTCAAATAACTTTATTTTGCAACAGTTGATGAAGTATTTCTATTGCAACAATTGTATACCTTGTGAAAATATACACGAAAAGTTTGTTGCTTCCCGATTTTGAACTTTTCTCAAGGGAAAATATGCTGTTCATATAAACATGGTATAAGGCTATAATTATTCAAATAACCAAATTAAGCAACTAAGTGATATACAATCAAGTGGAGTAAACTGTAGTAAACAAGTGTCTTTACTTACATTCTTATTTAACAATTCCATCTGTAAATCAATCTTCCTTGCATACAGCTCCTGGGAAAATACATAATAATCATAATAATGTGATTCAATATCAAAAGATTTCTTTTGGATTTTTTGTGTCATAAGTTGCTGACTATTATATTCATATTGGGCAGTTACAAAATGCATTGTCAATATTTGTTTTTCTAGAAGTTTACTTTTTTTCATACATGAACATGATACATGTATTTGTTTGATAATAAATGTAGTTGACATCTTCCTAACTATATTTGGTCTATATCACAAAAATTAAGCATAAAATCTTTAAAATGTATCTGTAATGATCACAATATATAAGATAAACTGTTATCACAGAGATATGTCTCACCTTTTTGTAATTTTGATAATGCAAATGTTGAAATTAAAATAGCAATACTTTAACATGTAAGTTATGCAAATATTCAAATTCAATGAACCATGACTGAAGGTACATGGCTAAACAATCTCCATGGAATGAGATGTGCCAATGCTAATACAACTGCATACCAAATACCACTGACTTATTATAAGTTGTTCCCTTTAAACAAACCTAAACACAAACATTAACTTGTAAACTATGTAAAAGTTTCAAAGTCAATGAATCATGATCAGGGGTGGGGCTCTATAATCTCCATGGAAACGATATTTGCAAATGCCAATACATTTGCATACCAAATATCATTGACTTAACATTAGCAGTTCATCTTAAACTGATCTAATCACAAACTAATACATGTAAATTATGCAAAAGTTTCAAAGTCAATAGACCATGACTGAGGGGGCGGGGCCAAATATTCTCCATGGAAATGAGATGTGCTAATGCTTATACAACTGAACACAAATTAACATTGGCCTACCACTAATGGTTCCCCTTGAACTGACCTAATCACAAACTAATACATGTTAACTTAGCAAAATTTTCAAAGTCTATAGACCATGACTTAGGGGGCGGAGCCAAATAATCTCCATGGAAATGAGATATGCCAATGCTTATACAACTGCATACCAAATATCATTGACCTACCACTAGTGGTTCCCCATAAATTGACCTAATCACAAACTAATACATGTTAACTATGAAAAGTTTCAAAGTCAATAGACCTTGACTGAGGGGGCGGGGCCAAATAATCTCCATAGTAATGAGATGTGCCAATGCTAATACAACTGCATACCAAATATCATTGACCTACCACTTGTGGTTCCCCATAAATTGACCTAATCACAAACTAATACATGTAAACTATGAAAAGTTTCAAAGTCAATAGACCTTGACTGAGGGGGCAGGGCCAAATAATCTCCATGGTAATGAGATGTGCCAATGCTAATACAACTGCATACCAAATATCATTGACCTACCACTAGTGGATCACCATGAACTATACCTAATCACAAACTAATACATTGTTGACGCCGTCGCTGACGCCGGAAACAGCATACCTATGTCTCGCTTTTTGACTCCGTCAAGGCGAGACAAAAACTACATGTGTTATACCCTTATGCTCTTTTCAGAGCCATGGAGGCCATGTTTGTTGGTTGAGTGGGAGATTCAGGGGGAGTACTGGTAAGGGCATCTGCCCCCTTTGATTGGAAAATATATCTGTTTTTAGCTTAAACATAAACAGTTTTTTGGCTGGCTATGCTTGGCACTATTTCTTCTGTTTTATGCAATAAGGTTCATTCCCTTTCCCAATTCCTGTTAAATATAACTGAAATACTTACTAGCCATGTATCTTTCCACATATTGTCTTGTTTTAAAAAACCACAACATGTGTCTGTATAAAATCCAAATTTATCAATATATTTATAGTATTGACTTCGACCAACAAATTTTTCACCCTTTTTTCCTTTTTCCTCCAATTCTGCATTCAGTAAATGTAACCTTCAATAAACATTAATATTCATGTACAACAAAATCAATTTTTATAATACTAAAGACTTTAAGACTGTCTGTAAAAAAGAAAAACATTATTATGGGTATATACTAAATAAAAATTAGAAATGGTTCTGCTGCTGTACGAAAATGTTAACTGCAAAAATTTAAGTTTATCAGTAAAATACCCTCCAAATAAAATGCACAGCAGGGTGCAGCTTGATACAACCATAGATATAATAGCCATAGATAAAGTACTCAGAATTTGTCACACTGAGCCCCATGTAGTTTCCTTTGAAATATCAAAAGCAGGGCACTGCGCGTAGTGGCCTATGATGTAGATGATATTTGCCGACATCCTCCCAATAGACTAATTAATTATCATAATTATATTTAAATTATCGGGCACTCGTCTTATCAACCGATAATTAATATGTGTTACCTGTCTCAAGTAATAATATGCTGTGACACGGAAGCAATATAAAGCGTCTGGTTGTAAAAGTTGTTCGGATTGTAATTTATTTGGAGAAAATCGGTCAACAAATGAAAAGGTTATGCTGTTGTTGAAATAATAAAATAGAGAAATCATGGAAAATGGACTTAACAGGCATGTAAAATTAAATTGTCATAGCACTTGCATCGGTTGCACTTGCAAAATAAGACCTGTATGATTGACAAGAGGAGACATATCATTTACTGATGGTATACGTGGTTAAGAGGTCGAACCTGGTCAAATTTTTCTATGGCGAGTTAAAGAAATTTCTTTTTTATTGAGATTCAAAATAGTGTAATCATACTTTATGCCAGAAAGAAGAAATTATAATTTTTTAGAAAAGAAAAAAGATTTTTACAAGTGTTGAAACTTTCTGTCGTACCACGAAGTTTTAGAAAATAAAGAGAAAAAAAGGAGTACATTATAAACTTATTATAAACACCGTATGGTGAAGAAAACGTATGTAGTGGACACACTGAATACATTAAATAATTGGGAAATAGCTCAATCATGTCTCTGAATTTGTTTCTTCTATATACCTTTCCGCTTACCATTTTTGTGCTTGTTTTGCTATTAAATAGATGGTGGTATAATCTGATTGTCGATTTCATTTTTGAAGTAAACAATATATAGATTAAGCGTTATAATGGCTATGATAAAATGAAAATATAGGAGTTTTGTCCTGTGTCATTCATGGTTTTTTCCTCTTCCTTCTTACAATTGTGTTAGAGGTGTGATTCGTACTATAAATACAGCTATATATCCCTTCCAGTGCGGGACGTTTGCACTTTTACATAGGACGTTTGTGCTTTTTTAAATGGACATTTGCGCTTTTTATAAAGGACATTTGCGCTTTTACAATATTTACTTCTCATGACTTCCCTCCTATTTTATCCGAGCTTTGGACCTGGCAGAGTTAAAAAAAAAAGTCGTTTTTTTATTATGGTTGAAAGTCATTACGTAGCACATTCGTGTGTCTTTAAAAGTCTCCTGATTCACAATTTATTAGATATCGATCGACGGCAATTGCCAATGAAGGCTAATTAACACCAAGTGTGACATGTATATAAAAAGAGGGTGATAAAATTTCGGCAAATATCATCTGCTTTTGATGTGGGTCCAGTACTTTATCTATGGCTATTATATCTATGATACAACCCAGAGGTCGAACCCTGAACAGTTGGGGCAAGTATAGACACAAAATTGAATCTTGCTACAGAATTTGGATTGTGATTAAATATTTGACACAGCAAAGGTATCCGACACAGAATGAATGTGGTCTAAAACATAAAAATTTGAAATTGGACATTTTACCTATTATGGTCCTTTATTTAAAATCTAAATACATGGTTAGATTCAGCATATCAAAGAATCCCAATAATTCAATTTTTGATGAAATCGAACAAAGTTTAATTCTGGACCTTTTGGACCTTAATGTGGACCAACTTGAAAACGGGGCCCAAAAATAAAAATTTAGATACAAAGTTAGATTTTGCATATCAAAGAATCCCAATAATTCAATTTTTGATGAAATCAAACAAAGTTTAATTTTGGACTCTTTGGTCCTCAATGTGGACCAATTTAAAAAACAGGACCTATAATCCAAATCTAAATAGATATAAGATCTAGAAGATGTGGTATGAGTGCCAATGAGACAAATCTCCATCCAAGTCAAAATTTATAAAAGTAAACCATTATAGGTCACAGTACGGTCTTCAACAGGGAGCCTTGGCTCACACCGAACAGTAAGCTATAAAGGGCCCCAAAAATTACTAGTGTAAAACCATTCAAACAGGAAAACCAACGGCCTAATCCATATAAAAAACAAGAAATGAGAAACACTTATGAACCACATCAACAAACAACAACTACTGAACATCAGATTCCTGACTTAGGACAGGTGCAAACAAATGCAGCGGGTTTAAACGTTTTAATGGTACCAAACCTTCACCCTAAATACACAGTTAGATTCAGCATATTAAAGAACCCCAAGACTTCAAGACTTTGAATTAAACCCCATTGAAATTGGTCAAGAAATAAGCAATTTATACAAAGAATTAGAAGAGCATTGATTTGGCCCCTTTCTCCGAAACGATTAGGGCCATAACCCCAAAAATCAATCCCAACTTTCATTTTTTTATATGGAAATTTGTGGTACAATTTCATAGAGATCTATAAACTTATACTCAAGCTATTGTCCAGTAACCAGAAAATCCTTGTTTTTCAGCCCCTAATTCCTAAATGGTTTGGGAAATAACCCCAAAAATTAATCCAAACCTTCTTTTTGAGGTATGTAATCTTGTGGTACAATTTCATAGAGATTCATACACTTATACACAAGTTATTTTCCTGAAACAAAAAAAATGCTTTTTTGGCCCCTTTTTGGCCTCTATTTCCTAAAGAGTTAGAACAATAACCCCCAAAATCAATCCCAACCTTTCTTTTGTGGTATGAAACCTTATAGTATAATTTCATAGAGATCCATAAACTTATAATCAAGTTATTGTCTGGAAAACAAATGTATTTGGACGACGACGAGGTCATATAATATATATGGCCGCAAAATTTTTGCGATCAGATAAAAAGTATATCAGTCATTGTTTCAGATTTGGTGTTTCGTACTGCTTTATTTATTTTGATTCAGGTAAACATGGTAAAGGTTCTTCAAACATTAATGTGATGAATAAATTTAACAGCATGGAACTTAAGGATGGCACTAAATTACTTTCAAAGCCATATTCTTTTGTAATATCTACGTGTATTAAGTACAGAATTTCACTGTATTTGTTTGCGATTTACAAATTCTGTTCCTATTTCCGGTTAATGACAATCACAACTTTTCCCATTTTTTTTTTATGATTCTGGCTTATTTTAACACTTGTTCTGTGTTTTAGAATCATTTACAAACATTTTAAACTTCTACTTGATGATGGAAAACAGGTTTTTCAATGAAAATACCTCAAAACAATCACAAACCTGATTTGAAATTATCTGAGTTTCACTTTAAGTTTTCAACAAATGAAAAACAGTTTTTTTCCTGAATTCTTGTGAAGAAAGGTGTGCCAACAATGTACAAATATATATAATACACAGCCAAATACAATACTATAAAGTGGGAATTTTTCACCAGGTGTTCATTTTTGCTAATTTCGAAATATAGATAAAATCACGAAAATATCCCCTCATGTAAATTTGATTCTTTTAGGTCAATAAGAAGAAAAAAATCGCAGGAACAGATTCTGCCTATGATATCACCAAATTTAAACTCTGTAAAAAACAACCACTTTAAGAAAGGTTTGGAAGAAATAAATGGGGAATGTGTCCATTGGACACAGATGATGCTCCCGGTTGCGATTAGCGTTATAAAGGGACATTACTCAAGAACGGTAAAAGTGGCACTATCCAAATGTGTACTTGGTCTGAGTTTTGTGGTAATAAGCATTATGTATAAGTTTCAGAACATTTGGTTGATGCAAACTTAAGTCAGTGAACAACAAGAATGTGTCCATAGTATACGGATGCCCTACTAGCACTATCATTTTCTATGTTCAGTGGACCATGAAATTGGGGTCAAAACTCTAATTTGGCATGAAAATTAGAAAGATCATATCATAGGGAACATGTGTACTAAGTTTGTACTAAGTTTCAAGTTGATTGGACTTCAATTTCATCAAAAACTACCTTGACCAAAAACTTTAACCTGAAGCGACCAAAACCATTTACCTGAGGCGGGACAGTATCATATTCTATATTCAGTGGACTGTGAAATTGAGGTCAAAATTCTAATTTGGCATTAAAATTGGAAAGATCATATCATAGGGAACATGTGTACTAAGTTTCAAGTTGATTGGACTTCAACTTCATCAAAAACTTTAACCTGAAGCGACCAAAACCATCAACCTGAGGCAGGACAGTATCATATTCTATATTCAGTGGACTGTGAAATTGAGGTCAAAATTCTAATTTGGCATTAAAATTGGAAAGATCATATCGTAGGGAACATGTGTACTAAGTTTCAAGTTGATTGGACTTCAACTTCATCAAAAACTACCTTGACCAAAAACTTTAACCTGAAGCGACCAAAACCATCAACCTGAGGCAGGACAGTATCATATTCTATATTCAGTGGACTGTGAAATTGAGGTCAAAATTCTAATTTGGCATTAAAATTGGAAAGATCATATCGTAGGGAACAAGTGTACTAAGTTTCAAGTTGATTGGACTTCAACTTCATCAAAAACTACCTTGACCAAAAACTTTAACCTGAAGCTGGACTTACGGACAAACGGACGGACTAACCAATGAACAGACAAACGAACTGACGCACAGACTGAAAAACATAATGCCCCTAGGTGGGGCATAAACAAAATATCATATAAAGTTATAAAGGGACATAATTGAAGAACGGTAAAAGTGACACTACCCAAATTTGTACTTGATCTGAGTTTTGTGGTAATAAGTATTGCGTATAAGTTTCATAACATTTGGTTGAGGCAAACTTAAGTTAGAGAACGGAAAAGAAAAATTCAGCAATTTTTCCATTTGTAAAGGGGCATAACTCTAGAACAGTAAAAGTGACACCACCAAAATTCAAACCTGATCTGTGTTTTTTGGTAATAAGCATTGTGTATAAGTTTCAAAACATTTGGTTGAGGCTAATTTAAGTTAAAGAACAGAAATGAAAATTCAGCAATTTTTCCGTTTGTAAAGGGGCATAACTCTAGAACGGTTAAAGTGAAGCCACCAAAATTCAAACTTGATCTGTGTTTTGTGGTAATAAGCATTGTGTATAAGTTTCATAACATTTGGTTGAGGCAAACTAAAGTTAGAGAACGGAAACCAACTTTGGGATGTACGGACGTACGGAGGGACGGACGTATGTACGTACGGACAAGGGTAAAACTTAATGCCCCCTCCGCCACGGCAGGGGCATAAAAATTTGGCATTTTTCTATTTGTAAAGGGGCATAACTCTAGAACAGTAAAAGTGACGCCACCAAAATTCAAATTTGATCTGTGTTTTATGGTAATAAACATTTTGTATAAGTTTCATAACATTTGGTTGAGACAAACTAAAGTTAGAGAACGGAAATGAAAAATTCAGCAATTTTTTCATAATTTGTAAAGGGGCATAACTCTAGAACGGTAAAAGTGACGCCACCAAAATTCAAATTTGATCTGTGTTTTGTTGTAATAAGTATTGTGTATAAGTTTCATATCATTTGGTTGAGGCAAACTAAAGTTAAACAGAAACCAATTTTGGTATGCTACGGCGGGGCATAAAATTGGAGGGACAAGAGCATAGCAACACCTGCTCTGTGGAGGGAAGTGTTAACATTTGATTGTGGTGATTTAAACCCCACTCTGATTGGGGGTATAATAAAGTATTTCTTACCTTGCTAATTGTTCACCTAGTTTAGCTGAATATTTTGACAGTCCATGAATGTCTAGACATTCCATTAGAAATGCAGCCCCACCACTTGGTAAATCAATCACCTGCAAATTAGTGTATGTTATTTTTATAAACTGCATGAATGCTATTCCTTGTGGGCAGAAACAAATAAACTGTTAACACAGTTAATGTCTCGCCTTTTTGTTATTTTGATAGTAAAATGCAAATGTTGAAATTAAAATAGCTTCAACATGTAAGTTATGCAAAATATTCAAAGTCAATGAACCATGACCAAAGTTACAGGGCCAAACAATCTCCATGGAAATGAGATGTGCCAATGCTAATACAACTGCATACTAAATATCATTGACCTACCACTAGGGGTTCCCCATAAACTGACCTAATCACAAACTAATACATGTAAACAAAGCAAAAGTTTCATAGTCAATAGACCATGACTGAGGGAGGGGCCAAATATTCTACATGGAAATGAGATGTGCAAATGCTAATACAACTGCATATGCAATATCTTTGACCTACCACTAGTGGTTCCCAATAAACTGACCTAATCACAAACTAATACATACATGTGAACTAAGCAAAAGTTTCAAAGTTAATAGATCTAGACCATGACTGAGGGAGTGGTGCCAAATAATCTCCATGGTAATGAGATGTGCTAATGCTAATACAACTGCATACCCACTAGTGGTTCCCCATAAACTGACCTAATCACAAACTAAACCATGTAAACTAAGCAAAAACCATGACTGAAGTTACAGGGCCAAACAATCTCCATGGAAATGAGATGTGCCAATGCTAATACAACTGCATACTAATATCATTGACCTACCACTAGGGGTTCCCCATAAACTGACCTAATCACAAACTAATACATGTAAACAAAGCAAAAGTTTCATAGTCAGTAGACCATGACAGAGAGGGTGGGGCCATATAATCTCCATGGAAATAAAATATATGTTAATGCTACTACAACTGCATACCCAATATCATCGACCTTCCACTAGTGGTTCCCCATAAACTGACCAATCACAAACTAATACATGTAAACTAAGCAAAAGTTTCAAAGTCTATAGACCATGACTGAGGATGCAGGGCCAAATAATCTCCATGGCAATGAGATGTGCCAATGCTAATACAACTGCATACCCAATATCACTTTCCACTTGTGGTTCCCCATAAACTGATCTAATCACAAACTAATACATTGTTGACACTGCAGCCGCTGCCGCTGGAAACAGCATACCTATGTCTCATTTATTGACTCCATCAAGGCTAGACAAAAAAGAAATGATGCATTGTTAATGTATTAATGTTTGTTTCCTTGGTGGTAACCACAATAGCTGTATCCCCCAAAAATGTGTTAAAAATAATGATAGAATGCCTTTTATAGAACATGTAGAATCCATCTCATTAACCTGTTATGTTTGTTTGAATTGCTCAACCATTTTTTCATAATACGGAACTATAAACAACTGTCATACAAGTGGGACATTTAGCTGGCTATAAAACCAAGTCTAACCCACCATTTTCTTCAGAAAATGCCTACACCAAGTCAGGAATATGACAATTGTTTTTCACTCCTTCTGTTGATTGATAATGCTTGATTTCGTCAGTTTTTATGGACTTCCCTTTTTTGAATTTACCTTGGAGTTTGGTATTTTTGTTATATTTTTTTCGTAATAATGTTATTTGATTAATAACCAGCAAACACATATGGAATGGCATTTTTGAAATTGCTTGTACAATATAATTTTTTTACCTGCTATTATTAGATGATTTAAGTCAAAGATATCTGGAAGGACACATTAAAAATCCTTAAAATTACAAAGGATGCTCATTTCTTTACTCCAGTATCAAATTATGGAAATTTTTAAAAGCAAACTTGAAGATTTGGTTAGGAAGTTTGGCTGTACCTGTTGAGTTCTAATTTTTACTGCGATGTTGTTTATAAACCCAGAAATTTAGGTATGATCCATGTAAACTAAATGATCCTTTGAATAAACTTTTTTTAAAGGTAATCAATTTAACCATCAGTAAAATCTTTAAATATTATTTTTATTGCTATTAACATTGATTTTGTTTTTGAGAAATGAGAACTTATGATCCTATATCAAATTGATACTGTTTACTTGTATTTTTTTTAATTGAACAAGGTCATGCATTTTTAGATGTTTTACACTAAATCCTTTGGATGTGTAATGATTGACACTTAGTCTGGGAAATCATGATTTATTTGTTAGTTGTAATTGGCTTTGAACTAGCTTTCAGTAACTGGGAATACTCTTATTTTGGTGCTTTGAGTCTATTTTTGCAATGTTATTTATTTTAGTGCATCCTGCCTATCTATTGAGTTAAGCCCATTGCAACTGATTACTAGAGTTTGTTCTTAACCCCTGTCCCAGGTTAGGGAAGGGTTGAGCGCTCACAAACATGTTTAACCTTGCCAAATTCTTTATGTGTCTATCCCATATCAGGAGGCGGTAGTTCAGCGGTTGTCGTCGGTTGATGTCTGTACTATTTGCTTTTCGTAAATTATTTTTTTAAAGATTAGGCCGTTAGTTTTCTCAATTGAATTGTTTCACATTTTCATGTCAGCCTTTTATAGCCAACAATATGGTATGTTTTTTTTTATTATAGAAGGCCTTACGATTGACTATAATTGCTTACATCTACTTCATTTCACTTTTGGTGGATAGTTGTCTCCTTGGCAATAATACCACATGTTCTTATTCTAATATTGAGTTCCTGTATAACACAGAAAGAGGTTTCAACTTTTTGATCCCCAATAGATAACTTTCCATTAAAGCTGTTACTGTATGACATTTTAAGTCTCAACAGATAGACAAAGTGATTACTACAGGGCATCCATTGAACGTCATCAGAGCACTAACTAACTCGGATGGAGAGTTGTCTCATTGGCACTCATACCACATCTTCTTATATCTATATCGTACCCTGATTATTAATAAAATATAGTGTCAATAAATATTACTTTAATTGGTTTTGGCACTCTAACAACTTCCATAGCATGGATAACATCTAAACTAATGAACTCTCCATCAAACATGGTTCGTGCCTACAAGATAAAAAGCTAAATCAGGGAGCATAAGAAGTAGATTCTCATCCTTACAAATCTAAATTTGCTATGATCTAAATTTCAACTTTTTTTGCTTGCAGAAGACTTTTTTTTGTATTCCAATGAAAACTTTTTTGACATAATTCACCAAAACTAGTGATAAAATACTAGAAACATGCAAAAGTTATCCCCTTAGCAGATATAGGTATAAAATGATTCAACTAGAGGCGTCAATGAGATAAAGTAAATCAATAATATGTGAGCTGCGTTGGATAGAAATTGACCTTATGCAAATGAATATCAAGACATATGTTAACTTTTTGGGGGTTGCAAAAATCTCTATGCAAAGTCTATAACTGTTGGAAAATTGAGTTGATATAAGAACCCCTCAAAACAGACCAAAATTCATCTTTTATTTCGTATTTGAATGTTCCAAAATCAATCAAAGTTTTATACATGTACATGTTAACATGCACTTGCATAAGGTCGATTTCTATCCGACGCTGCTCATATTATCTGAATCAAATAAACTTCAATCAATTGAATAAGGGTAAGAAGTACTACTGTACCCTTGACAAATGCATTATCTTGACAAACTGAGCACATATCTTTCATTTTCTTGAGAAATCAGTGGGACTGGGACTATTTTTTTTGTTGGAATTTCTCTCAATCCAATATTTGAGGATCTGGATAGGGGTCCTTTATTTCTTTCTCATTCATTTTTTTTAAATTCTTTTTGCCCATTATTCTCTATACCTTAAATATTAAACAACCTATTATTCACTATCCTTTATATTTTTGGCCCTTTATTCTGCACTTTTTGCCAATTAAACCCCATCCAGACCCTCATACTTTGGTGGTTGATTGAAAAAATTTTCTCAACATTTGTATCCAGGGTTTAAGAAGAAAGTGTATTTCATCATAATAATGCAGAGAATATGTACCACATCACTACACATAATAATGATAATAATAACTAATAATTCAGAAATTTCAAATAAGTTACCTCCAACTTTTTATTTATCTTGACAAATATCCTGTCTCCATTATCTGTTGTTATGGTAACTGCCTCATTAATACATCCACCGCCATGACTACCCTGTATATTTACTTTGGTGTGTAGTTCTTCCTCTATAACATCCTTTAACTCTTTGTTAGACATAACAGTTAAGATCTGTAATTATATAATACAATGTTTATTTAAAAGTTCATAACATAACACTATTGAGTTACAACAAAAAACATAGGTTGTTGTTATTGTAGATAAAAATACATGAGTATGTTCTTTGTTAAGTTGGTGTAAGTTGTTATGAGATGAATGTATACATAGAACGGAAAGTCAAAGAAAAAATATTACAGGACAAATAGTCACAATTCTGTTTTGACATTATTTTTCTTTGAATATTTATTAACAGAAAATTAACATAAATGGAGAATGTGTCCATGGGACACAGATGATGCCCGCACTTGCATATAACATTATAAAGGGGCATAACTTAAGAATGGTAAAAGTGACGCCACCCAAATTAGAACTTGATCTGAGTTTTGTGGTAATTGTGTAAAGGTTTCATAACATTTGGTTGAGTCAAACTAAAGTTAGAGGACAATGGAGGATGGAAACCAATTTCGGGACATACGTACAGACGGACGGACAAGGGTTAACCTTAATGCCCTGTCTGCTACGGCGAGGAAGAGCATAAAAAAAGATGATTTGATTAACACCAACATTGCTAATCAAATCAGTTGCTGGACCATGACCGTACCTTGAGGGCAGTAAATTAAAACCATACTAACTAAATTGTTATACACATCAAGGATTTGTATAGTAAGAAGTGTACACATATATGCACTTTCACGGTACTACAATTTGTCAATACATTCGTTCATTTTTTAATTCAATGTATATCAATTTTTAAAAAATTCTGTGGACCAACAAAATCTAAAATCTTGATAATATAAAAATATCTGCCAATTTTTATCATTTTCACTATGTATCATTTGTATTTTTGGCTTATCATGCTGTTAATTTCAACAGCTCATATCTAGAATACAAAAATAGTTACCCCCTTTTTTTATTTTATTTTCTGGTATATTTTTATAAGCAGAATCCTTATGTGAAATTAAAAAATTCTGTGGAGTAGTTAATTATGTACTTTTTCTCTTGGTAGATTCCTCCTTTATCGATCCACCCATGTGTCACAGTATTAAAAGCCCTTAATTTCACTAGATTAAGATTAAAATTCTATAACAAAAAGGGTTATATACATTCCTTCATAAAATATTATTGTCCTAAAAATATACAGAGATGTCAACACCATAATTGAATTCTATTTACACCTATTACTGCAAGTTAAATATTTACACAATACATATTAAATTCATATATATATACACATATAATCTCGATTTAATCCCTGATGAGATAAAAGTTTAAAAACTTTGAAAACTTGGAGTTTGTTTATATATAAATCTATTTCCTTGAATCATTGTCTGGTACTTGATGGAGCACAGTTTTCTGCCTTTTTTTTCTATCTTTATTATTTTATTATGTACACTTTGCCTTAACTTGGATATCAAGATATTTTGTAACCAGTGTAATAGCAGCTTGTAAACGGTTGAAAATGTGTTTAGTTATAATCTAGGTGTTAACTACACGATTTTGACACCTTGTCCCACTCTAAAACACGATTTTGAGAAATTCTACACGAAAAATTTATTGGTTCCTGATTTTGAACTTTTCTTAAGTGAGACAATGGTGATCGGCCAATCAAAATGAATGTTTCCTGTGATTATATTACAGCCAATCATAATCGATGTTTCTCATAACTATGAGGCATTGCAAACATGGAAAATTGGAACTTGTTTTGAACTTTTGAGTTGTAACACTCTGTATGTCAGAATTGTAAAATTAAAAAAATCTCGATCATGGTAGAGAAATTTTCATCTCCAAGAAGGTTTTTATACAGCTTAAGAAGAAAAGTGTGGCTGCTTGACAAATTCAATGATCGGTATATCACAAGTCATGTCTATTGTGAAGTCTGAAAATTACCAATAAAAAAAGTTAGGGTCGTGGCGATAAAATGAGGGTTGGTCGGGAAACTGTAAGCACACATATTTTTTGTTTGGCCACATTCAGCATAAGAACAGATTACTTTAAGCACAGCGTTTTCCCATTCACATTTGTACTGTGGAATTCACTTCCACAAAACATGATCAGCATTAACCATGTAAACTCTTTGGATCTAAAGTCAGTACATTTAGACATCTACCCTGTTTGTAAATATATAAATGTGTTTATTTAAAAAAAATTTTGCACAAAATTATTTTTGATTATTGCACTCATAAAATTGTTTTCTTTTAATAAGTGTCTGTTTGCTATGCTCTGACGTATAGTCATCAAGGTGCTGATACATTGTCGTATGATGTAGATTGGAAATAATTCTGACATTTTGTGCTGCATTTTCCCAGAAAAACCCAAAAACAAATATGACCCTTCTTTTCCTACTTATCAGAGACATATAATACAAGAGATTCGCAACTCGGCGAAATCCTGTAAAAACATGCGGCCACTAGTTAAACCTCGCAAGATCTCCTTAGGTAATAAAAGTCATTAATAAAAGTATTAAAAGTACTCGAAGTAAGGACGAATGTTTAAGCATAACTTAAACTGTTTCAGTGTTAAATTTATCATAATTAATTAAATAATTTGAGTTCATATATAATTATTTATTTTAATGTAATTTTGATTTTAGATTTGTATTATTGAAAAAGAGACATAATTTGATATTGTATTAAAAAAAAACTTATATTAAATAATTAACACTTGCTAAATTGTGTCAGAGTTCATTTTATTTGATAGTTTCATAATGGGTTTCTATTGAATATACACCTGTCTCGGAGACATAATTTCACAGTGTGACATGTATATTAGGTTTGAATTATTCGAAGACCAGGTAAATCACGAACATGTTATAAATAATGAGTTTTAATTGACACCTTGTAAACAAGAAGTTGTCACACCACAGGTGTCCACACTCTTTCCAAAAATACAATTCACAAAATGTAAAATTAATTAAAATGGGAAAGAACTTAATTTATTTGTTAATTAATTGTTAATCATGATAGGCTTTGTTTTTTATTCTTGATATTTATAAATTATTAAAATTTTATTTATTTTTATATTTATCATTAATTGGGCTTGCATTGTGTTTTTTCTGTAGGATTGTCGGTAAATGTTTGATTTCTAAGTGTTGTTTGACAGTTTCATCATAGGCTTGCATTGAGTTGTTTTTTAAATGATTGTCGGTAAATTTATGGTTTCTTCATGTTCGAAGTGTGTATTGAGAATTAATATTTAAGAAAATTACAATTAATTTCTCATTTGAATAAAGCTTCATTCATGTGCACGCAATATGGAAAATTCCGATTTTATCTCGTGGGATGACAATCTAAATAGTTACGACTTAGATACACTCCAAGTTGAATAAACTGATGACGAACTCTTTGTTGATAGTGAAAGTGACGAAGACATAAGCGAGAGACCCACCAACAAAAACAATTGACAATACTGCATACATAGATGGATATGTGTGTCCTCGAAGCAACAAAAAATCTATAAAAAAACACAACATTGAAGTGGGAGCCGAGGTCATACATCAAAGCAACATGGAAGACACTATTTAAAAAGTATTTTATAACCTTATTTCCACGAGACAATCATTTATAGTGGTTTTTGTCGAGCCTCCGACTTTTGTCGAAAAAGCGAGACATAACGATCCTACATTCAGTCGTCGGCGTCGTCGTTGTTGTTGTCGGCGGCGGCGTCCACAAATATTCACTCTGTGTTTAAAGTTTTTGAAATTTTAATAACTTTCTTTAACTATCCTGGATTTCTACCAAACTTGGACAGAAGCTTGTTTATGATCATAAGATAATATTCAAAAGTAAATTTAAAAAAAAAAAAAAATCCATTTTTTCCGTATTTTACTTATAAATGGACTTAGTTTTTTTTCTGCCAGGAAACATTACATTCACTCTGTGGTTAAAGTTTTTGAAATTTTAAAAACTTTCTTAAAACTATCCTGGATTTCTACCAAACTTGGAAAGAAGCTTGTTTATGATCATAAGATAGTATCCAAAAGTAAATTTTGTAAAAAAAAAATTCCATTTTTTCCGTATTTTACTTATAAATGGACTTAGTTTTTCTGCCAGTTAACATTACATACAGTCTGCAGTTTAAGTTTTTAAAACATTTTTTAGATTCATAAACTATCCTGGATTTTTACCAAAATTGGACAGAAGCTACTTACAATCAAAAGATAGTATAGAGAGGAATATTTTTATTAATTTTTTTCCTCATTTTTGTTGAGCCTGCGATTAAGAGCAAAAGTAGGCGAGACTCTGGGTTCCGCGGAACCCTTACGAATTTTTGTCTTTTAATCATTTGTAGTGGTTTTTGTCTTTTTATTCTGGGGTAAAGAGATGGCAGTTTAAAAGTAAGATTGTTTATGTGTATACACCATTGAACCGTGTTGAAATGTCCTCAATACGATTTTAATCTAAAAATGAATTAGGTTCATGTTTTGAATGAGAAGCGTAATCTGACACGACAACAGATGCATGAAGCTCATTCACAATATTACGACCAGCAGAAGGTTTCCTTTACTAGGAAAATTTACTCCTTTTATTTAATTTACTGCATTCGTTCATCTTTGGCACCCTAAAAAGAAGAAAAAAAACAATGACTTCAGAATAGGAGAAAATAAACAACTTTTCCATAAACAGAATGAAAAATGAATAAATTGCCTAACAAAATGCAGGCTATAAATTTCATAGTGCACATAAATGAAGGACTGATTTAAGGAAATTTGTCCATGAACAATTTCAATATTTAGCCAGTTTAATCCAAAAAAAAAAGAAAAGAAAAAAAAAATTGGGAGTAATCAAGGATTTGTATCACTATTCAAATCCTTGGAGTAATATATATCCCCATAATATGACATATTTATTTGTAAATTTCTAGTTTTGACGAAACAGATTGATAAAATTAGCATAGCTGGCTTTGTGTATAAATAACAAAATAATAGTCACCTTTGTTGATGTTTTTAGAAATTACTGTTGGATCAAATTTTACGAAACTGGTCTTATTTTCACGACATAACATCTGAGAGTAATATAGCCCCATACAATTGAATATTTATTCGCACATTTCCAAGTTTTACGAGATAAAACGATAGTACCAGCACAGCTGGCTTCGGGTATCAATAAGAAAAAATCGCCACATTTGTTGAAGAAAAAAAACACTATTGGATCAAATTTTACGAAAATAGTCTTATTTTCACGAAACAACATTTGGGAGAATTATTGCCCCATAAAATTATATATTTATTAGCATATTTCCAAGTTTTAAGAAAAAAATTGGGAGATCAAATGGTGTCTACGGCAATAGGAGGTGAAGTAAAATGGGCTGAGTTTTAACTTTGTTTGTATTTGATTAATCTCATCATTCGAACACATTTAACAATAAAAAAATATTAGAATTAGTTTTTTGTAACTTTTAAATATACTTGCATGCTTTAGCTGTGAAAGGTATCGGCATTATCCATTAGAAAAATCGTGAGGCGTAGAACCCTTTTCACAACAATAGCGAGTTTTTACCCATAAATCCATGGGAATAATCGGCTTTCCGGTGGCCACGTCATTTCATTGGCTGTTATATAGACTCTACTAGAGTTGCGAATCTCTTGTATTATATGTCTCTGTACTTATATATTCTGAGTTTTCATCTATTTAAATCTAACTTTTGTTCTGTGGTCTCTTGTTCATGTAGTCCATTTAGACTAACCAATCTTAAAGTTGGAACTGATGCAAACTCAATGAGACCAGTCGTAAATATCCTCAAATAAGGTATAATCCACTAACTAATGGTTATTCCTGACCTGAATAACGTTAGCTGTTATCAATATCAGGTTAGGATAGAAATATAATTAATATGGATGGCTTGGATGTCAACTCAATTTGACAAATTAAAACATATTAATAAGTGCTTTAAGACAAAAGTTACAAACTGAAGTATTAAGAAAAAGGTAAGAACATCTTAACCTTGGAAACTGTAAGCATTAGATGATTTGTTAAGTTTCCTACCTCTGAAAACAACAAAAGGAATCTCTTTTGATTAAAGATAATTCCAAAGAGTCCCGAAAGTCAAAATAGCGGGAAATATGTAATCTGACATTAGTATCGGAAATGCTTTCCGGAAACAAAGATGAATTGGTCTAGCGGGTGAACCGACTCAGTTAAGCGGAATATTATATAATAAGCCCTTTCACAGTTATTGCAGTCATATTGAATAGGGGGCAGATTTTTTGTAATGGTGAGAATACTTTGAAGAATACGAGAAACATCATTGAAACAGAACACTTGCTTGGAAACATGCATAGAACGGTTTCCCGTACTTTCATACTATTTCCACCTCTACCCAAAAAAAACTGCCCTCTATTCAATATGACATCATTAATCGTTAAAGTGCCTATTTGGGGAGTTTGTGAGATTAGTTATTTAGGTTTGGACTACTCAAAAAAGGCAAATTTAATATTTGGACACTAAAATTACAGGAAATTTATATACGATCTGGGTAAACTTATCAATCCTTTAGATAACTTATTCTAAAAGGTTACCAATTCAACACTGTAATTAGATCTTTGAATAATTGTTTTTATTGGTATAAATATTGATTTTGTTATCAGTAAACTAAAATCATACTAATTAGTTTTGTTATACACATAGGCACTTTAATCATGTTTTCGGTCTACAATATGCCGCCAATACCTTTATCATGTTTATTTTTGCATTGCACAAGGTCATGTTTTTCTCTGACTGTTAATGACGTATTTATACTAAATCCATTGGATGTTGGATGTGTACTGATTGATATTTTAGTGTTAGATACATGATTTTTTTATTGGTTATTATTGGCTTTGAACATGTTGAACTAACTGTCAGTAACTGCGAGTACTCTCAGATCTGGACATAGCGTCCTTTTTGTTTTAGGGATGTGGGATGGATAAATACCCTGCCACGTCCGGTCTGTGTTTTTGTTTGGATGTTCAGCTTTGTATCGATCTGATGAGTTTAGCCTTTTTCAACTAATATTTTTATAGTTTGTCGTTATGTTGTGCTGTTTCACCACTGGTTATGGGAGGGTTGAGCGCTCACAAACATGTTTAACCCCGCCACATTCTTTATGTGCCTGTCCCAAGTCAAGAGCCTGTAGTTCAGTGGTTGTCGTTGTTTCATGTCGGTTATATTTGTTTTTCGTATATTGTTTTGTTATAAATTTGGCCGTTAGTTTTTCTCAATTGAATTGTTTCATATTTTTTATGTCGGGACCCTTAGTCAACCATAAATTAAGTGTGTGTTCTCATGTACTATGATTTCATTGTTTTTAACAGATTTGAACCATTTATATATATGTCAAGTTAGTATATCTAAGGAACGACTATACGGTATGGTTTTTTTTCTCATTGACGAAGGCCGTACGGTTGCCTATAATTGCTTAGATCCATTTAAATTGAACTTTGGTGGATAGTTGTCTCGTTGGCAATCATACCTCATCTCCTTATTTTTATAATGTCTGTCAAATATTAAGTGTGTGTTCTCATGTCCTATGTTGTCATTGTTTTAACAGATTCGAACCAAATTTATATATATAGATATAAGAAGATATGGTATGAGTGCCAATGAGACAACTCTCCATCCATGTCACAATTTGTAAAAGTAAACCATTATAGGTCAAAGTACGGCCTTCAACACGGAGCCAAGGGCCCCCAAAATGACTAGTGTAAAACCATTCAAACAGGAAAACCAACGGTCTAGTCTATACATATAAAAAACAAATATATGCAGATTAAAGAAAATAAAAATAAAAGCATAACACATTAATGATTGAAAAAAAATCTTGTACCTAGCTGTAAACATATGACCGATCATGACCATGTTACATGGTGTAGTTTTTTTTTAAATTGAACTTGAAAAAAAAATGTTTGTCCCTAAAAAAATCTACTCCCCTTTTCCCCAAAAAAGATTAATGGTCGATGCCTAAATACATAATGCGTCCAGTTATAAAAAGACAAATCTGTTAAGCGAATACAAGGTGTGTCGCCGTGACATGGCAATCAACTCCTGCTACACACCCATCATCTCTTATATAAATATAAGAAGATGTTGTATGAGTGCCAATGAGACAACTCTCCATCCAAGTCACAATTTGTAAAAGAAACCATTATAGGTCAAAGTACGGCCTTCAACACGGAGCCTTGGCTCACACCGAACAGCAAGCTATAAAGGGCCCCAAAAATGACTAGTGTAAAACCCATTCAAACAGGAAAACCAACGGTCTAATCTATATAAAAAACGAGAAACGAGAAACACTAATGAACCACATCAACAAACGACAACCACTGAACATCAGGTTCCTGACTTAGGACAGGTGCAAACAAATGCAGCGGGTTTAAACGTTTTAATAGGCGCCAACCTTTACCCTACCTGAAACAATAGTGTAACATCACAACATATATGCATGATTTCAAAGCTATACCCAGTAGAAAGTGTTAAAGCCATGAACACGGAAAAACGGTGATAATCAAAAGAATTGTAGTGATCATACAGCATCTATTCTTATTCTATGTTGGATCTATGATAATTGTTTTCCTGTTCGGAAATCGGCAGAAACATTACAAGTCTTACCGGAAAAACTTTCATTTTATTGTAAAAAAAATGGAATATAACTGTTTAATACTGACAAGACAAAATTGCCGTTTTCAGAAATGGTTGGCAACCGCTTTTTCTTTGACAACCAGGAGCTGAAAATTGTAAATTCATATATCTGCTTAGGCATGTTGCTAAATTTCAATAGACAGTTCTTGCACTCACAGAAAAGGATTTCTCAACAATGAGCAATTAAGGACACTTTCTTCCTTACTTGACACTCTCAATCGAGTTTATATTGAACATTCAAGCATGTTTATTGTTCAACAGTATATGGTGGCCTCTATACTTATATAATCGTTTGAAATTTTGGGATTTCATCGAGCCAATGACAAAGAACTCGTCCATAATCGTTTCTGTCGTTTTGTATTACAGCACATGGACTTGAGTTTACATGTGTAGGTAAAGTTAGTATCTTTGGTTTGCTTGATTGCTAGATGAACAATGAAATCATTATTATCTAAGGTACTACCTTCCTTTGGGCGGCGGCATCAATAGTTAAGCAGAGAAAATCAAATCAAAAGTAGGGACAGTATGATATAAACATTGTGAAACCTGTTTTACAAATCAGTTTAATAATATGTTTTCAATCTAATCTCAATCTATATCAAACAAACCTACAACATGATTGTGAATTAGCTTATAAGTGACACTAGATTTTAAATTTAAATTGATAACATATTTTTAAACGTTAAACGGTAAATTGCTTGACTATGCTACTGAGTATTTGTTAGAAGGTAGCCAATATTGTGCATACACTTTTCAACAAACACTCGGCATTCCCATGGAAACCAACTGTGCCCCTCTTCTTGCCGATTTGTTCCTTTATTCATATAAGGCTGACTTCATACAGGAACTTCTTAGGAAGAAGAAAAATGAAGTTAGCAGTATCCTTTAACTTTACTTTCCGCTATATAGATGATTTTCTCTCACTAAATAATTCAAAATTTGGTGACTATGTTGAACGCATCTATCCCATCAAACTTGAGATAAATGATACAACATATACATATCTTGACTTACATCTAGAAATTGACAATGAGGGTCGGTTGAAAACAAAACTTTACGACAAAAGAGATGATTTCAGCATCCCAATTGTGAACTTTCCATTTCTATGTAACAACATTCCAGCAGCGGCAGAATACGGAGTACATATCTCCCAGTTGATACGATATTCCAGGGTATCTATTTCTTATCATAATTTCAGTGATGGAGAGTTGCTGCTTACAAGGAAGCTATTAAACCAAGAGTTCGAAGTGGTAAAGTTTAAATCACCCCTTTGTTAATTTTACGGACGCCATCACAAGTTTGTTGACCGTTATGGAATGTCTGTTTAACAGATTACGACGGATATGTTCCAATTTTCGTAATTACAATCTCATCCCCTTTTCCCCGAATGTGACCTACTGAATAACACTTATCACCGGATTGTACACACATGAGCAACACGACGGGTGTCACATGTGGAGCAGGATCTACTTACCCTTTCGGAACACCTGAGATCACCCCCCAGTTTTTTTGTTAGGGTTGTGTTGCTTAGTCTTTAGTTTTCTATGTTATGTTTTGTGTACTGTTATTTGTCTGTTGGTCTTTTTCTTTTGTTAGCCATGGCGTTGTCAATTTATTTTTGACTTGATGAGCTTGAATATCCGTTTGGTATCTTTCGCCTCTCTGTTGCATGTTTACCAAGTAAGAAAGCAACAACAAAACAATATAAAGTACAGGCGTGCTAGACAATTACAGAACAACATCAAGACAGATGAAAGCAATAAAATACAAAACGAAACTATGACAGAAAACAAAGGACAATAGTGCAAAGAAAAATATAAAGCAAACACTTCAGATAACCGGAACGTCATGTATAACGATGGTGGAGATGGAAAATGACAGGACGGAGACTTCAGGAAAGAATGGGAAAGAAACTAGAGGCGCTACAGAGCCTGTGGCGCTCATCTTGGTATATGTGCAAATTCAACAAAGGACACTCTCGACATTGTAGACAAGACTATAATTCATGACAAAAACTCTGTTTTGTTGACCTTGTATTGCTGACCATTTAGTCTGTTTAGTTTCTCTCTATCTTCTTTAGTTTTTGCTGAAAACAAAAAAAGAGGGTAAAATAAGTAATCATTTTAGGGCAATCACTCCTATATAAAAGACTGATAGTCTGCTAACTATATACGGTAGGCTAAATTTGACTTGTTAGTAGATCTTGCCTTACTGATAATTTTTGTGATTTGAAGTGTCTACTTATCTCTTATAATTTTATGATAGAAGGCAAAGCACAAAATAAAAATGGTAAAAATCGTCATTAAAGGGCAATAACTCCAATAAGGAGTCGTAGGACGATTTCCACTATGTTGTCTTAATTGTAGATCTTGTCTTGCTGGTCATTTTTGATTTTTAAGTTTCTATCTATCTATTATAATTTTTAAGATATAAGGCAAAACGCAAAATAATGGTGAAAATCATCATCAAAGGGCAATAACTCTTAAAAGGAGTCAACTGACGATTTCGACCGTGCAGACTTATTTGTACAACTTGTCTTGCTGATCACTTTTGCAATTAAAGTTTCTCTCTATCTATAATAGTTTTCAAGATAATAGGCAAAAAAGAAAAAAAATGGTAAAATTTGTCATTTAAGGGCAATAACTCCTATAAGAAGTCGTCTGACAGTTTAGACGTATATAAACAATTGGTAGAGGTCAACATTCTGAACATTTTTGCCCTTGTCAGATGTTCTCTATTCATAACAGTTTTCAAAATAATAGACACAACTTGCATTTTTACTCTATGTTCTATTTTTTGCCATGGTGGCAATGTTTTTTGGCAGGCGGGGTCATCGGACACAGTATATAAACTAGATACCCCAATAATGATTGTGGCTAAGTTTGGTTAAATTTGGCCCAGTAGTTTCAGAGGAGAAGATTTTTGTAAAAGTTTACGGACTTCGACGGACGACGGACGCCAAGTTATGAGAAAAGCTCACTTGGCCTATTGGGCCAGGTGATCATGAGCTAAAAAGGAATTGGAAAAAAATGGAGTAGGAAAAAGATGAAAGCAATCGAAAGGACTTAAGCAAAGAAGATACTAGGGGAATGGACTGGAACAAAGATCACATTTATTTAGAACAATAGAATTTAACAGATTTCATAGAAACATAATGGGACATTGACCAAAACAGAACAGACGAATGGGAGAAAGATCATAATAGAACAGCAAAATTGAACAGAGAATATAATAATAGAACAATAAGGACCAAAACAGCCTAACAGGCGAATGGGAAAAAGATCACAACAGAACAGCAGAATTGAACAGGGATCATACAAGAACAGCAGAAAAGAAAAACGGATGATCACAGGGAAATGGAACAGGGGCCAAACCAGAACAACAGAAAAAACCAGATGATCACAGGGGAATGGAACAGTGGCCAAACCAATCACAGGGGAATGGAACAGTGGCCAAACCAGAAAATCAGAAAAGAAAAACAGATAAATACAGAGAAATGGAAGAGGAGCCAAACAAGAACAACATAAAAGAAAAAAAAAAACAAATGATCACAGGAGAATGGAACAGGGACCAAACCAGAACAACAGAAAAGAAAAACAGATGATGACAGAGCAATGGAACAGGAGCCAAACCAGAACAAATACCATAACACAGCGTGATATTAAAATAGAAGAATGGAATACGGCAGATAGAAATACCAGGGAATAGAACTAGAGCCTGTGTCCCTCACCTGTATCTACTGTGTTTTTGGAAATCATGTAAAATAAGGTTAAAATCATAATAAATAGTATTAGATAGCCTAATAATGATTGAGGTCAAGTTTGGTTTAATTTGGCCCAGTAGTTAAATTAAAAGCAGGTCATCCTATTTTAGTCTTACAATAGTTACTGAAGACCCCTTATCATTACTTAAATTAGTTTTCAAGTTGTGACCATTTGAAATTGTTTTTGTTTTTACAATTCCCCTTAGCGTTCTATAGTAAACCCCTATGTTATATTTTAGCCATGGCTGCCACGTTTGTTGGATGACAGGGTCATCGGATACATTTTTCAATTAAGATACCCTATTGAAAAAGTGGCTAAGTTTAATTCTATTTGGCCCAGTAGATTAAATGGAGAAGATTTTTGTAAAAGATTACAAAAATTTACGAAAAATTGATTATAAAGAGCAATAACTCCTTAAGGGGTCAATTGACAATTTTGATTATATCGACTTATTTGTAGATCGTACTTTGCTGAGCATTTTTATTGCTGTTTAAAGTTTATCTCTATCTATAATAATATTTAAGATAATAACCAAAAACTGCAAAATTTCCTTAAAATTACCAATTCAGGGGCAGCAACCCAACAACGGGTTGTCTGATTAACCCCAAAATGACTAGTGTAAAACCATTCAAACAGGAAAACTAACGGTCTAATCTATACATAAAAAAAAATTATTTGTAGATTAAAGAAAATAAAAATAAAAGCATAACACATTAATGATTAAAACAAATCTTGTACCTAGCTGTAAACATATGACCGATCATGACCATGTTACATGGTGTAGTTTTTTTTTAATTGAACTTGAAAAAAAAAATGTTTGTCCCTAAAAAAAATCTACTCCCCCTTTTCCCCAAAAAAGATTAATGGTCGATGCCTAAATACATAATGCGTCCAGTTATAAAAAGACAAATCTGTTAAGCGAATACAAGGTGTGTCGCCGTGACATGGCAATCAACTCCTGCTACACACCAATCATCTCTTATATAAATATAAGAAGATGTTGTATGAGTGCCAATGAGACAACTCTCCATCCAAGTCACAATTTGTAAAAGAAACCATTATAGGTCAAAGTACGGTCTTCAACACGGAGCCTTGGCTCACATCGAACAGCAAGCTATAAAGGGCCCCAAAAATGACTAGTGTAAAACCCATTCAAACAGGAAAACCAACGGTCTAATCTATATAAAAAACGAGAAACGAGAAACACTAATGAACCACATCAACAAACGACAACCACTGAACATCAGGTTCCTGACTTAGGACAGGTGCAAACAAATGCAGCGGGTTTAAACGTTTTAATAGGCGCCAACCTTTACCCTACCTGAAACAATAGTGTAGCATCACAACATATATGCATGATTTCAAAGCTATACCCAGTAGAAAGTGTTAAAGCCATGAACACGGAAAAACGGTGATAATCAAAAGAATTGTAGTGATCATACAGCATCTATTCTTATTCTATGTTGGATCTATGATAATTGTTTTCCAGTTCGGAAATCGGCAGAAACATTACAAGTCTTACCGGAAAAACTTTCATTTTATTGTAAAAAAAAAATGGAATATAACTGTTTAATACTGACAAGACAAAATTGCCGTTTTCAGAAATGGTTGGCAACCTGTTATCAACCGCTTTTTCTTTGACAACCAGGAGCTGAAAATTGTAAATTCATATATCTGCTTAGGCATGTTGCTAAATTTCAATAGACAGTTCTTGCACTCACAGAAAAGGATTTCTCAACAATGAGTAATTAAGGACACTTTCTTCCTTACTTGACACTCTCAATCGAGTTTATATTGAACATTCAAGCATGTTTTTTGTTCAACAGTATATGGTGGCCTCTATACTTATATAATCGTTTGAAATTTTGGGATTTCATCGAGCCAATGACAAAGAACTCGTCCATAATCGTTTCTGTCGTTTTGTATTACAGCACATGGACTTGAGTTTACATGTGTAGGTAAAGTTAGTATCTTTGGTTAGCTTGATTGCTAGATGAACAATGAAATCATTATTATCTAAGGTACTACCTTCCTTTGGGCGGCGGCATCAATAGTTAAGCAGAGAAAATCAAATCAAAAGTAGGGACAGTATGATATAAACATTGTGAAACCTGTTTTACAAATCAGTTTAATAATATGTTTTCAATCTAATCTCAATCTATATCAAACAAACCTACAACATGATTGTGAATTAGCTTATAAGTGACACTAGATTTTAAATTTAAATTTATAACATATTTTTAAACGTTAAACGGTAAATTGCTTGACTATGCTACTGAGTATTTGTTAGAAGGTAGCCAATATTGTGCATACACTTTTCAACAAACACTCGGCATTCCCATGGAAACCAACTGTGCCCCTCTTCTTGCCGATTTGTTCCTTTATTCATATGAGGCTGACTTCATACAGGAACTTCTTAGGAAGAAGAAAAAAGAAGTTAGCAGTATCCTTTAACTTTACTTTCCGCTATATAGATGATGTTCTCTCACTAAATAATTCAAAATTTGGTGACTATGTTGAACGCATCTATCCCATCAAACTTGAGATAAATGATACAACATATACATATCTTGACTTACATCTAGAAATTGACAATGAGGGTCGGTTGAAAACAAAACTTTACGACAAAAGAGATGATTTCAGCATCCCAATTGTGAACTTTCCATTTCTATGTAACAACATTCCAGCAGCGGCAGAATACGGAGTACATATCTCCCAGTTGATACGATATTCCAGGGTATCTATTTCTTATCATAATTTCAGTGATGGAGAGTTGCTGCTTACAAGGAAGCTATTAAACCAAGAGTTCGAAGTGGTAAAGTTTAAATCACCCCTTTGTTAATTTTACGGACGCCATCACAAGTTTGTTGACCGTTATGGAATGTCTGTTTAACAGATTACGACGGATATGTTCCAATTTTCGTAATTACAATCTCATCCCCTTTTCCCCGAATGTGACCTACTGAATAACACTTATCACCGGATTGTACACACATGAGCAACACGACGGGTGTCACATGTGGAGCAGGATCTACTTACCCTTTCGGAACACCTGAGATCACCCCGTGTTTTTTTGTTAGGGTTGTGTTGCTTAGTCTTTAGTTTTCTATGTTATGTTTTGTGTACTGTTATTTGTCTGTTGGTCTTTTTCTTTTGTTAGCCATGGCGTTGTCAATTTATTTTTGACTTGATGAGCTTGAATATCCGTTTGGTATCTTTCGCCTCTCTGTTGCATGTTTACCAAGTAAGAAAGCAACAACAAAACAATATAAAGTACAGGCGTGCTAGATAATTACAGAACAACATCAAGACAGATGAAAGCAATAAAATACAAAACGAAACTATGACAGAAAACAAAGGACAATAGTGCAAAGAAAAATATAAAGCAAACACTTCAGATAACCGGAACGTCATGTATAACGATGGTGGAGATGGAAAATGACAGGACGGAGACTTCAGGAAAGAATGGGAAAGAAACTAGAGGCGCTACAGAGCCTGTGTCGCTCATCTTGGTATATGTGCAAATTCAACAAAGGACACTCTCGACATTGTAGACAAGACTATAATTCATGACAAAAACTCTGTTTTGTTGACCTTGTATTGCTGACCATTTAGTCTGTTTAGTTTCTCTCTATCTTCTTTAGTTTTTGCTGAAAACAAAAAAAGAGGGTAAAATAAGTAATCATTTTAGGGCAATCACTCCTATATAAAAGACTGATAGTCTGCTAACTATATACGGTAGG
This sequence comes from Mytilus californianus, assembly GCF_021869535.1. NCBI lineage: Eukaryota > Metazoa > Mollusca > Bivalvia > Mytilida > Mytilidae > Mytilus > Mytilus californianus. The sequence goes on along the minus strand of NW_026262734.1, from coordinate 29,494,173 downwards.
CTAAATTTGACTTGTTAGTAGATCTTGCCTTACTGATAATTTTTGTGATTTGAAGTGTCTACTTATCTCTTATAATTTTATGATAGAAGGCAAAGCACAAAATAAAAATGGTAAAAATCGTCATTAAAGGGCAATAACTCCAATAAGGAGTCGTAGGACGATTTCCACTATGTTGTCTTAATTGTAGATCTTGTCTTGCTGGTCATTTTTAATTTTTAAGTTTCTATCTATCTATTATAATTTTTAAGATATAAGGCAAAACGCAAAATAATGGTGAAAATCATCATCAAAGGGCAATAACTCTTAAAAGGAGTCAACTGACGATTTCGACCGTGCAGACTTATTTGTACAACTTGTCTTGCTGATCACTTTTGCAATTAAAGTTTCTCTCTATCTATAATAGTTTTCAAGATAATAGGCAAAAAAGAAAAAAAAAATGGTAAAATTTGTCATTTAAGGGCAATAACTCCTATAAGAAGTCGTCTGACAGTTTAGACGTATATAAACAATTGGTAGAGGTCAACATTCTGAACATTTTTGCCCTTGTCAGATGTTCTCTATTCATAACAGTTTTCAAAATAATAGACACAACTTGCATTTTTACTCTATGTTCTATTTTTTGCCATGGTGGCAATGTTTTTTGGCAGGCGGGGTCATCGGACACAGTATATAAACTAGATACCCCAATAATGATTGTGGCTAAGTTTGGTTAAATTTGGCCCAGTAGTTTCAGAGGAGAAGATTTTTGTAAAAGTTTACGGACTTCGACGGACGACGGACGCCAAGTTATGAGAAAAGCTCACTTGGCCTATTGGGCCAGGTGATCATGAGCTAAAAAGGAATTGGAAAAAAAAAAATGGAGTAGGAAAAAGATGAAAGCAATCGAAAGGACTTAAGCAAAGAAGATACTAGGGGAATGGACTGGAACAAAGATCACATTTATTTAGAACAATAGAATTTAACAGATTTCATAGAAACATAATGGGACATTGACCAAAACAGAACAGACGAATGGGAGAAAGATCATAATAGAACAGCAAAATTGAACAGAGAATATAATAATAGAACAATAAGGACCAAAACAGCCTAACAGGCGAATGGGGAAAAGATCACAACAGAACAACAGAATTGAACAGGGATCATACAAGAACAGCAGAAAAGAAAAACGGATGATCACAGGGAAATGGAACAGGGGCCAAACCAGAACAACAGAAAAAACCAGATGATCACCGGGGAATGGAACAGTGGCCAAACCAATCACAGGGGAATGGAACAGTGGCCAAACCAGAAAATCAGAAAAGAAAAACAGATAAATACAGAGGAATGGAAGAGGAGCCAAACAAGAACAACATAAAAGAAAAAAAAAACAAATGATCACAGGAGAATGGAACAGGGACCAAACCAGAACAACAGAAAAGAAAAACAGATGATCACAGAGCAATGGAACAGGAGCCAAACCAGAACAAATACCATAACACAGCGTGATATTAAAATAGAAGAATGGAATACGGCAGATAGAAATACCAAGGAATAGAACTAGAGCATGTGTCCCTCACCTGTATCTACTGTGTTTTTGGAAATCATGTAAAATAAGGTTAAAATCATAATAAATAGTATTAGATAGCCTAATAATGATTGAGGTCAAGTTTGGTTTAATTTGGCCCAGTAGTTAAATTAAAAGCAGGTCATCCTATTTTAGTCTTACAATAGTTACTGAAGACCCCTTATCATTATTTAAATTAGTTTTCACGTTGTGACCATTTGAAATTGTTTTTGTTTTTACAATTTCCCCTTAGCGTTCTATAGTAAACCCCTATGTTATATTTTAGCCATGGCTGCCACGTTTGTTGGATGACAGGGTCATCGGATACATTTTTCAATTAAGATACCCTATTGAAAAAGTGGCTAAGTTTAATTCTATTTGGCCCAGTAGATTAAATGGAGAAGATTTTTGTAAAAGATTACAAAAATTTACGAAAAATTGATTATAAAGAGCAATAACTCCTTAAGGGGTCAATTGACAATTTTGATTATATCGACTTATTTGTAGATCGTACTTTGCTGAGCATTTTTATTGCTGTTTAAAGTTTATCTCTATCTATAATAATATTTAAGATAATAACCAAAAACTGCAAAATTTCCTTAAAATTACCAATTCAGGGGCAGCAACCCAACAACGGGTTGTCTGATTCGTCTGAAAATATCAAGGCAGATAGATCTAAACCTGATAAACATTTTTATCCTGGTGAACATTTTTACCCAATGTCAGATTTGCTCTAAATGCTTTAGTTTCAGAGATATAAGCCAAAAACTGCATTTTACCCCTATGTTCTATTTTTAGCCATGTCGGCTATGTTGGTTGACAGGCGGGGTCACCGGACACATCTTTTAAACTAGATACCCTAATAATGATTGTGGCCAAGTTTGGATAAATTTGGGCCAGTAGTTTCCGAGGAGAAGATTTTTGTAAAAGTTAACGACGACGAAGGCGGACGACGGACGCCAAGTGATAAGAAAAGCTCACTTGGCCTTTTAGCCCGGGTGAGCTAATAAAAAGGAATTTATTAAACCATAGGAAGCAAATAACGATACTTATGATAATTTAAAACCAAAGGAATGGAGACATCGTCGCACAAAGAAACGAAGAAAAATATTTACAGTTTAAAGAACTTGGAACTCCGATAGAAAATTTGATTAACCTATTGTGTTTTAAATAAACTCATCATAGATACCAGGATTGAAAGTTGTAAGCCAGACAAGCGTTTCGTTTACAAAAGACTCATCAGTGACGCTCGAATAAAAAAAGTTAAAAAGGCCAAAGAAATATCACTTCAGATGAGAGATAAAACTCCATATACTTGTGCTCTTGGGATATTGCTATATAAGAAATATCAAAAGTTCAATATTGAGGCTCTTTAAATGATGAATTCATTTATTACCCGATCCCTACTTTCAATTGCTAGATGTAAGTCAAGATGTGATAAGTAAAACAACAAAAATACCCAACTCCAAGGAAAATTCTAAACGGAAAGTCCCTTATCAAATGGCAAAATCAAAAGCTCCAACACATCAAACGAATGGAAAACAACTGTTATATTCCTGACTTGGTACAGGCATTTACTTATGTAGAAAATGGTGGATTAAACCTGGTTTTATAGCTAGCGAAACTTCTCACTTGTATGACAGTTATATTGACAACAAGGTGTAAACAAAACATACAGACATAATCAAAATCAAAATGGCATAAAGACAAAGCACATAAGCAAACATGAATGACAAGAATACAAAAAATGACCATAGCACAATAACCAATGGCGCGATGCATAAGTACCGAGCTACGCCAAAAGGATATTACCAGAAAATGGACTAAACAGTAATGGTTAATAATTTACAAAGACAAATAAAAGAACACTGTAACACGCAATCAAGATGATAAACAACGCCAGTACCTAAATTCTATACCTTAAGACCATCATGTATTATTTGTAAAGTTGATACGGAATATTTATCAACAAGGTCTTGGTATCTTCCGATGAACTTTTTTAGAAAAAAGGACGTGACGTTCTTTGACATAACCCTGGTTCATCAACTTTCTTCTCAGACACTGGTGACGTTTTGTAAAGTCTGAGAAGCAGCTGCAAGCTCTTGAATACCGAATGAGTTGGGAAATGTATATCCCATATGCAGGTGAAGTTGGTATATTGCTACTAAGGTGGGGGAAAATGATAATTTCAAAATTAAAATCGTCTCGTTTGTCATAGACTCTGATACTGAGATGACTGCTTATGTCAAATTCGAGGTATAAGTCTGAAAATGAGGCGGATGAAGCAGTGTCGGTTGTTTCTTTAATTTCTAGTTCTGGAGGATATATAAATTGTACCCAATCAGATAAGTTTCGATTGTTAATGGAAAGAACATCATCAAAATATCTGAATGTGAAATTAAATGATCTGTCTTCTTTGGCCATCTTGTTTTTGACAAGTGTCTGAAGGAACTCCGACTCATATGAACATAAGAAGAGGTCGGCAAGGAGAGGCGCACAGTTCGTTCCCATAGGAATGCCGACAATTTGTTGAAAAAGTCTCTCTCCAAATTCAACAAATACGTTGTCAATAAGAAACTCCAGCATACTGATCACTTGTTCCTCTGTGTAGCATGTTTTACCTTTTTGTTCACTATTAACAAACTATGCCGTATGGTATCCCAAAGTAATAATTTTATGGCGTATGTTACCATTTTTATATTGAAAAGCATTGTGGATTATTTCTTTTAGACGATTTTTCAATTTTACATAGGGAATGGTGGTATACAGGGTGAAAATCAAAGGTTTTCATAGAACTAATTTCAGAGAAAGATCGAGATTTAGAAATATCCAAATTTTTTTTAGAATCCACATATGGTTAATACCACTACGCGGGTAAACAGTTTCACAGTATTTCTGAAGACCATCTTTCACTGCGGACAGAATTTTTGTCAATCTGATGGACAATTCCGTTGAAGAACATGCAGATAAGTCGGCAATGTACCGTTGTTTGTACGGAATTTTGTGAAGATTCGGGATCCAATACAAACAAGGTAAGTCCTCAGATTTTCTGTTCAATGTTATGTTCATTGAAGCCATGAAGGGCTTATGATTCGCCAAAATCTCATCCTTGTCAAATGATAAGTTTTTGTATGTGGGATTACCTGAGTGCTCATTTATTCATATTTTTTTCACAGGACACTCGTAGTAGTACGATTTACACACAAAGACAATATTATTTGAAGCTTTGTCCGCAGGAACAACAACATATTTATCGTGAAGAAATGATAAACATTTCACAGCTTCTTTATCTCTGAAAACGGACTTTGGTCGATCATTCACAAAATTTTTCAACTGATGAGACCTGATTGTTTTAACCCATTCTGACAAAGTGTCCTGTTCAACTTCTTCTCGTTTATCCCATGCTCTGGCGTAGTCCTCAATGGAATCCATGAACTTGGTCTAACTTTAGCTGTGGTATCAGTGGATCTTTGGGTAAGATGCGACCAACCGTTACAACAAAGCTTTGAATAATTCAGGGAGAATTAAGACATCATCTTTTTAGCGAAACGTGAAGATAAAGAGAAACACTTGTTTCTTTTTTATTCTTCTTGAGAAACCCCTATATGCAGTCCACCTAATACGTATAAATGGAATTTTTTTCGGAATCAATGTGACGTTCAAATAAAATAAACCAGCTTTGATATGAAGTGATATATAAACGTTGACCCTTCACTGGTCGTTGAATTACTATTGGGTTTTCTGAGTGTAAAGAAATAAGGACAATATAAAAGTTGTTTTTAATAAATGAATCGTATTAAATTCATAAAAACTAATTTAGAATACTAGGATAGATACATAAAAATAACCAAGCTTTACTTTGATATTTATAATCAGTGCGTAATTATAATTAAAATCTATTTGTATATATTGCTGATTAACACCTGTTTTATCGTTAAAGATTTTATTACATAATATTTTACTTTCTACAGGTGAATACATCTTATTCTTTTTTTCTAGTCAATTTTTTTACCGCCTATCATTTGTAAATGTGTTTGTAACTATACTGTTTGTGATGATTGATGTTCTTTGCATGGTTCTATTTATAGTTGTCCATAAGGTGAGTTTTATATTTTATGGCCAAAAAGATTATACAGACTTTCATTAATATCAGTAATTCAATATGTTGACCGAAATAATACCAGTGGCTTCCTACTGTCTGACTTAAGACCACCAGAATCATAGTTTGTAAGTTCTCATATAACATAGAACGATGATGTTAACAACCATAGGTACCATACTACCTTAATAAACAATGAAGACAACGCACATATCAAGTAAGCTATATAAAAGGTCACAGCATGACAAAATTTGAAACAATTTAAAAGACAGCCTGAGTCATGCTTATATTGTTATCATGTCAATGGATCTTACATTAATCTCTATAATTGTGATAACAGCGGTTATAAGTTAGTTTGTGAACTATATTGAAAAAACTTACGCTACGTTTGCTGAACAGTATTAGGTTCAAATAATTTTAAAAGGTTTACACCAAAGAAAAATACACATTTGATAGGTGGTTAAATGTATGTTTTGGGTTCAAAATACATCAATATATGAGGGTCTGGATGGAGTTTACAGAATAGATAACAATGAGCAAAATCTACCAAAAATAGGCCAAACAAATTTAAAATAGAGAAAAATAGTCCAAAAAAATGACGAAAAGAGAACAATGGAATGCTCAAATATAAAGAACAGAGAATAATGAGTAAAACATATAAAGAATAGAGAAAAACAACCCCAAAAAAATAAAGAATACAGAAATAAAAGATTATCGTCTAGACCCTCGTCTGTAGTTAGCTAGCTGGCTTTTACAACCTGATACATAAAGATACACATATGACTAAAAAGGTAACACAACCAAATTATCATTAGATTTTATTTTAATAATATTTTCCTATAAATATAAAAGTAAAAAGATGTGGTATAAGTACATCACAAATTTGAGTATTACACTCTCATAATCAGAACTTTAAATTTGTTGCCTATGATGATTGAAATGGAGACTTTGCAGAGACCTCCCACTTGGATAATTTTCAAGTAATTTTAAATGAGTAATTCGTTAATGTATAAATGATTAACGTTAATCGGGAAAATTGGAATATGCGACGAACGGAAATCATGTAAATTGATTACGAGGCGGATGGTACCATAGTGACTTAAAAGTTTATCAGCAGCTACACACACCAATAGAAAATATTACTCTGGGACGAGAAACGATCATTTTCAAAATACGAAGCAGGACTATATTTACCAGGCGCTCAGGAAGGATGAGCACATGTGGCATTCGTCGTGTTTTTCTCCATACAAATCTCTATATCCAATACTGTATTTTTTTAAAAGTCATTATGTTGATATCTTCCTAGATTTTACTATAACTTGATTTTATATTATAGATCGATAAAGGCAACCTATATGATGCAGTTATATAGGAAGAGATAGGAAAAACCAATTTCAATAGCGATTGTAGTAACTCTTGTGGTACTTACCACTAAATCATTCAAATATAAATCATGTGATAACAGAAGCCTAGACGAAATAGTTAGTGTCAGAAACCTACTGCTCTTTAACCTGAATAATGCTAGAAAGGAAATAGGGAAAATGGAGTGTGAGGTAAAAAATTAAATTAATTGTTAAGGCATAATTTGATGTAGGCGACTACTGTCATTAGCGTAAGTGTTGGTGATGAATGCATATATAACACGTCGACGTATCCGGTCCCAATCCTTCTTAAGTTCATGCGATTTTTTAAGTTTTTGTTCTTTACCTTTATTTTTATGTTATATTAATGGATGTAAAAAGTTAAATCACAAAAATACTGAACTCCGAGGAAAATTCAAAACGGAAAGTCCCTAATCAAATGGCAAAATCAAAAGTACAAACACATCAAACGAATGGACAACAACTGTCATATTCCTGACTTGGTACAGGCATTTTCTTATGTAGAAAATGGTGGACTGAACCTGGTTTTATAGCTAGCTAAACCTCTCACTTGTATGGCAGTCGATTAAAACATCGATAAACTACTGTTGCATCTAACTAATCGAAATCTCTAAAAGTTAGATAAGTAACAAAACGTACCCAAAACAGCTTGAAGGTGTTAGGAAATTTTTGCGGAGATATACTTACCGAGATACAATTAAGATATTTTGGTTAAAAACACATTTTCATTCATACACCCCGCATTGAATTAATGCAAAGCCATAACGTTTTATCATCCGAAAAAAACTCGAATGTAAACTATGACTTGTCGTTTTGACGAAGCTGAATTATTTCTGTACCTCAAATACAATTCCTTTGAAGAGTATTTACGTTGATAAAGTATTTTTGATCAATTTCAATAAAAATCTAACACATTCATGAATGCTATAGTTACATATATAGGGCCCTGTCACTTACTAATAGACCTGCTGCTATATAGTCATAAATAAAACTCTGGTTTAAAAGAGAAGTATTTGACTGACAATAAAATACGATTTTAGATCCGATTACCCTTTCTAAGTATGTCATCGTATACTTAAACCTTATATTTGCATTGATACGTAGTACGACTATAAACATTTAGAAGATCAATAGAATTAAACAAAACACGTTAAACCTATATAAAGAAAAAGCATGAAAACAAACGCAACGAGTTAACTTCAAAAACTGATAACGAACCATTACAAACAATAAAGTAAAGATATAGAAGCTTTTAGTTTAGGTCCATTTGGCCATTTGGATTCTAATGGTTTCTATAATTTACACCCCAGTTTTTGGTGGGGTTCATGTTGCTTAGTCTTTATTTTTCTATGTTGTGTTTTGTGTACTATTGTTTGTCTGTTTTGTCTTTTTCATTTTTAGCCATGGCGTTGTCAGTTTATTTTCGATTTATGAGTTTGAATGTCCCTCCGGTATCTTTCGTCCCTCTTTTACACATATCTGGCTTTCAAATGTCTACGTTTGAGTGTTCCTGGTGAAGGACAATCTATGAAAGCGCTTCGGACGCAAGGAATTTATAAAGTGTCATTTACAGTTTCAAAGAAGCTTCAAATCTAGAAAATATCACTTTACAGACTAGTATATTAAGAATCATATAATTTAAAAGATAATGTTTAATGCGATTGGAGGAAAAACTCTAAAAGATTGATATTTGTGTTAATTTGCAAACTCGTGCGCTTTCTTGTGTCTGTAGTGATGATTTAGGTTTTAACGGACGAAATCTATTTATATCTGAACAATCGTTAAATCAGGAATTTCGTTACCACAAATAAACAAAACACTTATAACCTGTACGAAGTTCTTCGATAAATACACATAGAAGAGTTGGTTTGGAAGGATGGTTATAGCTGTAGAAATATTATTCCAAATAGCACATCATCAAGTTGTTTATAGAGCTTATAAAAAGATACAATTCGTACAAACCTATGATTCCTCTAAAAACACTAATTTTTAAAGGTTACCAATTGAGCATTGTAATAAGATCTTGATTATTATATGTTTAATAGTTAATACATAAATAAACGTATATTGCTATTCAGGTTTTAACACTTACGGTTATATATTATGTCGATACTTACGTTTGGGCAGCGCAAACGGTCAAGATGTTCTCAGACTGCTTTGACGTCTTTACTAGAGATTTGAATGAATACTGTCATTGTCAACAGTGGTAATAAATCGATTTTTTAATCGATTACTTGATGGATTAGTTGGATTGATAAAAAAACAGCATATGGAGAGGTCTTTTCGGTGAATTCCGGACCTCCAAGGTGTGTTATATATCTGACCTATATACCGTCAAAAAATATTATTTTCTGCAAAAATTTCCGGACCCCCAAGTTGTGTTATATATCTGACCTATATACCGTCAAAAATTTTTATTTTCTGCAAAGATTGTCCGGACTCCCAAGGTTTGCAGAAAATTGTTTCCATTTGCGATTTACATTTAAATGGGATGTTCTTTTCTTATATGTTTAGGTATAACCACGGCCATCGGCTTAATTATAAGGTGAAATGAAAAATGTGTGTGGAAGGGGGGGGGGGGGGGGGGGCTGGGGGGGGACTGTATTTTTCTCTCAAGAAGTTTTTACCTCGGAAAACAACATTATTTTTAAACGAATTATTTGAAATAATTCTTTTCTTTCCTTTTTCGCAATACAATGTTTTTCTTCAAAAAATGAGATTCAGGATATAATAGTATAGCCTCCTCCACCTCCATTAAATAACGTGACTTTTCACATATGAAAGAAATTTGGTAGTACTAGCAAAAGAAAGTAAATATAAATCAAATTTAAACACCACGAACTGGCACGAAGAAAGCACAAAATAGTTATGTAAATGTAACACAAAACATGGAAACCCATAATACGATTTCCAATACGATGTGAATCAACATGATTGTTATACTTGTGTATTTTAATTATCCTGCTCATAAATGAGATCAAATTTGGCCTGTTTTAAAGTGTAATTAAAAGATTTGCATTATGAAATTTATTTCACATTTTGTTCCTTTATTATAAAGATAAATCGTCCTGAACATGCATTAAATATTTGCCACTGGGCGTTAAGCAACCAACAATCATATAACGATAAATTAACAAAACTTCAGATTATTTTTTTCGAAAATTATACTCTGCGTTAATGACGTTTTTTTTTTGGGGGGGGGGGGGGGGGGGGGGGGGGGGGGTTCAGTCTAATAAACAGTGTTTCTGCCTAAAACCTTTCAAGACTATTTAAGATGGAAAACTGTCAAGTATAACCCAAATTGGCACTATTACTATCAAATGAATTAAATGTTTAAACAAACTGTAGTTTCAAGTTTGTGTTTAAATTAGAGTAAAATATAACCTTACATAGATCATTATTTTATGCCTTGAAGTGCATTTTATTGAAATTTGGTATCGTTCTGGTTGTTTTTTCAAACGAACGACCTATCGTGCTGAAAGAAAATAACTTCAAAAAGGTATATAAGGAATTTTGATACAATCAAGATTCTTACCTCAATGTACATATTAAAAGTAAAATAGCAAAAATACTGAACTTAAGCAAAATTTAAAATGGAATGTCCCTTGTCAAATTGAAAAATCAAATGCTCAAACATATCAAACGAATGGAAAACAACTGTCATACTTCTTACTTGGTACAGGCATTTCCTAATGTAGAAGATTGTGTATTTAACATGGTTTTATAACTAGCTTAACATCTCACTTGTATGACAGTTGCAAAGTATAGAACTTATCCAAAACTATTTTCTTATTACTAATATAAAAAAGTCTTGAGATATAGTCAGGCAATGAAAGTCATTTTTTTAAAAGCAAAAAATACAATAAAATGTGTCATGAAATCTGGTTGACCAAAAGGCAGCATTGAGACAACAACATATCTGAATTGGGAACTCTCATGTCATATTTATACATTATACTTTTTTTTTGACAATTGAGGAATACGTGCAGTTATTTATTTTTTGTTTAAACACTTTTCTTATTTACTAAATTATTTTAATTAAATAATATAAATATAAGCGAAAGTAATGAATGCTTACAACATATTTTATTGCTATAATTGATTAAATTACGATTTTATTTAATCGAAAATTTTGACAATTACAGATTGCTGTAGATTAAGATTACTTTATAGTTAATCTGTTTAAGGTGAACTGATTAACATGTTAGTCTAGATCCCTTTTTTTTTACTTAAGGTTGAAATTTTGCTTTGAACTAGTTATCAGTAACAGCGAGTATCCTAAGAACGCTTTATTTGTGTCTTTTATGGTATCATTGATAAGTTTTGTTTGGCTTTAATATCACATCGATTTTAGTAATCGCCCGTTGCCGCCAGGCGATAACTGCAAAGACTACATAATGATGAATGAGTATTTACATATTGGACTGAATTTTCACGATTGTTTATAAAATGATTAGACTAAAAAAAAGTTTATACTGATTGCAATTGGAAAAATATTACTGGTTTTTTATTTCAGATGTCAGAAAGTAAAAAAAATATACAGATAAATATGGAGGGTGGTGCAAAAACGCTAGCACGGAAAACGGTGGTCAACATCTTGCAGACAACACATTTATTCACCACCTGTCATTTTTTCTCAAAAACAAAACTGTGAAAAGTTTTGGTGATGGTCCCGGAGTATTCAAACGTGAAATCATGAAGCCTCAACAAGTTCAGTTGTACGATGTATGACGGCGCAACGTATTCGGAGGAAAACAGTAACGGCAGTGTTAAGATTCTTGATTTGACAATACCTCAGTTATAAAATTCCTATATATGATTGGATTATTTCTTTAGAAGTGGCAGAACATATCCCACAGGAGTTTGAGTTAGAATATGTAGACAATATCTTTCTACAGCATATTAATAACAAATCTTTAGAATATGTCATACATGTAATGGAGTAAAATGAATTCGCCATAGACGAAGACTATAAATATAATAAATAAATATAAGGATTTAGCATTGTGTTCGTGGCTTCGAACAAATATTAATGTATACCCGAGGACAACTTATAATACATTTGAGTCTGAGAGAAAATTTGTTCAGTGATTATTTGAAAATGTGAATTATCCACCTGAACAATTTGCAGAAAGTCATTGAAGATTAATTATAAAAAGCCATATAGAATAACATATTCGTGTATCAAAGTACTTCAGATTCTCACAATTTTATGTCGTTTTTGTCTCATCATGTTATCAAATTACACGTCGATAATTCAAAACGACAGTTTGAATACATGTGGGGAGTATGTTATGTGACCACAAACTACCCCTTAACAAAACTTTGACCCGCCCTTAACCTTAACTCTGACCTACCTCAAACCAAATTGTTAACCTGATACGAACGGATGGACGGGCAGACGGACTAACGGGCGGTCGGATGGACGCACACACAGACTGGCCATGGAAAACATATTGCCCATCAACTCTCGTAGTCGAGTACAAACACATTATATTTTATTGTGTATAAATATACATTCTTTCAAATTTCTCAGAAACATAACGTCGTATTGACATGTTCAACAGAAGTGCGACTTTCATTTGCATTATTTATTAAAAACACGAAGTTAGAGAATCACACTCATTTATTCAAGAATATTTTATATCTTTATGCGAAGAACAATTGAATATGTACAACCATTTTTTTTAGTAATAATAGTCCACTATTGCTAACAACACTACATCGAAAGCAGACCATTTCATTGTTATCATTGCACGCTAGCGCAGGAATAATGTCATCGACTATTGTCACGGGTAGCCTGTCATTATTTCAGGTATTCTATTATTTGTGACAGAACTGATTTAAATCACTTGCACCTTGTTATATTGAGTAACAAATACTAAAAACTATGATGTAAGTTGAGTAAATGTTGTATTGTTTCGTGTACTTAAGAGACAAATGTAGTCAACACTTACACGACAAATGCCACATGTCGAACGGGATATGCTTACTACTCCGGAGCACCTGAGAACATCCCCAATGTTGTGTTTTGAGTATTGTTGTTTTTCATTTCGTCGTTTTTCGTGTTTGCTATGTCATTGCCATGTATTTTCGACTAATGAGTTTGAATAATTTGTTTATCCATTTGGTATCTTTCGCCCCTCTTTTACACAGCGACGGGGAACATTTCACTATGGCGTAACAATCTTCTTTTGAGTGTTACGCTTCCGTTTCGAGTGAAAGTATTGTATTTGCAAGCGTTGTATTAGCTCCAATTGGAATGTAACAATTGTGCAAATATTCTGGATGTACAAAAAAAGTAAAATCACAAAAATACTGATCTCCGAGGAAAATTCAAAAAGGAAAGTCCCCAATCAAATGGCAAAATCAAAAAAACAAACACATCAAACGAATGGATAACAACTGTCATATTCCTGACTTGGTACAGGCATTTTCTTATGTAGAAAATGGTGGATTGAACCTGGTTTTAAATGTTCCTCAACATATGAGTATTTGGACCATACGCGTATGGTCATGACCATATGCGTATACTCATATACGCGCATGGTTGGGCCATATGGGTAGTATACTCGTTTGGTGATTAACGGTCCGGATCATATGAGTATTTAAACTATATAGGTATTTTTCGAGTAATTACTAACTTTTTTGCCGAAATACAGAGCTCATTCTCTGAACCCAGACGACATACACATTACTAACTGAATTCCGTTATCTATTAAATGTTGTCTGATTTTTTGTGTGTGTATCTGTTATCTTATCCTCGCTATAGCAAATCTAAAGCGCCTTTATCCTGTCGACTTTTTCATCTGTATGTGAAACCAAAACGTTTGGGGCATGGACCTTTTTTCCTTTTATCTTAGTGTTTAAATAATTATCTCAGAAACACAAATTCTTGTAATTCCCAAGGGTATCATCAGCCCAGTAGTCAGTACTTCGGTACTGACATGATTAATAACAAACCTTTCTTCAATTGTCCTTAAATGAATTTCGAAATTATTAGAAACTAAGGTTTCAACTCCCTTAGGCAAAGTTGACTTTGGATGGATTTGGCTAACTCTTTTTAGGTCCTTTTTGGTAATATAGCTCTTCAACTGTTTCGGTTCTTGTTCATCCTTGGCTTTCAAATATTCGGCTTTGAGCGTTCCTGATGAATGTAAATCAAGAAAACCGCTTCGGATGCATAAAATTTATTATAATGTGTTGTTTTAAATTTTTTCATACAACAGTAAGATCGTATGAATAGGAGCAACAGCGTATGGTCCAAATACTCATAGGGTCCGGACAATATAAATGTATACATAAATTAACAGAAGATAACAAGTGTGAGTCTAGTGTGAAACATAAGGTGCCGTTAATTTTATTAGAACATTTTATATATTTTCACAAGTGTACAGATCACTGCATCCATAGTCTGTCAACGCTACTTACCACTCCACCGTCGAGGTTGTTAGAGGATATTAACAGATACACACCTTTACAACAAGGAACCACTAATCATAAATATCCCATAGAAGAAGAACGTTGGAAAGATTAATAAAACAATCTAATTCTAATTCATGTTCAGGGGGAAGGGGTCTGTAATGAATTTTATGGTTATCCGAATGTTCTTGTTGTGAAAATAGCATAAATTTATATACAATCTATATTAATAGAGAAAAGACCGAATATACTTGCTGTATATTGTTATTCAAAAGCAAGTATAAGAACCACAAATAATTTAAGATTTGATTTTTAAATGGGCTTCTTCAGTGCTATCAGAGGTTTAACGTATCTCGTGGGTGACCTAGAACTTTGATATGCGTAGTTTTTGTTGTTATTTTTTTTACAACCCACTTGTGCAATGTGAAAAAACACAAGCCGCTTGATCCTGGAATGGGTCACTTTTGTATGTCAACTATTTCAGTATGGGCCAACCATTGGTGAACAATTATGTTATATCATTCTGGTACTTGATGTCAAACAGCCATATATTTTAATATTATATCGTCCTGTTAGATATCTGTGTAAACAGTGCGCCATTCCTTATATCTAATCGTCTCGAACGCGGGAGGTCGTGTGTTGGTATTTTCTGCTTCCCCGATAAGAATGTGCCATTTTAGAGTAAGAACAAAGACTGATCGGCTGTGAGTCAGAATAATGTGTCCTGGTATGGTGACATAATAACTGTTTCCCTGTGAACTAGCACGTTGAAAATCAGGCTCAGCGTTTCGGTCTAGTACAAACAGGGTTTATATTCACATCACATTGACATGTTTTTCTCCTTTATATGCATTTTATGACTTGACGCGTAACTGTCATACATCATCACCATACTTATATCTAGTTAATATGAATGATCCCGAATTGTATCTTTCTTGTATAAAGGGAATAATTTGTCATCATTTGGTGTCCCCCTAACAACAACAACGATTTAATTTAAGTATGTAAAAATACATTTTTTCTTTTTGTAGGACTCGAATGATTTACATCCTATAATTTATTCTTGTTATACTTATAGAATTATCTTAGCTGATATGAATAAATTTATATAGGGAAAACGAACCTACTTTGTATAGATAAGAAGACAAACGAGATATTAAAAACATTATACAGATTCAGGGTTCAGTTGAACTATTTTTCTTATGCACTGTAACCAAGTGATTTGCACTTTATACAGAAGCTTCTTAAATATGAACAATACGAAAGAGATGTCTTTTGCATAAACGCTTAAAAATTCCCTTAAACAGGACATTGTCTATCTACTTAAAATAAAAATATGCTGAATATTGTCTTTAGCCATCCCGTAAAAAATTAAAGATAGTTAAAACGTCTTTTTTGCAGTAAATCTTATCAGAAAATAGTATTCGCTAGTGTACATCTTCAAATTAGATATTTTACTAAAATGCATCAAATCATCTCAGAGATATTTTTCACTATACTATACAGAGATGGTTTTGAATTTAACTTCAATATTATGTTTAATTCTTCGCAAATTTCAATATGTTGGATCTTATAGGGACACATGTACCTTGAAATAGGGATACAAGTACCTTTAATTGCGGTTATGGAAAGTAAGTATGTATGTGAATATTTATGAAGTCAATCCATCTTAATTGCACACCTCTAAAGCAAGCCGTTTTTCTATTTATTCTAACTTCAAGATATCTAATAAACTTTATAAGATATCTCATATAGTTTATAAAACATCTTATATAGTTTATAAGATATCTTATATAGTTTATAAGATATCTTATATAGTTGATAAGCTATCTTATATAATTTATAAGATATCTTATATAGTTTATAAATTATCTTATATAATTTATAAGATATCGTATATAGTTTATAAGATATCTCATATATTTTTCTTTATAAGATATCTTATAAACTATATAAGATATCTTATATAAAAAATATTTATAACTAGAAACTAGATTATATAAGATATCTTATCTATAATATGAGATATCTTGAAGTTCCAATAAATAATAAAACGGATTGCCATACACCTCCTTTATCATTTTACATCCTCGGTGGTCTCGTAGTAGCGTGTTCGCATCGAGTGTAGGAAGTCGTGAGTTCGAACCCCGACCAACGAAAGATTAAAATCTGGTATTTGCTGCTTCTTCGCTACGCACGCGACATTAAGGAGTAAAAGCAAAGACTGGTTGGCTCCGATTCAGAATAATGTGTCCGCGTAGGGTGACATGTCTTCCTGCGGACTGTTTATATTTGGAACAAGCACGTTAAAAAATCAGACTCAGCGTGTCAGTGCAGTACAAAGCAAAGTTAATATTCATAGTACATTTACATGTTCTCGTCCTGAATATGTATTTAATTCACTTCTGGCATCATTTATCATTTTGTTTCTATAAAATATTTCAACGATATATGTGCATAAGATTGTTTACAACTTGTGTTTTATTTCATCATGAGGTAAGATTTGTATCAAAACGTTTTTAAATTATTTCAAACCAGAAAAAAACAAAATAAATGATTGAATTTATGTGTGCGAACCTTACTTTTAAGGAATAATTTAAAGTGAATGTTGATCGCAGCCTAATATGGATTATAATTCATTGAATTTAAATGACAAAATCAACGAGTTAAGTTATTTCATGTACATGTTGTCATTTCTTTGCTGAAAATTAAACAGGAAATGGTCGTGTCAAAAAAAATTCCTGTTAACAGGCTGCATGTTTTTGATAATTTCTGCTTAATTTTGTCATAACTGTTTTGATGAAGGGAACTAGAGAGATTTAGTTATTCTGTTAAAAATTACAAAGATGTGGCATAATTACCAATGAAACAGCTTTCCACTAGAGACCGAATATCGTAGACGAATAAAAGCAAAATAAAAGCAACACTACGACATCCACTGAATTACAGGCACCTGATTTGGGACAGGCACATACTAAATGTGGCGGGGTTAAACATGTTAGCTTGGCGCCCAACCCTCCCCTTACCTTGAACAGCGGGGAAACAACCCAACACAGAACAAACTATACAAAATAATTAAAAATAAAAGAACACAATAAGCAGCAACAACAACTCAATTACAAGCTCTTGATCATGACTGGGGACAGTCTTATATAGAATGTGGCGGGAAGAAACATGTTTGCGGGCACCCAACCTTCCACCTAACCTGGGACAGTGGTGTAACAATACAACATAAAACAACTATACACATTAGTTGAATAGGGCAATGTTTCCCTCATATCAAGCGAAAGAGTAACTTCGACTTTAGAGAAACATAATATTTTATCATCTGCTACTTGGTTAATTTTGAGATTATTATAGAAAAGAAAGGATATGAGGTATCCATTCAAGACACAAAATTATTACATGTACAGCGATAAACATACAAGGCAAAGGAACAACGGTTGTGTTGCTCAAAGTCACAACGAAGCCTTCAACAGGAGCACAAATTCTCACCTCACTGCAAGTTTAAGACGGCCCCTAGCACCGTTTTGAGCAGAATTCTTTGCAAACTGCCGATTACGTCACGCAGGTGTGTGAGATGAAGAACAAAGCCATGGAGTAATATCAATAAAATAAATATGGCAAAGAAATCACTTACTGTCATAATTTAAATATGTGTTGTTTTTGTTTAATTTAATTCCAACTTCTTTGATATTATTCTCTTTCCTTATTCTACCCGCTTAAACTACAACAACAACTACATGTACAAACAATATGGAACTTAACGGACATCCTCATGGAATTCCTTGAAAAAAGTTTAGCGGGCAAGAAATTCACACATTATTTCTTACACTAGCTTAATATCTAATCTATTTTAGCATTAAATGTTTTATACACAAATGTGTGAAGGGATTCACATATTAAGTCCGATTCAATAGAAGCAAATGCTTTTAAGAATTCTACAATTATAATATGAAACTGTGAGTCATCATATCCGTTTATCATGTTTTGTTACTATAAATAAGAACAACGATATATATATATATATATAAACGCCTAAAAAGTGTACACAACAACACCAATAACAAAAAAGGAACTATAAATGTAATTATTTATAAATATTTCGGATAACAGATATCCTTCATCAGTAAATATGATTGTGATGTTGAATGAATCATATATCAGTCTACTTAAATTAAACTATAACAATCTTGAAATTTATACAATAAAAAAGTCAAACCGAACATCAGGTAAGACGCTTGCACAATTCTAAATATGTGTTAAACACGACATAGGTTATATGACTAATTACAGCAGAGAGTTCAAATATATGCTTTAAATAAAAATAATTATGTGCGATATGAACTAGCACAATTCTAAAGCTTTAACGGTGACGACAGTTATGATGTTACAAGAACGATTGCGTCAATAAGAATTACTCCTGAGGGCTTGTTTCTGACATGGACTATATTGACATGGTAAAATGAGTTTTTAACGCAGATGTTTTAATTAATAATCGTATAAGAGAGGAAATGTAATAAAGTTTTTAGGTAAAGCATTAATCAGATTTACATCAACGCAGAATAAAAATACAACGAAGTGTCTATCTTCGTTGTTTTTCAATACAAGTAATTTGCCTTTGAAAAAACGTTACTTAATAATTGAACTCATTTCTTTTTGTATATTTTAGTTGACTTCATATGTGGACTGCATAAAAGTATCACCAACATTGCATTTTCTGTAAAGCGGATTAAATATATTTTTTTAAAATTAATTTAAGTTGTAACAAAGCAGACAATGACACTGGGTATTTCCACCCATATATTTACCCAGAAACCTACAGATACATTGTACGAGCATTGGCGTTACTGATTTTGTTAGGACCTTTCACTATGTACAATTGATTGGCGGGATAAGTCAAACGTTTAAAATTTAATTTACTACTTAAAATTAAAAATATTATTTTAAATTGCTAATAATTCATGTAATACGGATTTGACCTTTTTTAAAGGTATCTTCTGCTTCATACCAATTTTGAAACTAAAATCTTTATTCTGATTGGCAATTTTAGGTTTTGAATTTCCATATTTGAATCTTAAAATTCGAACTTCAGTTATTGAATCTCAAATCTTGCCTTACAAATCTGCATTCAAACCAAGACCATGAAGATCCCACTACGATCAATAAAAAAAAAATAAGATCGCAGTGAGATCGTGGTATGGTCGGCATGAATATTGAATATTTCATAGTTTTCAAGTTCACACCACGACCTTGTAATGATCCTGATAAGATCCTGCTACGATTCCGCTACGATACCAGCACGTTCTAGTTACGATCTTGTCACGCTCTTGCTTCGTCTAATAAGACCTTACCACGACTTACAGATCTCAGTAGGCTTCTACCAAGACCTTCCCGATCGCATTACGATCTCAATACGAGTCAACTACGATCGAACCACGACTCCACTACGTTTCCACTACGTTGCACTACGCTCTAGAATATGGCTTCATCAAATAAGTTCTCATCCCAAATGCGTCATAACCCAAGATGAAGTATGGCATGTTCAGGTCGTCATTATGTAAGGGATCTGTTTCTTGAAATCCAATCATCTTATCTTCCAAACACTCCTTTAAATCTGCCGCGTTGTAAATCTGGGCGTCCAACATGGAACCATATCCGCCTACATCTATCCATAAAAATGTATAGTCTACATCCACCAAGGCAAGTAGCACTAATGAAAATAAACCTTTATAGTTATGAAACAAGGATTCGCTTTTATGCGGCCTTCTAATAGCAACATGCTTTCCATCGAGTGCGCCACAAGCGTGTGGCACGTTCCATCTTCTCTGAAAATCTTTTGGTTCTGTGGGACAGGATATGACTCCATCTTTATATTCCTGTACAATTGCCTGGCAAAGCTCAGGAATAAAAGTACTTATAGTATTGCGCGCGACTCTGAAATCGTACAGAAGGGTTGGATACCTATCACCAGATGTTATTGCTTTAAGGTAATAGCAGCTTTCAGACCGGGATCTCGTGCCTTTCTGAATCGGGTGTCTATCTTTTGAATTTGAGGACTTACTCTGTTCAAAAGTACATCAAATATTTCGGCTCATCCTTAATTCTTTCATAAGTCGGTCGTAATGCCTAAACTGGAGTCTTCGTTCAACAGGAAGACAAGGGCGCACCCAACAGGACCTAACCTGTCTAATATGTCTTCTCCTTCTTCTATAACTAAAAATGTAGCCTGATCAGCCAAATCGATACAGTGCAGCTGAATTAAAGATTGCAGAAGTAGATTTTGGTCAAGTGTGTCCATGGTTGAACTACATGTAGGAGTTATTGCATCCGTTTTTTATATCAACAGAATGAGGTCGTGCAATTATCGTGGCTAGGACGTAGTAGCATCGTAGTAAGGTCGTACTAAGGATGTAGTAGTATCGTGGTAAGGTCGTACTAAGGACGTAGTAGTATCGTAGTAAGGTCGTACTACGGACGACAAGCGCGTAGTAGCAGCGTTCTATTGTCTTCCTCATCGTAGTATAATCGTACCAATATCGTAGTAGAAGCGTAATAAAGACGTAGTGAAATCGGGATAGTTGCAATGAAATCGTAGTAAGGTCGCAACGAAATCTTTTCCATTGGCTTCCCGATTGCACCACGATTTCCAATACGATGCTTCTACGCCCACCCGATCTTACAATACTACGTCCTTACTACGACCTTCTTACGCTTCTATTACATGTACGACTAGTTTTGGCAACGACTGCACTACGAATGTTTTGAGCATGTTCAAAGATGGTCGTGGACCTTCACGATCATGAAGACCTTGGCATGTCCTTACCACGACCACCACGACCACCACGATCTTACTACGACTTCCAAAATGTTCATAATTTCTGAGGTCGTAGCGGGATCGTGGTCCCAGTGTGATAGGGGTATTACTTTTTAACTTATCTATTACTAATTTTGTGAATACTGTTAATGAATCAAGATAGTAAAAAAGAACACTGACATAGATAAATTAAAGCCAATGCACTTGTTTATTGCAGACTAATGAATGGTTTTGGTGTTTGGTCAACTATAGCACTGTTTTTGTTCCTGAGTGAGAATTCTGAGGCGAAACAAAACGGTAGTACATTAGAACGCAAAGTAAGTATTTTGAATTGAATTTCAAAGGAATTAACAAAACAAAAAAACGCTCAACATATAATAACATATCCAACTTTCGCGGTCATCACGTGACTTTTACAATTCAGTTGTATATCATTAATGGCCGATTGATTATCAATGAAAATGAACGGGCTGCATAACTAATAAACGATCATAACTTTTTTGTTACATTGTGTATTTTACCTTCCAACCCCGCGTTTTACAGTATTTTCATTTTTACTATTAAAATGTTTTAAGTTTCAGTTCAGAAATATGATTTCTTGCTTCAAAATAAGTTTGAAAATTGAGGTGACATAACCACACAGCCACCGTTGACTTCATTAAAACTCGATAAAATTGCAATGGGACCTTCTTATATAATCAATTTTCTCAACTTATTTGTTGTTAATAATATCCTTCCAACCCTTAAAAAGATCGACAACACATTCATTTTAATGAAATTGAAAACCAAATCAATTTAGGTAACAAACTTTTTGCTTCAAAATTTGATTGAAAAGTTCACATTTTGGCATTTGTTAGCAATATTTTGAACATGGCGGCCGCTGTCGGAAGTAAACAACGATACGACATGTATTCATTTAGTTAATAATTAAAAAGTAATATCTAAAATATTAATTAAAGTGTGTCTTACTGAATTTAAGAAATTTCTTATTTCACTTTTACTTTAATATATTTATTAGAAACAGTCTCTAGCACTCAAAATAAAGATTTATATGCATCAACCATGTACTCTTTACATTGACAGCGTAGGCCGATTTGTGAAAATGTATTTTGTAAGATTTTTACGATGAAAATCAAATAACTGTTGGATGCATACGTTTTCAGTCATTGTCTTAACTTAAAGCAGCATAGAACCAAACATTGTTTTTATTTTATTAAGAGGATACATGCTGTTTGTTTTGATAAAATTTCGAAGTTACATAAAAAATGGCGACCAAATAATTTTCAAACGTAGACGATGTTCGACACTAATTTTGCCCATGCAAATAATTGAAAAATATAGATATTTCACCACAGTTAACACTGATCCATTCGAGGTTTTCTTTTGTTAAAATAATATCATGAAATTTTATGATATTATTTTAATAAAAGAAAACCTCGAATGGATCAGTATTAACCGTGGTGAAATATCTATATTTTTCAATTTTCTAAATCATTCATCACACGGGTAAGCAGTAAATTTTAAATAATCCTAATTAAACCAGTAACATGCAGAGTTATCGAACGTAATTATGACTGGAATAGTTGCATATGTTGAGGTTTTTTTAACAAACCTGTATTGATACCGATTTAATTTTAGATTATTAGATATGATAATAACTTGTGAAAGATAGGGAAGATTGTTTTCCTCTGAATTAAAAGAGTTGTAGGGTATTTAAAATTAACGAGACACAAATATGACTAATATCTACATAGATAACAAACCGATATCTAGTGGTCAATATATCAATTGGTTGAAGATATTTGATAGTTTTTGTTAAATTTTAACACACGGCCCTGACACTTGGCTGTTGTTCAAAACCGTATGTCAACCTCGGGATGTCTTTTTGTTTTTTTGTATCAATGGAGTGCTGTCTTATTAAAGTCTAATCCCAATCTCCTTGTGTCTATGTTATATTATAAAAAAATAATTGTCAAAGATTTGAAGAAAATACCTGTATTGCGTTTATTATTTTATTTACATAATACACCTAGTGCAATGAATGATTTTATATCAACCATAAATGACTAATAATACATATATGTATCTTCCAGGCTGAGAAGAAGAATGGAGAAAATTGTGCAAACAATATGTTTTTAAAAGGTGAGTTAAGTACACTGTAAAGCCGATATTACATTATCATTCATATGCTTTATCAAAATACAGTGTAATTATAAGCAAAATCATCCGGATTTCAATAAGGGTAATTATTTACATCTTTTTAGCTCACCTGGCTCATAGATTAACTTACTTATTAAAGAATAAACAATTGATTTTAGTAGCAATCAAAGCCGGGCTTCAAAGTTATTGCGAAACTACCTACTCTAGGGGTGACATGAACAAGATGTGGATAGTAAAAAATTCTAAAAATCTGTACATCAGAGTACATACAATCTAAGTCTCTATCTTTTCTATCTTTTACACAAGTATTCTCCATTGCAAACTAAAAGACAAATTGAAAGAATAGGCACGGTTTTGTTTCATTAGAACAAAATAGCAAACGTAGATACAAGTATCTTGTCTTAGAAAGAAATGTATCGTACTGAGTAAAAAATCACTCTGATTCAATCAAAATATTCGCTGAAACTGACATTATTGAGATGCTTGATTTCTTGATTGATAACATATTTGTTACGTTTGGAGAACGTGTATTTCAATAAACAATTCCCATGGGAACCAACTGGGCGCCTCTTCTTGCCGACTTGTTCCTTTATTCACATGAATTCATGCACGAGCTTCTTAGGAAGAATGAAAGAAGCTAGCATTATCCTTAAATTTCACGGTCCACTAAATAGATGATGTCCTCTCACTAAATAATTCAAAGTTTGATGACTATGTTGAACGCATCTATCACAAGCAACGTGAAATAAAGGATACGCTAGATACAGTTAAGTCTGCCTCATATCTTGACTTACAAGAAGAAGATGATTTCAGCTTCCCAATTGTGAACTTTCCATTTCTATGTAGCAACATTCCAGCAGTACCTGTATTTGGAGTATAGAGTTGATACGATATTCCAGAGCTTGGATTTCCTATCATGATTTCTTTGATAGAGGATTGCTGCTTCCTTGAAAGCTATTAAACCAAGATACTAAAGTGGTGAAGTTGAAATCATCCTTTCGAAAATTTTACGGACGCCAACAATCGTTTGTCTGCCTCCCTCTTGATGAAGTGTTACCTGAGGCTAGTCACATTTTATTTAAAAAAAAGAAAACAATAGAAGCAATCTTTTCCATTTAAATTGAAAGCTTGTACCTGGTTTATTTATTTTCATCATTAACCTCTTTTAATATGAAACAAATATCTATGACGAAAGTAAGTTGACAATCAAGAACTCTGTTATGCCTATTGGAAAATGTCGTTCTCGTCCTTTTGATTGATTGGTGTTAAACGCCACTTTCAGTACTATAAAGCTATTCCGTGGCTTCCTGTTTTTTTACGCCCGTTTACGGGACGTATTATGATATACCGTTGTCCGTCCTTCTGTCCGTCCGTCTGTCCCTCCGTCGTCAACATGTTGGACAATAACTCAAAAACGCTTTAACCAATTTGCATGAAACTTTGGTAATTTATTTTTATATCTATTGAGGTGAGCTCCCTTTTGATTTTTATAAATTTCAGATTTTTCGTTTCCGATTTATGAGGTTTTCTTCATTAAAAAAGAGGGATTTTCGGACTATAACTCAAAAATGCTTTGAGCAGTTTTCATGAAACTTTGGTAAATTGTTTATATATGATGACGTAAGCTCCCTTTCGATTTTTATAAATCTTAAATTTTACGTTTCCAAATTATGAGATTTTATTCATAAAAAAGTGGTGATTTTCCAGTTTTTGGACAATAACTCAAATGTGCTTTGAGCAGTTTTCATGAAACTTTGGTGACTGATTTATATCTATCAAAATAAAATCCCTTTAGTTTTTTTTTTTAAATTTATGATATGACATGGAGGAGTTATGGAACTTTATTCTGTGAAAAAGCGACGGGCGTATTATGCGCTCTTGGCGCATCTCTTTATTATTGTCGGAGGAAGCTGGAGTGCCCGGAGAGAACCACCGACCTTCGGTAGGAAAACTGACAATCCTAGTCAATTAAGATTGGAATTCAGTGCACCAGCCACGTGCGGGATTTCAACGCACAACAGTTCGAATACTAGTACTCAGACCACTCAGCCACCGAGGCCCTTTCACCCTTGTGAAATTATTACATTTAAGTAACAATTTTGTTTGACATTTAAAAATAGTTTTCATACTTAAATACTTTTTTTTTCAGAGAATGTATCTATTGGAGTCTGTGGAAGAAATAGTGAGAACCCTTATGGTAGAATTAACACGAATGAAACAAAGTATCCATCTGTATTTAGTGACCTTACAAGGAAAGAAATGAAGAGTTTGCTGAACTATTTGTATTCAAGTAAAGAACTAAATCTCACAAAATTTAGAAACGCGACTTTAAGAAGTAACTACCTTTATCTAGCAGAACTGTTTATGCCATCTAAAGCAGCAGTGTTGAACTATATAGATAATGGTTATAGTAAACCATCACGAGAGGCGCATGTTGTCTTAATCAGAGGGGGCGACCCGAAACCAAATGTTCTTGAAATAGTTGTTGGACCACTTCCATTTCCTAACGGATACCGATTGTTTCCTTATCGACCACAACCTATTCCATTCTTTCAAAGACCTATTACATCTATTGAAAGCATTTCCCGAAGACTGAAAAAATACGTAGACAAAAAATTTGGAAGAGCCCTTTATGAATTATACGGAGGTAGCCTAATAAACTGTGGGAACAAATGTTTAGATGTGGGTCTTGCCGCTGAAGTTCCGATATCAAAGAGTGAAGAAAAAAGTTTTTACTGGTATAGTTTTCATCAAAACCCTGAATATAAAATTTTGAGACCAGTAGATTTTTCAGTATATGTAGAAATAAATTTTAAAAGGTTTAAAATCTTAAAAATTTGGTTTAATGGAAGAATATTTGAAAAATGGAAGCAGGTGAGAGATTTTTACAGACGAAATAAAAGCAGAATTAAAAAAATCCATTTCCCCGAAGAATCTGATAATATTCCATTAAGCATGAAAAGAAGGGGACAACCACCGTTCTCTAAACCATTACGAAACCCGTCACAGATTTCTCCAGATGGAAAACGATACAACATAAAAGGGAGACAAGTCACATACATGTTTTGGAAATTTGATATAAGTATGTCAATATTTACTGGACTACGTCTTTTTGATATAAGATTCAAAGGTCTGCGTATAGCATATGAAATAAGTGTACAAGAATTAACATCGTTTTATTCTGGATATAAACCAACGGAACATTACTTTAATTTCTTTGATGTTAGAATATTGCTAGGCTTGCGATCAAAGTATTTAGAACCTGGTGTAGACTGTCCCATTGATGCAACATACGTTGGTTCATACTTTGTAGACAGAAATTCAGACACTCCAATTCATAATGAACGTTCATTTTGTGTATTTGAACTGAACACTGAAATGCCTTTGAGACGTCACCATGGATACTCGAGGTCCTCCCACAGATTTTACGAGGGTATGGTTAGTGTCGTATTAATTGTCAGAACTATTATAACCGCTGGGAATTATGACTACATTATAGATTACATATTTTACCAGACTGGTGGAATAGAAGTGAAGGTTAGTGCTTCGGGCGTTATAATAGCAACATATCACGGACGTCAAAATCCGTACAGTTTTGAAATAAGTGAAAATTTAATGGGTCTGATTCATCAACATTTATATCACTTTAAAGTTGACATGGATATAAAAGGAAGAAACAACAGATTTGAAACTCTGGATATTGAAAATGATGTCGTTTCTAGTAACGAAAATCCAAATTCAAAAATACATCAAATAAAATTTGCCAGAAAATTGAAGGTAACTGAGAAGCAAGCAGCATATAAACACAACTTTCAGCAACCCAAACTCCTAGTGATATCAAATAATAATATAAAAGATAAATTCGGCAACACACCCGGTTATAGAATATTGAATACAGGATTGACGCATAATATACGACCACCAGGAACGGGAAACGAACCAGGTATTAGTTGGTCACGCTATCAAGTTGCTATTACCAAACGAAAGGAAAGCGAACCGGGAAGCAGTTCCATCTACCAGCACAAAAATCCAGACCAACCCATAGTAAGGTTTCAGGATTTCATAGACGACGATGAAAACATTGTTGATAAGGTAAAAAAACATAAAAGTAATTAAAACGTGCCTAATATTAAGAGGCACCGTTTTATAGTTTGTTTAATATAAAGTAACCGTTTTAAATGATTGAAACATCAAAATCACAAAAAACACCACTGTAAGCACTTTTACTTTTACAACTGATTCATTAACAAATACTTGCAACATGAATAAAATGATGTTTGGATAGTTATGAAGATTACAAGTTTGTGCTATAGATGGCTCTTATTATGACTTCTTTTCACAGGACATCGTGGCATGGATTACAATGGGATTTTACCATATTCCTACAAAAGAAGATCTACCAGACACGCATACTCTTGGAACAGGACAAAGCTTTTTCTTGTTACCATTTAATTACTATGATGAAAATCCAGCAATGTCATCTCGAAATGCAATCAGAATTGACCCTATAGATGTCAAAGGTCAGACAAAGTCGGTCAAGATTGAACGCTACGGTGTACGAAAAGACATCGATTGTATACCTCCAAAGAATTACTATGACCAAAGGATTAGGGAGGATCCTTGTCTTGTAGTTCAATGTTTATAGCCAAAGAAAAATAAATAAAAACGTTTTTGAAAAATCTTTTTTTCAGATGCCGCGTATTGTGTTGATATATGTTTAGGCGAACGTCATTACTAGAAAATAATATGCAAAAAGACGTAAAATACGAAAGAGAGAATTAAATCTTATAAGTCGAAGAGAGTCAGACAAAACAATGGCTAATACAAGAAAATAAAACGACGAAAAAACAACCAACAGTCTACATAACACAAAAATATATACTGATAATAAACTCATCATAGATACCAGGATTACAATTTTGTACGCCAGACGCGCGTTTCGTCTACGAAAGCGTCAGTGAAGCTCGAATCAAAAAAGTTGAACAGGTCAAATAAAGTACAAAGTTGAAGAGTATTGAAGACTCTTAATTCTGAAAGGTTTGCCAAATACAGCTAAGGTAACCTTTTCGTGGAGGCAAAAAAGAACATAAATCGAGAGAAAAAAAAAACAACACTGACAAATTTAATATTTCGCATAGTAAACTTACACTAAAAAACTCGTTACTCTAACTGCTTGGAAAATGAAGTTACAATTCGCTATGTCAGATATATTCTTGAAATATTTTGTCGTGTAATGAAACAAAAGAAATGCTTTCGACCTTTTTTATTTGTGAGTGTTTTGTTCTATTTCAAAAATAAGTCATTTCGATCCTTAATAGTTAAAAGAAATCCAAAAAGCAATTGTGCAGCCATATATAATTTACACATGCGATCTCCAACTAGAAGTATTCCTCCAGTCTTTCTCCTTTTGGAGTTCATGCGGTTCCCTCAATTTTTGCTTGTTACCTTGATTTGTCTCTTCCTAATCGAGTAACGAGATTTAAACATCGGTAAATTACTGTCGCCTTCTTTGATCGACTCTAACTAATATTAAATGAACAGCTAAAATTGTTTCATACTAAAAAACATCTTATTTCACTTTCAAATTGAAGCAATATGTCTGATCTGTGTAAATTAGTGTCGCCTTCTTTGGTCGACTCCAATTAATATCAATTGAACAGCTAAAATTGTTTCATACTAAAAACATCTTATTTCACTTTCAAATTGAAGCAATATGTCTGATCTGTGTAAATTACTGTCGCCTTTTTTGGTCGACTCTAATTAATATCAATTGAACAGCTAAAATTGTTTCATACTAAAAAACGTCTTATTTCACTTTCAAATTGAAACACTATTCTGATCTGTGTAAATGTCTGAAAAATCATGGAAAGGCTTTGACTGACTCTCTGTGATATAACTGTATTAACAAATTTAACAACCAAATGTTAACAAGGTATATATTCTATTGATGTATAGCCTTAATGCAAAGCTTTTTGATTTTTATTTAATCAAAAGTTATATATTTTAATTTTGATATTCGTTTGATGCTTATGTTTGGTGTTTTCATAAAATTTTTATATGCCCGTGATTTAATAGCTATATTTTGTAAACTTTCTGTTTATCATAACTTTCTATGAATTCGTGCATATTATTCATAAAACTTATTTTTATTTGTAGTCGCGCAAACGTACATAAGTTTAACATTCTTGACCATTCTTTCATTGTATTTTATATCACATTCCAGAAAATTACTGAAATATAACTTGTTATTTGATTATCTGGTTAAAGCATATAAAGTCCCCAAAGTGTTCAAGTAGGGTCTATGTAATGCTTGTTTCTAAAAATATTTTTGTCCTTTTTTTGTACTTTTGTTATCTATTCTCTTTTTCGATCACACTTCTATTTTTGTTTATTTAACTTTGATATGCGATGAAAAAAGTGTATTAAATGTCATTTGTCAAGCAACGAAACCTAAAGACATCTAGAGGTCACCCTACGATAATTAATAATGATGAAGCCCATCAAAACATATGAAAACCCCTTGAGCGTGATTGACCTGAAAATATTACTCCTGATTTTTCGCCTTTAACATATTAGATTTAAATTAATACGATACTCAAGTGTTATGTCCCGCGTGAAGCCCACAGAAGCACCATCACCAACCATTCATATGAAAGATTCACGTTTTACGTGCATAATGTATTCTCCTTCTAACTGGCTAGCGCAGTATGAAGAGCATACCTTTTTAAAACTTTTTAAATATTTTTTTTTAGTGTTTGATTCACTTTTTTGCAATTATGCGGAACGGCTAGATCTGTATACTTCACCAACAGGTCCCGCGAAGTCCCTGACAAACAGAATCGACACAAAGGTATGTCTTAACGTAGACCTCAGCAACATATCTAGCTAAAAGAGAGCTTTAGGTTCCTCTCAATCCAAACAAAAGGAACACATTCATGAGCATCAAGAGGTACAAAATGACATAAGAGTCTGTCGAACGAGGAGCAGACACAACCCGAGATACACACATACATGATAGTTCTATAACTAAACGTAATACCGCAAACGAGAGAGATTGCTAGTATGAAAAGGTGTCTTCGTCCGGTAAGTCCTGTTTAACAAGATTCGTTCTATGTGACACGATTTCCTAGGACAAGTTCAGTGAATCAGATTCATGCTACAAGTCAGAAATACCAGTTCTTACATTTAACTCCTTTGACACATGATATATTTTTAGGCATGAATGATTTTGTTTCAAGAACCTTCTCCTAGAAAAGAACATTGATCCTATTGAACACTATGTGCGTCTGATAAGCTTCGACGAACCACCCGAAAGGCAGCTTGCTTATTAGCTTAATATTGTTGTGTGGATTACGAAAAAATAGGTATCAAACAAAAAATATTCCAATCGCAGTCTATCTGTTAAGCACGTGTATTATTTATCGAGGTTATTAAAAGTACCTGAAAACGTTAGAACTAACAGAAACCAGCATGCAAAAAGTCTCTCACCATTCAAAACTAATTGGACCGTATTGGTTGATATGAAATATAGGGGTTTAATGTAATTAACGTATAAGACACTGATTAAGGAACGATAAAGTTACCAGTTACTATTAAAACATCTAGAAATTTTGTAAAGGTATTATTTACATTTAAATTATATTATCCAACAATTTATAAAATTTGACCTTTTTGGTTCTGAATAATTCGAATTTGTTCAAACTTTAAATCGCAGAATGATTGTTGCTTTAGATTGGCTATGTACTTTATCTAGGGGAGATAACACATTTAAATCTCGTTTCGGTTGTTCATGTATTTAAGTTTGAATTTCAGTCACTTCCATATAAAATCTCAAATTTTCGGGCATACCAGTTAGTGTGTAATATCAATATTTTCCTTGTCATGAAATAATAGAAAAAAAGATTCGTGTATGTACATTATAATGAAGTCAATCCATCTTTGTTGTACGAATCATTTATTATTTTCTGTCTATGAATACACATTTTGTATGACATCTTTACGGTTATCGTGTATTACAACATCATATAGATTATACGGTAACGTAAACTCGGTCACAAAATTTAAACATGTTATGCTAGAAAACTAAATAAATGAGCATATCAGTCCAGAAAGTCAAATAAAGATAATAAATTCCAAATTCAATGTCTGAAGTTTGAAATCGTGATGTGAATCTTAATTGGAAATTTCGGATTCTGAATTCTAGATTCAATATAAAAAAAGAATAGCAAATAAAAAATAGAATTGTAATTAGATATAGGAAGATGTGGTATGAGTGTCAATGAGACAACTCTCCATCCAAGTAACAATTTATAAAAGTAAACCATTATAGGTCAAGGTACGGCCTTCAACACGGAGCATTGGCTCACACCGAACAGCAAGCTATAAAGGGCCCCAAAAATTACTAGTGTAAAACCATTCAAACGGGAAAACCAACGGTCTAATCTATATAAAAACGAGAAACGAGAAACACGTATGAACTACATAAACAGACGACAACTACTGTACATCAGATTCCTGACTTAGGACAGGTGCAAACATTTGCAGCGGGTTTAAACGTTTTAATGGTACCAAACATTCTCCCTTTTCTGAAACAATAGTATAACATCACAACATAGAAAGACACACTATAAAATATCAATTGGAAGGCTTAACTCATTCAAAAAACGTAAATTAACACACAATGAACGAATAAATTTGATCTGTGATACCTGAATGCAAATACATAGTTAATAAAAGTTATAAGGGATACATAATTAAGGTCAAAAGTAAATAAACAGGTTTAAACAAAGTTAAAGATTGATACCACTGTGAAATGTTAAACAATATTTAGAAAATAATCACTTATGAAAAAACCTGCGTCATATTATACACAGGTAAATGAAAATAATTTTGTTGTTAAGTATACTTCTTCTGTGTGTATAAAATCTTCCGTTTAGGAATACCAAGAAATTTCTTTAATATTAATAAAACTAATCTACCACTTGGTACATATGGGGTGAATATCAACAATAAAACTATACAATAAGTGCTAGATAAAACTTCCTGTACAGGTCCAAGGACCGTATTTAAGGAGAAATGAAATAATTTTGATGTTCATAGTACGAAGAAGTGAAAATTTGTAGAAATAACAAATAATCAAAGCTGGTATATAGACAAGATCCATGTAAACATTAAATAACAAAATAGCATTACAAATAGTATCAACAGGTCAAATTAAAAAGAAAGTACGATTTGAGAGTACTCGCAGTTACTGACAGCTAGTTAAAAGCCAAAACAAAATAATAAAAAATCATGCATCAGAGACTGAAATCAACTAAAACACATCCCAGGGATTTAGTATTTTAACGTCATGAACAGTCAAAGAAGACATGACTTGTGCAATGCCAAAAATAAATGTATCGACAGGTAGTAGGATAGTAAGGAGTGACTTCTTTATAGATAAAAATGAACGTGTGTGTGTCTCTATAAATCCCGTTTGAAAAGAAAATAGAAATTTAGTTATGTTTTAATTTGCTAATGACAAAATCGATATTAGTGCCAATGTAAACTATATTCAGAGATCTAATTACAACATTGGTACAATAAACCTTACTAATAAGTTTGTTTAAAGGTTCGATGAGTTTACACGGATCACATAGTGATTTCCGCGCTTTAAGTACAATATTACCGTAAAATTTAGGATGTGAAATATCATTTTTAATAAGTTTTCTACAGGTACAGCCAAATTTACTAATCAAATCTTTGTATCTATGAAAGAATTTAGTAAAGGTTTTAAGTAATTTATGATAACGAAATCCCTGACTTAATAATTTACCAGTGATGCATTGATTACGTTCGTTAAAATCTATGACATCTCTACACACACGGGCATACCGAACGAGTTGGGATATATAAACACCGTATGATGGAGCCAAAGGCACATTGCCGTCTAAAAAAGGAAAATTAACAATAGGGAATGAAAAATCGTCTCTTTTGTCGTAAATTTTAGTATGGAGTTTCCCTTTAGAAATTGAAATGTCTAAATCTAGAAAAGGACAACTGCTGCTGTTTATGTTAGATTTAGTTTAAGAAGTTCTTTTGGGTAAATTTCGGTAGTATGTTTAGAGAACTCTGGATTATTTAACGAAAAAATATCATCCAAATAACGGTAGGTATTGTTGAATGTATCAACCAAATGTAACAATGATGTGTCTTTACTGAGTTTGGTCATTAACTGAGATTCATAGCAATACAGGAATAAATCTGCTATTAAAGGGGCGCAGTTAGTGCCCATAGGAATACCTTCTACCTGACGATACACTTTATCGCCGAAACGTACATATATGTTATCTAGGAGAAAATTTAATGCTTCAATTATATCCTCATATTTCCAGTAAGTGTATCTAGCATACTTTCCTTTTTCGTTTCGGAAAAAGGCTTTGAACGAGTTACAGCAAATAAATTTACAATGAGATTTTTCGAAAGACCATTTTATCAAATATGAAAACTTTTTCTTTATTAGATTGTGTGGAAGTGTAGTGTAGAGAGTAGAAAAATTATAACTGTCAACAGAATTAAAAGGACCATCAAAAGCATGTATTTTTTCTAAAACCTCTAAAGAATTTTTAACACTCCAAAAATAATTAATACCATTATTTTTATAAGCTTTATTACAAAAGTTAATAACCAGTTCTTTGATAGTAGTAAGGGAGGTAGTAAGAAGCACTGATAGATTAGTAGTAGAACACTTACTAGATGCGGAGATGAAACGGAATTTAAATGGTTTTTTGTGTAATTTCGGTAACCAGTACATGGTAGGGACTTTCAAATGTTCGGAAGAGGCTTTAAGCTGGGTAGTGGCAGTGATATGCTTGTTAACGATTTGACTCTCAGTGGTGCGTACGGACCTGAATGTAGAGGAATTGATAATTTCGTTTTGAAGAACTTCCGTGTAGTACATGCGTCATACCACCACTACATTATTGGCTGCATATTAAGTATGTTAAGACCAGTAAATTAAAAAAGTCCTGTAACATAATCACGGAGTGATTTTGTATTAGGATTTGGCCGAAAAAACCTCTCGAAATTATCGGACTTCATGATTTCATTCATTGTATTTTTAGTATATCGCCATTCGTTGAAATCTTCTTCCGTCACAAGGAATGTACTTTATTGAATTTTAAGCTACTTATGGTGACATTTTCTTATTATCTGGTAGCTGATGGATAGTACAAAAGTAACACAGGATCCCATCAAGAGCCCCAGTTGTTGGCCAAAAAAGACCAGATGCTATAATTGTGAGGTTTATGCACTACTCAGGCAAACAATTAATAATGGAAAATGCATACAAAGTTGCAAATAAAAAAATCAGAGTAGTAGACGATTTACCAGTTATAATGAAAGAGGCACGAAATGATCTGGCAAAAGTTGCATATAAAATAAGAAATGACGAGAAATTACAAACCAGAATAAAAGTAAGAGGCATAATCCTGGTCCTAGAAACACGACTTAACTCAAAGGATGTGTGGAATACGCGCAAAACAATTAATTGTGTCAGATGATACAAGTACATGTATGACTGTGACTACAGAATTTGTAAATACAGGCTGATGCGATCTTGTGCTTTTCTTTGTTGTTTTAATGACTGAAAAACTTATCATACAACTTTAACATATTAAAATGTTCAATCTTTTTTAGGACTTGCTTGTCAGTAAGTATATTGCTGTGTTAAATTTGTTTTTGCTTGTGTGTTTTTCCATTATGCTTTTGTTGAAGTCGCAATCATATAGTATATACATAGGCTGCATGTTAGTTCATAGTCTGTTATTTAAGCTTTTTTCTTTAGTTTTGGCCCAAAAAATATGTGTATTTTTTATCATCATTCTTTGGTACATACAGGAAGAACCTAATATTATAAAAAGAAAATGTTTTATTTAAGGAGTCGTTTATAAAAACAGATTTTTTAATCTGTAAATGAAAAAGGAAAAATTAAAAAATGATGTAAAAATTATCTACCAGTAAACAAATAAACTCCATTCTTAATATTTTAACATACTAATAAAGTGCTTTCATATGATCAATCCTGTGAGATTTGTTTTAACGGGACAACAACCCAACAACACCCCATAAGTCAAAGGAACATATAGTGTTAAACATGTGGTGTTGGGCCCTCAAAAGTTTATATTCTTTGTACTAAATTGTTGATATTTCAAACTTTAAATCACAAACTATAATGAATACCTTTCTTTACCTAGTATGTTTACATCAGCATCTGCATCTTTTTATCAAAATGAAGATTACATAGTACTTGAAACCCTGTATGTACCAACCATGTTTCTCCATCTAAATACTAAAATATACTGTTAGAATTATAAGTTTTAACAGGATTTTTGAAACGCTATTCATTGCTCTAACATAATTTAATGCTTCTTTTGCTGTTTGTTTAGCTTTCACCCCAATTGTTAGTGCTTTTTTTTCTATACTCATGTTTAACATGTGCATTACAAGAGCCCTTACTTTGCAAGTTTGTTAACCTACATATATACTATCTATAATCAGGTCAAGATCAAATTATATACTGTTTTTATGGAGAAATATTTTCCTGTGACATGAATGCTCAATCTTAAATTGCAAAATAGCATAAATGCTTACATGAAGATTTGTAGTATTAAGTAGAAGAACTATAAGCTAAGAAATAACTCAACAAACTATGAAACCCGAATGCATAAAGTACCATACAGGTACTTTTTTTTTCTTTCTAAAAACATACAGCTGGGCAAAAGAGTGAAATCTGTGTACACACATATCATGCATTTACAACTAACTTTGATATAAAAAAAAAATAAAATTGTTTTTTCATTATCTCTACCTTTTTGAATAAACCTAACTATTTGTGTTTATTTGGATGAGTAATTATAAGATAACTTAAAAAAAAAAAAAAAAAAAAAAAAAATATATAAATAACTATAATGAAATTAATGACTAAGCTAACTGTCATCTCAATCATTGACTCTCAAGAATCATTCTATTGATTGATGATGTAAGGGAGATAATCGTCTTTAGTTTTTATAATAAAGATATCACCCATAGAGCACATCATTTCTGTACTTGAAAAAAAAATAGAACAGCAGTGGATATATTACTTTTTGAACAACATAATTTGTTTTTAACTATTTAATTTTCTTGCTTTGTCTTTTTTTTTGATTATTTATGATCTCATTTTTTTCTTCTTTCTATTTTTACATTTTACAAATTGTATGTCTTTTTCTCTATTTCATGTTATTGGCACAGTACTTTATATTTTATATTATACAGCATCGTTGGTGTATTCTGGTTACAATTAGAATTCCACACAGACATGGCAGGTGAGATCAGACATCTGAAGGATATTTTGACATTCACACACTTAAAAGTACACAGTTGTATGGGTCATTCAGTTTTTTATGCATTCATCAAAATTACATATTATTGTTTTGTTATAAAATAGAAATATCACTTGAAAATGAGTACTAATAATATAAAAATTTTCTCATACAACTGTCAAGGTCTTAATTCAAAAGAGAAGCGGAGAGATGTTTTTGATTATCTTAAATCAAAAAACTGTAATCTTAATAACGAAATTCCTGATTCTGATATGGAAAAATTAACTGATACTTTAATAGAATCTTAGGAGGGGGAGATAACTTATAATGAATTGACAACAGCTTTGCGTAGAATGAAAAATGAGAAAAGTCCTGGGTCAGATGGCTTTACAAATGAATTTTTTTAATTCTTTTGGACAAATGTAGGAAAATTTGTTTTCAGATCTATAATTTGTGGTTACAAAAGGGGGGAATTGTCAATAACTCAAAAGCAGGATATTATTACTTGTTTACCAAAAGGTGATAAACCCAGACAGTTCATGAAAAATTGGCGACCAATAAGTCTTTTGAATACAACATATAAACTAGCATCAAGCTGTATAGCGTATAAAATCTGTCCTACCCATTATTATTAACAATGATCAGACAGGTTTCATTCCTGGAAGATATATTGGAGAAAACACTCGTCTCATATATGATATTTTATTCTTTACAGAAGTAAATGATTTACCAGGTCTTCTCCTTCTCATAGATTTTGAAAAAGCTTTTGATTCCGTATCATGGAAATTCATAAATGAATAAATACTTTTTCAACTTTGGACCCTCTATAAAACATTGGATAAGGACCTTTTACACAAATATAAGCTCATCAGTATCCCAAAACTGTTTTCTGTCAGATTTCTTTGAGATCCAAAGAGGCTGTAGACAAGGGGATCCTTTATCACCTTACATTTTTCTTTTAGTGCTGAAATTCTAGGAATTTTAATCAGAAAGAACAAAGATATTAAAGGAATTAAAATTGATGACACAGAATATCTTATCTCCCAATATGCAGATGACACATCAATAATACTTGACGGTACTCCCAAATCTCTAGATGCATCTCTTCGCTTACTACAAAAATATGCTGACATGTCTGGTCTCCATATGAACTTGGACAAAACAGAGGTGGTGTGGATAGGCAAAAATAAATATAGTCAAGACACCATGTGTGTAAAATGGAGATTGGAATAGGGTTCCAGTAGGTTTACATTACTAGGAATAAACTTTTCTGTCAATTTGCATGAAATGGAATTGTTAAACTATGGTCCAAGAATTAAGGAAATTGAGAATATAATAAAAATTTGGTCTAAACAATCATTAACACCGGTTGGAAAAATAACAACCATCAAGACACTAATTATCTCAAAATTGAACCATCTGTTTTTAACATTACAGGCACCATGCAAAAATACTCTAAAACAACTAACTGACAAAATTTATTCATTTATTTGGGAAAACAAACCTGACAAGATTAAAAGAGAAATATTATGTTCTGAACACAAATTAGGAGGGCTGAAAATGATAGATATTGACAAATATATAAAAGGATTGAAACTAACATGGATTAGACGGTTGTTGAAAAACAACCCAAAACTAAATAAGCTACTAGAAAGTACTGAAAAAATCAGTATTGAAAACCTAGTTTATTTAGGCCCAACAAAAAGATGTAAAAACCCTTTTTGGGAAGAGGTCTTTAAAGCTTGGACAGATTTAC
This sequence comes from Mytilus californianus, assembly GCF_021869535.1. Lineage (NCBI taxonomy): Eukaryota > Metazoa > Mollusca > Bivalvia > Mytilida > Mytilidae > Mytilus > Mytilus californianus. The sequence continues at coordinate 29,455,654 of NW_026262734.1, read as the reverse complement.
AAAATAAATTTATACCAAAAAATGAAGACGAGTTTGTATCAGATTCGCTGTGGAATAATGAAAATATTAACATAGGAACAACATCGATTTTCTATAATGACTGGGCAGATAAAGGGATCTTTTTGATAAATGATCTATTAAACGATGAGGGAAAACTAATGACTTTTCAACAATTCCAAGACATTTATAAAATTCAGTCAAACTTTCTTACTTATAATGGGGTAATTTCATCAATAAAATTATATAAAAAAGCTATCAAGAAAGATATATCCATAAACAATCTTAATAAAACACAAAGACCAATTATTCCAAATAATATAAGAATATTTTTTTATCAAAAAAAGGCTCGAAAGATATGTATAATGTTCTATTAGAAAAAAACAGTACTAAACTTAACTGTGAAAACAAATGGTCCTTAACACTGAAAAAAAATTTGATTGGAAAACCGTGCATAGTATGTATTTTTACTCCACAAAAAGCTCAAAACTTCAATGGTTCCAGTATAGAATAATACACAGAATCTTGGGCACAAATAAATTTTTATTTAAAATAAAAATAAAACAAAGCGATAAATGTACTTTCTGCAATGAATTTACCGAAGATATTGAACACATATTTTGGACATGCCATAAAATAGCAGATCTGTGGATAAGACTCGGTGACTGGATTTATAACCAAACACAAATAATTATTCCGTTTAACACGGATATAATTTTATTCGGAAATTTAGGAAAAACAGAAAATAATAAAATAAAAAATTTAATAATACTATTATCAAAATTCTTATTTATAGAACAAAACTGTGTGAAAATCAAGTCAGTTTTGCAGGGCTGAAAACTTATCTAAAAGAAAATCTAATACTAGAAAAGAATATATTTTTTAAAACAAAGCCTCTTCACATTGCCAACCTCTACTGGGACCCCTGGCTTCCATTACTAGAATAATTTACACTTAACAAATTAGCATGTAATGTTACTGTGTATATTGTTTTAGCCTTCTCCACACCACCATATATGTTTTATTAAATATATTGTTATATGTTTGTTTAACCACATGTACGTTTAATATCTATTTTGTGTTTGTATGAATTTTGTACAAAGGAAAACCAATTTTGCCAAATTTATTTAATGTTATATCTTAAGACACATGCTAGTTTTGACCAAAATACTGCTGCCAAAAATCAAAATTTCAGCGATTTTTTGTTTTTTTTGTTTTTTTTATTTATTATTTTCTCTTCTCTCTTTTCTTTCTTTATGAAATAAAAGTCTCTCTTTATTTGAACAATATGGAAATAATGGATACATAATGATATAGTGTATATATTTTATAATTTAGAATACTAACAATTACTAACTATATTTTCTATCTAAATATACAATCTAATGTTTAACGAGGCCGGGATAAGGTACCGGTACTTTCTGTATCCAACCAAAAAATGTGAAAGTTTTCAAAAAAAGTAGGTATAATTTAAAAAAAAAAACAAAAACAAAAACAAAAGTAAGTAAGTATTTTAACAGTCTTCTGAAAAATAAGAACATACTAACAATGCGTAGCGAAATAGTAAAAACGGAACCCAACGGAATAACCAAAAGATATCAATGACTGCTATATTTGGGGAAAAAAGTAAAATCACAAAAATTCTTAACTCCGAGGAAAATTCAATCGGAAAGTCCCTAATCACATGGCAAAATCAAATGACAAAACACATCAAACGAATGGACAACAACTTCGTTCGAAACAATTGATGCACAAGGGTACGGGAAATTTATAAAGAAACTTGATTGCGCATGCCTATATCGCTTACAAATATAAATACAACGGAGTTACGTTCGACTTTTAATCCGTAGCTATTGATAACGTCACCAAACGACAGATTAACATCCGATGCGTTGAATTTTATATAATAAAAAAATCACGCATCAAAGGAAAAAAGACGAAGTTAAAGTTGGGTCCACATTTTTTCAAGGGTGCAATTAATTTTTAAGTTTATCGATGTAATAGAATTTTTGAATACCAGAGATAACTTTTCCACAATCTTGTTTTCCAGTAATTTATAGATTTTGAATTTTATTAACCTAAATTATGGTTAACATGGTTAAATTGTACACCTTTAAGATCAAATGTTTCGATTTCATCTTCTTTTTGTTTTTGTTCTTCTTGTACATCTCTATCAGCTTTCAATGATTCTTTCAATCTCTCATTTAGAAACTGTTTTTATCGGGCCTGTATAAATAAAATAGACTATTTACTATGTTTAAAGCACGATAATGTTTCGTTCAATTTAAGGAACGGTCAGGGCGATGTTTTTTCCTTTTTCTTTTTTTATTTTAAAATAAACAGCATTGTCATTAACGATTTTTAAAATATGTATCTATTGCAACTTTCAGAGCGAGTGTAATTGTTTTCGTCTATCTTAATGACATACCAGTCCTACAGGATTTACGAATGCTGATGTTAAATAAAAAGAGGAGAAACTTCCTGAAATCGCAAAAACAGTACAACATATTAATCTTATTCATGGTCATGATGGTAGATTATTACAATGGTTCAGTCCGATCACTTTAGTGCAGCTATGTCAATTTTGATTTCAGTTTGACTAAAGTCTTATTTACAACATTGAAATCAAAGGATGAGCGACAAAAATGGAGATTTTGTTTTGTAAAAAAAAAAAAAAGACTTTCTGAGGGAAATTCTCAACCAAAATGATGTTTTACTCGCATCGACATATATGTATGTTAAAGACATCTTTTGGCAAATATTTTAATTCTTTAGTAATGTTCTTTTTCACAAATACACAAATCAAAAGGCGAAGAGAAACCAACAACGTCATGGCAAAAAAACAAAAAAAACGACGAAAAGACAAACAAAAGCATACAAAACACTACATATCAAACCAAGACTGAGCGACATAAAATTTAGAAATATGGACAGCGGACTTCTGCTGTGTGGCTGTAAAAGCTAGGATGAGGGAATACGTTCTTTTGAATATGCAGGATGATATGGAAACATCCATAAGTGACCAGAAAAGGCGTTTCAGCATATGTCACTTGTAGGATAATGACAATTGATTGATCCAACCATCTAAAGCTATATTTGTGTAATACATGTAATAAATTTAGTATTAAAAATTGTTTAATGAATTTAAAGTGGAAAAATGATAAGTATCATCATATCTGTTGTTATAGTATAGTTAATTGTGTAACTAATTAAGTTTTAATTTATGATCAAAACATATAATTAAAAATCAACTGCAAAAGCTGTTCCATTTCTTTTCTGTTTTATGCCACATTGTAGCACAGCATGCTTATAAAATCTAAAAGAAATGTAATGTAGTATTAAAAACGATTACATTTCACAAGTAAGAAAAATATTACATCATTATAAACATTTCAAGTATATTTTACTGTAAATCTATATATAAAATTATAATATTAGGTATGATTGGTTTGGTTTGGGTGCATAATTCTTTCTATCGATTTGACATTCTTCCATCACTTGTAGCCTTCGTCTATGTTTCTTAGTATATGTTAGCTTCTTAAATTCTTAAACACATATTAGTTTTATCTCGTATACCAACTTGTTTGATATATTTATGTCTCCATATGACAATGATATCTAACTTTAAACAAAAACGTTATAATGTAGAAACGCTGAAGAGTGTCAAGGTGAATTAAAAAAAATCACGATACCGTGTCTCATTATGACGAAAAATGGCGCAGAATATGATTTAAAGTTTTCCTCCCAACCTGGCCTGTTTATAGTTATTTATAGCATTAATTACACTTCTATGGAATTCCATTGTTAAAAAAGATTTCGTATTAGGATAGTATCATTTTATAAATTGGATGACGATATAAAACCCTCCAAAAGTAATAAAGCAACATATTATAATCTGAGTTTATGTCCCTACATAAGGTATTGTAGTACGACTTAGCTTTTTTGTTCATTATACCGTTTGCTTACATTTATAGTTTATAATATACAAAAGTATTAACAAAAATATCGAACTCCAAGGTAAATTCTAAAAATGGGGAAGTTCATAAAAACTGACTTAATTATTCAAACAAACATACAAATAAATCTGACAAAGACCCCAACAAAAAAGTTTGTCTAGTTGATAGTACATACAGTATACTAAAACTTTATGCCGGACTAGTATACACTTGCCTAATAAAGTACAAACAAACTAAAATATAAATACAAGGGTAAACAAAATGAAAACAACACTGCAAAAACTTCTTACGTCCGAATCACACCTCTGGACCCTTCTGCACCAGGAACGTCCAAAGCCAAAATCCAGATAGATGGATGCACAAATACCGAGTCCCGTCAAGTGTTATACGACCAAAAAGAACATAATCACAGAAAGTTGGACAATGCAGTATGAATCTATTTGGATATATTTTTGACCTCAAAATTTCCAACAGACATTATGATACATGTAGTTGTTCCTTTATTTATCAATACATTTTTCCAAAGAAATCCTATTTTGGCATCGGTTAATTTGTGTTGTTAAAGCGCGAAGACAAGACGCTAGTTCGTTAATAAGATAACAAAAATATCTAAAGTACAACACGTAATCAGATCTCTTTTAATTCCTTGCCAGACAAAAAACGCGTTCCGGTATGCTTAAGTCGAATCCAATTTGCAATTGCATCAAGAAATGTTTAAGACTATTGATTGTAATTTATTTCTGTAGCAGAAACTGAAAATTAGATTTTTACACCCCCTCCCCCCTTCCCCCCTTCTCCTTAATCCTCGTTTTAAAGATGACATAGCCTGTATATCATTACGTTTCTTTTTTTGTGCACCATTTTAATTAAAATATTTTTTTTTCAAATTGTGTCCTTCGTGCGATATGTTAGATTCATACTTTGAGACAATCGAATTTAAGGATAACATTTTAGCTTAATGCTTTTATAATTCAAATGACCATAAGGTTTTTTGCACTTTTCTTCATGGCCATGCAATTGCCATTTAAATGCATTTATTTTTATTACAAAATTTAAAATGTACAAGATGGACTTAATTTTCCTTAACTCACATAATGCAGCAACCAAATATATGCTTGTAGTCTTTTCTACCAATTATACAAATTTTGATCTGCAACAATGAGCATGAATATTTTCCACTTTTTACTCAAATAAAAAAGAACACAGTACCAGGACACCAGTGCACAGCACACGGACACATTTCCCATCGCCAGGACATTATCAGAACTATTTTTTATGCGACTTTGCAATAAAATATGTTTTGATATACCTCGGAATGTACAAGTGGAAAAGTAATCAACAACACAACATGGTTGCTATTCTTGCCGTATCAAACCCCTTAGTACAGAATCAGGAACCCCCACCCCCCTACACCCCTATCACCAAGCACAACCTAACCACTGGCACAAAACATTCTCTCACAGTACCAACTTACTCCCCATAACCTTTTATACTTGGTTGATACCTCTGCTCGTGGGTATCCGAGGGTATCACCTGTCCGTGTCCATGAAAATACGAATATTGTGTTAAAAAAATTTCCTGTTACAAAATTGTGGAAATTATTTTAAATTAAGGAATATATCTTCCTCATGCAATGCACTTATTTCTTGCCCAGCTTTGGTTATACTTTGTGTCCTTTTTGGATTATAAACTCTTATTTTTTTTGGATTTTCAAATATTTTAGCCTCTAGCATCACTGAAGAAATATTTATTGTCGTAATGCGCATCATTTGCAGAAAAAAACGGTACTGTTAATGTTCTTAATACCACTTGGTCGATACCTCTCCTGTTGGACTGTTAGTCCCGAGGGTATCATCAGAACAGTAGCCAATACTTCAGTACTGGCACGGATATTGGATATTGCGTTATTGCGTTATTAAAATTTGCTATTACAAAATTTTGGAAATTAATTTAATTCAATTAAGGAATATATCTCCCTCATGCAAAGCTCTGATTTTTTGTCCGACTTTGGCTATACATTTTTTTTTTGGTTTATAAGCTTTTCATTTTTGTTATAAGTTTTAGATTTTCAAATATTTTGGCCTCGAGCATCACTGATGAGACATTTACTGTCGAAATACGCATCTGGTGCAGAAAAGTTGGTACCGTTTATGTTATTAGAATTTAAGCATCTTTGAAAAACAAGGACTGTTCCGGATTTGGTTTTTGTTTTGTTTGTGGTTATATCATGTTTGCGCTATACTCTCACTTAAGATGAATTCTGAGAAATACGAGTTCTTTTTGTAATTATTTAAAAAAAAAACCAACAAATATTTGCCTTTTTATCTTTCCCCTTATGAATTTTTCCCAATATTTCGAGTATCAAATTAAATCGCTAATAGTCCATTTGACAAATCATGCACTCAGACTGCATTGCCCTCTATGGTACATATGTTGTTGTGTTTATGAAATTTATTTAAAATCAAGTACTAAAACGTGACAGAAATGATATTTTTTATTGTCATCTCTTAGCACATTGGACTATATTACTGATATTTTGCATTAGTCAGATATAACCTTAAAATTAAAAGATTACAACCTCCAGGACTATGTCATATTCTCCATCATCTCTCCGGCGGTTGAGTATAATGATGTATATAAAAAAAACTCCACAGTAAAAATGTGACACAAATACCCTGCAGATAAAAAAAAAACTCCACAGAAAAAATGTGACACAAATACCCTGCAGATAAAAAATGTATATTATTACTATCTATTCTGTATAACGGTTAGTTTTCACTTTAAATTCGTGTTGTTGCTTAAACTCGACTGCAAACCGATTAAAATGCATAACCTCTACATTTTTATTCGTGTTTGACTTTCTTAAGTATATAATACCTTTGTTTAGCATAATAGGAAACAAAATAAAAATCTATATAATAAATAACTCGGAATTACTCTTAGATTGTCAATACATTCTTTGTGTTTGACTTAGTCGAACATCCTTTAAGTTGGCTTACACTCTATCACTATATTAGTTAATCTATCTTAGAACGTTTCTTCAAAAATCAGTCTCCAACTTAAATAGATTCAAAATGATCGAAAAGTTGTCAAATTAGTTTAGCATCTGTTTTGTTTATAATATCGATAAATTTGCGGTACGTGATAATTTGTCATATTGACAAACATTTGCAACGTCTTGCATATTCATGTATTAACAAAAGTATTATCAAATAATTTCACATACACCAGAGGTTTATTTTGAAATATTTTCTCATATTTATGTTCTGTATCTTTACCAGGCTGTTTCACTCATTCTATAACCATTTACTTTCCAAACATGTCTTGTTATTATCAATATAGATCCATGTAATACAAAGAAAGCAACGAAAAGATACTTGCACGCTTCTACTTCAGTCCGGGATGCGGTTCGATAAAATTGCTCCCCTTGTTTATTTCGCTCTCCTGTCAAATCATGTAATTTCGCTAACTCCAATGGTAGACGCGACAACGATGGGTGTCGTCAGGACAGGTACGATTAAAGGAATCAGTTAGGAATTAGACGATCCCCATTGGTATAGGTGAGTTGTTTAATAGTTGTTGGTTTAGGATAAATGCATGTTTTAGATAAATTCATAATCAGGAATAGCTGGAAGGGAAAGAAACGTGTTGCTACGAGAACCCGGAAACCGATGGTAGAAATTTTTAAAAAAATCTAGAGACGATCGTTCTGAGTGTGCCACCTACACATTCAAACATGTACACAACCACAGTATCCCCTATCTATCTAATGTGTTTTCATAATTATGTGATATAGGGCAAAAAAAGGTAGCAGTTTTTTGTGTCTTGTTGTTAAGCATTTCCAGGGGAGATAATGTTATTTTTACGGGTGTGTTTGATAGGTTTGTTACACTGTAACATTATATAATACACACTCATAAAGTTGCTAGAAAGCGCCTCTCACACACAATTAACTCAATTTCAATTATTCTATTTACCGGGTTATTGTAGTCCTATAATATAAGACCTCTGAGGTTCATATCATTTACTAGTGCATTCAACGTTTTTTATCTGATTTTTTTTTACCATCAATGTTGAATAAGACCTCTGAGGTTCATATCATTTACTAGTACATTCAACGTTTTTTATCTGATTTTTTTTACCATCAATGTTGAATCGTTCAACATTGATAGTAAAAAAAATCCGATAAAAACGTTGAATGTACTAGTAAATGATATGAACCTCAGAGGTCTTATATTATAGGACTATATATAAGACTTCGGAGGTTCATATCATTTACATTCAACGTTTTTCAGGCGCGTAGGCTTTTGTCGGATTTTTTTTACTTTCAATGTTGCACGGTTGATAGTAAAAAAAAAATCCGATAAAAATGTTGAATGTAAATGATATGAACCTCCGAAGTCTTATATTCAACATTGATAGTAAAAAAAATCCGATAAAAACGTTGAATGTAAATGATATGAAATTCAACATCCAATTTGATAGAAAAAAAAAAATCCGATAAAAACGTTGAATGTAAATGATATGAACCTCCGAAGTCTTATATTATAGGACTACTGGTTATTGATTCTTTATCCTAACTAAATGTTTTTGTGGTGTATATTACAAAAAGGGGGGGGGGGGGGGGGGTGCTTTAAAAACACCGAAATACCTTAACAATCCAACAATACCAGTTTACAGAATAAGAGAGATATTTCGTATTCTTAACCTACCATTTCTCACATATTTGTTAGATATGTTGAAAATATAGCCAAATGTTAAATACGTATATCCATCCCCTCTTTTTCAATTCATTAGTTAAACAGACAGCTCGAAAGAATAGGCAATAACCGAACATTGATTATTTAGCTAACAATGAATTCAGTACATTTTTCCAACAAGTAAAGACCAATGGAAACATTTGATATGATTTGAAAACATGGTCAATTAAGTAGGATCTTGTGGTTTCGTAGACATTAATGATAATTCAACATTTTCTTTTTATATTTTTCTTTATTTCATATACTAGCATATATCATAACATGTATATACTTTGTGATGCATCTGATGTATAAATCCAGTGGCAGATCCGGGGAAGAGTCCTGTGTTCAGATCCGTTTGTATGGGGAACATGTGGTTGGAACCCCCGCTTTAATTGCTTGTTTGAATTTTTGTTTTGCAGTGTCGAAAAGGATGATAGACAGTAGTTTTATCAAGAAGTTATGGAGATTGTTCCCGAATAGATTCCTTAACATCACAGTGTATAAGAGACTAATGAGCCTCGTCTAGTGCAAGCAACTGACATGCCCTACCTGTTACGCTGAAATCATGTTTATTATTGTATATTTACCTCATGTTACACATATATGTGTCTGAGCGTTGCTTTACAATAAATCTTAAATCTTAAAAAAAAAAAAAAAAAATCCTAGAAAAGCCCCCACTTTGAAAGCACGTTTAAATGTAATGTGGAAGTTCTGCTATACATCTGACAGTCAGATGTCTTGGAATTATTCTGAAGTACATATGCCGACCAAAGGCATGGAACAGAGGGGAGATGTTTTAAAGTGATGCTAATCTGAGATTCCAACTTGAACTATAGAAAGCAATATATAAAGATATGTAGGAGAAATAATCTATATGAATAAAATTATCCCACAATAGGAACTGTCTTTTTTTTCCATACAGAATTTGTCAAATTTATCCATAACAGAAGGGATGTTAATGTATCCTTCATATATTTGTAATACTGATGGTAATTCAGATGCACAGTTGTTTTTCTTCTGCTTCATATATTTATTAACACAAGCTATATTTTTGTGATATAATTGCTGAGATGATATAGTAGTGCCATTGGTTTCCCCTCTCTCTTTGTTCAAAGAACTTGATCATCTGAACTCTTTTTTTTAGATTGGAGTTCTGTTCAAGAACAGTTAAAAGAACATATGCTTAATTTTCGTTATCTTTTTAAGACCAGCATCATGATCAAAATAAATTTTAAATAAAACAGACTGTACATTCTATAAAATATGCCAGTCAACCGGAAATGTTAACACACAAAAAAGGTCTTCAGTATATCCATTTTTAAACTTACAAAATATGTCGAAGGTTTTGGCATCCCCAACAATTACCATGTGACTTGAATTTTTTATTTGTCAATATCAAGCAAATTGTCGACATTTTCCAAAACATGATAATAGTTCCGTTTTTATTATTAACAACAAAGGACTTACTCTTGTATAAAACTGTAACAGATTACCAAAGACTGTCTACAAGTACAATTTTAATCCAAGCCGCTGTTCTTTTAAGTACCGTGTTAGCGACGGCTTGGTTGATTGTAAGTGTTGGGTGCAGAGACTGAAATATTTGTCTTTAAATAATCAGACTTGAGACAATAACATGGAGGTAAGTATGTGTAAGGACAACGTTTTCAAGGTTGGTTTGAACAGTACGAAGGTCGTCTTGGAATGTAGAAAAAAGATAATGAAAGTCTTTGTGCTGGTTATTTACATAAGTGAACGACCATTTAACTTCAAAAGGTGAAAAAAGGGGAGGGGTAAGATTTATTCCAAAAAAAAATTGTCTGATCCCCAATTCGATGGAAAAAATATTGTTGTTAGGCAAAATTTATAACCAAAAAAATATTAGGAATTCCGATTTCCCCATACCTTATAGTGTTAAATTTTGAAAAAAAATTACTTGATTGATGGAGGCGGAAAAAAAACGTTCGAGCTCAGACAAGAAAACCATACCCCCCTTTGAAGTTAAATGGTTGCTTCCTTGTTGAGAGATTGTTTCCTGGCTTGCTTTGATAGAGCATTGTTGCATGTTTCACAGATGTTGCTTTCTTTTGATAATTAAAGATATTCTTCCTTTTGATTGCAAGCAAATAATTAGTATAACGTCAAAGTCGGTAATTTGACGAAGATTGCGTTTGCGGGAGATTTTCTCAGACCAATGTGGCATACTACATGTTATTGACAAGAAATGTATCGTGTTCTGCGATCGTTTACAACGCGATTCGCAAAGAAAAACTTTGGTGGGATTAGTTGGTGACTCAATAATATGTTCCTCCATAACTTCCAAAAACCTTTGACATATAAAGTATTTCAAGGTTATGTTGTCCGATGTTTACACATTACTGATGGATGTCTGTTTTTTTTGTCTCTTACATGGTGGCTTTCTTGAAATAATCTCGCCATTTTTATATTGCATACATTGCAGATACAATCATCCGACCGTATGTTAAACATACTGTTAGACCAAATTGAAGGTAATCTGAGGGTTTGCATGAGTTATGATAACACCGCCAATAATTGGTTGACTAACATTTCACGCACAGTAGGGAAGTTCATCATACTTTGGGTTAATACGTAAAAGATTTTTGTTGACTACTTCATGAAACACAAATGCAATTTCAAGACTTAATTTTTAAATTATCCTTAAAATAATCTTTTCAAAAACAATACTAATTATGGGGCACTAGTAGCGACATTGTTAGCTCTAAATAGGACCCCAAAAGTTTGAACAAGAATGAAAACACGCTAGAGTAATATATAGAGTAATAGTACATGAAATATGAAGACACTCGTGTACTACTAGAGTTGTAATAGTGAGCATGTATAAGAAAAACTGAAATTATAGAGAGCCACCGTATAAGGTAAAAACTAATATTAGTGAGTCTTTATGCAAAGAACTGTAATATTCTTGAATCTGTTTCTGAGTTGTGAAGAACTAACATACAACTAACAGTTGGACAATTATTTAAGTAAAGTACTATAAAACAATCGAGTCCTTATGCGAAGAACTATAATAAAATTAAGTCTAATGTAAAACAGTTAACTAAGTCAAAATCTCGTATGCACGACTCTTAATGTCTAACAAATTTTCGACTGTGGGTAAACTATTAAGAAAAGAAAAAAAATTAAATAAAATTAAATTAAATCTTATGAATAATATTAGCGATCAAAGAAAAAATATCACATTATGTCGACGGACAATTGTAAGATGCTATAAGATCGTATAAAAATGTATTGATAATATATAACACAAAAGAAATCGATAAAACAACTGCAATCCCAACTTAAGATGCAAATACATCAAAAGAAAAAAAAATCACACCATGTCGGCGGGCAACTGTCGACTTTTAAAACGTTGTACGATCGAAACATATGACAAAAAACCCCAACTGCAATCAACAAATAAGACACAAAGAGTCACAAGAAATAACAAGATAACGCTATTGGCGACTTGTCAATACTGTATGGTCGAACACAAACATAGCCAAAACATGACACCAAAGAAATAAGACGCAAACTAAATTACAAGATCAATACAAGATGTAAAAAAAAAAATAATTCCGAAAGTACAATTGTTTAACACAAACAAGAGGAATACAACGATATAAATCTATGCTACCCCAAAAACTCAACTTGACAATGGTCAACCAATCCGGGTTACCGCATAACTAAGGTGTAACAAAATGTGTAACAAAACTTTTTGAATAATACAGAAATTATGACTGTCGGAGTAATTGTTATTGTTTAAGAAAAAAAAAACATGTCAAACATGCAAATATTATTTTTAAATAATAGTTTTAATCACTAAAAAGTCATGTGATGTTACATATATAGGACGGGGTGTGTTCGATGCGTTAATCAATGAGGAAAACCCCGCCATATAACACCCAACTTTGAAATTGCGTACAAATGTCAAATTTAGGTGTGCCACTTTGGGAATGGTCTTAACCGATTGATAATTCATTTCTCAATATTCGTAATTTTTCCCAGGATTTTTCTATGTCGGGCAAAAAAAAAGTAGCAGTTTATAAGTAGACCCCCTAATTGACGTAACAACTTGACTTATGGTCGTTTTAAAAACGATTGTTTGCAAGTTGCATTGTTAACAGTTGTACAATATGAAAATTTATTAACGTGAATGCAAATATTCATAATGTTTTTACTGAAAGTAACTTTTGTGTCATCTTGACAACCGTACACAAAATTCATTTCACTTTTCTACCTTCTAAACACAAGAGTTCGAATTCTTTTGTTCTATTTAAACCGCATACCGGACTGACTTGTGTATTTTCACCTTTAACACACCAGTCAGAGAACAAAATGTCACATGATTAAAATCGTTGAAGATCTGGTTTGGATCAATGGAGAGCAATGGCAATGCTAATATAGAAATACAGAACCCAAATCTTTGACAAAAGATCACGCACGATATTTTCGATGCTTTGTAGTACACATATGAACAAACTATATTTACTATAGTTATATAAATTACAGGAACCGTTGTCGTTTAGCTCTTTTTCGCCAAATATTGCATTCCCCATAGCGTTACCTTGTTAAAAAGTGCTCGAAAAGTATCATTTGAATTGCCAGAACTGCTTGTAAATATTGTTATTACTGCAACTTAAGTACAAACCATTTTCCAAAGATTTACCAAGTAAGTTATCTTCGTTCACGATTGGTGGTTCCTTAGTTTTAGTTCACTTGGAGAAACAACTCTAAAATAAAATTTCTTAAAAACAGGGGATTCCTTGTCTTTTCTTTGTGCGGAAGACCCTTTTAATTCTCTACCTCTCGCGTGATTAGAGTCAAAGGTACGGTTGTTACTTTCGATTCATGTCCTCTTACTTTTGTTCCATTTGGGGCAACATCTCCTACAGCTACAATATTACCAGGTTCATTAGAAAATGATTCGTTGATATTGTTTTGTTCGAAAGAAACTGGATTTTCTACGTCCGTCGCTTTGGAAGAATTAGAGCAAATGGTAGAAGGGTGTTCTGCAACAGAATTGTCGTGATTGTTTGAAATATTTCCACAACCAATTGTTATGAAATTTTCTCAGTATTTAATGGAAACGCACACAGCTCCCAGAACAAACAACTAATATAACCAATCGATGTCGATGTAAAAATGCCATTAGAATAATTCCAGCCAATTGACAAATAACACCTATAATAGATAAAATGTACGGTTGACATAAAGTTTTTGTTTGTTTTTGTTTTGTTCTCTAATTCCGCAAAACAGTATGATCATTTAATGTGATAAGTGGCAATAAGAAAGCAACTGCCAGAAACAATACTGAAGCAGATACTGGAGCTCAAACGATGGTAATACAGGAAACACACGAATTGAAATTTCAACCGAGTTAACTGTTTCAATGACCATAATCTGAAAAAAAAAGATAATTACTTTTAAATATGTAATCCTTCCTGTCGTATATACACACTATTTAAATAAGTTGAATTAAATCTAAAATACATGAAATGATAACAAAATAGCAGGATGCATTAAGTTTTAAAAGCGTTACAATAATCTAAAACATAAAAAATTTTAAAAAAATAAGATACAAATATTGATCTATTTCATTAGTGCTGAACATGTTCAGTATTAAATGCAAGATAATATTCGATTACCTCCACCATTACTGTTTATAGATGTTAAAGGTTTACTTCAAACACACACAACCACCCACTTCATACATAAACACACACACACACGTGCGCTATAGCTTCATGAAATTGAAATGATGGTTTAACAGTTTAATAGTTTTCTTACTAAAATCAGTATTGCAATGTCTATCTTTTTATTAGATTTAAAGCATATTCGGAAAAAGGTTTCCAAAAATGTGATAAAATATGGTTCAATGATCACCAAGGAAACAGCCCAAATCCAGTTTCCGTCCGTTGCTTCTGAATCAGAATGTTTATTGTGTTTTGTGCAATTGTTTTCAAGAATATGTAGCGTTGTTCTTGAAACAAATCCAGAACTTATAGCAATTAAAAACATTATAGATGCTACGCAATTTTTTAGAATTTGAGCATTTAAAAGCTAAATTGGATGTTTCCTCTTAAAAGAATGTAGGAATATTTGAAGTCTCATCATTATTATTGCTATTGAAATTACATATCGATTGCCCCTGAGTGTTGCTTTGTTTTGATGTTCTTTGTGCTAGATTCTGTGTTTAATCTTGACACTCAATAGTATTCATAGACTTGGATTTACGAGTAGGTGATATCTGATTTATTCGTAGAGATCTGAAATTACGAGAAACAACTTTCGATCAACCCTTAGAAAAAAAAACATTTCAATATTAAATGCTGGTATAGGCATGTTAGAACTTCAATAGACTAAATGTGTATTTAAATAAAATAGTATGTAATTCTCAATGATTGTAAATATTTTGGCCTCGAGCATAACTAAAGAACCATTACTTGTCGAATTGGCATCTGGTGCATCAAAATTGGTATGGTTTATATTATTACTACCACTGGATGGATACTTCTGATGGTGAACTGTTAGTTCCCGAGTGTATCACCAGCCCAGTAGCCAGAACTTCGATACTGGCATGAAAATACGGATATTGTTTTGATCAAAATTAACTATTATAACATTTTAGAAATCATTTTGAATTAAGGAATATGTCTCCCTCAAGCAAAGCTTTGATACCTTGTCCGGTTTTAGCTATATTTTAGGCCCTTTTGGTTGATCAGCTCTTCAATGTTTGTATTAGGTTTGGATTTTCAAATATTTTGGCCTCGAGCATCAATAAAGAGACATAAATTGTCGAAATGTGCATCTGGTGCATAAAAATGGTACCGTTTATATTATTATTCACACTGGGTCAATACATCTGCTGGTGGACTGTTAGTCTCCGATGGTATCACCAGCATAGTAGCCATTAATTCGGTACTGGCATGAATATACGGATATTGTTTTGATTGTAATTAACTGTTTTAAAATTTTAGAAACCATTTTGAATTAAGGCATATGTCTCCCTCAAGCAAAGCTCTGATACCTTGTTCAGTTTTTGCTGAACTTTAGGTTCTTTTGGTTGCTCAACTCTTCAACGTTTGTATAAGGTTTTGGATTTTCAAATATTAGGCCTCGAGCATTTTTGATTGTCGAAATGCAAATCTGGTGCAGTAAATTTGATTCTATTTTAGTTATTTTTGTGCCTCGTACCGATCTTTTGAGTTGCAACTGATTTTCTTTATGTTTTATGTGCCTGTCCAAAGTCAGGAGCTTGTTGTTCAGTGGTTGCCGTTGGTTAATGTCTGTCATATTTTTTTTTTTCGTGAACTGTTTTGTTATAGATTAGGCCGTTTTCTCATTTGAACTGTTTCACACTTTTCTTGCCGGGGCTTTTATTGTAGACTGTACGGTATGGATTTTTCTCATTGTTAAAGGCCGTTCGGTTGTCTATAATTGCTTACATCCACTTTTGAACTTTATTGAATAGTTGTCTCATTGGCAATCATACCACATCTCCTGACGTTTATATTCAAACTTTCACTACATAACAACTCATATTTTCATGCAATATTTGACGATCAAACATATAAAGGAAGTAATTCAATTGTTGCGTGAATGAAAAAAAAAATGACATAGCACAATAAGGGAAGTCCGAGGTGATCTGAAAAGGACGACGTCCATAAAAACTGACAAAACAAACGCTCGACAATATCAACATGATCAACACATGGTACGACTGAAAAACAACTGTCATATCCTTGACTTGGAACAGGCATTTTCCGAAGGAAATGGTAGGTTAAACCTGGTTTTATAGCTAGCTAAACATCGCACTTGTCTGACAGTTGTATGAAGTTTCGTCATATTGACAAATTGTGTGAGCAACCAAAAACAGACATAATTAGTTAACGTGACATTAAATGATAAAAAAAACCATAAACTTAAATGTAACAAAGAAGCCAACAAAACATTTTTTTGAAGTTAATAGTGTAAATAATCTAATTCATTATTATAGTAAACCATTATGACACACTTTCCCGATAAAGTTCAAATTAAGTACAAATGACATTGTGATCGTTAATTTTCACATTAAAATAGCGTAATATAGAATAATAGGGACAAGGGAAAAAAGTAACAGCTTATCTTACTTTCCCTCAGGATGTTGTTGCAAGGGTTCCATAAAATACATAGAACATGAAACCGTCCCAAATCCAGGTGGACGTAGCTGCTTATTTATACATCCCGCACACCTCAGAATGGATTTTACTATAAGTCTAGGGAAACCAGTTATATACCATCGTCAATCATTTGGTAATTAATAGTTTTGTGTTAAGTATTGCTAGATTTGCATTAATGCTGTACATAATTATTAAGGTCATGCAAAAAAAAAAACATTTTCGTCTTCTTCGTAGCCACCATCGGTTTTTGGTGGGGTTCTTTGTTTTGTTTTGTATACTGTTGTTTGTCTTATGAGCTTTTTCTTTATTTGCCATGGCTTATGAGTTTGAATGTCCCTTTTGTATTGTTTGCCTCTCTTTCTGATAGTAATGCCTCAAACGGAAAATTACCAGACAATTAAAGTTAAATTCCTGAAAAATCAATTTTGATACCACCGTTAAAACAAAATTCATATTTTGAAATAAATGCAGAAAAAAAAACAAAAATAGAAATAGATTTGGTTAGTAACTTACTTTGCATTATCCTCGCTAGCCTTTGATCTTACATTTCTTTTATTCCTTTTGTTCTTTGTATTGTTGTGAAATTTCTTGAATTTATGGTCCTCATCATTTCCAGGTGTTACTTCAATGCTAACGCTTCTTAAATTTGCCATTGCATCAACAACACAATTTGATTATTTCAGGTTATGTTCTACCTCTGCAGCCTAAAAATTAAAAAAAAAAACGAATAGTGTTCAAACAACCACAAAAAAAAAGTGTATCCCCAAATTTTCATGCTTAGAATGGATCGTTTATTTATGTTTTATACTGGATATTGGAAGCATCGAATGGGATTATGCTATATACACATTTAAGGAATAACAGTACTGTAGTTGAAGGGTTGCCGCTTCACTGGCGATTTGACGGTCGCACATGCAGTTTTACTGGCGACGCGACAGAAAAAAACCGGATATTTGCTACTGTCAAATCGTCAATGCCGGCGGCAAACCTTCAACTATAGTACCGTTATTCTGATTCTAATGAATTACGAAAAGAAATCATACGTTCGAAATGGAACAAATGCATAAATTTGAAATAGAATAAAATTCCGTAGAACTTCATACATGATGTTGGCGCTTAGACGTCATGGCTACACGTGACGACATACACATGAGAACTTGCAAACTGAAGGTTATTTGTAACACAAGAACAAACTATAAAAATCATTTGAAAATGGCTTAACTCATCAGATGGATACAAAGAAATACATCTAACAAAATTACAGAGTGGACGTGGCAGGGTACTTATACATCCCCACAACAACAATACACAAAGTACAGATCTGAGAGTACTCGCAGTTATTGAAGCTAGTTCAAAACCAATAACAACTAATAAAAAAAATTATGTATCTAAGACTAGAATATTTATCAGTTCACATCCAACATCCAATGGATTTAGTGTAAAGACGTCATTAACAGTCAGAGAAAAACATGACCTCGTGTAATGCCAAGATACAGGTATCGACAGATCGTAGATCCATGATTGTGCATATTTATATAGAAATAAAATTTTGTTTGATTTTATAACAAAATCAACATCTAAGTATAGTGTTGAATTGCTTGACGCAAATAAAACAGTTAAAGCTAATAAGACGTGAACAAAACCAGGTTTTTGATTACAAGTATAATAACATTCTTAAAGCAAAAACAAAGCAAAGAAGTAACTAGTTATAATTCCTATAGTTCCGTTGATTGATAGCGTTTGGTTTCATCAGTTTTTTTGGACTTTTCCTTTTTGAATTTACCTTGAGTTTTGTAATTTTGTTATACTTTATTGCATAGAATAAAGTTCCATTGTTCCGTTATGTACGCTGTCATTTGTTCTTGGATATGTGTACCTTAATCACACACACACACAAATAAGAGGGCATGGTATCGCGTTATACATATCTTTTATTTGTATCGTTACACTTTGTATACCTTTTATGTTTGTCCTGTTTTTTTCGACGTAATACTTCCTATTCTTTCCATGGTATCATCTGCCTCTTGTTTGAGACTATTTTATCATTTTTTTTTTAGAATAAACTGTATTATATTACTATAAAAATCCAAATGAATTCAAGTTTCCATCATTTCCAGCATAAAGTACAATAAGTATGCATTAGATAAGTAGTAGCTATAAAACAAACAACAAACATATATGAACGCCACTTTTCTAATTTAATTCACTGCTGATGAACGTTTTATCTCAGCGATTATCACCAGTCCAATAGTCAGAACTTCTGTTTTGACATGATGTATCGTTGATACGGTCATTTGTAAAAACTTACCATGTTTACTGTTAATAAAACTTTGAATTACTCGAGACGAAGAATTTTCAACCCCAAGGAATAGATGTCTGTCACCCTATCTGGCACAATTTCTTATTGACATTTTTGATCTACAATGCTCTTCAACTTCGTACTTGACATGGTGTTCATACTAAGCAAATTTGAGCACCACTGATTAAGCTCATGTAGATGAAACACGCGTCTCGGAACTCGTCTTTATTAGACTACTCTTTTACAATAACAAAATTTTTTCTTTTTGAGAAAATAACGAAAATCTTTAGAGTAGGCATTGCTGATCGTCGACCCTCTGTATGATTACAAAGGCCACGAGTCGTGATCAACAATACTTTCATTGTACTTACTAAGTTAGATAGGTCAAAACATCTCTCCTCTCGATTTTTTCACTGTCTTTCTACTACAGGCTCTATCTATTATTTCGACCAAATTTTCAGATTATCCTGATAATTTAGCAAGAAATCATCAAATTAAGTAATATTTCGCGTAGAGGATAATCACAGCAAAAGCTCAGATATCGACTCAGAAAACGGAATTTAGGTTGATCAAAACTAAATTAAATTTAAGGCCAAGCACAACCAGTAATAATAGATAATGTAAAATCAGCTATTCTAAGATTTACCATGGAAAACATTTACAGTAATCATAACCTTGCAAACACACTGCATTGACATATTTCAGAACTAACAATGACCTTTCGACTTTTTAAAGTAAACTTCCAGAAGTCCTTACCTAACATACTTAAATTATCATGGTATAATGTGGTATTCTTGCCAATGAGACAACTATCCACCAAAGTTCAAATGAAGTGGATGCAAGCAATTATAGGCAACTGTTCGGCCTTCAACAATGAGAAAACCCAATACCGTATAATCGGCTATAAAAGGCCCCGACATGAAAAATATAAAACAATTCAATTGAGAAAACTAACAGCCCAATTTATAACAAAACAATTTGCGAAAAACAAATATGACAGACACGAACCAACGTCAACCACTGAACTACAGCCTCCTGATTCTTCGGATAAATACATACAGAATGTGGCGAGGTAAAACTAGTTTGCTGGCGCGAAACCCTCCCCCTAATCTAGGACAGTGGTGTAACAGTACAACATAAGAACAAACTATAAAAATCAGTTGAAACGGGATTAACTCATCAGATCGATACAAAGCAGAAAACATCTAACGAAAACTCAGAACGGACGTGGCAGCGTATCTATACATCCCACAACAAAAAGACTAAGTAAAGATCTGAGAGTACTCGCAGTAACTGACAGCTAGTTCAAAGCCAATAACAACTAATCAAAAACTATGCATCTATGACTAAAATATCAATCAGTACACATCCAACATCTAATGGATTTTAGTGTAAAGTCATCATTAACAGTCAGAGAAAAACATTATATTGTGCAATGCCAAAATATCGGTATCGACAGATTATAGTATCGTGAATGTGCATATGTGTATAACAATAATATTCATTATGGTTTTTATTTACCGTTACCAAATCAATATTTATACAAATAAAAACAGTATTCAAAGATTTAATCACAGTGTTGACTTGTTAACTTTTAGAATAAGTTAATTTAAAGGATTGATAAGTTTTCCCGGATTTTTTTCTAAATTTCCGGGCTCGATTTGCAACATTCCCGTAAAAATTAGAATGTGCTATTCCGTTTGAAATAATTTTTCTACAGGTGCAAACAAACTTGTAAACGAAATCTTTGTATCTATTGGAGAATTTAGTAAATGTTTTAAGTAATTTGTGGTAACGAAATCCCGGACTTAATAATTTTTAAGTAATACACAGATTACGCTCATTGAAATACAAAACTTTATTACGGACACAGGCATAGCGAACGTGTTGTAATATACAAACACCGTAAGACAGTTTCAAAGGAACATCATCGTCCAAAAAAGGAAGATTAACAATAGGGAAAGAAAGATCGTTCCTTTTGTCGTAAATTTTTGTGTAGAGTTTCTCGTGTAAAACTGAAATATCTTTATCTAGAAAAGGATAGTTATTTCTGTTAATATTTTAATATTTGATTTATTGATGGTTAGTTCCTTTGGATAAATTTTGGCAGTATTTTTAGAGAATTCTTGATTATTCAACGAAAACATATCATCAATATAAAAGTAACTGTTGTTGAATTTATCAATCAAATCGAATTTAGACGGGTCTTGACTCTGTTTTGCCATAAACTGTGATTCATAACAGTACAGTAACAAGTCTGCTATTAAAGGGGAATAATTGGTGCCCATAGGAATACCTACTACCTGTCGATAAATTTTATTGCTGAAACGTACATTAATGTTGTCGAGGAGAAAATGTACAGCTTTAATCAACACACCTCTAGTAAGTATATCTAGTATATTTACCTTTCTCATAAGTATGATCAGTAGCTATGTAATTAAATAGGAAAACTTTTATTTGACAAGATTGTATGGAAGTGGAAAAGTCAAAACTGTCAACCGAATCAAAAGGGTCGCCAAAAGCACGTAATTTATCTAAAACATTTTTAATTCTAGAAATGGGAGTATTACTTACTCTTTTATTTATTTCTACATTTTTTTCGAAATGTGATGTACGAATATCAACAAAATTCAGACATTTATTCAAATATGAATCAAGTGATTGGCATATTTCTCCCGTTGACATCAATTTTTACAATAGGACAAAAGAGCATCTTTAATGACCTGACGACACTCTTTCCATTTTATTTTCGACGGTGGACGATATTTTTGTCCTTTTTTCATAAAGTTTTTAACCTCTCGGTCTTGAAGGATGTTGAGGTCACATGTAATTACATGGCCATAGGGATCAAATCTTAACTTCGATGTTTCACAGTCTCATGTTGAAGAAAGGAGCATTATTTTTTATACTGACGTCTGATGTAACTGACGTATAGTTAAAAATTAAACTTCTGCTTGTTTTTTTTTTATATAAATAAGAAATTATAGGTGACTCTATGTTATCAGAATATGGAGGTATGAAGTTTTGAACGGTAAGGTCATTAAAAATACTAGACAAATTAATAAATTCAATACCTCTATTAATGTATTTTATATTAAGAAAATACTTTTTTATGATCTTCAGGTTTGTCAATTCGAGGGAACATTCTATGGTGACAAAAAGCTGTAATAATACGTGTACACTTGTATTTTGGACTGAAAAAACGATATTGCATCACACTCGTTATGAATATTATATAATCTATTAATTGGCATTTGATCAAGATTGCCTTCTTTTGTAATGAAAAAGGTAAATATGCTAGATCTACTTACTTAAACTGCGATGAGCTAATTGATTAAGGGGACAGTAGTTTGTCGATGTTCAAATCTCTTAAATCAATTAGGGAGAGACAATCGAGGTAAAAAAACCAGAAGGAGTTGCATGAACTCTAAAAGGGGCGAAAACGGGTGCACAGACAGAGTAAGAGTCATTTCTCTTATCAAACCTAAAGTTAAACCTCAACGAACAACGCGACGGGTGCTTCATGTTGAGCAGGATCTGTTAACCTTCCGGAAAACCTGAGATAACCCCTGTTTTTTGTGGGGTTTGTGTTGCTGTTTTTAGTTTTCTATGTTGGGTTTTGTGTACTGTTGTCTGTCTTTTCTATGTTTTTGCCACGGTATTGTCAGTTTGTTGTCGACTTATGATTTTGAATATCCCTTTGGTATCCTTCGCCTCTCTTTTGAAAAACATGGAACTGTTAGTGCAATAGACGAAACCTCTTCTATCCAACATCAACTGAAACGCAAGTTAACTTAAAAGACGAGTTTTAGTCTATCCCACCTGAATCAAAATAAGTGATTCAATACATGGAATAGCCCAGACGAGTATTTATAATTGAAAGGAAGTTTATCCATATTCATTTATTAAATTCAGAAGAAGAAATTATACAAAACATACAAATTTCTCTTTTAATGGTCTGCATGTACATGGTAGAAGCCAAAATTAGTTGAACGGTCTTCAAATCTCACAAATCCACAAAGAAGATACAAACATAGACGTATTCGTTTATTGAATTTCATTCTTTGATCAAGTATATAAGGCAAGTGGTAAAAATAAAATAATTTGTTTTGCACATGTGCAAATAGGCATTCGTGTCTAATCAGGTTGACCCAATAAGACAGTACATTTAAAGTCCCTGCTTATGGGATTGGACTTTTCATTAAAATCCCCTTTTTGTATAGCACTGCATTTTCCGTTGTGAAACACGATTTCAGAACTACCTTTTGACATCCATCTTTAGGTAAAAACAATTTCAATCAAAATCCTGGTTTGGTTCTCCGATTTTAATCCACAAGTCATAATCATTCACTAATTATTGTTTTAACAAATCCTTTCCCTTTTAGCATCTAGTATATGGCTCTGCTAGCTAATAATATACAAGCAACAAACGGAGTTTTCTTAACATGTTGATATTCGATTCTTTTAAGGGGCGATGCATACTTCGCTTCTACTATCGGATCGGTGTTGGCGTTTGTTTTTGTAGCAGTTCAGTGTTTCTGTTATTCCGTTGTTTTCCTCTTATAGTTGGTGTGTTTCCCTCGGTTTTGGTTTGTGACCCGGATTTGTTTTTGTTTAATCGATTGATGACTATTGAACAGCGGTATACTACTGTTGCCTTTATTTATATAAATATCAACTTCTGAACAAAGATGATGACGACAATGGATGGCTGCTTAAGTCCAGTGGCAAATTAATATGCATTTTTAGGACGAGAACATGTTAATGTTATATGAATATTAACCTTGCTTTGTACTAGACCGACACGCTGAGCCGGATTTTGAATGTGCTGCTAGTTCCCAAGGAAAACAGTCCACAGAAAGACTTTAACCTTACCCATACACATTATTCTGACTCCGAGCCGACCAGTCTTTGCTCTTACTCCTTATTGCCGCATGCTTAGCGGAGAAGCAGCAAATACCAATTTGAAAGTCTGGTTTGACCCGGCCGGGGTTCGAACCCACTACCTCTCGCACTCGAGGCAAACACGCTACCACGAGACCACTGAGGCGGTCTGAACAAAGATACAGACAGAGTGAACCAAAATGTCCTTCACTTAGTTACTTGTTAAACATAGACATACATAATGTTAAATGTATGTGATAAATCATGGTGTTGACATACTGTCGTTTGAACCTTCTAGTTATATAAAAATCGTTTAGACGTTAAGATCATCATAAAAACAAACTCGTATGCAAAATTGTATACGTGTTTAATCATGTCGTGTCAAAACCTTTTTTTAAAAAAAAAAATCTTTTTACATCAAATTTGGCATGAATGCGAATACAATTCTTCACACAAGTACAGTTTAACTATGTTAATCAAAAATTATGTTTTATTATATTTTACATGTATACATCACTGTCAAATATGTAGATGTATCTGACATTTTCTATAGTAGAAACGGTTGTAAAAATTGGTTATTTATTTTAATTGAAAGTCAGTTTGATCTTATTACATAATATGATGATGCTTGTCGAATATTTCTTCACTGTCAGTAGCTGTCAATCTGCATGATTTAGCTAAATAATGAAAATGAGAGTGAAAATATATACCTTATGTTGTTGCTTCCCGCTAGCAACAGAGCTTCGCCAGGGACATCCACACTGCCTAAATAAAAATGCATTTATGAAAGAATTTGGTAAAAGATTTATTATAGTAGTTTGCAAATAACAAGTTATGCATAGATGCCTGTACCAAGTCATGAATATGACAGTTGTTTTCCATTCGTTTGATGTGATTGAGCTTTTTGTTTTGCCATTTGATAAAGGACTTTCCGTTTTGAATTTTCCTTGGAGTTCTGTATTTTTGTTGTTTTACTTTTCATAGATAACAGTCATTAAAATCTAAAACGTGACGCTAGACACGGACATATAAAACGATTTTGGAAAAGGGACACAATGCACATTTTCGTTTAAAACATAAATTCAATAATAGGAAACGCAAAAGTAAATTTTTTGTACCTAAGTTTGTATATTATATATGACTCGTGTATCCAAATCTAGAAAAGTTTGCTGTTTGTATTAGTTTTATTTCGATTCAGTTCCCTTCAGTAGTTTTCTCCAGTATGATTATATTTTGCATGAATGTTTGAACATGTTAAAGCAGTTATATCTTTAAGGTAACGCTTTTTGTCACTGTATATTACTTTCTAATGGAATTAAGACGGGTCCATGCTAAATTGTGGCCATATACTGTGATCCATATTACATGTATTAATACAGGTACAACTCTGTTATTAAAGGAGCACCATTTATGCCTTCTCTTTTTCAAAATATCATTTCAGTGTTTTTAATAGGTAAAATTAGCTTATCATTATTGGTTGAATATACTCACTGTACAAAAGCATAATCATATGTTTTCTTGTTGTTTTTTGTTTTTATTTTTAGTTACAGTCATCTTTCAATATCTTGTCGGATATTTACATATAAGCTGTACTGAGACAAAACAATTTGCTAACAATAAAGAATAAGCTTCAGTAGCAATATTGACTGTTTAAGAAATTTACTTATAAGAGACTGTTAAAGGTATTCATTTAATCGAGATTATTTATGAAATGTTACATGTAATTGCTGAAAGATCTTGAGATATTTTAAAGGTTTTATTTATGTTTGAGTTATAATATTGATTTAACAGGGACCAAGCATTCAAACAAACAAAATATATTTGTTGCTATATATGTACAGTTATGAGAATTCATTATCCTACATCTTGTCGATACTGTTTACTTATATTTGGGCATTGCAAAAGGTCATGCGTTTCTCATACATAATATGTTAATGTGACAATAATTGGGACCAAGCAGCCAAAACTGTGTAAACATACATCACAGACATGCCACACAACTGACTACAAAATCCAAAGAAACAATATATATATATATATATTGCTATAAATGCACAGTTTTGTAAACTCAATATCTTACATCCTGTCGGTACTTTTTACTTGTATTTGGCATTGCACAAGGTCATGCGTTTCTCAGACTGTTTATGACTTATTTATACAAAATCCGTGTACTAATTGATACTTTGGTCCGAGAAAACATGATTTATTTATCAGTTGTAATTTGCTTTGAATTAGCTTTCAGTAATAGTGAGTACTCTTATTTCGGTGCTTTGTGTCTACTGGTTTTATGTTAAATGTTGTTGTGCCTTGAACCGATATTTTGAGCAAACCTATTCCAACTGATGCTTATAGTTTCTTTTGTTGTGCTGTTACACATCGAGGGAGGGTTAGGCGCCCACCAACATGCTAACTCAGCCACATTCTTTATGTGCCTGTCCCAAGTCTGAAGTCTGTAGTTCAGTGGTTGTCGTTGGTGCATTCCTGGCATAATAGTATTCATTTTTTCGTTAATCGTTATATCATAAATCAGGCCGTGAATTTTCTCGTTGGAATTTATTCAAATTTTTCAGGTGAGAGCCTTTTATTACTGACTATACGGTATTGGTTTTATTCATTGTTGAACGCCGTACAGTTGCCTATAATTGCTTACGTCCACTACATTACAACTCAAAAGTTGTCTCATTGGCAATCATACCACAGCTCACCATGTTTACATACAAATAAATCTAACAAAGAATTCAACAAAAAACTGTTGCAGTTGATTGTATATCAATAATTTGTAACTGTTGGGGAGAAAATCCTCATGTATTATTTAATTATTCATTTAACTACACTATCAGCAACTGAACAGACATGACACATATTTGACTAATAATGCGTGTGTGTTATCTTCTAGGCTATAAAGAGGAATGAAGGAAAGTGTATAAAACCACAACTTTACATTAAACCTGTGCTATTGAGAAGTGAGTAAATCATGTTTTAAATTCAATCGTAAATTACTATGCAATTACACAATGTTTTTACAGTAACACTAGGAAATATATTTGACTATTAAACAGCAACTTTGGTTTTAACATCATCTGCAAAGTCTGAACCTCAATCGTTTGGTCTTGTTAAGTGTTTGAGTTATATTTCATATTTTTACTTGTAAAATTCAGCAATGTTCAGACATTTAGGTAGCAGTCAATCAATAACTGTTCAGTAGCTTTTCACATAAATCAGTATTTTGTTGTTTTGTACAGGTAAATAATAACTACTGCCCAGTCTTAACATAGACTGGACATATCTTAATTGATTGCAAATTAACGAACTGTCAGAATAGAACTGCATTTATCGCAGTTAATTTGTATGACTATTAGTTGAAAGACTAAACATGGCTTAATAATTTATTTTTCAGCAGTTTAAGAGCCGTTCATATTAAATTGACCACGTTTGTTTTAAATTGCTTTACTAGAACATCTATCATCACTCATCTCAACAGGGCGAAATCAATAAACATATGCTTAGTAAAAGAGAATTGCCTGGACCACCTTTTAGATATATTTATTACAAACGTCCATAAAAGATCCTTCTATTTACTTTTCATTCCGATATTTAAGACAAAACGTCCGAAATTGCATAAACTATTTATATATACATATGCAACACAAATCAAGGAACTTTTTTGAATTTTTCTAACAGCTTTGTATTTATAAAAGTACAGGAAAATAGTTCTTCTGGCCATGCGTTCTCATTTAGTTTGCATTGTAATATCGTAATCTATAACTTGCAAAGAATTCCGCTCAATCACGTTCTAGAGCTGTCTTGATCTTGCAGCGAGATGTTGACAAATTCCGTTTGTTCGGGTTCCCGTGTGATTTTGAGATGCATATTAGAAGAGTCGTTTCTTTGCTTTTGTTTTTCGATTGTTGTGATTTTGTATATAAAATGTATACACAATATCATGTCACTTCCATTATTTTGTCTATTCTACCTTGTCGAAATGTGTAACACTGTACTTTGGTGTACTACTAGTTTCTTACATCTACATCATTTGGACTCTGGTATATAGTTGTCTCATTAGCAATCATTCCGCATTTCCTTATTTATGTATATAAACGTACTATTTTTTAACACGACCATATTTGTTCTTGTGATAACTTCTCTTATGTCTACTTTTTACTTTCTGTTAATCGAAATCATTATAGTCTATCGTAATTATTTGCCCCTATTTATAAATCAAATTATGCCCAATTATCTAATATATTTTTGTTTCTGTTCCTTGCATTTCTATTGAATAATTTCTAAATTTTACGGTAGATTGTCAAGAAATTTGCGACATTATTTGTTAAATTTTATTGCCTTTTGGTACAGTGTATACTTTTCTGATACTCTACAGGTGTGTTCTGCAACACACAGGTATCCCGTGATCTAATTCAACAAAGAATTTCGCTAACAATGTGTTAAAGGCATGATAGGGTCAGTCTTAAACAAGTAATGAGGTATGAAGAATAAGTTTTTACTCTTTCTTACATAAATCATGATTTGATACAAATTGTTTCAAGTTTCACGCCATAGTATTAAGATTTGTGTATTGAAATACACATATTATTTTCAACATTCATCAATCTTACCCAAGCATAATTTTTTATTGAAAAAAAAACCTTTTTTGTACTTTCAGAAAACATGCACTAAAATGTTTCGTTGTTAGATATAATTGTGATTTTTTTCGATATATTTATAGTCAGAGACGTTAGTGGTCGAGTGGACGTAGTGGTTTATATAATTGATCGTTTGACTTCGATTTATAATACGGATGCCAGTTTTCCCGCTGTAGGTCTATGTTTCTCTCCGGGTACTCAAGCTTCCAACACTTACAACACGTTGCCGCCATTTACTGAAAAGGGTTTTCAAAGTGGCGTTAAGCAACATGCTTCTGACGATATAAAGTTACACATAAAATGTAATGACGTTACTATTATAAAATAACATATTGCATTCGAATTAAAAAGCATGTTGATATTCGTTTTGGTTTATATTTTTTTACATTTTATCTTGTAGATAAATTTCAGATTGTTTTCTAAAATTGTTTCAATGTTGGATTCGTAAATTACTAATATCTCATGATTGCATCCGGTTATTATATAAATATATACTTTTCAGGGAACAAATCTGTAGAAAATCTGTGGAAGAAATAGTAAGTACCCATATGGTAGAATTAACACGAATGAGCTAAATTATCCAACTGTTTTCAACGACCTCACTAGGAAAGAAATGAAGGGTCTACTTTACTATTTGTACTCAAATAAAGAACTTAATCTTACAAAATTCAGTAATGCGACCCTCAGGAGTAACTACCTTTACTTATCAGAACTTTATTTGCCATCAAAAGCAGCAGTCTTGAACTATATAGATAATGGATTTACACAACCACCAAGAGAAGCTCACGTTATCTTAATCAGAGAAGGTTATTCGAAACCAAATGTTCTTGAAATAGTTGTTGGACCAATTCCATTTCCTAAGGGATACCGTCTGTTTCCTTATCGACCACAACCAATTCCGTTCTTTCAAAGGCCTATTACTTCTATTGAAAACATTTCCCAAAAACTAAAAGAAAGTATACACAAAGAATTCGGGAGGCACTTCATGATTTATACGGTGGCACATTTATCAACTGTCATAAGAAATGTTTAAATGTGTCTATTAGCGTTCAAGTTCCGATTACAAAGTTTGACGGGAAACTTTTTTACTGGTATACTTTTTATCAAAACTTTGCATATAGCATTTGAAGACCAATAGATTTTGAAGTGTATGTAGAAATCAGTTTTGATCATTTTAAGATCTTGAAAATTTGGTTTTATGGAAGAAGTTTTGAAGCATGGAACAAAGTGAGAGATTTTTACAGAAGAAATAAACGCTTGTTTAAAAAAATCCCTTTTCCAAAAGAATCGATGAATATTCCTCTTACTATGAAACGAAGGGGGAAAACACCCTTCCCTAATCCATTACGAAACCCATCACATATTTCTCCTGATGGAAAACGATACAACACCAAAGGAAAGAAAGTAACATACTGTGGATTCATTTATTTTCGTGGTTACCAATTTTCGTGGTTTGAGGTTAACTTGCAATTTCGTGGATATTTGATTTCGTGGTTTTGCCAAAGTCTGCATATATATTCTTATAGAAAATTTGAGTTTCGTTGAACTTTTAAATTTGTGGTTCCCCTGTACCCACGAAATCCACGAAAATTGGTATCCAACGAATAATAATGATTCCACAGTGCATGTTTTGGGAATTTGATATAAGTATGTCAGTAATTACAGGACCACGTTTATTCGATATAAGATTTCAAGGTCAGCGTATAGTATATGAAATTCGTCTACAAGAATTAGCCGCGTTTTATTCTGGATGCAAACCCACGGAACAAAATATTAGGTTTTTAGATTCAAGGTTTTTGCTGGGCTTGAGAGCAAAATATTTAATGCATGGGGTTGACTGTCCAAATGATGCAACATATATGAGTTCATGCTTTTTAGACGAAAGCTCCGACGTTCCAATTTATAATTCACGAGCATTCTGTGTTTTTGAACTTAACACTGGGATTCCATTAAGACGTTATCATGGATATTCTTCGTCGTAGTCTCACAGATTTTACAAGCGTATGGTTAGTGTCGTATTAACTGTCCGAACTATCATCACCGTCTACAATTAGGATTATATAATATATTTCATATTTTATCACACTGGTGGAATAGAGATTAAGGTCACTGTTTCCGGTGTAATAATAGAAACATATCATGGACGTAAAAATCCAAACGGTTTTGAAATAAGTGAACATTTAATGGGCCTGATTCATCAACATTTATTTCACTTTAAAGTAGACATGGACATAAAAGGAAAATACAACAGATTTGAAACTATTGATATTGAAAATGATGTCGTTTCTAGTCCTAGTAATAAAAATTCAGATTTAAATATTCATCAAGTCAGATTTGCGAGAAAGTTGAAGGTAACTGAGAAGCAGGCAGCATATAAATACAACTTTAAGCAACCTAAATACCTTGTGATATCTAATAATTATATAAAAGATAAATTTGGCAACACACGCGGCTATAGAATATTGAATAAAGGTATGACATATAATATACGCCCACCAGGAACAAGGAGTGAACCAGGAATTAGCTCGTCACGCTATCAATTTGCTGTAACCAGAAAAAAAGGATAATGAACCAGGAAGCAGTTCTATATACCAAAGCAATAAGCCAGACGAGCCTGTAGTAAGATTTCAGGATTTTATTGACGATGATGAAAATATTGTTGACAAGGTAAAAAGATAAAAAATTATTCATAATAATGAAAACCATCGGTCGTTTTCTTAATGTTTTATGTTTAATATTTAAGCGTCATACACAATAATTTACGAAATGAAATCAAATTGATAAGTGTCACAGAAATACGTGATATACGATCTTGTTGTCTCTTTTTAGGCTTAACTAAATGATTATTACTAACCAAACATAACTGAATAAGCAGTAATAATTGTACTAATTAGGCAATAACAAAACTGAAATCAGTATTAATATTTCATTGACAACGAAGACGTTTTTGTTGATCAGATTAAAACAATGCGCATAATATAGCAAAATATCAGCATGTCGTGTAAATTTTAAAGTAATCAACGTAAATTGGATTGGCCTAGTTAGCTTAATAAGGTGACCTTATTGACGATGAAAAAACGAAGTCGTTGAGGGATGAACGTTACGGTGTGCCATTAATTGTATAACTCTGAAGTATAACTATGACCAAGTGATAAACAATCCTTGCCATATTGTGAAATGTTTAGAGCAGAATAAATGAAAACAGTTATATGCTGATATTAATATTTTGTATATTCAAACTGATTTGATTCGTTCAGAATGAGTCACATGTTAAACAAAAATTTGGTAGACTGAAAATTTCAGATAGAAAAGTGTAACAGTTCTCTTTAATGATTATCATTAGATTTTCCCATTTTGCAGCACATTTTTTTTTATATATAATTTACTAAAAAGTAAAATAACCAAAATACCGAACTCCAAGGAAAATTCCAAACGTAAAGTCGTTGATCAAACGGCAAAATCAAAAGCTCAAACACACTAAATGAATGGAAAACAACTGTCATATTTCTGACTGGTTACATGCGTTTCCTTATGTAGAATATTGTGGATTAAACCTGGTTTTATAGCTAGCTAAACCTCTCACTTGTATGACACCAAATGTGTTTTAGTTGTTCTAGCAGAACTCAGATTAAGGTTAAAAATCGAATGCAGGTGTATGCGCAGGCGAGGACTCTATATTAAGGATTCATTTAAACTAAATAAACGAATTTAAAAATGAAATAAACAAAGCACACTTTTAGCCTTTAGATTTTTAAAATGGATAAAAATATTGCAAAATGCAAAATAATAGTTTTAGATAAATGTAAGTCATCCAATATGTAACCTTAATTATGACTATAATGTAATTATTTACAGGACATCGTAGCATGGATTACAATGGGATTTTACCATATTCCAATAAAAGAAGACCTACCAGTCACTCATACTCCGGGTGAAAGTCTCAGCTTTTTCTTGCTACCTTTTAATTACTTTGATGAGAATCCAGCAATGGCATCTCGTAATGCAGTAAGAATAGACCCGATAGACGTCAAAGGTAAAACGAAGTCGTTGAAAGTTGAACGTTACGGTGTAGATGATGACATTAATTGTATACCTCCGAAGTATAACTATGAACAAGTGATGAAGAAAAATCCTTGCCTTGTTGTGGAATGTTTGAAGCCAGCGGAAAATAATTAGAGTAAATTATACGTTTACATCACATGTATTTCAGGAAGTTCGTTGACAATAATGAGGCAAAACGAACGATGAAGATAAAGTGTTTGGAAATAAAAACTTAAACACCTCAAAAGTAATGTGTGTAATTTAGAAATGTATATGTTCTGAAGTATAAAGTTTAAACTGCTCGCTTGGATATTTTTAATTTGAAGATTTGGATTTGTATGTTCCCTTCGTCCTCTTCGTTACGTTTTATCGACAAAATAAAAATTTTGTATCCTTAAATATGAGACAAATAAAGTCATTCACCCAAAACTTGAAAATACTGATTTGTCTAAATAATGAAGAATATACAAAAGAAAAATTAAAAAAAACTCTAAGAAAGACCCACAACACCATGATAAAAAAAAACAAGATCTCAGAAAAAAACAAGGATTTAAATCAAATGCTCTGAAAAAGTTAACTATCAGTCAATTAGATACTGTTGAGCAGGTTCTACTTTCCCTTCCGGAGCACCTGAGATCACCCCCAGTTTTTGGTGGGGTTTGTGTTTCTCAATCTATGGTTTCCTATGTTGTGTTTTCTGTACTGTTGTTTTTCTGTTTGTATTTTTCAACCATGATGGTGTCCATTTATTTTCGACTTATGAGTTTGAATTTCCTTTGGTATCCTTCGCCTTTATTTCACTCGAATAAGAGGAATACTACAACCAGCACAGACATATTTATACTAAACATGTTCAAGATACCTCACTTGAAATATTCTAATCTGAAACTCAGGAAATGATTTCAAGTAGTTTTCATTGATTTCAATCCATATCCTTATATCAAGTTTCGCAAGCCTGAGTAATATATGGTTGAACTTAATTAATTAGCCTCCTTGTAAATAATTGTTTTATCTAAGAATGTGCTTATTGACTTAAAATACTTAAAATGCAAACGTATCTGAATTTCAAGACAATACTATTAATAAAAAGTAAAACTATAAACAGACAAACACTAAACAAAAAAATAAAGACTGAGCAAATTAAACTTCACTTTAGATCGGGGATGACAAGTGCTTCGGATTGTTTAGCAGATCCTGCTCAACTGTATCGTTGTTTTGCGCATGACAAGAAAACAAAAATCTGTAAAACTTCGTACTTGGTAAGTTCATACTTAAGGGAGAGAGAATGAGATTGTGGCTACAATAATTGGATCATATCAATCGTCATATGTGAAACAGATATTTCATAAAGGGCAACCAAATTATGATGGCGTTTAAAACTTAAATCGACGTTATCAGTATGAATCCTTGGTTAAAAAAGTTTCCTTATATGCAGCAACCCTCTTTGATATAAAACACAAGCTAGAATATAATATCAGCTTAGTACTGTCAAGAACATACGGACATTGTTTTGATTGAAATGTACTGTTATCAAATTTTAGAAATCATTTTAAACCATGGAATATATCTCCCTCATGCATAACTCTCATTCCTTGTCCCGTTTTGGCTATACTTTAGGTCCTTTAGGTTTTGGATTTTCAAATATTTTGGCCTCGAGCATCACTGAAGAGACATGAATTGTCGAAATGCGCATCTGGTGCATAACAATTTGTACCGTTTATATTATTAACGATATATACTGCATATGCAGGAGCTCAATGTTGCCACATAGAGATAGAAAGTTCTTAATAGGACAGCTGAAATAATCTCTTTTGTTCTCAATCAACCCTAATAGTCAGTTTCTAGATTTAGGTCGAAATATAAAGAAAACTTAAATTAATCAGTGGTATCTTTAATTCAATTTCAATGTGATAGATTATGTTCTACTTAAGCTGTTTAATTAGACCGTTGGTTTTCCCGTTTGAATGGTTTTACACTAGTAATTTTGGGGCCTTTTATAGCTTGCTGTTCGGTGTGAGCCAAGGCTCCGTGTTGAAGACCGTACTTTGACCTATAATGGTTTACTTTTATAAATTTTGACTTGGATGGAGAGTTGTCTCATTGGCACTCATACCACATCTTCTTATATCTATATATATCAAAGGCAAATCCAAATTTTGAGATCTGAGTACAAGTAAAGCCACTTATCATCATAGATAATAAACTAAGACATATATTTTTAGAGCAATAATCTCAAGCTAGCATTTCTTCAACCTTTTATTACCAAAAGGTATATGAGTCAAAAAGTAGTAATTGGTGAAACTCATTAGACATTAAATAATATACTATTAAAACTAAGGTGAAAATTTCTTTTCATACATTTTCAAAAGGGGTGGGGTGATACTGAAGTATCCTTTATTCTATGAACAAGGTGGTGACACTGATTTATCATATTATGAACAAGGTGGTGATACTGATGTATCCTTCTATATGAACAAGGTGGTGATACTGAGGTATCCTTCTATAGAAACAAGATGGTGATACTGATGTATCCTTCAATGAACCTGGTTTTGATACATATGTTTCCTTCTATATGAACAAGGTTGTGATACTGAGGTATCCTTCTATGAACAAGGTGGTGATACTGAGGTATCCTACTTTCACATGTATTTTTTGGGTCATAGTCGCATCTATATGCCATCTATTAAAGCGACAAACTTTAGGCATCTTGGTAAGAGTGGGTTTGTTTGGGTTGCAGTTTTGCTTGGCGCTTTGACACCTATCACAGGATTTAAAATAGTCAGTGATATATTGCTGCATACTTTTCCACCAATATTTTTGTATAAGAGAATTGGTGACTTTGTCAATACCAAAATGTCCTCCTGCTGCCAAAAAATCATGATACGATTGCAGAGCTTCAAGTCGAAGAGATTCAGGAAGGGCTATTTGTTTGATTCTTCTAAACTGAGGGTCCATGCCTCTACACCGTTTCTGATACCAGTGAAAAAGAACACCCTCTGACAAAGAAAAATACTTGCTTTCTGAAACAACTTTATCTCCGTGTTTTGATTCTTCAGGAAGGTCATTAGATTCACGATAAGTGTAGATGGCTGAAAAATCAGGACATTGTTTCTGTAGTTCAGAGAGAGTAGGTTTATCATCAACTATGTTTTGAATGTTTTCAGTATCAACAGCAGAAATAATAGGACATTCTTGGCAATCTGTTGCGTGTTCAGAAGCATAATAGAAATGCACTTCAGCTCCAAACTGCACATCATCATCAGATTCAGAACTCAAGTTTTCTGAAGAAACATGGGAATCAATAGAGTTGAAAGAAGATATACCCTGCTCTTGAGTTGGTATAAAAGAGTGTCAATTTGAGCAGCTCGAAAAGGATTGGGTACACGACTGAGACAATCAGCTACAACATTACTTTTCCCAGGACGATGAATGATGTCAAAATTAAGATCCATCTAGAAAGCCTACCAGTGTGCTTAGCTGACTTTTACCAAACTAGAGCATTATGATCTGTAATGACTGTGAAAGGACTATTAGCCAGATAGGGACGAAAAGTTTCAACTCCTTTGAGAATAGCTGAGCACTCTTTTTCAGATGTGGTATAATTGCGCTCTTCCTTTGTTAAAGATTTATTACTATAGGCAATAGCATATTCTTTGTTATCAGAGTTAAGTTGCCCTAGCACAAAAGCAATAGCAGTATCAGATGCATCACATGTAAGAATAAAAGGTTTGTTCAAATCTTGATAACTAAGAACAGGAGCATTGACAAGGGCATGCGTGATAGTGTCAAAGGCTGTTTGACATTTTGGAGTCCACTTTAGTTTTATAGGCTGGTCGTATGTGAAGTAAAGTGTTTAAAGGAAATACAATCTTTAAATGGTCCTTTATGAAACGACGATAGTAGTTTGCCATGCTTAGAAAGCTTCGTAATTGTTTTTGTGTTTGTGGGGTAGGAAACTTGCTGACAGCACTGGTTTTAGCTGGATCTACTTTGACGCCTCCTCTAGAAATGATATGACTTACAAACATAATTTCCTTCACTGGAAAATCTCACTTACTAAGGTGAAGTTTCAAATTGGCATGTCTCAACCGATCAAAGACTTGGGACAGATAGTTTAAATGGTCTTCAAAAGTACGAGAGAAAATGATAATGTCATCTACATATACCAACACAAATTTCCATTTGAGGCCCCGTAGAACATGAGACATCATAGTTTGAAAGGTGATGGGACTGTTCATTAAACCAAAAGGCATCCTCTTAAATTGGTAGATTCCTGTCTGAGTGATGAAAACCATTTTATGCTTGCTTTCTTCAGTGAGAGAGACCTGAAGAAATCAAGACTTTAAAACGACACAAGAAAAATACTGAGCCTTAACCTCTCCAATTGCATCAAAAACACTCTCCATATGGGGTAACGGGAATATCTGAGGAATGTAATCAATCGCCATCCTCATCTCGCCTGATTTCTTGAAGAACATGACGACTGGTGAAGCCTATTAGAAATTAAAGGTTCATTAATGTCATTGTCAAGCAGTTCTTTGACCTGACTATCTGGTTCTGCTCGAACTTTTGGAGTTTGTCTATAGGGAGGTGATCTAAAAGGTTTTGCCCCAGGGACTGTCTCTATGTGGTAGTTATATAAATGGGTGCATTCTAGCTCTTTAAGAGATTTTGCAAAGATGGACATGTTTTTTTCTGTAGGAAAGCTAGAAGTCTTTGTTTTTCACTCAAAGTCAAAGAAGCACCAGTTAGATCAAAAGTCATGTCGTCAGACTCTTATTTAGAAGTGATAGGGAAGGAAGAAGTTTCAGCTAATTGCTTTTCATCTAAAGAGTGATTTTCCCCAGTGTTGACATGTGAAACCTTGGCAATCACTTTGTGTGGTCTTAGCTTAATGTATGTAGCAGTGGGATTTAAAAGCCTTAAATGAGCTTTGCCACTATGAATTTTGACTAGACATTTTGCCACAACTACACTCTGAAGAAATTGAGGAGGAGCATCTAAAGGTTCTAAAAGCACCGTGCTATTTTCGTCTCGCTTTAAGACAGATACTTGAATCAAGGTTTCAGAGTGTTTAGGAAGAATAACCACCTTTTTGGTTTGGACTAAACTTGAATTTAAAGTGATAGAACTGAGAACAATATTTCGATTATCTTTCAACTCTAAAGTGCAATCTTGAAGATTGATGAAAGCTCCATTTTTCCTCATGAAATCAACTCCTAGGATAAGAGAATGGTGGAGTTGATCATGAACATGAACAGTTTGAATGAACTGCTTATTGCCTACATGAAGGGTAATTGATAGTTTGCCTAGAACTGGCACATGATTGCAATTGGCTGCAATAATTTGTTTCATTGCCCCAGGTTGCAATGGCACTTTATCATATGAGGTCTTATCTAAGAGATTTCTATTTATGACAGAAATATTTGCACCTGTATCTATCAAAGCTTTGGTTTTGGTTGTACCTATCGTGACATAAGCTGTGCATTTGTCTGAATCTAAAGAAATTATTGTACAAACTTCCTGATTTGTAGCTTGTTTGTCATTTTCGTGACATTGATTTTTATCATCCTTGTGCCTACCCGTAGACTGCTGCCTAAAGGAAGGCTCGAATCCCCATAGTCTATTCCCTTGTGACACATTTTGGTTTCCCTTACTCTTACAAACATAACCAAAATGACCTTGTTTACCACATTTATGACATGACTTTTTGTAAGCGGGACAGATTGACCTTGATTTAAATGACTTACCACTGCCAATACAGGATCCAAGTGGACCGTTTTGTTTTACTGGTCTTTGTCTTTGTACTAGCATTATTGGCTGACGGTCATTATAAGTATTGTAGGCACCTGAAAAGATTGTGAATATTCATAATTATTAGCATTATTTCTAGAATTGTAAGGCACATTATCAGATTTTTGTTGGTTAGAACTAATTGCGGCTATAGAGTCCAATCGCTGTGAAATTTTATTCATGATTTTATCTTCAATTGAAGAAACTGCTTTTAAATTTGAGTTTTCAACGTGAGATTGTTGAGGTTGTACCATGTTAACTGTCATCTCAGCTGTAGTTGATTTGATAAGCAAATCTGACATGGATACAGGGTTTTGAGGCACCACAATTTGTTGAATTTGTGGTTTTAAACCTCTATATGTCTCTAATTGTATAACAAATTGAAGCGTGAAATTAGATTAGCTTAATCTTACAAACTTCATTTAAACTTCACAATACAAATGAACAAAATCCCTGAGAAATATTTCCTATACAAGAAAAAACAATGATTTTACAAAACAATGTTACAAATGTCCGAAAAGTTTCAAAATCAAATTTTGTCAATTGTCCAATGTGACAGTATCATTGATGAGTTTTGCTTGGCATTCATACCACATCGTTTTTAGTAATCGCCCGTTGCCGCCACGCGATAACTGCAAAGACTACATAATGATAAATGAGTATTTACATATTGGACTGAATTTTCATGATTGTTTATAAAATGATTAGAGGAAAACAAAATTTATACTGATTGCAAAACTATTGCTGTTTTTTTTATTTCAGATTTCAGACAGAAAAAAAATTGCAAATAAATATGGAGGGTGATGCAAAAACGCTAGCACGGAAAACAGCGGTCAACATCTTGCAGTCAACACATTTATTCCTCACCTGTCATTTTGTCTCAAAGACAAAACTGTGGGAAGTTTCGGTGATGGTCCCGGAACATTCAAACGTGAAATCATGAAGCTACAACAAGTTCAGTTGTACGATGGACGACGGTGCACCGTATTCAGAGGCAAACAGTAACGGCAGTGTTAAGATTCTTGATTTAACAATACTTCTGACAGTTCGAAATTCCTATATATGATTGGATTATTTCTTTAGAAGTGCTCGTGGCAGAACATATCCTACAGGAGTTTGAGTTAGTATATTTAGATAATATCTTTCGACATGCAAAAGAAGGAATTATTTTTGAGCTGGGTTATACCAGGACAAGGTGGTCTACAACATGTTAATAACAAACCTTTAGAATATTATCATACATGTAATGGAAAAAAATGGGTTCGCCATAGACGAAAACTTATCAAATAAATTGAAGGATTTAGCATCGTTTTCTTGGCTTGGAACAAATATTAATGTATACCCGAGTACAACTTATAATACATTTGAGTCTGAGAGAAAATTTGTTCAGTGATTTATTTGAAAAATGTGTATTATACACCTGAACAATTTTCATAAAGTCATTGAAGATTAATTATAAAAAGCCGTATAGAATAACAGATTCGTGTATTAAAGTACTTCAGATTCTCACAATTTTATGTCGTTTTTGTCTCATCATGTAATCAAATTACACGTCGATAATTCAAAACGACAGTTTGAATACATGTGGGGAAATGTCTGAGAATGTTATGTAAAGATTAGTACTAAAAGATATTCTTAACTAACAAATTATACTGGACGTATAAGTCACAACAGTACTAATAACCTTCATACTTTCATACAAGTTTTTGTAACACAGTAACATTTCCTATAAATGTGTATCCAGATCTGTATCTTCTCTTGCTTATGTCTAAATTATAACAAATTCATTTTCTATACTATATTTTGCGTATTAATTACACAGTTCATTTGATAATAAACATGTACACTAAGATTCAAGTTTTTGTGACCACAAACTACCCTTTAACAAAAATTTTACCCGCTCTTAACCTAAAGTCTGACCTACCTCAAACCACATTGTTAACCTGATACGAACGGATGGACGGGCAGACTGACTAACGGGCGGTTGGATGGATGAGAAATTTGAAAGATTGTATATGTATACACAATAAAATATAATGTGTTTGTACTCGACTACGAGAGTTGATGGGCATATAAAAGTAGGATCGTATGAATCGGAGCAACAGCGTATGGTCCAAATACTCATATGGTCCGGACCATATAAATGTTCATGTATACATACATAAACAGAAGATACCAAATGTGAGTCTAGTGCGAAACATATGGTGCCGTTAATGTTATTAGAAAACTTTATATATTTTCACAAGTGTACAGATCACTGCATCCATAGTCTGTCAACGCTACTTACCACTCCACCGTCGAGGATGTTAGAGGATACAAACAGATACACACCTTTACAACAAGGAACCACTAATCATAAATTTCCCATAGAAGTAGAACGTTGGAAAGATTAATAAAACAATATAATTCTAATTCATGTTCAAGGGGAAGGGGTTTGTTATGATTTTTATGGTTATCCTAATGTTCTTGTTGTGAAAATAACATAAATTTATATACAATCTATATTAATAGCGAAAAGACCGAATACACTTGATGTATATTGTTATTTAAAAGCAAGTATTAGAACCTCAAATAATTTAAGATTTAATTTTTTAATGGGCTTCTTCAGTGCTATCAAAGGTTTAACGTATCTCGTGGGTGACCTAGAACTTTGATATGCGTAGTTTTTGTTGTTATTTTTTTTTACAACCCACTTGTGCAATGTGAAAAAACCAAGCTGCTGGAATGGGTCACTTTTTGTATGTCGGTTATTTCAGTATGGGCCAACCATTGGTGAACAATTATGTTGTATCATTCTGGTACTCGATGTCAAACAGCCATATATTTTAATATTATATCGTCCTGTTAGACATCTTTAAATACAGTGCGCCATTCCTTATATCTAATCGTCCCGAACGCGGGAGGTCGTCCCGATAAGAATGTGCCATTATAGAGTAAGAACAAAGACTGATCGGCTGTGAGTCAGAATAATGTGTCCTGGTATGGTGACATAATGACTGTTTCCCTGTGAACTAGCACGTTAAAAATCCGGCTCAGCGTTTCGGTCTAGTACAAATCAGGGTTTATATTCACATCGCATTGACATGTTTTTGTCCTGTATATGCATTTTATGACTTGACGCGTAACTGTCATACATCATCACCATACTTATATCTAGTTAATATGAATGATCCCGAATTGTATCTTCGTTGTATAAAGGGAAAACATTTGTCATCATTTGGTGTCTCCCCCAACAACAATTAACAATTTAATTTAGTTAAAGTAAAATTGCATTTTTCTTTTTGTAGGACTCGAATTATTTACATCCCATAATTTGTTCTTTTGTTATACTTATAGAATTATCTTAGCTGATATAAATAAATTTATATTGGAAAAACGAACCTATTTTGTATATTAGATAAGAAGACAAAAGAGATATAAAAAAAATAATATACAGATTCGGGGTTCAGTTTAACTTTCTTTCTTATGCACTGTAACCAAATGATTTGCACTTTATACAGAAGCTTCATAACATGAACAAAACGAAGGAGATGTCGTTTGTATAAACGCTTGAAAATTCCCTTAAACAGGATATTGTCTCTCTACTTAAAGCAAAAATATACTGAATATTGTTTTTAGCCATCCCCTATAAAATTAAAGATAGTTAAAACGCCTTTTTGCAGTAAATCTTATCAGATGATAATATTCGCTAGTGTACATCTTCAAATTAGATATTTTACTAAAATCCATCAAATCATCTATTTTTTATTTGCTGCTTTGCCGCCTTAAACATGTTGGATGTTATAGGGACACATGTACCTTTAATTGCGGTTATGTCAGTTAACTTCAATGTAGTGATACGATTTTTAAGAGAAAGTAAAGTATGTATGTGAGTATTTATGAAGTCAATCCATCTTAATTGCACACCTCTATGGCAAGCGGTTTTACTATTTATTCTAATTTCAAGATATCTAATAAACTTTATAAGATATCTCATATAGGTTATAAGATATTTTGTATAGTTTATAAGATATCTCATATATTTTTCTTTATAAGATATCTTATACATTATATCAGATATCTTATAAAGTATATAAGATATCTTATATAAAAATATTCATAAGATATCTCATATACTTTATAAGATATCTTATAAACTTTAGAAGATATCTTATAAACTTTAGAAGATATCTTATAAAGTATATGAGATATCTTATAAAGTTTATAAGATATTTTATAAAACTAGACTATATAAGATTATATAAGATATCTTATGTATTATATGAGATATCTTGAAGTTCGAATAAATAGTAAAACGGCTTGCCATACATACACCTCCTTTATTATTTTACCGCCTCGTTGGTCTCGTGGTAGCGTGTTGTCATCGAGTGTAGGAAGTCGTGGGTTCGAACCCCGACCAACCAAAGATTTAAATCTGGTATTTGCTGCTTCTTCGCTACGCACGCGACATTAAGGAGTAAAAGCAAAGACTGGTTTGCTCAGATTCAGAATAAAGTGTCCGCGTAGGGTGACATGTCTTCCTGTGGACTGTTTTTCTTGTGAACAAGCACGTTTAAAAATTAGGCTCAGCGTATCAGTGCAGTACGAGCAAAGTTAGTATTCATAGTACATTAACATGTTCTCGTCCTGAATATGTATTTAATTCACAGATGGACGTTAAACAGCCATCCATCTTCATCATAATCATTTATCATTTTGTTTCTATCAAATTAAACAACGATATATATTCATAAGATTGTTTACAACTTGAGTTTTATTACATTATGAGGTAAGATTTATATCAAAACGTTTTTAAATTATTTTAAACTAGAAAAACAAAATAAATGGCCGAATTTATGTGAGCGAACCTTACTTTTAAGGAATAATTTAAAGTTAATGTTGATCGCGGCCTAATATGGATTATGATTCATTGAATTTTTAAAAATGACAAAATCAACGAGTTAAGTTATTTCATGTACATGTTGTCATTTTTTTGCTCGAGATTAAACAGGAAATGGTTGTGTCAAAAACAATTTCCTGTTAACAGCATGTTTTTTTATATTTTCTGCTTAATTTTGTCATTACTGGTTTGATGAAGGGAATTAGAGAGTTTCAGATATTCTGTATAAAATTACAAAGATGTGGCATGATTGTCAATGAAACAGCTTTCCACCTGAGACCAAATGTCGTAGACGTATAAAAGCAACACAACGACATCCACTGAATTACAGGCACCTGAATTGGGACTGGCACATACTAAATGTGGCAGGGTTAAACATAACTAGGTTCAACCCACCATTTCTTCTTAAAATGTCCTGTACCAAGTCAGGAAAATGGCTATTGTTATCTTATAGTTCGTTTCTGTGTGTGTTGCATTTTAGTGTTTCTGTTGTGTCTTTGTTTTCCTCTTATATTTGATGTGTTTCCCTCAGTTTTAGTTTGTAATCCGGATATGTTTTTTCTCAATCGATTTATGAATTTCGAACAGCAGTATACTACTGTTGCCTTTATTTAGGGGAAGCCCAACCCTCCCCTTGGACAGTGGGGAAACAACCCAACACAGAACAAACTATACAAAATAATTAAAAATAAAAGAACACAATAAGCAGCAACAACAACTCAGTTACAAGCTCCTGTTCATGACTGGGGACAGTCTTATATAGAATGTGGCGGGAATAAACATGTTTGCCTGCGCCCAACCTTACACATAACCTGGGACAGTGGTGTAACAACACAACATAAAACAACTATACACATTAGTTGAATAGGGCAATGTTTCCATCATATCAACATGATCAAGCGAAAGAGTAACTTCGACTTTAGAGAAACATAATATTTTATCATCTGCTACTTGGTTAATTTTGAGATTATTATAGAAAAGAAATAATATGAGGTATCTATTCAAGACACAAAATCATTACATGTACACCGATAAACATACAAGGCAAAGGAACAGCGCTTGTGTTGCTCAAAGTCACAACGAAGCCTTCAACACGGAGCAAAGATTCTCAACTCACTACAAGTTTAAGACGGCCCCTAGCACCGGTTTGATCAGAATTCTTTGCAAACTGCCGATTACGTCACACAGGTGTGTGAAATGAAGAACAAAGCCATGG
Source organism: Mytilus californianus (assembly GCF_021869535.1). NCBI lineage: Eukaryota > Metazoa > Mollusca > Bivalvia > Mytilida > Mytilidae > Mytilus > Mytilus californianus. Next base: position 29,411,030 of record NW_026262734.1, on the reverse strand, counting down.
AGTAATATCAATAAAATAAATATGGCAAAGAAACCATTTACTGTCATAATTTAAATATTTGTTGTTTTTGTTTATTTAATTCTAACTTCTTTGATATTATTCTCTTTCTTTATTCTACCTGCTAAAACTACAACAACTACTACATGTACGAACAATATGGAACTTAACGGAAATTCTCATGGAATTCCTTGAAAAAATATTTAGCGGGCAAGAAGTTCACACATTATTTCTTACACTAGCTTAATATCTAATCTATTTTAGCATAAACAGTTTTTATACATAAATGTGTGAAGGGATTCACATATTAAGTCCAATTCAATAGAAGCAAATGCTTTTAAGAATTCTACAATTATAATATGACACTATCAAAATTTAAAATTTCTGCGTGATAAATTATATCCTGTCTTTGTGGTATGTTAAAACATTGTAGCTATTCATTATTAAATCGTTCTGGTCGTTTTGTTAAAAAAATCCCGAAGAAAGAACTGTTGCGCAATTTTCCTGGAAACTGTGAGTCATCATATCTTAATTTTTATCATGTTTTGTTACTATAAATAAAAACAACGATATATATATATAGGATTGCATACAACAGATTGGGTTTTTGGAATTACATAATGAGGTAAGATTTATCCTAGAAAGGTCGTAAATTATTTCAAACTAGAAAACTAGATAAAATTTCTATGTGTGTCCGTCCTTTTTTAAGATTTTTTTTCAACGTCAAGAAGTGTTTTTTTGGTTTTTTTTTTGCTGATTTTGCGGGTTATGAATAGGTGAAAAGTCTAACACTGTGATTCACAATACAGGAACAAGTCTGCAATAAAGGGGTTTTTTTTGGCATTATTTCACGATAAGTGCAGATTTCTCGGTGTTGCATGAGCATTTAGTTGCACAAATTATTTAACATTTTAACAGTTTTATTTTTACTGATCAAAGTTTGACCATATTTCGAAATGGAAAGGTGGATGTCACGTGACAGCCATCTATACCTAAATTGTTCATTATTGGACACCCGCTTTGTCGGTTTCTTTAAAGTCTTATCAAATCTATTCCCAGCATGCTGTACGTTGTACATGACGTTTGCGCATATACTTTAGAAGCATTCACGTAAAATATGTTGTGATTTAACATACCGATAAATACAATCACTAGTATTAAACTGATGACGGTAACGTGCGTAACAATTATCAAAATATGACGGATACCGAAAACGGGAAAGCATTGCTTTTCGTAATTCTCATTTTTGATTTATGTTCTATCATGCCCGTGATAAAGTAGGCAGGCATGTTTTCTGATTCGATATTTATCCATTTGTTATAGATTTGATGAAAAGCATTACTTAAGAAAGTCGAAAATGACGACAATGGAAAAACCCATATATGATAATAATAACTGCAGTCGGACAACGGAAATCATGGATGTTATTAACTCATCGAAAATGAGGTTTGAAACCCGTTATTTCATGATTTCGTAGGTATGCTTCGCGGTCAAGTGCACTTTGAAAGCCATACATAGTTTTTTAATGTTTATGCTTCTAATTGTATAATTCTACTCTTATTTGGTATATTTGTTAAATGTATACTGCGATCCCTTTGTCCTAACAACAAATGCTAACTTCGAGTTCCCTGAGCAAGTAGGCTCAATTCTTGCTTTAATCGGATTTATCGATATCCAATTTGTATAATGTTGTGTTTTTTGTTTGTCTGTATTTTCATTATCCATCGCGCTAATAACGTATAATCCTTTGTAAAAATCTTTAGTTGCCGAAATTACAATCTCTTGATCATTGATTGTCGTGTTCGTTTTTAGGTATTGACAAGTGAATGGTTTATATTCCTGAATATGTAATTCTATATCCTAATGTAATGTTAATTGAATACGTTTACCCGTACATTATGTCACTATCAATACTAAATGTGGTGACCCATTGTTCTCTTTAGAAGGTAGCAAGTACGGTCAATTCTAGGGGTTTGTTTCCAACTAGAGTTTTAGACGCAGATATATTATTTAATCGCATAAGATAGGAAACGTATATAGAGTTTTTAGGTTGCAGATTAACATAAACGAAGAGTAAAAACACAACGAAGTGTCCATCTTCGTTGTTTTCCGATACGAGTAATTTTATTTTTTTTAGTAAAACCTTTACCTTAAAATTTAACTTATTTCTTTTTTTATTCATTTTATGATTGTCGTCATACTTATACGGATTTGTACAACTTATAGTTGATTATTTCTGTGTCATTTGGTCTCTTGTGGAGAGTTGTATCATTGGCAATCATACCACATCTTATTTTTTATTTTTACGGATTTGACCTTTTTCAAAGGTATCTCCTACCTCAATTTGAGAACTAACGTCTTTATTCTGATTGGCAAATTTATATTTTGAAATTCATATCTATGGAATTTTCCTTTTTTAATCTTAAAATTCGAACTTCAGTTATGAATCTCGCATCTTGCCTTACAGATCTGCATTCAATCGTTTTGTCCGGTTTTAGGTCCATATGACCTTGATTAATAACAATAATCATTATTGGACATCCGCTTTGTTGCTTTTTATCTTACTTATTGCTACTTTTGTGAATACTCGTAATGAATTCAGAGAGTAGCCAGTAACACTGACATAGTAATATAAATTACAACAGTCATACACTACATGTAACTATTAAGGTCAATGTTACTGTTTATTGCAGGCCAATTAATGGTTTTGGTGTTTGGTCAACTATAATATTGTTTTGCTTCCTGAGTGAGAATTCTGAGGCTAAACAAAGAAGAAAAAATGTGTACGGTCGTACATTGGAACGCAACGTAAGTATTTTCAATTAAAATTAAAAGGAGTAAACAGAAACAAACTCTTCAAACATGATGATTAAGACTAGTTGATCAACCCTGAACTTATTCTGATTTCTTATTAGATTATTAGATATGATAATAACTTGACAATTAAAGAAACAACAGACACGGCTTCCTCCGCCTCATTTTTTCGGTAATCTCAATACCAGAATCTATGACAAACGAGACGATTTTAATTTTGAAATCATCAATTCCCCCCGCCTTAGTGGCAATATACCAACTTTACCTGCATATGGGATATACATTTTCTAACTCATTCGGTATAGAAGAGCTTGCAGCTGCTACTCGGACTTTATAAAACGTCACCAGTGTCTTAGCAGAAAGTTGATGAACCAGGGTTATGTCAAAGAACGTGTCGTCCTTTTTCAAAAAATGTTCATCGGAAGATACCAAGACCTTGTTGGTAAATATTCCGTACCAACTTCACAAATAACACATGATGGTCTTGAAGTATAGATTCTAGGTACTGACATTGTTTATCATCTTAATTACGTGTTATAGTGTTCTTTTTATTTATTTGTCTTTGTATATTTTGAACCTTTACTGTTTATTCCATTTTTGGTAATATCCTTTTGGCGTGGCTCGGTATTTATACATCCCGCGATTGTGTTATTGTGCTATGGTCATTTTTGTATTCTTTTCTTTTTTTTTTGCTTATGTGCTTTGTCTAGAGTGTCTACATGCCATTTGTTTCTATGTTGTTGACAAAGTTGTTTTATTGTGATTAAAATTATAACACAATGTTGACTGATGTACCTCAATTTTTGACATTTTTACCTATTATGTCTGTTTGTTTTGCTCATACATTGTTGTCAATATAATGGAATTCTATGCGACTGTAACACAAGTGAGAGGTTGGCTAGCTATAAAACAAGGTTAAATCCACCATTTTCTACATAAGGAAATGCCTGTACCAAGTCAGATGTGTTTGAGCTTTTGATTTTGTCATTTGTTAAGGGACTTTCCGTTTTGAATTTTCCTTGGAGTTCGGTATTTTTGTTATTTTACTTTTTGTGAAATATAGCGAAGGTTGTTTTCATATGAATAAAAATGAAATTAACGAGACACTCATCTAACGAAAACACATAAATAACACAACATATCTAGAAGTCACCATATAAATTTGTGTCAGATCCTTGATAGTTTTGGTTCAATTGTCTCAGTCTGGACATTTTAATATTATTCAATGGAACTGACACTTGTCTGTTGCTCAATATCAAATGTTAATCTCAGAATGTCTTTTTTGGGTTGCTGGAGTGCTGTCGCATTGACGTTTAATCCAAATCTCTGTTTATCCATATCATATTATAAACAATCAATTTTGAACGTTTTGAGAAAATTCTTGTATTGTGTTTTTTTTTTCCTGTATAATATACCATTGATTGATTATACATCAACCATCAATGAATAATATTGCATATATGTATCTTCTAGGCTGAGAAGAATCATGGAGGCAATTGTATAAACAAAGTAGCTATATCTATGTTTTCAAAAAGTGAGTATAGCCGATCTTACATCATCATACATATGTATTATGCAAATACAGTGTAATTACGAGCAATATCATCAGGATTTCATTTAGAGATACTATTTACCCCTTTTCTTTTTTATATATGAGATGGCATGTAGGCTTCATATGAGCTATCGCCAAGCCTTCAGTTTGGAAGTGATTACATGCATAGGTCTAAAGATCATCGTAATAAGTTAAGTGTGCAACAAAATCACAGATTCTCGTGGTCTTTCTGGTATATGACCTCCCAGTTTAGAGATATCAAATTCATTGTTCGTGAATCTTAAGCTATATTAGAAATATGTTCACAATCGTACACAAAAACTAAGTGATAATTTCAAAAACAAAGTAAGTTCAGCTTACTGACAATGCAATTTACCTTAGCTTTTTTTGATTCTGCATAGTCTAAGGAATCTCGATTTTGAATCACTGTCGTTTTTATATGTTCTGCTGTATATTGCTGACTTGACGAACATTTCTTAGTTAGACTTTATGAACACTTCTGAAGTCAAACTTGAGACTAGTCTTAGCCAGTCATCTACTTGTGTACATGAGGTTTTTTTTCAACCAACTATGACAAACAAGTTTATGGTCGGGCGTTGTTTTTTATATTTTGGAGTTTATAAATGTGGTGTTTATACAATAGTATGTTATCAAACTTACTAAAACAACCCCGTCTTTGTACTTAAGTATTCAACCTCTCAAAGGTGTTTGTGGAAAATTTTATATAATCACGTGTGTTCCCCTATGAATAACGTACATTTTTTCATAGATATAAGAAGATGTTGTATGATTGCCATTGAAACAACTATACGACAAAGCCAAAATGACGTGGATGTTAGCAACTATAGATCACCGTACATGTACGGTCGTCAACAATGAGCAAAACCAATTCCGCATAGTCAGCAATAAAAAAGAGGCGGAATACGTCACAGGGAGAATCGAGACTCCTAAGTCGAACAGACCGATAAAATTATGAAAAAAAACAACTAAAAACTAAAAACTAAAAACGACGAAAAATATAAAGGCCCTGACATGACAAGTTATGAAAAAATTCAAACGAGAAGAACAATTGAGTGATTTATGTTAATACCATAAACGAATACTAATCTGACATGTTTGTGAGCGCTCAACATCCCTTGTACATTGGACTGTCGTGTAACAGCACAACATAAGAAAAAACTGTGAAAATCATTTGGAAATAGTTTGAAAAAGGGTAATTTATAATAAGGAACAAACATAGTGTCTTTTATAGTACATTTTTGTATAAAGTTTTCTGTGTAAAACTGAAATATCCCTTCTTGAAAAGGATAGTTATGGATGTTTTTGTTCCTTTTCATATATTGTGCAGTATCATAAGAGAATTTTTGATTATTTAAAGCGTTACATATAGTACTTTAATCAATTAGATGGAACTAAGACGGATCATTTTTACCGAGTTTGGCTATAAAATGTTATTCATAAGGTTATAAGGTCGATGCTTTACACATGGGAAACATGCGCAACACTTGAATATATCTTACGTATTATAGAATAGACAATTGATTTGATCAGCAATCAAAGCCGGGCTTCAAAGTTATTGTGAAACCACCTGATCTAGGGGTGGCGTGACCAAGATGTGGATGTTAACAAAATCCAAAGATCTGTTAGAGTACATACAATCAAAGTCTCTTTCTTCTTGCAATAGTATTAAATCATTTGACTTCTCTATCCCTTACACAAGTGTTCCCCCATTCAAAACTAAAAGACAAATTGAAAGATAAAGCACTGTTTTGTTTCATAAAAAAGAATAGCCAACGTAGATACAATGATAATGTCTTAGGGAGGGATAAATCGTACTAAGTATAAAATCACTCTTATTTAAACGAAACATTCTCTGAAACTGACATTATTAATATCGGAATTGACTTTCTGTGTAATTGTGGTTATAGCTTTACTGCTATGCTAGGACTTAACCTACATCACTCCTTGCGGTCAAAAGGGGGATGAACAAGGGCCTGAAAACAGATTGAAGTTGTTTTAATGTCTTCTTTCTTTAAAAGCGCATATGAAAGTCATATCAATAATATTATAATCAAATACAATAATATAGTAAACAATGCAAATAATAGAAATATGTTGTTAATATAATTTCACAACTTAATTGAGCATTAAACAAACTTTACTTTATTGCATGAGCATATGCATATTACAAATGAACATATATGCTTATCATAAATCATATAAAAAATAGAATTCAAATATATTAGCAAGATGCGAACAAAATCTTTAGCGTATGAGCATAATGCAATATCTAATATTTGATCATACTTGAGCATAAAGCGTGTGCTAAACAGCATACTGAATCATTGAATACTTTAATCTTTTTTTCTAATAAATATGGTAGAGCTAATTTAAAATGGTAAGCAAATCTTGAAAACTTAATTTAAACTTTTTTACCCAAAATAATCAATTCAGAAAATAAGTATTGGTTGACAAAAATAGTTTCTATAACAATATCGAAAAGGGGAATTTACTCTGTATATTAAAAATATGAATGATTGCGATTGGAACATACCTAGATTTACGAAAACTAAAGGCAATTGACAAATAAAGGTATAAATAAAACTTTATCATATAATATAGGGAAACTAGATTAAAACATAAATGCTTGCTTTTAACCAAAAAGTTAATGTTTAGAAATTCAAATGTGACGTCACTTTGTGCGTTGATCTCTTTGGCTAACTCGGCTGTGAATTTCTATGTGCTGGTTTATGTTGTTTTATGTATCCGTTTTTATTCTGTAGTTAGTCACCACTTCGATGTTATCATGTATATCTATTATATAGTCATTTTTATAAATTTACTGTTTGCAAAAGTATGAACTATTCTAAATAATAAGGATGTTCTTATCCCAAACAGAAAACCTTAGCCGTATTAGGCACAACTTTTTGGATCTTTTGGTCCTCAATGCTCTTCAACTTTGTACTTGTTTTGGCTTTCGAACTTTTTTGATCTGAGCGTCACTGGTTAGTCTTGTGTGGACGAAACGCGCGTCTTGCGTATTAAATTTTAAACCTCGTACCTTTTGTTAGCTATTATTCGTATGTTTCTCTGTCCTATATGTTCTCCCATTTATTTGTATGGTAGTCCTGTCATGTAATGTTTTCATTTTAATGTTATATTTAACATTGCCATAAAAGCGGGAGGTTTGGCTAGCCACAAAACCAGGTTCAACTTTACATTTTTTTCCTGTACCAAGTCAGGAAAATGGCAATTGTTATCGTATAGTTTGTTTCTGTGTGTGTTGCATTGTCGTTTGTTGTTTGTTCACTTCAGTGTTTCTGTTGTTTCGTTGTCCAAATGTACTATATTGTATTGATTATTTGCGTAATTCTTTGTCCGTAATGTTGTACTGTATTCATGTCATGTAATAGTGTCATTTTAGTGTTATATTTAACATTGCCATAAAAGTGCGAGGTTTGGCTAGCCATAAAACCAGGTTCAACCCACCATTTTTTTCTTAAAATGTCCTGTACCAAGTCAGGAAAATGGCCATTGTTATATTATAGTTCCATTCTGTGTGTCTTACATTTTAATGTTGTGTTTCTGTTGTGTCGTAGTTCTCCTTTTATATTTAATGTGTTTCCCTCTGTTTTAGTTTGTTACCCGGATTTGTTTTTTTCTCAATCGATTTATGAATTTCGAACAGCGGTATAATACTGTTGCCTTTATTTAACCAAAATTCATGACTCGTTATAGTGACATATTCCTACACGACAAAACTTGTTTACAATAAACAATTACGTATTATTAAAACCTACACATGTAGAAATTATGCATGAAAAACTTTTTAAATATTAAAATCTTACCCTTGCGAGCATGATCTTAAATCTTATAAAGTATGAACAAGCGATAAGTAAAATTTCCGTTTCCAACATATGAGCGTAAAACAAAATTCTATTACGCGTTTGATAATATAATTGAGTACAGAAACTTTGGGAAGAATAAATGAACCTTTCTTTTCTAAAACATATTTACATTTATTTACACTTATAGATAGAAAAAAACAACAATTTGATCTGAAATTGTTAACTTGCAAAAATCCTATAAGTAATATAGCTTCAAGTTTTCAAATAAAAGTAAAGTAGATACCCTGATATTTTGGGTAAAAAGGGATGTGGCATAGAACTTATAAAACTTTAACTACACAACAACTTGCTATTTCTGAACAGTACAATAGACTTTATTATAATTACATGTACTATCGTGTCAATTTGGCTTGGGGTTAAAATCAGTCAACACTTAGTATATAAAATATAATTTAATTATGTAATATTTTGATAAAAAATATCATTTACAAAGAGAAATATGAAGTGACAAATTCCAGAATAAACAACTGCTAAAATCTTTTTTCTCAAGTAGATTATAAGAGAACATTTTGTAATTAACTTTAAGAATTTTAACTAAATGAAAATAACAAAATAACTTAGAAAGCACTATGTAAGTATAAAAACAGACTTGTTGAGTTATGTCCCCCTGGACTGTATGGACATGTATGTTTGGCATCTCTAAAAATGTTATTTAAGATGTTTCCAGTGTTAGTTGGTTGGTCTATTATGGTCAGTGTATGGTAAACTTATTTAACAGACCTAATGGAACATAAAAGAATGATAACAAAGCCGCAACCAAAATGAATGACCGGAATGACTTTGTACCCTCCTCCTCCTACAGCGCTCAGCAGTCCACCCCCATGGATGTCCGACCTGATAAATAAAATTGATAATCTTACATTGAGAATGAATTCGGTTGATGAAATAAAGTCATCAGTTATAAGCATTGACTCTAAGTTGACAAAAATGGGATCAATTGTTGATGGTCTTGTGAAACGAGTTGAGGTCGTTGAAAATAGTCAGCAGTTTATATCTGCAGGGTTCGAACAAAATAAATCTGACATGGCTGTCATTGCCGATGATATAACTTCATTGCGTGTTATTAACAGGAGTATGGCTGATCAGCTTGAACAACTACAATGTAAAAACTTGGGGGACAATTGGATGTTTTTTTGGTATCGAGGAGGAGGAGGGCGAAGACTGTATTGATAGCATTAGAAACATATGTGCTTCATCTCTGGAAATTCGATTGAAATAGCATCTGCCTTTAAGATGGGAAAGAAATCCGTCAACAAGTTGAGTCGGAATATGCGTAAGTCGCGCCCCATAATTGTAAAATTTATAAAACGTCAACAAAGGGACACTGTACGTCAAAACTCTCGAAAATTAAAAGAGTCAACCATTTCAATTTCTGAACACTTTCCGAAAGCTATACATGAAAAACGTAAACTATTATTTCCTGTGTATAAAAAAGCAAAAGAGGCAGGTAAAAGAGTTTCATTTAATAAAGATAAACTTTTTATTGATGGTAAGCAGTCTGTGGTTAAATCAAACGAACTAGTCAAAATTACACGTCGTGATCAGTCAGGTGATAGAATGTCGGACGCATCGTCGGGTCCAGGGTTTTCAGTGGCCGAAAAACACCGAGCATTTCAAGTATAAAACCTAGCAAATCTTCAGTGAGTGATGGCTCGTCTAGTGGATCCCGCTTTGAAGTGTTAGCAGATATGCACACATGTCCAGGTTAGGACACATCGAGAAGCATCTCCTTTATTAACTTTTTGTATTGTAACATTAATGGTGGTTTACATGATAAACTTAATGAGCCAAATTTTTTATCTTACATTAAAACATATGATATTGTTTTTTTGTCTGAGTGTTGGATTGATAAGTCATTTGATGATATTGTAGATGGTTATATTTGTAAGCCAGTCCCATTACTAAAAAGTAAATATAAACAAGGCGGTGGACTATATTTGTTAATAAAAAACTGTTTTGCAAAGTATGTTAAAGTAGTTGATATTCAGAACGATACAATGACACTGTATCTAAACTACCCCGGCGAAAAATGTTTGGACTCAATAGTATCTAATGTCCGGTACGGTGACGGACAATCAACAGACAGAGAAATGTAGAACTTCTGTTTATTTATTTGTTGTTTTAATGATATTGAAGAATATACATACACATATAACTATTTTCGATAGTGTGATGTAATATTTTCTACAACCGTTCTAGATTTATGGAGAAATAAGTAAAAAGGCACATCAAAATGGTGAATTGAGTGAACCCTGCCTCGAATTTGTTTAATTTCTCTTTAAATTGAGCACATTGTATGGAAAGAAAGGTACGGAAAGAAAGATATTAACACGGAGATGTCAAGAGTTTTCACTATGATCGCCTCAATTTTTGCATGTCTGTGCATAGAATGAAAGAAGTGGGTCATGTCAAAATTGAAGCACCCGGTTTTTTCAATGTGTACGACCCGGTTTTGTCCTTAAATTTCACAAAGCAGACCCGGTTTTGTCATAGAAAATAATGCATAATCGCATGACGAAAATTAAAATATGGCGTTCAACAGCAGTTTGAGGGATCGTTGAAAAACATTTTCTTTCAGAGGATAACTTATAACCTTTTTGAATCCGTAAACACTTGAATTCCTGCTATATTAGAACAAAGCAAATTTCAATTTTGTTTTGTATAAAAGAAAAAGGAAAAATTAAAAAGAAATGAAGGTTTTGAAACGGAATTAGATTTTTTTTATATCATCTATACAAATTTAAGTGTTCAAACTTAATTAGTGTACGGCTTTGAAAATTTAAGGACGCACATTTGATATGGGATTTTCTGGGATAACAAGATGGTTATCTTAGTGTCCGCTCTACTTAAAGGGAAGACAGTATAATCGTTTGAAAATAAATATTCTGAAACTAAACGTTCATTATAAAGCAAGAGAATAAGACAAATGTATGTGCATGCAGAATCGCCCAAGAAAAGGAATTTCCATGCGGCGCAAAGGATCACAATAATAGTGCGTTAAAAATCTGTTTACCGTCCTTGTTACAATAATACTAAGTATAAATTAGTATAAAAGTCTTAGGCCATCCGGAAATTGCAATAATGATTATTTGATTAGTAATTTTTATAAATAAACGATGTTTTATCTCTCTTTTTTTTTTCTTTTTTTTTTTAACATTAACAAATTCTTTAATGCACTAGTATCAAGTTGTTAACAACTGCCCTATATAGTACAACTATTATATATAGGTTTATCTCTTCATTGTATAATGATCATCGTACATTGACAAATGTTCTACAATTTAACCAATTTGGTCAAGTTTAAAATTGTCAATATGCAAGGGCGGACCGAGGCCATGACTTTTTTTAAAGGGGCGTATTCATAAACGGATTTTATACCGCCGAGCGTTGCAAGGGGAACTTTTTTTTAACGATTTTATGCTAAATAAAAAATCATATATAAATCGTAAAAAAACATGATAAAATAATTATTTCTAGCCACCAAAAGGGGGGAGGGGTCGGCGTTCTCCCTCTACTCTCCTGGATCCGCCACTGATATAATGTAACTATATCGTATACCATCATAGAATTTAATAAAAGACGAAAAAACAGAGACAGCCGCCAATCGCATATTTACTATAGGGGCTCTGTAATCAAATGAGTTAAGCCTTTTTCAACTCACTGAATTTTATAGTTTGTTCATATGTTGTGCTGTTATACCAGTTTTTTTCTTGTTTTTTTTTTTTGGAGGGGAGCGTGGGGGGGGGGGGGGCTTACAGTTCAACCCCGTCATTCTGTATGTGCCAGTACCGAATCTAGGAGCCTGAAAATCGGTTGTTGTCTTTTGTTGCTGTATATCATACAAGTATTTGTTATTCGTTTTTTATTTTGTACATAAATCTAGGTCGTTAGTTTTCACATTAGTTTTTTTTACAGTTTTCATTTCGGGGCCTTTTTTAGCTTTTTATGCCGTATGGGCGTTTCTCATTGTTGGATGCCATACGGTCTTCTATATTTGTTAACTTTTACGTCATTTGGTCTCTGATGGAAAGCTGTCTCATCGTCATTTTTCACGGGCTAAATTGCCAATTAGGTTGTTCTACGAAGACGAAGACGAAGATATTGGACGTTATAATGTTGCAAACAAACTTTTATTTATAAAAAGAAATAATTCTTTCATGCCATGCTCAATGCTCATTTTAACATAGGAAGGCATTATATTTGTTAAAATTTTTAAACCAAGCGTTAGCCAGGTATAAAATATTGACAAATATAATGCCTACCTATGTTAAAATGAGCGTAGAGCATGGCATGATAGAATTATTTTGTTTCTAATGGGGAAGTTTAGAACTTGTGTATTTCGAAGCGGACATAAAATACACGTTCGAAAGGCAACCATTTTGATTTGAGATATCCAAAACGTTCTAATAGATGTGGTATGAATGCCAATGAGACAACTCTCCATCCAAGTCACAATTTGTAAAAGTAAACATTATAGGTCAAAGTACGGCCTTCAAAACGGAGCTTTTTCTCTCACTGTCCGTCAATGGTTGAATGAATGAGTAAATATATTGTAAACATAGCGTATAGTGTAGTAAAGCATACTATCCTTACTCTTTTGATAAATTGATATGGTAACACAATCATTCCACATCTTCTTATTTTTACATCATTACAGTAGTATAGAAAACAAACAAACATTTTTGAGATGTAATTCTATTTGTATCCATCTGATGACTTAAGCCTTTTTCAACTGATTTTCATAGTTCGTTCTTATGTTGTACTGTTACACTAATTTCCCAGGTTAGGGGGAGGGTTGGGATCCCGCTAAGATGTTTAACCCCGTCACATTCTGTATATATTTACCTGTCCCAAGCCAGGAGCCTGTATTTCAGTGGTTGTCTTTGTTGCTGTGTTACATATTTGTTTTTCGTTCATTTTGTTTTTATACAAAAACTAGGCCGTTAGTTTCCTCGTTTGAATTGTTTACACTTGTCATTTCGGGGCCTTTTATAGTTGACTATGTTGTATGAGCTTTGTTCATTGTTGAAGGCCGTACGGCGACCTACAGTTGTTAAGTTCTGTGTCATTTGATCTTTTGTGACGAGTTGTCTCATTGGCAATCACACCACATCTTCTTTTTTCTATCATAAGGAATTAATGTAAGTACATGATATAAAGTATTTATTTCCATTTAAACTTAGTTCGAAGATAAGATCAATAAGGTATACGTATAGCATTCAAAAATGTCTACTCCCTATTTCGAAAAGTTCCCGTTTGAAATATATTTTAACACATGTTTGTATTGCAATAACATCTGTATAACATCTTTTTGACTCAAACATTTAATTTCTTCCGATGGGCAATGTCCAGATCCGTGCTGAAGTAGCTTTTCATAAATTTGTGGTTTCAAAACAAAACAAAACCGGGTCCTATACTGAGACAAAACAGGGTCCTTGTGTAATAAACAACATTGACGAAACAGGGTCCTTCCATTTTGACATGACCCATTTCTTCCGTTCCATGCACAGAAATGCAAATATTGAGGTGCTCATAGTGACTAGCCATGCAATCTCTGTGTTAATATCTTTCTTTCCGTACTTTTCTTTCCGTACAATGTGCACAATTTAAAAAGAAATTAAACAATTCGTAGCAAGGTTCACTCAATTCACCATTTTCATGTGCCTTTTTACTTATTTCTCCATTAATCTAAAACGGTTGTAGAAAATATTACATCACACAATCGAAAATAGTTATATGTGTATGTTTATTCTTCAATGTCATTAAAAAACAAATAAATAAACAGAAATTCTACCTTTTCTCTGTCTGTTGATTGTCCGTCACCGTACCGGACATTAGATACTATCGAGTCCAAACATTTTTTGCCGGTGTAGTTTAGACACAGTGAATGATATGGCTTAAGGTGTCAAAGGATATATCAACTTGTGGGTTTGATTATTTTATTGGATGTGTATATTTGCCTCCTGCTTATTCAAACTATTTCAAAATGTATAATTGTGATTTATTTTATGATTTGTTAAATTCTGTTGAAAAATATTCATCAGATACTTCAAAGGTATTTTTACTAGGTGATATGAATGCAAGAACTGCTATAGTTAATGATTTTATAATAAATGACAATGTATGTGGCCCCATTTTTAATAGTTTCAACCATATTTTTGGGTATCTAAGTGACACAAATCTACCAGTAAGAAGAAATCCAGATCAAAGTACTAGTGAGTTCGGGTTAAAACTGTTAAATCTGTGTAGAAGCACTGGTCTACGTATTTTGAACGGTCGGCATAAGGATGGCTTAGCTAATGACTACACATTTTGTGGTTCCCGGGGAATGAGTGTTGTGGACTACTTATTGGTTCCATATGACGTTTTACACATTATAGACCAGTTTATTGTTTGTAACTTCACTTCTTTTAGTGACCTAGCGCCTTTACATGTTCGCTTGCGATGCATATTGGACGATTCACAAGAGCCTGAGCGTAACAGTGGTATGTCAAACAACTCCTATAATAGTTACCGATGGAAGGAAGAGCTAAAAGATCAGTGTTATGAGTCTTTAACTGTAAACAGTGGTTCACTTAGCCAGATAGTATTTTCTGATATTGAAAAATCCCAAGATGGTATTGACAATTATGTTGAATCTTTTACTTCCAATTTGATGGACATTATTTCCCCATTCTTTTGTAACTCACATAATTCAAATAATACTTGTGATCGTACCAGTAGTAAGACGACCCGACATAAAGATGACAAACCACGGTTTAACTACGAGTGCAAGAGACTTCGATCTATCTATATAAGTTCTTTGTATACATTTAATAGAGACAAAAATGTCGAAAATAATCAAATATTAATTATGTCTAAAAGACGATACAAGCTTTTAGAAAATGAACTAAAACGAAAATATAAGCGTCAAGAGGGTGATATGATAGCTGCATTGCGTAAAAGCGACCCAAGGAAATATTATAAACTGTTTCAAAAGAAGAGAGCCAAAAACTTCTGATGTGTCACTTTCAGAATTCTTCGAGCATTTTAGAAATTTGGTCACAAATGATGGTATTAATGTGACAGTCGATACTCCAGAGACCGTTTCCGACACAACATATGATGACCTTGATCGAATTATTACACAAGATGAAATTCTGAAGTGTATTTCTAACCTTAAACGTGGTAAAAGTCATGGTACTGATGGTACATTTAACGAGTTATTCATTGAATTCAAGGATATTCTGCTACCGTTCCTAGAGGAAATATTCAATAGGATATTAGCATCAGGACATTTTCTGAAATCTTGGGCACTCGTAGTGTTAATTCCGGTTTTTAAAAAAGGCGACCCCTCCGATCCAGCGAACTATCGTGGAATCAGTTTGGTCAGTAATTTAGCTAAATTGTTTACATCTATTATAAATTCAAGACTAATAAAATGGTCCGAGAATAATGATATTATTACAGATGCGCAATTTGGATTTCGCCCTGGTAGTAGCACTGTTGATGCAATTTATTGTGTGTTGACACTCGTCCAGAAAGCACTTTTCAAGAAAAAACGTTTATATTGCTGATTCGTTGACTACAAACAGGCATTTGACTCCGTAACTAGACTTAACCTATGGTTGAAACTATCAAGAGTTGGTATAACAGGCAAATTGCTGTCTGTTTTAAAATCAATGTATTCTACAGTAAAAGTATGTGTGAAAATTGATGGTTTTTATTCTGAGCAGTTTACAAGTTCAGTTGGTCTTATGCAAGGGGAAGTTCTTTCTCCTATACTCTTTTCGTTATATGTCAATGACTTTGAAACGTAATAGTAATATACCATATGAAGTACAAGACTTATCATTATTTTTACTTATGTACGCTGATGACATGATTTTATTTTCTGATTCAGTTATTGGCTTGCAAGATATGTTAGACACATTATTATTATATACTTGTAAATGGCGTTTGACTGTAAATATTGCCAAAACAAAAATTATGGTATTTAGAAACGGAGGTTTTTTGAAAGACGAAGAAATTTTTTATTATGATGGCAATGCTATTGACATAGTGGATGAAATTTGTTACCTTGGTGTACTGTTAAATTTTAACGGTAAATTTGCTAAAGCTCAAAAACATTTAGCTGAGCAAAGTAAAAAAGCTGTATTTGGTTTAAAGTCGAAGGTTTCGTCATTGTATTTGAATGTTTTTACATATTTGAATTTCTTTGATACTTACATTATTAGTATTTTGTTATGGTTGTGAAATATTGGGCTTCCATAAAGCTCCAAATATTGAAAAAATACAACTTGATTTTTGCAAAAATATATTAGGTGTCAAACAGTGTACAACAAATGTTATGGTTTATTTTGAATTGGGTAGATATCCTTTGGTATATTTTAGAATGTACAAAATAGTGAAGTACTGGTTAAAATTATTATCAACAAGCAACTGTATTCTTAAAAACTGCTACAGGGAACAACTGTATAATTTCTGAATATTAGAAGCAGTTGGATTTATCAACTACAACAATTATTATTTAACTTAGGTTTAAATGAGATTTGGTGTAACGAAGACAATTTGATTATTGATACAAATTTATTATTATTTGTAAAAACAAGGATATATGATCAAGCAAAACAGACTTTGAATGATCAAATGAACATTTCATCTAAGTGTTATTTATATAAATATATTGTCAATAATGTATGTTTACAGAATTATCTAACCAAACATATGAATTTTAGAGTGTATTTAACTCGGCTTAGATTGTCTTCACATAATTTGTTTGTTGAAGTAGGCCGTTATCATGGAGTAAATAGGTTAGATAGAAAGTGTAGTCTTTGTACTTTGAATACCACTGAGGATGAATTCCATTTTGTGTTACAATGTAAATGCTATAGAGACTTAAGGAGACAGTTTATTAAACCTTATTATTATAGACGTCCATCAAATTAGTACAACTTCTCAGCACTGAAAATGTCAAAGATTTGCGTAATTTGTGTAAATTCTTGTTTAATGCACTTAATCATAGGACCGAACTGTTAGTTGTCAATACTTGATATTTATTTGCTTCTCTGATGTATTATGTCATGTTGTGTTATAAAAAATGCATTTGTATTTATTGCACCGATAAGCATAATGTGCTTAAAGTAATAAAGAATTGAATTGAATTGAAGTATATCTTGTTATTTTTGCTGAAATCTAAATTTTCACAAAAATATTTATTAAGGTCCAAATTGACTCTACGACATTAAGATGCTTGATTTCTTGATTGAAAACATATTTGTTACGTTTGGAAGACGTGTTTTCAACAAATAATTACCATGGGAATCAACTGTGCTCCTCTACTTTTATTCACCTGAGGCTGAATTCATGCAAGAGCTTCTAAGGAAGAATGAAAAGAATCTTATCCTTTAACTTCACGTTCCACTATATTGATGATTTTCTCTCCCTAATAATTCAAAGTTTGGTGACAATGTTTATCACACCGAATTTGAAATAAAGGATATAACAGATACAGTTGAGTCTGCCTCATATCTTGACTTACATTCAAAATTGACAATGAGGGTCGTTTGAGATCAAAACTTTATGGCAAAAGAGTTGATTTCAGCTTCCCATTTGTGAACTTTCCATTTATATGTAGCAATATTCCAGCAGTGCCTATATGTGGAGTATATATCTCCCAGTTGATATCATATTCCAGAGCTTGGATTTCCTATCATGCTTTCCGTGATAGACAGTTGCTGCTAGCTTTTAAACCAAGATTTTAAGTAGTGAAGTTGAAATTATGCCTCCGAAAATTTTACGGACGCCAACAATCGTTATCTGCCTCACACTTGATGAAGTATTAACTGAAGGTGGTCACATTTAGAAAAAGAAACACCAAAAGCAATGTTTTCACTTTCAAATTTTAAACTTGTACCAGGTTTATTTATTTTCCCTAAACATGTTTACCTCTTTTAATACAGAACAAAATCTATAACTTAAGTAAGTTGAAATCAAGAACTATGCATTTCCTATTGCAAAATGTTATTTTCACGTTTTTTAAATTATTACATTACAAATATTTTGTTTGACATTTAAATATAGTTTACATAGTTTGTTTAAATTTCATTCCTTGAAAATGCCATGAAAAAATGTTTGCAAAATACATGAAATAGTGGTGACACCAGTGAGTTTTTACTTAAATACTATTTTTTTCAGAGAATAAATCTATTGGAGTCTGTGGAAAAAATAGTGAGAACCCTTATGGTAGAATTAATACGAATGAACCAAAGTATCCATCTGTATTTACTGACCTTACAAGAAAAGAAATGAAAGGGTTACTTGACTATTTGTATTCAAGTAAAGAACTAAATCTCACCAAATTTAGAAACGCAACTTCAAAGAGTAACTATCTTTTCCTAGCAGAAATGTTTATGCCATCTAAAGCAGCAGTGTTGAACTATTTAGATAATGGTTATAGTAAACCACCACGAGAGGCGCATGTTGTCTTAATCAGAGGTGGCGACCCGACACCAAATGTTCTTGAAATAGTTGTTGGACCACTTCCATTTCCTAACGGATACCGACTGGTTCCTTATCGATCACAACCAATTCCATTCTTTCAAAGGCCTCTTACATCTATTGACAGCATTTCCCAAAGACTGAAAGAATATGTAGACAAAGAATTCGGAAGAGCGCTTTATGAATTATACGGAGGTAATCTGATCAACTGTGGGAACAAATGTTTAGATGTGGGGCTTTTCGCTGAAGTTCCGATATCAAAGAATGAAGAAAAAAGGTTTGCCTGGTACAGTTTTAATCAAAACTCTGAACACAATCTTTTGAGACCAGTAGATTTTTCAGTATATGTAGAAATCAATTTTGAAATCTTTAAAGTCTTAAAAATTTGGTTTAATGGAAGAATATTTGAAAAATGGAACCAAGTGAGAGATTTTTACATACGAAATAAACGAAGAATTAAAAAAATCCGTTTCCCCGAAGAATCTGATAATATTTCTTTAAGCATGAAAAGAAGGGGACAACCACCGTTCTCTAAACCATTACGAAACCCGTCACAGATTTCTCCAGATGGAAAACGATACAACATCAAAGGGAGACAAGTCACATACATGTTTTGGAAATTTGATATAAGTATGTCAATATTTACTGGACCACGTCTTTTTGATATAAGATTCAAAAATCAGCGTATAGCATATGAAATAAGTGTACAAGAATTAACATCGTTTTATTCTGGATATAAACCAACGGAACATTACTTCAATTTCTTTGATGTTAGATTATTGCTAGGCTTGCGATCAAAGTATTTAGAACCTGGCGTAGACTGTCCCATTGATGCAACATACGTCGGTTCATACTTTGTAGACAGAAGTTCAGACACTCCAATTCATAATGCACGTTCATTTTGTGTATTTGAACTTAACACTGAAATGCCTTTGAGACGTCACCATGGATACTCGAGGTCCTCCCACAGATTTTACGAGGGTATGGTTAGTGTCGTATTAATTGTCAGAACTATTATAACCGCTGGGAATTATGACTACATTATAGATTACATATTTTACCAAACTGGTGGAATAGAAGTGAAGGTCAGTGCTTCGGGCGTTATAATAGCAACATATCACGGACGTCAAAATCCGTACAGTTTTGAAATAAGTGAAAATTTAATGGGTCTGATTCATCAACATTTATATCACTTTAAAGTTGACATGGATATAAAAGGAAGAAACAACCGATTTGAAACTCTGGATATTGAAAATGATGTCGTTTCTAGTAACGAAAATCCAAATTCAAAAATACATCAAATAAGATTTGCCAGAAAATTGAAGGTAACTGAGAAGCAAGCAGCATATAAACACAACTTTCAGCAACCCAAACTCCTAGTGATATCAAATAATAATATAAAAGATAAATTCGGTAATACACCCGGTTATAGAATATTGAATACAGGATTGACGCATAATATTCGACCACCAGGAACGGGAAACGAACCAGGTATTAGTTGGTCACGCTATCAACTTGCTATTACCAAACGAAAAGAAAGCGAACCGGGAAGCAGTTCCATCTACCAGCACAAAAATCCAGACCAACCTATAGTAAGGTTTCAGGATTTCATAGACGACGATGACAACATTGTTGATAAGGTAAAAAACATAAAAGTAATTAAATCGTGTGTACTATTAAAAGGCACCGTTTTTTTAGTTTGTTTAATATAATGTTACTCTTTTAAATGATTGAAACAGCAAAATCGTAAAAACCACTGTAAGCACTTTTATTTTTACAACTAATTCATTAACAAATACTTGCAACATGCATACAATGATATTTGGATAGATATGAAGATTACAATAAGTTTGTGCTCTAATTATGACTATAACCTTCTTTTCACAGGACATCGTGGCATGGATTACAATGGGATTTTACCATATTCCTACAAAAGAAGACCTACCAGACACGCACACTCCTGGAACAGAACAAAGCTTTTTCTTGTTACCATTTAATTACTTTGATGAAAATCCAGCAATGTCATCTCGAAATGCAATTAGAATTGACCCTATAGATGTCAAAGGTCAGACAAAGTCGGTCAAGGTTGAACGCTACGGTGTACGAAAAGACATCGATTGTATACCTCCAAAGAATTATTATGACCAAGTGATTAAGGCAGATCCTTGTCTTGTAGTTCAATGTTTATAGCCAAAGAAAAATAAATAAAAAGGTTTTTGAAAAATCAGATGACGCGTATTGTGGTATGCGTTTAGGCGAACGTCATTACTAGAAAATAATATGCAAAATGTAAAATACGAAAGAGAAAATTAAATCTAATTTGTCGAAGAGAGTCAGATAAAATAATGGTCAATGCAAGAAAATAAAACGACGAAAAAACAACCAACAATTTACATAACAGAAAAATATATACTGATAATAAACTCATCATAGATACCAGGATTACAATTTTGTACCCCAGACGCGCGTTTCGTCTACAAAAGACGTATCAGTGACACTCGAATCGAAAAAGTTAAACAGGTCAAATAAAGTACAAATTTGAAGAGCATTGAAGACCCTTAATTCCGAAAGGTTTGACAAATACAGCTACGGTAACCTTATCCTAGGGGCAAAAAAGAACATAAACTCGAGTGAAAAACACAACACTGATAAATCAAATTTTTCGCATAGTAAACTTACACTCAAAAACTCGTTACTCTACCTTCTTGGAAAGAGAAGTTACAATTCGCTGTCAGATATATTCTTGAAACATTTTGTCTTGTAATGAAACAGAAGAAATAATTTCGTCCTTTTTTTCATTTGTGAGTGGTTTTTTTTCTATTTCACAAATAATAAAAAAATTCAAAAATATGTTGGCTACCCCTCTAATATGCTAAAGTACATCCTAAAGAACGTATGTGCCAAATCCTATGCTTGTATCACCATTTGCGTGATTTTGTCAAATATCGGTACTTAGCCGCCCCACTATAAGGCATTTCGATCATAAATAGTTAAAAGAAATCCAAAAAGCAAATTTGCAGCCACATATAACTTACATTGTACACATGCGATCTTCAACTAGAAGAAGTATTTCCCCCAGTCTTGCTCCTTTTGGAGTCCATGTCATTCCCTCAGTTTTTGCTTGTTACCTTGATTTGTCTCTTCCTAATCGAGTAACGAGATTTAAACATCGGTAAATTACTGTCGCCTTCTTTGATCGACTCTAACTAATATTAATTGAACAGCGAAAATTGTTTCATTCTAAAAAAACATCTTATTTCACTTTCAAATTGAAGCAATATTCTGATCTGTGTTAATTACTGTCGCCTTCTTTGATCGACTCTAACTAATATTAATTGAACAGCTAAAATTGTTTCATACTAAAATACCGTCTTATTTCACTTTTAAATTGAAACAATATTCTGATCTGTGTAAATGTCTGAAAAGTCATGGAAAGGCTTTACTTACTCTCTGTGATATAACTGTATTAACAAATTTAACAACCAAATGTAAACAAGGTAAATATTCTATTGACGTATAGCCTTAATGCAAAGCTTTTTTGATTTTTATTGAATCAAAAGTTATATATTTTAATTTTGATATTTGTTTGATGCTCATGTTTGGGGTTTTCATCGTCATTTATTAACTACATTTTGTAAACTTTCTGTTTATCATAACTTTCTATGAGTTCATGCAGGAATCTGATGTTCAGTAGTTGTCGTTTGTTGATGTGGTTCATAAGTGTTTCTCGTTTCTCGTTTTTTATATAGATTAGACCGTTGGTTTTCCCGTTTGAATGGTTTTACACTAGTAATTTTTTGGGGCCCTTTATAGCTTACTGTTCGGTGTGAGCCAAGGCTCCGTGTTGAAGACCGTACTGTGACCTATAATGGTTTACTTTTATAAATTTTGACTTTTGATGGAGAGTTGTCTCATTGGCACTCATACCACATCTTCTTATATCTATATTATTCATAAAACTTATTTTTTAATTGTAGTCGCGCAAACATACATAATTTTAACATTCTTGACAATTCTTTCATTGTATTTTATATCACATTCCGGAAAATTACTGAAATAGAACTTGTTATTTGATTATCTGGTTAAAGCATATAAAGTCCCCAAAGTGTTTAAATAGGGTCTATGTAATGCTTGTTTTTATAAATATTTTTGTCCTTTTTTTGTACTTTTGTTATCTATTCTCTTTTTCGATCACGCTTCTATTTTTGTTTATTTAACTTTGATATGCGATGACCAATGTGTATTAAATGTCAAGCAAAGAAACATAAAGACATCTAGAGGTTACCCTACGATAATTGATAATGATGAAGCCCTTCACAACATATGAAAACCCCTTGAGGGTGATTGACCTGAAAATATTACTCCTGATTTTCCGCCTTTAACATAGTAGATTTAAATCAATACGATACTCAAGTGTTATGTATGATGTTGGTTTACTGATAGATGGTCAACGACAAACTACTCTCGATGACAGAAACCAATCCAACGCTGTACAGTACGTTGTATAAACTTCAAGTTTCGCGTAAATACCCGCGTTAGCATATTGTCCGTAACACCAATTATGGGGGACATATTATGCCGACTGACGTCAGAGGGTCTGTATCGTAGGTGTTGGATAATGGACCGCCATTTCACTGTCTTACGATCTTGGTCCTGATAAAGCTTCCTGTCATCGTTATTATTATGTTCGAGACTCATCGACCAGTACTTCATCATCGTGGTTAGTGGGCTACCAAGCTGACTAAACTGGCCCTGAAAGCAGTCGTTGTGAAGGCAGTAAACAACAACAAAATAGTCAACAAACCAAAAAGATCTAACCAAAACCAAAATGGGCGGCCGTCCTTTCCAACTTTCCATCGTCACGCATGAAAATATTTAAACGCTCACCAAACGCCTTCGGGCACCGAGCCGACCGGGCGAGGGTTGTAAAGCTAGTCAAGGTCGTTAAACACTTCCATCATCATCATCATATTTTATTTTCCAATTTAGGTCCCAGGGGGGGCATACACATATAACAAATATAATTTTTACAACATGCAGTATTTTACATGACATTCATATAATACACCCAAAATATTGATATAGAGTGATACAGGCTATTATATGTTAAATTAAAAAAATATATTTAAGAGTTGCTACTCCAGAGATGTGGCAAATGTCCTCTCACTAGATTTTATTTGCAGTTATCATTATTTTATTTTTTTAATATTTTTGCTAGAAATGTATAAAAATGTTTGATTGTTTAGCTGCAACAGGTACCAAATGCTGGGGCGTAGGAACCTGGAAAGAGCACAATACCCGTCCATACACTTCCATAAGTGATGTCCCCTACCCCCACCCCAACTTTACAATTTACTACTACGTCATTGATATGTATCAAGGAAATTAACAATATTTTCACTCGCACACAGCTTGAAAAATTGGGAAGCGCTAGTGTTAATGCAAAATCCCTATTTTATTAAAGACTACATATCTTTAAACATCGTAGTACATGAACTGGTATGGACATTTATTGTGTTCAAGCTTTTTGATTATGCAATGGTCTATCTAATTCAAAATGTATTACTTTCTAATTAAAAACGTCGTACAAGTCAGATACAAATCAAAAGTAACAAACAAAAACAAAATAAAAAACCGAAACAAACCGGGATGGTAACAACCAGCCGTATAGTTTTTCTGCACTTGTAGTCAGATCAAGGTCATCGGCTATCGCCTCGGACATTCACCTAGCTACTCGTGCAGAAAACTATACGGCAACTGTTGTTACCAGCCTGTTTTTTGTTGTTGTTACCTTTGTTTTGTGTCTAATACCTAGTGCGAGTTTTCACATTTGAGCAGGTACATAACACAGCTGTGGGATTTTCAACTTTTCTCCTATTTTCAGGTAAGCGCATTTAATTTTAATTGGCCTTTTAACGCATATTTTCCATATCATATTATTAGTTCAAATTCCAATGAAACTTCAAGTTAACATTTGAATTAAATGTATATTACAATTATGTATTTTCTTTATCATATCTTTAGAGCTTTAAAAACCAACATAAGATTGTGGACAAGTTTTGTTAAATTTGGCCTAGTAATTTCAGAGAAGAAGATTTTTTAAAAATTAACAGACGACGACGGATGACGGAAACCAAGTAATGAGAAAAGCTCACTTTGCCCTTTGGGTCAGGTGAGCTAAAAACCAACCAAGAATTCCAAACAAGATTGTATCGTTATTGAATTAAAAAAATGTCTAACAATTCATAATTGAGTCTCACACAAACAGGATAAACTAATAAGACAAAGCAAAATTAAAATTGTTTTTGTTCAAATAAAGCAGGAATTCAAGTGTTAACGGATTCAAATAAATAATAAGTTGTCTTCTGAAAGAAATCGTTTTCCAACGAGCCATCAAACTCCTTTTGAACGCCGGAGTTTAATTTACCTTATGCAGTTATGCATTATTTTCTATGACATGGCTTTGTGAAATTTTAGGACGAAACCGGGTCATACAAATTGACAAAACTTGGTCATTCCATTTTGACATGACCTATTTCTTTCGTTCCATGCAAAGAAATACAAATATTGAGGTGCTCAAAGTGACTAGTCTTGCAATCTCCATAGTAATATCTTTCTTTACGTACCTTTCTTTCCGTATAATGTGCACAATTTAACGAGAAATTAATCAAATTCGAGGCAAGGTTCACTCAAATCATCATTTTGACGCGCCTTTTTACTTATTTCTCCGTTAATCTAACATTTTTTGCAAGGGTAGTTTAGACACAGTGAAATCTATAACTTATCATCGACAAACTATATGTCATACATTGATTGTTGATCGCAAGCTATTTAAATTTCGAGTTTGTTGCCGAAGTTTACCGGATCGTGACATTGATAAGCAATTAACACAGAGCACCTGACAAATAAGTGAATTAAAAAAGCCATGATATTGTTTTTTACGTTTTCCATGCGTTCCGA
Organism: Mytilus californianus; assembly: GCF_021869535.1. Taxonomy (NCBI): domain Eukaryota; kingdom Metazoa; phylum Mollusca; class Bivalvia; order Mytilida; family Mytilidae; genus Mytilus; species Mytilus californianus. The sequence goes on along the minus strand of NW_026262734.1, from coordinate 29,385,320 downwards.
TTTGTTTATTAACCTTGTCCTTAACAGTTGTTAAATGATTTGTTGTATTAAATTTGTTCTTTAAGAATCAGTTATTACTATTTACCTTCCAGTGCACGTCTGTTTACATTCTTTCATTACGGTTTTCCCCTCGCGCTTGCGCTGTGAGGTTGCCGAAGTTCTTACGAGAGGTTTCGTAGTTAAGGTCACTGCATACGGGAATATATCGGCGAATTAGAGTACGGGAAGACAATAATTTGATAGCAGTAAACTTATGAATATTTTGATAATATAAAGGATTTTCTTTTACAAAAAAGTTCTCGTACACTTGTTTTGTAGTAAAACATAGCCATTCAAGTATGTTGATGATAAATTGAGGTAAAATGTTTAATAAATAAATCAAAATATTTCAAATAAAACGAAGCGAATCTCCCATGTAATTGTAGAGATTAGTTCATTATTTTACAAAGATTTTAGTATACAAAGATATATATAGTTAGAGAGTTTAATGTTATGTAACTTTTAGTTCTGTATATAAGTTTTTTGATGTGAAATTCTTTCTATTTGATTAAACCTGACACTTAGAATATAAATAAGGTTTGACAGCTTGACCTCTAAGAAATATTTCCTTGGAAAACATGTCTTATGCTTTTCTATTGTCCACATATAATTCTTTCTAACCAATTATTCGGATTTCCTCTAATAGGCGTAAAACAAAGTATTATATTATCTTAAATAAAACCCTCAAAATTATGTGAAAATGAAAAACAGATATTTAACCAATAGAAACCAATAACCGCATAACACAAGTATATAAAACATATTCAACTTTTTTTAATTTGAAGTTTCATTTGACTTTAAAGAATTTATTATACTTGTAATCAAAAACCTCGTTTTGTTCACGTCTTTTGTGTTTTGTTTGTATCGATCATTTGTGACATATCTTGATTGTTTTACATGTACGCAATTGAAATTAAAAGGTTTATTTCGTACATAATATATTAAAGGAAGCATGACAATTTTGTTGAAAAGATAAAATAAGTTACTGATCTTAGAAAGCGATTACAAACTATCAAGTTAAGAATTAACAATAGTCCAAATATTAATATACAATCCACAATAAACAATTAAATCGGTATTATTCTATTTTGCATAAAGGAAAAATGCTTAGCAATCACCAATCACAAACAACTTAGAACGCAATAAGATTTCAATGTAAGTTTTATGATAGCTTGAATTCATATAATTTCAAAAGCACTTTGGCCATGGTAATTCATTTCAAATCAAACTGTAATCAATATTTACTAATTTATTTACTTATTTATTTACGAAGATCTGAAATGACCCGTAGGCCTGCTCTACTCTTAAATTAATGCCACGTTCACACGTAATCCGAATTCAATTCGCATTAACAAATTCGAATGAGTTTAATTCGCATTCGAAACGTTTTACGTCCGAACGTAAATTTTAAAACGAATTGCAATGCGCGTTAGATCCACTTTACTGTCCGAACGACGTTACCTTTTAATTCGCATTATCAATTATCCCAGATGCTAGTTAAAACCCAACAACACATTGGCAGTATTTGGCCACAACCTTTAATATTATTTAAATTTATACATATTGTATATAAGTAATCTCAATATAAATGTATGTATGTGCCGCAGATTTCTGGCAATTTAACTGTCACTTGTATATCTGAAAACATGAAGTTACCGGCATATCGCTGATTATGGCAACCGTACTATCAAATATATATATAAATGACTACCACAGATTGTGGTAACTGAATATAAGATTAGAACAATTTGGATCACCGTGGGAAGACAGGTGCATCAAAACCCTTACATTGTTCATCTGTAGTGAATGGTACTATTTATAAAACGAAATGTTTTTTGATGAAGCGAATTCTGCCAGATTTACATTGAAACCAGACCTTGGTTACAATGTCAACCGCCATAAAATAGGGGTTCGCTGCCAAGCTGTGCGCCAAATACATTAACCAATTATCAAAACATTTCAAACTTAAATTATAAATTGACGTCAATAACCAAAAAATTAAAAATCATTTTTATGTAATTTAAACTATACAAGCTAGATAATTAATTAATTTTTTTAAAAAGCTTCTCTTTCAGTAGTTGAAAATATATAATTACCAATTGCCTAAGCATGAGCAACAAAACCACCTTAGGTTGATATAAAAAAATTCCAAAAGAACATACGAGTGTGTAAAGTTTGCAAAATTTAAGATGACGAGGAACACTTTTTCCTTTATTGCCAAATCAGCAGTAATATTAGAAATTCATTTATGAACACAATTGAAACCCTTATCCTAATTTTAACCAGCTTAACTCAAACTGTAAACTATTTTAGATCCAAATAAAGATATTTGTCAAGTGTTGTGGCTGTATAATAAAAGTAATCCATGGAATTGCGAAAATAAGGTCCACATTGCTCAATTATCTATATACTTATATATAATACTAATGTATATTATTAATATTAACTTGACTTGTTTAGAACTTTTTTCATGTATTGTATGTTGTTGTGTACATGGATATTATGTTTGCATTTTAACCCGTCAGGTTTTTACTTTTTGCAATTAAGTTATGTTTTGAGAAAATTATGTTTCCAACAAATGACAGATGTACCCCATCGATTTTAATATCTTTTCACTTCTGGAAATGTCTCATAATCTCCAACAACCAAATCTTGACAGGTTAACCTACAGACCTCTATGTTGCATTTTATTTGAATATAGTTATTTGTGGAGGAAAAATTATCAAACTGTTTACTGAACTGCGACTTTATCATGACAGAAAGTCTTGAAACATTTACAGTCATTATTGAAAGAAAAGCTCTTCAACCTTTTATGCAAATTAGCATTTGCCGACAATGCACGATAAACAGCAGAAAATATTCCTAAATAGGGCATGCCAATAATGTCCTGCATGTTTAATAACCAATGCTCTAAATCAACTTTCCTGCATGAACTTGTTGGATCAAATGCTTTACGTAACCTGAATTGCTCATCCTACAATACCCATATAAGAATGTTAATATTTCGCTTTGCACCTAAACGAACAGTCGTCGTAAACTTTAGTAATTTCTGGATCTATTTGGAGGAGCTGTACAATAGACATGAACATTTATTTAACATATGTGCATTGCTCAATGAAGGAGATGAAATTTATTTTGTGTATTGTGTAACTAATTTAAAACTAGCTTACGTGTAGCCAGCTTTGAATTATTGTTCGACAACAATATACCAAAATTAAAAATTGACATTTTACGAATTTTTCTCAGATACTTCCAGAAACATTAAAAGCTATATCAGTATGCATGCTAACATTAGTTTTTTGATAATACTGAATAAGGTTACATTACCTTATGAACGATCTCGACTGGTTCCAGTGTTAAAAAGTAAAAGTATATATAGTATCATCTGTTCTTGTAGTGGAGGATACCCCAGCAGTTGTTTTTAACATTCGGTCGAAGAAGGATAATGTGGTAAATGGCAATACTATGTACCCCCGAATTGTAACAGATGTAATCGCTGTTTAACTGTGGTACAGGTACCAATATAGCTGATAGCCTTTGATAGACTTTCTTGCAGAAGCTGCTACTGACAGTTATTGATGTAGTTTGCTTTTTCTTTGCTGACTGTCTGAGCTAAGCAGACATAATTGCTAAAAAAATAAACTTAGAATTTTGTAACACAATATAGATATCAAATTGTATACAAATTGAAGAGACATTAATTGTCGAAATCCGGATAAGGTGTACAAATATTTGCACCTCATGTTTGCGATATACCATCTTTTCCGCAAGTTTTTTGTTTTCTGTTTGGTAATAAATTATTATAAGATCCATTTTGTTACATCTGGTGATCCGTTTATTTGGCAATCGACAATAACAGTCAGCAGGGTTTAAAAACATCAGTTGTTCGACCTGCTAGTCAAATGCGGTTTGTTAAAATATACTTTTTCACTTTTTTGGTCTTTTGGAAAATGTTGTTTGTGCTGTATTTAGACCCCTCTACCAAGAAATTTGTTTTGCATGCACACGTATAAAAATTGCGGTTTTCATCCAACGCAATCATAGGTTTGAACGTTGTTTTCAATTTAGACTTGTATATATATATATATATATCGTCGGGCATAGTGCAAGGCTATTTGGTGTCACGATATCTCAGTGGCATGAGTTCGAATCCCGGCCAGGGAAGAACAAAAATTTGCTTCCGAAAATTTACAGATCTAACATTGTTGGGCTGTTGTTTAGACGAATTATATAATATAGAATGTATTTTCAGCCTTGTATCACCATCACTGCTTGTGATCCGATGGATAAAATCTGTTATATAGTCGTCACTGGTTCAGACGTTCTTATATATATATATATATTCAATACTCCAAGTTAGAAATCTAGAGACAAAATATGATCTCCCCTGTAAACACTGAAAACTAGATCTCTTTCCAATGTTTGTCCCGTTTAGCCAGGACGCTATCAATTATTAAGGAAGATGGGGTGTCTAAATTATAATCCATAGAATTTTTTAATAATTTGCCAAAATGTAGTTTATATCATGCTTTTTTGAAAAAAATAATAAAAAGAATGGGTCACGGGGCTTATTTTCACACTACAGGTTGTGCAAAATTGACAGATTTTGTATAGATTATGCATGGAAAACGCAATTTTCTGCCATAAAACGAAAACTACACCATAGAATTTTAAGATAACATATGAGAAGATAGCTCTAATATTATACTTTCAGATAAGAAAAAGAAAAAATGGGGTCACCGGGCCCGTTTTCTTGCTACATAACAAAATAGATAAATTCCTAACACATTCTATTGTAAAAGTTACTTTATCTGAATTATCTGCCCTTACATTTGAGTTACCTCCCCTTATGTGGCAAAGTTGGAAAAAATTGAATCAAACAAAAGTATTCTGTTTTTTGTAAAATACAATTATAAATATAATAAAACATGTCATTTTCTATATTTAAATGAAAATTCTTACACATGAATTACCCACTACTCTCAAAATTTGCACATTTTATTAAAGGTCTAGACCGATTATTTTCTGGTATTTCAAAATCCAAGATGGAGGAAGACACCCTATCTACCTTAATAAGATGAAATAAAAAAAAAACTGCCATTTAATGTTATTTCCGTGTGTAAATAGCAAACGACAAGTACTGCAAGCTATAGGAGCTTGATATTAAATTGGTTTAAGATGTTGTTATGCAAATAAATTCCTGGAATACCAACTTCAATCTATTTTTCTACTGGCTGTATACCTTTCAGTAATATGCTAATTATCCGGATATATATATGCAGCTAGATCAGAAAAGTTCTGGGAAAAAATTCTAAAGGAATTGATTGATATGCAGCAAACATTAATACTTTAAAAATAAGTTACTTAGCAAATTCAAACGGACCTTATCATGAATTATATGAATTATGAATTGCAAAAGACAAAATGTTAATATAACACTTGTAAATTATAAAGTCGGGGATTTTTTTCTTTCTTGTTAGTTGTTATTGGTTTTGAACTAGCTGTCAGTAATTGCGAGTACTCTCAGATCTGTACTTAGTATCTTTTTGTTGTGGCGATGTATAAGTACCCTGTCACGTCCACTCTGTGTTTTTGTTAGATGTATTTTGATTTGTATCCATCTGATGAGTTAAGCCTTTTTCAACTGATTTTTATATTTTATAATTTGTTCTAATGGTGTACTGTTACACCACTGTCACAGGTTAGGGGGAGGGTTGGATGCCCGCTAACATGTTTAACCCCGCCACATTCTGTATGTGCTGGTCCCAAGTCAGTAGCCTGTAATTCAGTGTTTGTCGTTTGTTTCTGTGTATCCTATTTGTTTTGCGTTCATTATATTGTACATGAATTAGGCCGTTAGTTTTCTCGTTTGAATTGTTTTATATTTGTCATTTCTGGACCTTTTTAAGCTGACTATGCTGTATGGGTTTTGCTTATTGTTGAAGGTCGTACGGTGACCTATAGTTGTTAATTTCTGTGTCATTTACTCTCTTGTGGAGAGTTGTCTCATTGGCAATCATACCACATCTTCTTTTTTTTATATTTACATATAGAATTGTAACAGGTAAGCATTGAAGTTAACTCTGAATAAATATCGTTATTGTTATTAATGCCCACATGTTAGGTCCTCTGTGATCGAACTAAACCTATTTTTAATCTTATCTTTTTCTATTCTATATCTAACTTTTATGCTAGACTGCTTTGTGTCAATAAACACAGTTTATATGTAGGACAAACAGGACGGGAGTTTTTTAAACGAACACAGGAACATCTATACCGCTTCCGAAAACCTAAGAAATTCAAAAGAATAATTTATCAACATTTAGGTAAACACAACCACTGTATTAAATTTATTACATTTCAACCGCTCGAAACGATCCAGAAACAACAAGGGTAATCACATAAACAATTTGAAGATTCCCGTAAAATTATCGAACTGTCTTGAACTAAACGACTTCAAACAGCTTATCCCCTTGGTCTTAATGACAATATACTTGGACAAGTCTAACATATCTACAACTTCTTCTATTGATATCATGAATATTATGAATAAAAGACAACGAAATAATAGGTCTCATGGCAAACGTATCAATCGAAATCAACGAATTAAACATCGTATAAATTATACACTTGGTAATCTCCAATCTATATTTAAAAACAATGGCAGGCATCAATTATTATGTAAACTGGGTCAAATACCAATTAATAAATTACATGATATTTTCGAGGAGTGTGACACCATCTCTTTCTTCAGCCCGCTGTATGAATATTCGCGTATAATTACAGCTTTTTGCCACCATAGGCTGTTCCCGCGTATCGAAAAACCTGAAGATCATAAACGTCATTTTCTAAAAATTAAATATATTAGCAGAGGTATTGATTTAACCAACTTATCTAGTATATTTAATGACTCTACCGTTCAAAACTTCATACCCCCCTATTTTGATAACACAGAACCACCTATTATTTCATACACACACAAAAAACCCAGCATAAGTTTAATTTTTAATTATACGCCGGTAACATCAGACGTTAATGTAAATAATACTCATTAAACTTGAAACTGTGAATCGTCGAAGTTTAGATATATTCTCTATGGCCATGTTATTACGGTGGACCTCAATATCGTCCAGGACAGAGAGGTTAAAAACTTTTTGAAAAAAGGACCAAAATATCGTCCTTCATCTAAAATAGATTGGAAACAGTGTCGTCAGGTCACCAAAGATGCTCTTTCCTCGTTTTGTAAAAAATTGGTGTAAACGGGAAAAATCTGATAAAAAATCTCTTGATTCTTATTTAAATAAATGTATGAATGTGGTAGATAATAGAATATCACATTTTGAAAATAATTTAGAAGTAAATAATAGAGTACATAATACGCCTATTTCCAGAATAAGAAATAAACTTCAAGAACTTTCAAAGCGGTTTGTGTTTGTACCGGCCAAAAAAAAGCAGCCATCAATGTGGTGGTGGTATGCCGTAAATACAACACGGACGTTCTTAAGAATGAAATTTTAAATTCATCTACATTCAAGTCCATGCGCCCCACAGAGAGTCATATAGTTAACAAACATATCATAACCACATCACAGCTTAAGGCTTCTTCTGAACATTTGAAGGTCCCTACTATGTATTGGTTACCTAAACTACACTAAAAACCAGTAAAATATCGTTTCATCTCGGCCTCTAGTAAGTGTTCTACAACTAATGTTTCAGTGCTTTTAACAAGTTCCTTAGCTACTATCAAAGAGCTTATCATAAACTATTGTAATAAAATATATGAAAATAGTGGAATTAACTATTTTTGGAGTGTAAAACATTCTTTGAATTACGTGCTTTTGATGGTCCTTTTGATTCTGTTGACAGTTTTGACGTTTCTACTCTTTACACTACACTTCCACACAATCTTATCAAACAAAAAAATGACTATTTAATTAAATGGTCGCTTGGTAAATCTGAATGCAAATATATTTGCTGCAACTCATTTAAAGCCTTCTTCTCTAATGAGAAAGGTAAATATGCTAGATATACTTACTGGAGGTGTGATGAGATGATTGAAGCTGTTAATTTTCTCCTTGATAATATTTATGTACGTTTCGGCAGCAAAGTTTATCGACAGGTTGTAGGTATTCCTATGTGCACTAATTGCGCCCCTTTAATAGCAGACTTGTTTATGTACTGTTATGAATCACAGTTTATGACCAAACTCAATAAAGACCCGTCTAAATTGCATTTAATTGGTGAATTCAACAACACTTTCCGTTATCTTGATGATATTTTTTCGTTAAATAATCAAGAATTTTCTCAATATACTGCCGAAATTTACCCAAAGGAACTTACTTTAAATAAATCTAATTTAAACGGTAACAACTGTCCTTTCCTAGATTTAGATATTTCGGTTTTACACGGAAAGCTCCACACTAAAATTTACGACAAAAGGGAAAATTTTTTGTTCCCTATTGTTAATTTTCCCTTTTTGGATGGTGATGTTCCTTTGGCACCATCTTACGGTGTTTATATATCACAACTCGTTCGCTATGCCCGTGTCTGTTGTGACGTTTTTGATTTTAACGAACGTAATCTATGTATTACTGGTAAATTATTAAGCCAGGGATTTCGTTACCACAAATAACTTAAAGCCTTTACTAAATTCTTCCACAGATATAAAGATTTGGTTTTGAAGTTTGGTTGTACCTGTAGAAAACTTATTTCAAACGGGATTGCACATCTTCATTTTTACGGCAATATTGTTTACCGTCCCCGGAAATTTAGAAACGATCCTGGTAAACTTATCGATCCTTTAAAAAAACTTATTCTAAAAGGTTACCAATTCAACACTGTAATTAGATCATTAAATATTGTTTTTATTGGTACTAATATTGATTTTGTTATCAGTAAATTAAAAGCAAACTAAATATTATTGTTATATACATATACACATTCATGGATCTACAATCCGTCGATACCTGTATCTTGGCATTGCACAAGGTCATGTTTTTCTCTGACTGTTTATGACGTCTTTACACTAAATCCATTGGATGTTGGATGTGTACGGATTGATAATTTAGTCTTAGATGCATGATTTTTTTTATTAGTTGTAATTGGCTTTGAACTAGCTGTCAGTAACTTCGAGTACTCTCAGATCTGTACTTAGTGTTTTTTTGTTGTTTGGATGTACAAGTACCCGGCCACGTTCACTTGTATTTGTATTATTTGTATTTTTATCCATTTGATGAGTTAAGCCTCTTTCAACTGATTCTTATAGTTCGTTCTTATGTTGTACTGTTACACCACTGTCCCAGGTTAGGGGGAGGGTTGGGATCCCGCTAACATGTTAAACCCCGCCACATTCTGTATATATATGCCTGTCCCAAGTCAGGAGCCTGTAATTCAGTGGTTGTCGTTTGTATAGGTTGCAATTCTGTAAATATAGACAATGCAATTTCCCATAGGAACTCCCTTTGCGGCTGAAACTGTGACACTTTTTCTATGAAGTTTCGTGAAAAATAATATCCCAGAACGGAAAATTTATATGCAGTACTATTTTATTCAAAGGTCAAAATATAGGGCTGTGCGGCATATTTTCAACATTTATATGCCCTGAACTTCTAAGAGTTTAAACTTGTACTAAAATTCTATACTACCCTTACCTCCATATTTGGACCTCCTAAGACTTAAAATTTAGGCGCTACTATGTTTTTCTATACTGGTTACATTCCCAAGTGATGTCTCTATGAGATGAAACACAGAGATCATAAATGGGAACCAGTACGTTAACAAATTAACATATCTATGTATATTATATATCTCCCCAAAAGAGGCGTGGTTTGAGAAACAGCTGTATTTACAAAGTGCAACCCTTATGTGTTACATATATGTTTTTCGTTCATTTTTTGCACATAAAGTAGGCCGTTAGTTTTCTCGTTTGAATTGTTTTACATTGTCATTTCGGGGCCTTTTATAGCTGACTGTGCGGTATGGGCTTTGCTCATTGTTGAAGGCTGTACGCTGACCTATAGTTGTTAATTTCTGTGTCATTTGGTCTCTTGTGGAGAGTTGTCTCATTGGCAATCATACCACATCTTCTTTTTTATACAGTTACAATGACAATCAATTTAAAAACAATGAAGATACAGAAGACCTTTACCATGCATAGTAATAACATTATTTTTTAAGAACTTTTCAACGTCGATTTTATACAAAAAAAAAAGCGAAGTTAAATTTTGAAAGTTAATACCACATTTCTCCTAAATTTGTATTTATGCATTCAACACATATCTGACGCATTGATTTTATTAAAACGAGAATAGTCGGGTGTGGAACATTGTGTTATTTGGAGAGCAAAACGCTACCTGTCTGCTTTTAAGCTGTAAATGAAGGCAACAGTAGTATACTGCTATTCATTTAAGCTGTAAGTGGCATTGATAAATTTAACTCGAGGAACAACTTTTTCCGAACGGCTTTACGGTGACTTTGATATAAAGAACAGCAATAAAAGCGCTGTTCCCTTGCTTTTTTGATGTGTGTACTGATTATGTGTCATGGAAAAACATCCCATATCATTTGTTTTCTATTAGGATGGAGAGAGGTTTGGTGAAAGAGATATTCGTTTCATATGAAAAATGGTGTTCATTTAATTTTTGATTCAGATGAACTCTTTATGTAATGTCTGTTTTTATTTTTTTAAATTTACCGTCAAACCCACAACTGACATGCCTTGGCCCACCATTTGGAATTGCTGTAATTCACAAATGTTCTTTTACTACAATATAATCCAAAATTAACCATTACCCACCTCAAAAAGTTCTTTCAATGAGATTTTATCCAAATCTGAATCGTACAAGTAACTTAATAACATTTAATTTTAGCGTTTTTATTTGCATAACGATATGCTTTGCCATGACGTTTATGCGCCAAAATCATTCATGAAGTTTCGCGGAATTTTATTTCATTTCAACTTTATGATTTTTGTAAGATATAGCGTACTATTTCTTTTTGTAATGCATTCGAATCGGAATAATAGTACTGTAATTGAAGAGTTGTCGCCCTCAATTTGGAATTCTTCGTTACGTGTCGGCATGCAGTAAAACTTTATTTGCGAGCCTCAAATCGCCAATCGACGGCGGCAACTCTTTTACTCCAGTACTGTTATTCCTTAAGTGATTTACTACTCTTGATCATGTTGGTCTGTAGCATACATTGGTCTATACTTCAGTGGTCACTCTTCAGTCTTTAGTCTATGCATCTCATTCTTTGTTACAATACGACGCTCCGACATCACAACATTAGTGTCTTGAAACAAGTCAAACTAGCAATTTTACAGTGATTGAGAAGTTTACAATGGTTTTTACATCATTCAAACTAGTGGTTATGATGGAATTTTGTATGTAATTATTTGTTTTATTCGCTAAAAGTTGCCATCAAATCCGCAGTTGAGTGATTCGCCATTTTGAACTGCTGGGATCAACAAATGTTTGATTATTACAGTACTATCGAAAATGAAACAACACCCGCCTTAAAAACGTCGTTTTAATGTGATTTATCCAAATTTTAATCGTAGAAGTAACGTTATAACCTTCAGTTTGTAAGTTCTCATTTGTAAGCCGTCACGTTTAGCCATGACGTCTATGCACCAAAATCATTTATGAAGTTTCGCGGAATTTCATTTGATTTTAAGTTTATACATTTTTTTAAGCTCGAACGTATTCGTTAGACATTATAATCGGAATACAGTACTGAGTTTGAAGTATTCTAGCCGTCAATTTTTATTTGACGGTCGCAAAAATCCGTTTTACTGTCTCCGCTCAGCGTCGCCAAGAAAACTACATTTGCGACCGTCAAATCGCCAATGACGGTGACAAACTTCTACTACAGTACTGTTATTCTTTAAATCTGTCCTTGGCATAATCGCAATCGATGCTTCCAATATCAAGTATAAAACATAAATAAACGCTCTATTCTACGTATGATTTTTTTTTTCATTTTTAGGCTGCAGAGGTAAAACATAAACTGAATATTAATCGAATTACGTTTTTGCTGCAATGGCAGATTTAAAAAGCGTTAGCATTCAAGTAACACCTGGGAATGATAATGATCATGAATTCCAGAAGTTTCATAACAATACCAAGAATAAAAGGAGTAAAAGAAATGCAAGGTCAAAGGCTAGCAAGGATAATGCAAAGTAAGTTAGTCAGCACTTCTGTGTTGACATGAATTATCATTGATATGGTCATATTTATAAATTAACGGTTTACAAAACTTTACATTTTTGAAATACTAAGGCATGAAAACAACTACATTTGTGACCTTTCATTTCTATGTAGCAATATTCCAGCAGAGCCTGCATGTATACGGAGTATATATCTCCCAGTTGATACGATATTCCAGGGCTTGTATTTCCTATCATGATTTCCTTGATAAAGGGTTGCTTCTCACAAGAAAGCTATTAATCCAAGAGTTCCAAGTGATGAAGTTGAAATCATCCATTCGTAAATTTTTCGGACGCCATCACAAGTTGGTTGACCGTAATGGAATATCTGTTTCACAGATGACGATGGATATGTTCCAATTGTCGTAACTACAGTCCCGTGCCCCTTTTTCTCGAATGTGACCTACGGAATTAGACTTTTCAACGGGTTTGTACCTACATGAGCAACACAATGGGTGCCACATATGGAGTAGGATCTGCTTACCCTTCCGTAGCACCTGAGATCACCACCAGTTTTTGGTGTTTTTGTGTTGCTCAGACTTTAGTTTTCTGTGTTGCGTTTTGTGTAGTGTTGTTTGTCTGTTTATCTTTTTCTTTTTTAGTCATTGCGTTTTCAGTTTATTTTCGACTTATGAGTTTGAATGTCCCTTTGGTATCTTTCACCTCTCTCTCTAACATAAAATCAACAGACACAAAGCACCTTAATAAGAATAATCGCAGTTACTGAAAGCTTGTTCAAAGCCAATTACAACTAAAAGATAAATCATGTTCTCCCAGACTAAATATGTGTCATTGAGAATTTGTTGTTAAATGCTGATCGTTGGTTTCACCATTCATAACGTTTTTAAACTCGCGGCATATTGTAAACACTTTATTATGTTGAAGACAGCATGTGATCTCGAGATATCTTTTGGTTCTTTTTTTCATATTCATAAATCACCCTTTTCTATTAACACATTCTTTATCGTTGAAGCCTTACTCTTCATAGCGTCTTTTGTTCACTTTGTGATTGTTCTCTTAAAGAACATTCTTTTACATATATTTCAATTTTCTCTTTTATAGCTGTTCCAACTACCTTAACACGACAAATTTTTTTGGAGTTATGTTTCAAGATATACATGACTTTTTGTACGGTTTATACTACTCTCAAGGACGCCTTGTTTACAATTTTGACAGGTCGTAAAATATATAAGACAATTCCTTGAGATTTACATACTACTCTAATTTCACATTTAGTCTATTGAACTTCTAACATGCCTGTACCAGCATTTTATAGTAAAATGTTGTTTTTGTAAGGGTAGAATTAAAGTTGCTTTTCGTAATTTCAGATCTCGACGAACAAATCAGATATCACCTTCTCGTAAATCCAAGTCTATGAATACTATTGAGAGTCAAGATGAAACACATAGGTTAGCGCAAAGAACATCGGAACAAAGCAACACTCAGGGGCAATCGAAATATTATTCCAACAGCATTAAACATGATGCGGCTACAATTGTCAATCAGGAGACATCAAATATAGCGTTTAAATGCTCAGCAGAGAAATTCTTAAAAATTTGCTTTGCATCTATAATGTTTTTAATTGCTCTAAGCTCTGGATTTGTTTCAAGAATAACGCTACATATCTTGATATGGCACATGAATCCACCAGTTCAATCAAACAGGTCACAAATTAATGTTTTGTGTGGTATGCTGGAACCAAATTGTTCTTCATGTTATAATGAAAACAATTGCACAAAATACAATAAACATTCTCATTCTGAAGCAACGGACGGAAACTGGATTTGGGCTGTGTTCTTAGTGATGATTGCACCATATTTTATCACATTTTTGGAAACCTTTTTCCGAATATGCTTTAAATCTAATAAAAAGATAGACATTGCAGTACTGATTTCGGTAAGAAAACTATTAAACTGTTAAACCATCATTTCAATTTCATGAAGCTATCGCGCGTGTGTCGGTGTGTGTTTATGTATGAAGTGGGTGGTTGTGTGTGTTTGAGGTAGACATTTAACATCTATTAAAAGTAATGGTAGAGGTAATCGAATATGATCATGCATTTCACATTGAACACGTTCAGCACTTGTATAAATAAATATTTGTACTTTATTTTTATTTTTATTTTAGATTATTGTAATTCTTTGACAACTTAATGCATACTGCTATTTTGTAATCATTTCAGATATTTAGATTTATTTCAACTTATTTAAATAGTGTGTATATACGACAGGAAGGATGACATATTTAAAAGTTGTTTTTTTTTTCTTCAGATTATGTTCATTGAAACAGTTCACTCATTTGGAATTTCAATTCTTGTGTTTCTTGTATTACCATCGTTTGATCCAGTATCTGCTTCAGTATTGTTTCTGGCAGTTGCATTTCTACCACCACTAATCAACTTAATCGATCATGCTGTTTTACAGAATCAAAGAACAAAACAAAAGCACACCAAAACTTTATGGCAACCGTACATTTTATCTATTATAGGAGTTATTTGTCAATTGGCTGGAATAATTCTAATAGCATTTTACATCGAAATCGATTGGCTGTATTGTCTGTTTGTACTGGGAGCCGTGTGCGTTTCCATTAAATACTGGGAAAATTTCATAACAAATGATTGCGGAGATACTTCAAACAAACACGACAATTCTTCAACTTCTGCAGAACATCTGTCTACCAATGGCTCTGATTCTCCTAAAGCGACGCGATCGACAGACGTAGAGAATCCAGTTTCTTCCGAACAAAACAATATCAATGAATCCTCATTTTCTAATGAACCCAGTAATATTGGAGCTGGAGGAGATGGTGTCACAAGTGAAACAAAAGTAAATGGACATGAATCGAGAGTAAATACCAGTGCCTCTGATTCTAATCACGCGAAGGATAGAGAATTAAAAGGGTCTTCCGAACAAAGAAAGGTCAAGGAATCCTCTGTTTCTAAGAAATTTTATTTTAGAGTTGTTTCTCCAAGTGAACTTAAACTAAGGTACCACCAATCGAGAACGAAGATAACTTGCTTGGTAAATCTTTGGAAAATCGTTTTTACTTTTGTTGCAGTAATAGCAATATTTGCAAGTAGATCTGGTAATTCAAATGATACTTTTCAAGCACTTTTTAACAACGGTAACGCTATGTTTAATACAATATTTGGAGAAAAAGAGATAAACGACAGTGGTCCTTGCAATTCGTATGTACCATTCGTCTTAACTATAGTAAACATAGTTTGTTCATATGTTTACTACAAAGCAACGAAAACATCGTGCGTAATCTTTTGTCAACGGTTTGGGTTCTGTATTCCTTTATTAGCATTGCCATTGTTATCCACTGGCAGTTTGATTGGTTTGTTGCACAAACCAGATCTTCTACAATTTGAATCATGTGACATTTTATTCTCGGACTGGTGTGTTACAGGTGAGAATACACTAGTAGGAGCGTGTAAGGAGCTTTTCATTGCTTTCTTTGTTTTATATGGATCTATGTTGATAATAACAAGACATGTGTGGAAAGTAAATGGTTATAGAATGAGTGAAACAGCCAGGTAAAGATACAAAACATAAAATTATTTCAAAATAAACCTCTAGTATATGTGAAATTATAGACTTTGATAATAATTTTGTTAATATTTGACAAATTATTACGTACCGGAAATTTATCGATATTATAAAAAGACAGATGCCAAACCAATTTGAAAACTTTTCGGTAATTTTAAATCTATTTAAGTTGGATATTGATTTTTAACGAAACGTCCTTACATATATTTATTCATATAATGACAGAGTGTAAGCAAACTTAAAGGATGTTTGACTAAGCCAAGCACAAAAAATGTATTGACAATCTAAGAGTGGTTCCGAGTTCTAATTATTATAAAGATTTTTATTTTGTTCCCTATTAAGCCAAATACAGGTATTATATACTTAAGATAGTCGAACACGAGTAAAAAATGTAGAGATCAAGAGTTCTATAATTCTGACAAATGTTATGCCTTCAGTTCGGTTTGTAGTCGAGGTTGAGCAACAACACGTATAAAACGTGAATACAAACCGTCATATAGAAGAGATTGTAATAATATATATGTTTTATTTGCAGGGTATTTGTGTCACATTTTTACTGTGGAGTTTTTCTTGATACATCATTATTACTCAACCGCCGAAGAGATGATGAAGAATATGACATAGTCCTGGAGGTTGTAATCTTTTAATTTTAAGGTTGTCTGATTAATGCAATATGTCAGTAATTCAGTCCAATGTGCTAAGTGATGACAATAAAAATATCCCTTCTGTCACGTTTAGGTACTTGATTTTAAATAATTTCATAACGCAATAACATGTACAAATGTATGGAACGCCAC
The DNA here is from genome assembly GCF_021869535.1 of Mytilus californianus. Classification (NCBI taxonomy): domain Eukaryota; kingdom Metazoa; phylum Mollusca; class Bivalvia; order Mytilida; family Mytilidae; genus Mytilus; species Mytilus californianus. The sequence continues at coordinate 29,368,725 of NW_026262734.1, read as the reverse complement.
AGCTGTCTTATGTGGTACTCTGATATTACGTTATGTTGTTTTATTATTACTTGATGATATATTTTCTTTACATAATATGGTTTTGACATTACGTAATGATGTTCTGATATTACTCAATATGGAATAATCATGATATTTCGATATTACATGATATGGTTTTGTATTGACTTGATATAGTTTTGTCATTACTTAATATGGTTTTGTCATTACTCGATGTGATTTCATCATTATTTAATGTGGTTGTGTTATTAAGCAATGTGGTTTTAACATTACTTGATGTGTATGTGGCTTAACGTAATGTAGTTGTTTCATTACATGATGTGGTTTTATTATTTCGTAATGATGATTTGCCAATTCTTAAAATGGCTTTAAAATTACATAATGATGTTTCAAAATTTGACGATTTTACACTACATGATGTGTTCGTTCAAGTATTTGATGTGGTCCTGTCATTCCTTTGATGTGGTTATCACATTACTTGATGAGGTAAAACCACGTAACTATTTGGGAAAAACTAGTTCATTTTTAAAACCGATTTCAATGTTTTATTTGCCTCGGATGAGTGTGGCAATCCATCGAGTTAGAGTTCAAATTAAAGTTCGGGTTACTGTTCGAATTAAACTTCGAGTTAGTCTGCGATTTAAACTTCGAGTAATTTTTGATTTTGAGTTCGACATTCAAGTCATAATTAGAATTAAAGTTCGAATTAGCATTGAGTTTCGAGTTGAACTTTGAGTTTGAGTTACCTTTTGAGGTAGAGTTCGAGTAAGACTTGAGTGTCATTTAGATAAGATTTCGAGTTGAAATTGGAGTTATCTAACAGGAGTTCGTATTTAAATTTTCTATCGCGGATCAAGGTGCTTTTGCTCGGGCATCCGAAAAAAGGGTTAAGGGGTATGCGTACGAAAGATAAACAATGTTACAGTATACAAAACACCACATAGAAATCGAAATATAGTTAGATGTGGTGTGATTGCCAATGAGACAACTATTCACCAGAGTTTAAATGCAGTGGATGTAAGCAATTATAGGCACCCGTAACTAATAACTAAACAACTTACGAAAAACAAATATGACACACATGAAACAACGACAACCATTGAACTACAGGCTCCTGATTTGGGACAGGCACATAAGGAATGTGCATGTGACGGAGTTAAACATATCTGTGAGCGCTAAACCCTAACCCTACCATGGGTGAATAGTGTAACAGCACAACACAAGAATAAACTGTAAAATTCAGATGCAATTGGCTTATCTCTATAGATCGGTATGACTGGGCAATATAATTCCATCAAAATCCTTGGGTGATCTCGGGTGCTCCGGAACAGTAAGCAGATCCTGCTCAACGTGTGGCACCCGTCGTGTTATTCGTGAACGTACAAACCCAGTGATTTGGTCTAATTCGGTAGGTCACATTCGAGGAAAAGAGGACGGGATTGTGGTTACAACAACTGGAACATATCCGTCGTCACCTGTGAAACAGATATTCCAAAAAGTTTAGTTTTTTTTTCAATTTAGTGCGAGGTATATCAGAGAATTGAATTTATTAAAATTTGTATTTAAAGATTGATATTCGTATATGTTCAAATGATAATACACGCTTAGAAAAAATCGGAGAATTCTTTTTTTATAGAATTGATGCTTTGTCGCTTAGTCCGATCCCCCCATTTCCCTGTAACTTTAGTGTGAGTTGATTTAAAGTGTCTCGTTTGTTGACAATAAAGTACAAGTCATTTGATGTGTGTCCAGCCTGCGATATTAATGTCGCGGAAGTGAGACACAACAAACCTATATTCCGTCGTCGGCGTCTTCATAATTTAGATCGTTAGGTTACTCGTTTGAAATGTTTTTGCATTTGTCATTTCTGGACCTGTTATAGCGTACTATACGTTATGGGTTTTGCTCATTGTTAAAGACCATACAGTGACATATAGTTGTTAGCTGCTACGTCATTTGGTATGTGGTGGAGAGTTGTCTTATTGGCAATCATACCACATCTTCTTATTTTTATGTAAGTTTTATTTGCATTAAATATTACCAAATTAAACTATTTTGTCAGAATAAATTTGTAAACCTCCATGAATTTTTATAAAACTTGTATAGGAGTTATCGAGATAAAGCATGTACAGAAAACAATTTTTTTAATTTAGTTTTTTACCGATAAATGGACGTTTTACAGTCAACATTACACTTTTACTATGACAGCAGCAATATCAGGCGAGACACAGGGTTCCGTGGAATTCCTCACGAGTTTATTATAATACTGCTTCCATTTGAGAACAAAGGAAAAAAACGGCAGGAACAAGTTGTTTGGGGATATCCCCCATATGTCCGAAATATTGATATTTTTTTTGTACTTTGTTTTCTTTTTTTGTCTGCCGTTCCCCTTTTTCATACCCAGTAACTCTGAACAACAACTCGAACTTTAATTTGAAGAATTGGCAAATCATCATTACGAAATAAAAAAACCACATCATGTAATGAAACAAATACATAACGTTAAGCCACATACACATCAAGTTATGTTAAAATCACATTGCATAATAATACAACCACATTAAATAATGATGAAATAACATCCAGTTATGACAAAACCATATTAAGTAATGAAAAAACTATATCAAGTCAATACGAAACCATATCACGTAATATCGAAATATCATTAAGTAATGACTATTCCATATTGAGTTATATCAAAACATCATTACGTAATGACAAAACCATATTATGTAAAGACAAAATATCATCTAGTAATAATAAAACAACATAACGTAATATCAGAGTACCACAGCTGTGGCGTTGCATACAAATGTATCATAAAAGGCAATGCAGTCTTAGTGCATGATTTAGTCAAATGAACTATTGGCGAGTCAAAAATCGGGATTTAATTCAATACTCGAAATCTTGGAAAAAATTAAAAAGAGGAAAGATTGAAAAAAAGGGCATTTTTTTTTTTTTTTTTTTAAATAATTACAAAAAGAACTCGTATTTTCAGAGTTTCACTTAAGTGAGAATATAGCGTAAAAATAATATAACCACAGACAAAACAAAAATCATCTAACGATCAAATCCAGAGCAGTTCGTTTTCAAAATTGCTTAAATTTCTAATTACATTAACGGTACCAACTTTTCTGCAGCATTTCGACAATAAATGTCTCTTTAGTATGCCCGAGGCCATCATATTTGAAAAATCTAAAACTTATTACAAAATAAAGCGCTTATAAACCAAAAAAGACAAAAAAATATACCTGAGGCTGGACAAGGAATCAGAGCTTTGCATGAGAAATATATATTTCTTAATCAAATTAAAAATCAATTTCCAAAATTTTGTAACAGCAAATTTTAATAAAGTTATATCCGTGCCAGTCCTGACGTACTAGATACTATGCTGGTGATAACCTCGGGAACTAACAGTCTACCAGGAGAGGTATCAACCCAGTGATAGTAACAACATTAACAGTACTATTTTTTTCCGCAGCAGATGCACATTTCGGTAAGCTCGTGGTCAAAATGTTTTATAATCTAGAACTTGTAAAAGAATTAAGAGCTTATAAACCAAAATCGACAAAAAGTATAACCAAAGCCGGACAAGGAATAAGAGCTTTATATGAGGGAGATATATTCCTTGATTTAAAAATATTTTTCAACATTTTGTAACAGGAAAATTCATTAACACAATATCCGTATTTTCATGCCAGTACTGAAGTTCTGGCTACTGGGATGGTGATACCCTAGGGGACTAATAGTCCACGACCAGAGGTATCGACCAAGTAATAAAGGTAATGGGGAGTAAGTTGGTACTGTGTGATAATGTTTTGTGCTTATGGTTAGGTTCTGCATGGTGCTGGTTAGTCCTGATTCTGTGCTGAGACGGTTTGTCATGACAAGAAATACGACCATTTTGTTCATTAATGTTCCACTATTACATTTTACGTACCTCGACAGGTATATCAAAATATATTCTATTGCAAAGTCGCATAAGAAATTGTCCTGATAATGTCCTGGCCAAGATAAATGTGTCCGTATGCTGTGCACCTGTGTCCTGGTACTATGCTCTTTTGTATTTGAGAATAAAACAGCAAATACTCAAATTCATTGTTGCAGAAAATTTGTATAATTGGTAGAAAAGATTCCAAGCATACACTTGGTTGCTGCATTATGTGAGTTAAGCAAAATTTAGTTAATGTTGTACATTTTAGATTTGATAATAAAAAGATATGCATATAAATGGCAATTGCTGACCATGAAGAAAAGTGCAAAATACCATATGCCTTTTGGTCATTAGAATTATAAAAGCATTAAGCTAAAATGTTATCCTTAAATTAGATTGTCTCAAAATATGGAATTAATAAATCGCGCAAAGGACATAATTTGAAAAAAAAAGTTATTTCTATTAAAATGTAAAACGACAGGAAAGGGAGGATGGGTATAATCTAATTTAACATGTTTTATGCAGAAAATGGTGCATTTTCTGATACAGAAATTACTAGAAATAGTTTTAAACATTACTTTGTGTAATTGTAAATTGGATTCGACTTAAGTATCCTGGAATCCATTTCTCTGGCAAGAAATTAAAAGTGCTCTGTTTGCTTGTTGTACTCTAGATATGTTTTATCTAATAATGAACTACCGTCTTGTTTCCGCGATTTGGCAACACATATTAATCGATGCGAAAATAGGATTTCTATGGACAAATGTATTGATAAATAAAGGAACGACCATCATAATGTCTGTGGAAAATAGGGATGTCAAAAATACATCCAAATGGATTCATACGGCATTGTGGACGCAAGAAGTTTTTACAGTGTTGTTTTCATTTTGTTTTCCCTTGTATTTAGATTTTACTTAATTTGTACTTTATTAGGAAAGTGTATACTAGTCCGGAATTATGTTTTGACAGAGATTTCGAATAAAATGACATACGTACGTAACTGGACGTACGGACATAATGGGATTGATTTTTGCCAACCATTGAATTTGGATAAATACGTCGCTCTAGTTAAAACTAAATATTCCAAGACTATTAAAACCATATACTAGAATTTTCGTCCATATCAAATAATTTTTACGTAATGAAATCAGTTTTTTTTTTATTTATCACGTGGCTCTCCAGATTCCCGCCTTAATTTTCACTGACATTATATCAAGTATAGACACGTATCCTTTACCTTTTACAAGATCGATTTGATTTATCTTTCATGGTTTTGATTACGACACTTATTTTGCAATATACTTTGCAGATGAACGCTCCATTATTGTATATTTTAAATCTTATTTCTTCGTTATTCGATGTTCTTTCTTTTTTTTGTATCTATGTACTCATATTTTTGTGGGGAAAGATGTTTTTTAGAAGGGTATTTTACTGACAAGTTCAGAAACGTCAAAATCAGTGTTTGTCAAAATTTGTCTCTTGATAAAAGTTTTAAAAAAAATGAGATTAAAACTATCGCTTATATTTGATTTGTAAGTCAACGTATTTTCCATCTATCATAGAATTTATAGATAAAACATTTCCTATTTATGTTGTATTTTAGACGTTGTGTTTTATTAAGGACTGTTCTATGTTGTCTTGTTTAACGAAAATGACAGTTTAAAATGCTATATGAGTCCAAATACAAAAAACATTTCCAGGCAAAATATGTTATATCCCTAGATGTACCGTAACTGATAGTATTTTATCCATTTTATTGATAAACAATTAATAGAGGGTCACCAATTTTTGTTTAACTGCATAAATCATTGAAGTGCATGTGTCAAAAACATACAAAAAAATAAGATAATAAGATTTTGATGCGCAATGCCGTCAAAACGTTAATATTTGCCTTTCGATGTTTTTATTCTTTGCGTAACGCTTAAAAAAGTATCAACAGGATAGATTTTTGAACCATACGTGATCATTACATCTGTATTTTGAGAATGCATATTCAGGTCGAAAAGATAAATATGAACACGACTTTGCACTAGACCGACACGCTAATCCAAATCTTTTAACGTGCTAGTTCAAAAAGTAACCGCCTTCATGAAAACATGTCACCCTACCCGGACACATAATGCAGACTCCGGAACGACTAGTCTTTGCTTTACTCCTAGATATCGTGTGCTAAGCAGAGAGGCAGCTAAACCATCCGAGGATCGAACCCAAGACCTCCCGCATCAGAGGGGAGCAGGCAACCACAAGACAACCGGGTTGAGCAGGCTACCGCAAGCTTACGACCACAGCGGTGGCTATAAATATTGAAGAAACACATGCATGTTCAAGTATTTTCAAAACACTTGAAACAAGAATATGTGGCCATAAGACATGTACACCGTGCCCCTTCACAACATCACATATCCATGTTCAGACAAAACACTTACTCAGGGTAAAATCCTAATTTGGTATAAATTTCAAAAGTTTTAATTTGGGAATGAGACGGATAAACGGACGAACACACATACCAAGATATATAATATCCCCTTGCTATCATACATTGGTCATTAAATAAAAGGATCTTACTTTTCAAAACTGCAATCAAATTTACCATACATGTCCGTTTTTTTTTACGTGTTTGAACATATTAAACGACAAATATTTCATAAAAACAATTTGTAAGCAATGAAGTTAAATCACACATACAGATTCATTCTAGAAGACATGCATCTTTATAATAGAACACAAGAAGTTAAAAATATAACTAAATGTTATAATTTTTTCTTGAAGATGCATCTTAATAAATTCCATTTTATAAAATTATACAGAAAGATGACGAAAGTTCTATCAGATAGATACATCAGTGATCTGAATAAATTTCCTCTGACAAAAGAATCTTGCAATAAATAATAGAACTATGCAAATAGAGAAGTTAGTCGTGTACACCTTTTACATTCCGGCGTAATTGTTTAACCTCATAACTATTTCAACAATATATGAGTATTTAACGAGCAACATTATCATGCAGGCTATGCTCCAGTCCGCCAGGCTTCGATGCAATAGGCCGGGATACGTTCAGATAGGTCGGTTATGTCGAGTAATGTCATTTTATTGGAAACCTCTAATATACTTTATGTACTCTCAACTACACCAATTTTTTTATGGCGTCTTTGTCAGTTTTACTATCAACTGCAATAACATTTTTGCTGGTGTCTTTGTCAGATTAATTTCTATGTTTGTTTGAATATTTTAGTCAGTTGTTTCTTATGTCTGTAATCTATGTTTACACAGTTTTTGGATGCTGCATCCCAATTAATATCATATTAACCAAGTATGTCTGTTTGGGTTGTTTAATTAATCTAATCAATATAATTGATCTATAAACAACTGTCATGCACAAAGGAGGTTTATTTAGCTATATAAAATCAGGTTTAATCCACCATTTTCTTCGGAAAACGTGTGAACCAAGTGGGAAAATTACCGTTGTTTTCCATTCGTTCCATTGTGGGATATACTTTTACATTTGATTTTGTCAGGTTTCATGGACTTCCCCATTTTTGAATATACCTTCGAGGTCGGTATTTGTTCGGGCACGTGGAGCACATGACAAATAAATAAATTGATAAAGCCTTGAAATTTCTTTTTTTTTATTTTCCATGAGTTCCCATTTGTTAATAAGACTTTTCCTTAACAGTTGTTAAATGTATTAAATTTATTCTTTAAGAATCAGTTATTACTATTTACCTTCCAGTGCACGTTGTTTTACATTCTGTCATCACGGTTTTCCCCTCACACTTGCGCTGTGCGCTGGCCGAGGTTCTATCGAGAGATCTCGTAGTTAAGTTCACTGCATACGGGAAAATATCGATAAATTAGTGTACGGGATGACAATAATTCAATAGCAGTACACTTATGAAGATTTTGATTGCATAAAGGATTTTCTTTTACAAGGAAGTTTACGTACACTTGTTCCATAAAAAAATTTCAACTAAGCCATTCAAGTATATCAATCATATTCAACTTTTTTCTTTAATTTGAAGTTTTATATGACTCTATATCTGATTAAATTTGACTCTGCACCATTTGTAGTCATAATGAGACATATGGTATCAGGATTGGTTTTTTTTGTTTGTAATTCACCTTGACACTCTTCTGCATTTATTCATTGTGACGTTTCACTATAAGGTTAAACATCATTGTCATATGGAGACCCAAAAATACGAACGAGTTGGTACACAGGATAGAATTAAAATGTATTGAAGAATTCACGAAGCTAACATACAGTAAGAAATATAGACGAAAGCTACACGTGAAAAAAAAAATGTCAAATAGATAGAAAGAATTATGCACCATAACCAAACCAATCATACCTAAAATTATAATTTTAAATATAAATTTACAGTAAAAAATACATGAAGTGTTTATAATGATGTAATATTTTTTTGCTTGTAAAATGTAATCGCTTTTGAAAATATTTAACATTTCTTTTTCAGAAAAGCGACAATGTTAATGATTATCAGCACCGTAAGATTTTATATGCATGCTGTGCTACAATGTGGCATGAAACAGAAAAAGAAATGGATCAGCTTTTGCAGTCGATATTTAAGTATATGTTATGATCATAAATTAAAACTTAATTAGTAACACAATTAACTATAAAATAACAACATATATGATGATACTTAATGTTTGGCCACATTAAAGTTATCAAACAATTTTAAAGAATAAACTTATTACACAGTTTTAGCTTTATATGGTTGGATAAATCTGGTGTTGTAATGATGTATTTTACTTTAAAAACAAACTGTAGAAAAATTCCATAAACTACTACTTTTTGAATGACTGATTCGTTAATTTTGACTCCCTTCGTTGCAAAAAATAAAAACAACACGTTATTGATTTCATGCGTCCGAAGCGCTTTCCTAGATTAACCTTTATCAGAAACTCTCAAAGCCGAATATTTGTAAGCCGTGGATTTATAAGAACCGAAACAGTTGAGGAGCCATATGACCAAACAGTATCTACAAAAATAGCCAAATTCATTTAAGGTCAACCTAGCCTTAGGGAGTTGAAACCTTTGTTTCTTTACAATTTCAAAATTTATAAACGGACATTTTTTAAAAGTTTGTTATAAATTTATTAAAAAATTATCCGAATATTTGAAAGCCGAGGATGTATAAGAACCGAAACAGTTGAAGTTGGCAAGTGTCAAATACTTCATGCTTATTTAGGACAAAGATTCATAAACATGTTATCAAATGGGTAGTTTTTACCAAGTTGGTAAACCCTGAAGGAGGATGGTAATTTAGATTACCACTGCCAAATTGGAGAGAAGCAGAAATTTTGCTCCGCAATAGCTACATACGGGCCTTTTAAAGAGCTGTTGCAATATGTCTCAAACGTACCGAAAGCGACTCACCATGCTACAAATGACATATGATTAGACGCCCTTTCTGGCCGGTCAGGCCGTGTCTTTTTCAACCTGCATATTCGAAAGTTCGTTCCTAAAATCCAATTTCCTTATCAAAGACTTCTTAGCAACATAACAGAAGTCTATATTACTAAATTTCATTTTGCTCAGTCTTTATTTACTATTTAGTGTTTTGAAGGCTTTTATTTGTCTTTTCGTCGTTTTTCATTTTTTTTTTTTGCCTTGACGTTGTTGGTTTCTCTATGACATTTGTAGTATATATACATGTGTGTATGAACAACAGCATTACTTAATAATTAAAATGTGTGCCACAAAATGACTTTAACATAGATGTCGATGCCAAAAAACATCATTTTGGTTTAGACTTTCACTCCTTAAGTATTTTTTTTATTTTGCAAAATATTTTTTTTTTAAATTGCTATTCTCTTCGCCTATTTTATTTTGTTTTCAAAAATACTACGTTAGTCACAATGAAATCTAAACGGACATATGTGCACTGAATTGATTGGACTGTTCCATTATAACAATCTACCATGCAAAAGATTAATATTTTGAACTGGCTTTTTTTCGATTTCAGCATGTGTCTCCTCCGTTTATTCAATATCAGTATTTATAAATTCTATAAGTATATCATTACGATACGAGAAAATAAAGCCACTCGCACTGAAAATTTTAATCGATACATACTCTTTTGAAAGGTAATGAGAATGATGTTTAATAAATAAAACAAAATGTGGTTCTGAACATTACTTATATTAATTAAAATTCATTGTATTTTAAACATGGTAAATAGTCTGGGTTTTATTTATACAGGCTCGATAAGAAACAGTTTCTAAACGAGAGATTGAAAGAATCATTGAAGAGTGATAAAAAAAACCAAGAAGAACAAAAAGAAAAAGAAGAAATCGAAACATTTGATCTTGAAGGTGTGCAATTTAACCATTATTTACCCCTGATAGACATGTTATATTTCTATCTTTAATAAAATCTAAAGAATATATGTTACTGGAAAACAAGATTGTGCAAAAGTTATACCTGGTATACGCATTGTCCGTCTGGTCTTATTTTTCACACAGGAAAGACTGAAAATTCAAATAGCGTACGTTTTTCCAAATATACAAATGTTGACATTTACAGCATCAATTATGAACGACTTACCTTTTCGTCGATTGGGCGCTTTACATTTACGAAATTTGGGGCTTAACATCTTTTACGATTGCGCACAATATTTTGTTATGTTGGTTCAATTTCATATACAAGTTTACTTGAGTACATCTATAGATACTTTATAACAAATATGTCGATTTTTAAAATTTTAAACATTGAATGAATTGTGTTGAAAATATTTTATATTGCATAATTAAAATGACTTATTTATTATGACTTCTCAACTGATTTTTATAGTTGTTCTTGTGTTGTGCTTTTACACCACAATACCATATACGAGAGAGGACTGGGGCGCCTGCAAACATGTTTAACAACGCCACATTATGCATGTGGCTATCCAAAGTCAGGAGCTTGTAATGCAGTGGTTTTCGTTTGTTGCTGTTTATCATATTTGTTTTTCGCAAATGTTTTGTACATAAATCAGGCCATTAGTTTTCTTGTTTGCAATGTTTGAAATTTGTCATTTCGTGGCCTTTTATAGCTTGCTATGCGTAATGTGTTTTTTACTCTTTGTTGAAGCCCATATGGTGACTATAGTTGCTAACCTTCTACGTCATTTGGTCTCTGATGGAAAGTTGTCTCATTGGCAGTCTTACAACATATTTTTATTCTTATATTATCCGCTTGAAACATAAGTTCCGACTCTTCGTTGGTGATCTGGGGACCTATTTAGTCATATTAAGATATTAGTATATCTATTTGTTTTTTACCTGAGTTACCTATTAATGAATTAACCCAAATGCTACAAAAAGCTATGCGCAGATGTGATGATTTTTATGCGCAAAAGTAATTGTAATGCGCTCAAATGAAATGCAACGCGTTGATGTTGGTGGTCTGAATGTCATATAATAAACTATACATACTTACTTACTTTCGTACTATAGTCTGCTATTTATAAATTTAAAATGTTCACGCCTCAGTAACTTATAATTCCTTATAATACAAACGAAGATTTCACTGAAAGCGCTATATACAAGAATGCAAAGAATGAAATCATGATGTCTGATAATTTTTAGGTTTTTTTTTTACAAAAACCCTAATACTAAATACGGAAACGTTAGAACTTTTGATTTCCTGCATGCATTCGGAATCAACGGTGAATTAAATCGTGATTTATTTCCGTGAATGTAGACTTTACAAATTCTGATTTTTATACAAGGATGAATAAATCCTTTATGAAGATTGAAAGAAATATATATTATTTTATAGATGGTTGTCGTCTCGTTTTAATGTCATGTAAGGTCATATAATATTCATATATTTTAAAGTAAGCAATTTGGCAAACATTCCTTGACTAAACGTGTTTTACAAACTAAATCAATGAATTATTTATATGAATTTGAATAACATTTGACCTATAAGTACCTTGTCCAAAACAAAGCAGAATGAAAAACGTATGGTATAACGAGTGTTTTGCTATAATCATAATTTTTGCTTCTAAGAATTATTGTACCTGTGTAATTTATTTAATGTTTTAATGTATTTAGGTTTTTGCTTGTTTCAGCTCACTTGATTTTTGACGATGCTTTTGATCCTATTCTATCTGGACAGAAATTCCCAGATATCAACAGATATGTGAAAACCTTCATCAATGTGTTTTATAAAGTTGGAAAGTAAGTCGTTTATTTAAATCCAAAACCATCCAACAGCAACCAAATCATAATCTAACATAAACTCCTACTCCCTCTGCGTATACTTAGTCAATTCAATTTAACAGATACTTCAACTGAGTCAGAAAATAATTGTGAATAATCTGGTCTTGTGGAAATATAATTGCTATGAATGCATGTTTTGCAGCCATTACATAAAAATTGTCGATAGTTTTACAAACGAGAGGTTTTTTCTCCGCTACTATCTCATCGAAAGGCGACAGCCCTTAGATGAGATGTGACCAAGAAGCATCCCTGAGTTTGAAAAACAATTGATAATCTGGAGTCGGTTTCACAAAAAAACTTACGACTAAGATTGATCGTTAGTTATGAACAATGCAGTATACTTACGATCAATCTTAGTCGTAAGTTTATTTGTGAAACAGACTCCTGTTTATCGCTATATATATATATATATTTTGCCTATGACGTCGTTGATGTTTACATTGACATTGGCACGTGTGTCCTTAGTTTCTAGCGATAATTTTCTATCTGAAGCGAGTAACATAATATGAAAAATTCCCACAATGAAAATATGAGAGGATAAACACTCAAAATAACGATAATAATTCATAACATTGACAGAACTGAACACAGGCAACAATTGTTGTTATCGTTAAACAATTTAAAGCATTGTTTACAATAAATCAAAGATACTTTTTATAAAATTTACACTGCTAATAACTGCCAACATTGAATAAAAAAGTATATTAACCCTCTTGCTGCCAGTGGTTTTTCAAGGTGGCATTTCGTGTGCCAGAAAATACGACAGCTCGACGTCTCTGACGTCACATGCCCAACAATGACGTCATTCGATATATGACGTCACGCTTTAATGACCATTACATTTGGGAGCCATTGAAGAAAAATATTACACTGTTTAATCTTCGGTCTTTTATTTGAAAAAGATACAGCAATGATGAGAAGCTTGCATCAATTAAAACATGGACATATGTGTCCCTCCGGCACAGCCGATGTGGACACATGTGTCCCTCCGGCAGCAAGAGGGTTAAGTAAAGAAAAACAAAAGTCGATAAATATTTCGTATAACAAGTACCCTTCCTCAGTATAAATTGCCTGATGAAAAATCACGTCTTTATACTCTATGCTTTTTGTTTGTAATCTTGAAAGATTTACAAAGTGCAACTTTGTACAAAATTTAAGAACAAAAATCGTCTGGAAGAAAGGTAGACTTATATCACTCTTTAATCTGAAATTTGTACTATTTTATTTTGCTCACATTTTGTTGTTAATATAATGGAATGCTATATGACTATCATACAAATGAGAGGTTTGGCTAGCCATAAAACCAGGTTTAATCCACTATTTCCTACATAAGGAAATGCCTGTACCAAGTCAGAAATATGGCAGTTGTTTTTCATTCGTTTGATGTGTTTCAGCTGTTGATTTCGCCATTTGATAAGGGACTTTCCGTTTTAAATTTTCCTTGGAATTCGGTATTTTATAATCTTACTTTTTAGTACTAACAACATATATAATAATGTCATCTATGCCTCGGATAATAATAAACATTCGTCGATAACGCTGGACTCAAATCGATTATAAGGCCAAGTCAAATACGAAAATGAAGAGCAATAAAAATCAATTTATCTGGAATTTTATGTCATATTTACCTATGTCATCTATGATTAGGAGTATACACTTTTTAAAAAAAAAAAATATTGCATCTTATGAATAATTAAATAACAGAAAATGACCGTATCAAAGATATTTCATGCCAGGAATGCTGACTTCAGGGATTTGAAAATACTTTTCATTAATAATCAATGTTAAGGATTTATGTTGGTTGATTTGTCAGTTCAAGGGATCATATTTTGAAATTGTTATACATTTCATGTTTGGGCAGCACTTCTTGTAAACATATTTTTATTGATAGGAAGATCTATGGCAATCACTATGTGGGACAAGGCGACGGAACGATGCACACGACACCTTACGGAGGGCGGATATCATGGTCCTTGCCTGGTGAAAATACATTAGTTCTTCATCTAAAAGACAAAACTAAAATAAGGAACAAGAAGCGATGGAGTCAGGTTGTAAAAATTACTCAAATCTAAATATTAATGATTTGTTGTTTCAAAAGACAAAACTATGGAAAACACATTTCTAGTTTTTTGCCGCCTTGTTGATTTAAGACCTCTCCAATCAATCATATTTGGATTGTCTAAATTAGTTTGTCTTGAAATGGTATTTAAATGATCAAAGTAGTTGCAAACGATTTGAACTTCTAAAGCACTAATTATGTAACAAAATAAAAAAAAACCAAACAGAGATTTCAGGGGCTATACATGAGTGTAAACGAAGAAGAATGAAGTTAAGTTGCTTATTTGCTGTGTTGACCATAAATCAATATTACCCTTGTTTACACTCTTTATAAAGAATAGCAGTGGTTTCATCTCTGCGTCTGGCGTACTTACTTATAAGCCTGGTATCTTTTGTTTGTCTTTTTATAACAACTGTGTCTATTCCACTGCTGATGGATGTTTCCTCTCCAAATGTATCACGAGCCCAGTAGTCAGCACTTCTCTTTTGGCATGACTTATCATTGATATGGTCATATTTACAAAATAACTGTTTGCTAAACTTTGAATTGTTCGAAAAACTTAGGATTTTCTATTCCAAAGAATGTTTGGTCCTCAATGCCCTTCAGCGTCATACCTTATTTGGCTTTTTAACTGTTTTGTTTCGAGCGGCACTGATGAGTTTTTGAAGACGAAACGCGCGTCTGGTGTACACAATTATAAGCTTGGTATATTTGATGACATACAAATAAAAAAAATGATGTAGGATTGTCAATTAGAAAAACTATCCCCACAGATACAGCATAAAGTGGATTAAAGCAGCTATAGTTTACCAGGCTACCATATGGCATTCAAAATGAGAAAACAAAACAGTAACTTATAGTAAGCTGAAAGCTGTTTATGATAATTGTTATGCTATACCAATATAATAAAGAATGGTCAAAATGCGATACAGTAATGTAAAACATAGATTTATCCATACGAAAAAAGGATCACTATCGAAATTAAAATTTGTACTGAAAAATTTGTCAGATTTTAGGAACGTATTGGTCCTTAACAATCGGTGGTCTCGTGGTAGCGTGTTCGCCTCGAGTGCGGTAGTTCGTGGGATCGAACCCCAGTCGGGTCAAACGAAAGACTTTAAAATTGCTATTTGGTGCTTCTCCGCTAAGCACGCGGCATTAAAGAGTAAGAAAAAAGACTGGTCGCATATATGCAGCCCATATATTACTGTTCGTAAGAAGAAAAATAGAAGTTTAATGCATGTGGCAAGTGTTTTTGGAAATAATTGTCAGGATACGATATAGGTAAAAAAAAATTTTCGCGGCAAATATTTCATAGCTAAATTGGAGAATTGACTAGAAAAATAAATCAGAGCTAATTATTACAGGCCAACAACTTAACCCTTCTTCATCAGTCATAATGCTTTGTTTTCGTTTTTGGCAGTTGACATGACATTTTATGAGCAAAATCAGTGATAATCCCTGATTAGGTCTTTTAAGTCGGACACTCTTAAGCGGAAAATCACTGAAGTTTCATTTCTGTTTTTATCTTTCATTTCAATTTATATCTTTTTTTGTGCTCAGCTCATTCGAGCTCTTCTCCCCGAATGTAATATTAGAGAATGCGATTTATCAACAAATTTTTATTTGTATAAACTACACCGGCTAGTGGTCTAGGAACTGCTTACCCATTCACCACCCTGGTTTCACAGCCAAATGTAATCATATTTGTGTTGCCCAATATGTAGTTTTCTGTGTAATGTTTGTTATTGTTGTTTGTCTGTTCGTCGTTTTTTCTTTACTGTTCTTTGTTAACCTGTGATGTTTAATTCTCTCCTTTGAATCTTCTCTTTCAATTTATGTTTTATTTAAATTTTGCTTTATAAATTCACAAACAGACGGACTCAATAACATACACACCTTTTTATCATGTATTTTGTGATTTATGAGAAGAACTAGGCATCAAAGAATTTGCTTACTTTATTTGACTTATATTTTTGGCAAGGCGGTGCCTTTCATTCTATCATTCTTAATTCTTTTTTATAGTTTGGTTTTGTCTAAACAAAAATAATTATGTATTTTGTTATTACTGTGCATTGATTTTAAGTGTTGTCCTTTTCCAATACCTATTGTTCAACCAAATTATAAAACTAGCAATACAATTTTGACATTCAAATTGACCAGTTGGTATTGTATGAGCTACCTGTCCTTTCTTTGCCACTTACTCTTTATTTTCGACTGATGAGCTTGAATGACCCTTTGCTATCTTTCGCCTCTCTTTTGCTGTAAGCTTACATAACATGATGCTTTTTTCCTGAAGTTTTTCTTCACCGAGGGTTATAAATTTATAACATTGGTAGGAAAGAAAATATTTTGCTTTTTTATTGTTGTTGCTGATATAAAAAAGAAGATGTGGTATGATTGCCAATGAGACAACTCTCCACAAGAGACCAAATGACACAGAAATTAACAACTATAGGTCACCGTACGGCCTTCAACAATGAACAAAGCCCATACCGCACAGTCAGCTATAAAAGGCCCCGAAATGACAATGTAAAACAATTCAAACGAGAAAACTAACGGCCTAATTTATGTACAAAAAATGAACGAATAACAAATATGTAACACATAAACAAACGACAACAACTGAATTACATGCTCCTGACTTGGGACAGGCACATACATACAGAATGTGGCGGGGTTAAACATGTTAGCGGGATCCCAACCCTCCCCCTAACCTGGGACCGTGGTGTAACAGTACAACATAAGAACGAACTATAAAAATCAGTTGAAAGAGGCTTAACTCATCAGATGGATACAAATACAAATACTACAAATACAAGTGGACGTGGCCGGGTACTTGTACATCCAAACAACAAAAAGACACTAAGTACAGATCTGAGAGTACCCGCAGTTACTGACAGCTAGTTCAAAGCCACTAACAACTAATAAAAAAAATCATGCATCTAAGACTAAATTATCAATCCGTACACATCCAACATCCAATGGATTTAGTGTAAAGACGTCATAAACAGTCAGAGAAAAACATGACCTTGTGCAATGCCAAGATACAGGTATCGACAGATTGTAGATCCATGAATGTGTATATGTATATTACAATGATATTTAGTTTGCTTTTAATTTACTGATAACAAAATCAATATTAGTACCAATAAAAACAATATTTAATGATCTAATTACAGTGTTGAATTGGTAACCTTTTAGAATAAGTTTATTTAAAGGATCGATAAGTTTACCAGGATCGTTTCTAAATTTCCGGGCACGGTAAACAATATTGCCGTAAAAATGAGGATGTGCAATCCCGTTTGAAATAAGTTTTCTACAGGTACAACCAAACTTCAAAACCAAACCTTTATATCTGTGGAAGTATTTAGTAAAGGTTTTAAGTAATTTGTGGTAACGAAATCCCTGGCTTAATAATTTACCAGTAATACATAGATTACGTTCGTTAAAATCAAAAACGTCACAACAGACACGGGCATAGCGAACGAGTTGTGAAATATAAACACCGTAAGATGGTGCCAAAGGAACATCACCATCCAAAAAGGGAAAATTAACATTAGAGAACGAAAAATCGTCCCTTTTGCCGTAAATTTTAGTGTGGAGTTTCCCGTGTAAAACCGAAATATCTCAATCTAGGAAAGGACAGTTGTTACCGTTTAAATTTGATTTATTTAAAGTAAGTTCCTTTGGGTAAATTTCTTTGGATAGACATGATTAATGTAGTATTGACCAAAAAACATATAATTCAGTGATATCCTTTTTTTAAAGACAGCATTTTTCAGCAAATATTCGAACAAGCAACAGATACGGGTACGGAACAAGTATGCATCTTGTGGCCATATTCTTGCTTCGATTATATCATAGTTAAAATACACCTGTGACGTAAATCTTTTGTTCAAACTCTCCATTATTTTTCAGGAATGGAGAGTTATTTTCTATTGTCCATCTTCATTCATCCGGACGTTTTGCCCTTTGGCTATTTCCATTGGCACTTTCTTAAAAAGTGTTCACCCATGTAAATAGTTCGAAAGGACGTAACGCGATATTGAATGAAGATGAAAACTTACTAAACGGCTGATATTAAATGGAGTTTTTTTTTTTAATTGGGATGACCTCGTAGTAATACAATGAACACCAAATATCTCATTATTGATAAACAGCTTTTATTTGCGAGTCGTAATTCCATCGTATAATATATGGTATCGTTTTCACTAAAATTCCACAACATTATCCACAATTTGTTTTCCGATGCACATCTTGGCTAAATTTCTGTCACGGATTGTATCCAAGCGGGTAAAAACGAATATTTTCCATTGAGTGCCGGTCCTCTTCTGTGCATCTACAAAATATCAAATGTGTTAACTCAGTTGAATTCTTTCGTAATATTGAACACAGTATCATTATACAATAAGGAAAATTAGAGAAAATATATTTCACTTACAGATTTGCTTTTAATTTTACCGTGTAAGATATTACATGTATTTGCTTGAAATTTAAAGTGTTGTATTTTGATTTTGTTCAATTTTAATATGATCATTAAAAAAAGAAATATTACTCAGATAGTTTCTACAATAATATTGTGGTTAAATAGAATAAATAGTTCAAGAAACTAAAATGCTCAAAATGGCGTATTCGGTATATTATTTGATTTTTCGTTGTTATAATTTGAATATGGTACTATTGAACAGAATTTGAAGGGTATGGATAACATTTGAATAAGGCTTGTGTTAAATATTGGGCGGGATTTTTTATTCAACTTTCAACAGAAACGCGTAACACAATCGAATTCCTTCACTGTTGATATATGACCAGTAGCAAATATAACAGTTATATCGGTAGTGCAAATGACAGCGTTAATCTTTAAATGAAATCAAAAAGTAGTTTTCCACTTAATTTAAAGACATACAAAAGGCAATCTTTCTGATAATAATTTGATCTCATAGAATGGTTTGAAATATAGAATCATATTTTGTTTCAGATACGACTTCAAATCGAGCACACCCTTATTAGTTAAATAACATATACAAGAGTGTTACATACCTGGAAATTTATTCTAGTTGTACCATGTCATTTTTCTCAGACGATTCTACATCCAAGATTTATCAAACGAAAAACACATAAGCCATTAACATATAATAATATGCATAAATATTAGTTTTTTCTCTCTCCCGAAATACCACTTAAAGACACAAATAAATATCCTTTCAATCCCACCACAAGAAAGACGTGCGTATCCAATGACTTAAAACACAAATCTGGATGAACTTTATTCAAGATCTTTTTATAGTAATTATTCTACTGTTCATAAATACTTGTTAAGTGAGTTGATAGTCAGCTTGATCTTAAATTTTGCTTGTGGATTATTGGGTACACCATGGGGAAAATGAAAAGAACACCATTACAAAATGAAATAAATTTTTTTAAATTTTATGATCTAAAAATTCGTTCTTAATATATAAGGTGTATTTTAAGTTAGCGAAAGTCCAAATAACTGTCCATTCCTGGGAAATAATGGGGGTCGGCCCTCCGGGCCTCCGCTCCATTATTTCCCAGGAATGGACAGTTATTTGGACTTTCTCTATAACTTATTTAAACAGTTTGCATGTTATAATAATTAACTAAGAACAGAAGCCTATTTAATTAATTAGCAATCGGTAAGTTTTGAAACAACGATCTCAGTAAGACCACACTACAACAGTAATATTTGATGAGGTTAAGTGATTGAACTTCATCAAGGTAGACTCTTAATGCATGAGTGATCTTACAATACTAACTGGTCAATTTAAATATCCTTATTGTATTGTTAATTTTAAAATCTGATTGCACAATAGGTATAGGTAAAGGGCAACACCTATAGTCAACTCACAGTAATTTAAAAGAAGGACATTTGCAAGTGGCATTGTTTGTTGTAAAGTTATTTATTTTTCTACAGGTGATGTACATGTTAAAAATTTTAAAATGGGATTTAAAACGAAAAAGCGAAAAAATGACCGAAAGATCTAAGGAGGATACAAATAAGATACTTCAGTCGCTGGCAGAAAATTCCTATATTCTGGCATTGGATGGAGATGTGGATTTCGAACCTGAGGCTGTTTTGAGTTTAATGAGAAGAATGAACAAATCAAGTAAAGTTGGGGCTGCATGTGGACGAATTCATCCTCGTGGATCGGGTTCGTAAAATAAAAACCAAATAGTTATGTTGATGTTGTTTGATTGCTAATGAGACAAGTCTAAAATAAATTACAATTATTAGATAAAATAGCCTTACTTCAGAAAACTGGTTTTCACATGATAAACGTGATCATATTTGCTGAAATATGTTAAGTGGTATAAAATTGTCATATAAATTTTATCTTTAATCATTCTATGTCACAATCAGTCATTTTATTGTGCAGATGCCGATGAACAAATAAACGTTTTCGATATTTGTTTAGCATACAAATAGTTGACTCATTGTATCCTTGTACTATTTTATGCATACGGTAATTTTGATTTTTTTGTTGACTTTGCAGTACAATGAACATGATTTGTTTCCTCCTCTCGGCTTTGTGTTTAAACTATCGTATCCAATATAGGTAAATTGCAGGATATACGAAGCATTTACACAGCCGGGACATATAATAATTTATTTGATCTAGATCCTCTTTAATATAAGAAATATTTTTTTTCGATCTACGTATATGGAAATGTAACGTGATATCGAAGAATTTAAAAACAATGTATTTCAAAGAAAAGGGGACTTTTTATTTTTATACGGAATTTATCACACTGAATCGACAACTATCAAAAATCATTTCAATCTTTGCTAAAATTTAAGGTATCACAGATCCATTTTAGTACTCGATATTCTAACAATATATATGATTGCTAGTTTTTAGACAGATGACCATATATGAAACCCTGTGACCGTACTTATGACAGAATTTGATTGATGTCAAAACCAAAACCAGATTTCGATTTTAATATTCAATCCCCGTGTCATTTTATATTTTGATATAAAGTAAGAATTGCAATGAACAGCTGGTGAATATTGACCAATTAACACAGATTAAAGCAACCATTGGTCTCCTTACGACCTTCCATAATGAATAAAACCAGTCCCTCATAGTAAACTAAAACAAAATTCCTAGACATGACAACATGTAAAATAATTCCCTAATGAAAACCAACAGCCTGATTTATGAATAAAACAATAAACGAACAGTTTAGTGACTAACCACAA
This sequence comes from Mytilus californianus, assembly GCF_021869535.1. NCBI lineage: Eukaryota > Metazoa > Mollusca > Bivalvia > Mytilida > Mytilidae > Mytilus > Mytilus californianus. The sequence continues at coordinate 29,347,275 of NW_026262734.1, read as the reverse complement.
CCACTAAATTAAAGGCTCCTGATTTGTGACAGGCACATTCGTGACCCTATAACAAAATGCAGGGCAAATTGGCTAATGCCAATGAGACAATTCTCTACAAGAGACCAAATGATGTAGAAGTTAACAAATATAGTTTATCGCACGGTCACGCTGAAGCAGATTTTTTCGTGCTAATTGTTTATTGATTTGGCGTCTGATTTTGCAAAATATTTTTCCATTTTAGAAAGTTATCAATGGGGTAAAGACCATTCATTTAGTAATGTTTGAATGGCCATAGTGAAGTCACAGCAAACACGTTCAATTATATTATAACAGTTACAAAATATGGCGAAAGATACTAATGGGACATTCAAGCTCATAAGTCGCAGACGAACTGACAAATATAATTTTCTAGCTTTTATTGTCAGGTGGTAGCGTAAGATTCTTTAAAATCAACAAATACATTAGCGTAAAAGTGGCAGTTTGACTTTAAAATCGATTCTGCATATATATATAGCCCAATATAACACAATATATTAAATAGTCCGCGCTGTCAGTGATAGAATGAGTTGCACAAAAGCAACTGTCTGTGATTTTTTTTTCGAGACAGTATATGTTATATTGGATATACAATGTATGTGTAAAAAATGATGGGAAATGTGAATACATTTAAATGCACCTTTTTGTGGTTTCTAGAACCAGAGAGACCTTTTGTATTCGATTAGGAAATGTACACAAAGAATTGTATACTATTCATATTTAAGGTCCTATGGTGTGGTATCAGAAGTTTGAATATGCTATCAGTCATTGGTTACACAAAGCAACTGAACATGTTATTGGATGTGTTTTATGTAGCCCTGGATGTTTTAGTCTGTTTCGTGGTGCTGCTTTGTTACATCCATCCGTACTGCAAAAGTATACAAAACAATCTTCCGAGGCGAAACATTTCATTCAGTATGATCAAGGTATATTACAAGTTTACATATAAAAATAAGAAGATGAGGTATGATTGCTAATGAGAAAATCTCCACAAGGGACTAAATGACATAGAAATTAACAGCTATAGGTCACCGTACGGCCTTCAACAATGAGCAACACCCATACCACATAGCTATAAAAGGCCCCGACACGACAAATGTAAAATAACTGAAACGGGAAAACTAACTGTTTGATTAACACACATGTTTGTACAAAACAATGAACGAAAAACAAAAATGATATATAGCAACAAACGACAACCACATACAGAATGTGGCGGGTTAAACATTTTTGCGGGCGCCCAACCCTCCCCTAATTTAAAGCAGTAGTGTAACATCAAAATATATGATCAAACTATAAAAATCCATTGAAAAGGGCTATACAAAGCAGAAAAACAATTGACAAAAACACTGACCGGGGTATTTATACATTCCCACAACAACAAAAGACACTAAGTACAGATCTGAGAGTTCTCGCAGTTACTGACAGCTATTTCAAAGCCAATAATAACTTATAAAAAAATCATGCATCTAAAACTTAAATATCAATCAATACACATTCAGTATCCAATGGATGTAGTGTAAAGACGTCATCAACAGTCAAGAAAAACTCATGACCTTGTTTAATGCCAAAATACAGGTATCGACAGAATGTAGAGCTGTGAATGTGCATATGTATATAACTATAATATTGGTTTTTGTTTAATTTACTTATAACAAAATCAATATTTATACCACTAAAAACAATATTCAAAGATATAATTACAGTGTTGTATTGGTAAACCTTTAGAATAAGTTTATCCAAAGGATCGGTCAGTTTACCAGGATCGTATCTAAATTTCCGGGCTCGGTAAACAATATCTCCATAAAATTAGAATGTTTCCCTCAGTTTTAGTTTGTAACCCGGATTTGTTTTTTTCTCAATCGATTTATGAATTTTGAACAGCGGTATACTACTGTTGCCTTTATCTATCCCGTTTGAAATACTTTTGCTACAGGTACAGCCAAACTTCCGAACCAAATCTTTGTATCTATGTAAAGGTATTACGTAATTTGTAGTAACGAATCCCTGACTTAATAATTTACCAGTTATACATAGATTACGTTCATTGAAATCCAAAACATGACTTTATGAATAAGAAGGCGAGCGAGTTGATGGTGCCAAAGGAAAATCGCCATCAAAAAGAAAGAAAATTAACAACAGGGAAAGAAAAATTGTCCTTTTTGAAGTAAAATTTTGTGTAGAGTTTCTCGTTCTATTTATTACTACAAAATAGATTACTAATGCAAATTGCAAAATGCATTGTTAGCACGTCTTGAAGTCATTCCAATGAGAAATCGTTCATATGCGTTCTTTTAAATGAATATTTTTCCTTGTTAGGCGAAGATAGATGGTTGTGTACTTTGCTTCAAAGCAAGGATGGAAAATTGAATATTGTGCAGAGTCTGATGCGTACACATTTGCACCTGAAGGTTTTGTTGAATTTTATAAACAACGACGTCGATGGACTCCGTCAACCTTAGCGAACATAATGGATTTGATAGTACACTGGAAAAATGTAACAACCAAAAATGAAAATATCTCTTTCTTATATATTTGTTATCATGTCTTCCTCTTTGTATCAACATTGCTTACACCAGGAACAGTTTTCATGATAATACTAGGCGCCATAATTGTGGATTTGAAGATGTTCCAGTGTGGCTAGTTCTTGTATTAAATATAGTCCCGGTTGGAATATTTCTTTTAATGTGCTTGTATACGTCCGAGGAAAGACAGGTAAAATATGTTATATTTTTTGTCAAAGTTTTATAAACATTGTTTAAGTTCAAGATCGGAAACGAACTACATGATTAAATATCAAATCGTTCTACGGCAGCGTCTTACACATATATATATATATATATATAAATGCCTAAGAATGTAACTTCAACATGCTAACGATGCGAGAAAAGTAACATTCTTAGACATTACTATAATTAAATTTAGTTACTGTATCAGTTTATTTCATCAATATACGGCAGCCTTCACGCGCTCAGAACCATACAAATGCAGCACCGGAATACTTCTCCAGAACCGTTCAGAAGTCATGCGCAGCACTTGATAGCCAAATACCAACATATATTAGTGTGACCTGAATGTACTTCAAATACCCACGCAGATACTAGTACATTGATTTAACGATAATTTATAAAACTTTAAAGGCTTCATTAATCGCATGTTATTCGGTGTTTTAATTCAGTACTTAATGTTCGAGATGCATTCATATAATTTTATGTACTAATGTGCTGTTAGATAATATTATATTTTATTATCTTTATCAGTCATATATTAAAAACATCTGTAATATACAATTATCTATTGGTTCAAAGAGACATATTTGAATTTGATTTTATATGTGCTATATATTTCGGTGAACACAAAATATCCGCCTGGCAGTTTATATCATCATAACGATATGAATTATTATCGGTTTCGATATCTTTTTTTTTCAGTCTTGCTACACACTTTTGTCTGAATAGTCATGTACACTGCATTTGTTCTTATAAAATTGTCTTCTTAAATCGGGAATAGGGAGTCGATAAGATATACAAATTGAAATATTTATGTCACACTATAAGGGACGACATATTTTTTGAGTATGTATGAAGGACGAAGGAAATACAACAGTCCTGATTACTTTGTGGATCTATCCAATTTTAGTAAATGGATTTTAAGGCAATCTAAGGCCAGTATATTCTTAAATAAAATCTTTTCCCAGTAACTTGTAACACGACTTAAATAATGAGTCTGTGAACACTGACACTATAGGACATTGCAACCCGCTGAATTTTAATTTCGAAATTAAAGGATTAAAAAAGATTAAAAGATCAATCTGTCTCGAGCAATTTGTAAGTGAAAGCGTGGGTTGCTTAATAAATTGGTTTATGACTGGGATATTAGTTTTTCTATTAAGTTCAAGTTTATGCACAACAGTTATAATTTCATCGCGTTTTCGAATACACTACCCACAAAACACATAAAACCATTTTACCACTTTGTGGCCTGACACGAAAATACTTAACTTGAATGTAGCCACTATATTTTAGAATATGGTTAAGAAAAGATTTTTATGCTGCGGCTTTAAAATTACTTCACACAAGTAGCTCAAGGTCAAGATCACATACACGTTTATATATGAAATTGTTCTATCTATATATTAAAATATTATGAAAACTACAAAATCATGCAGTTCTTATCAATACTTGTTAACATAAAAGAAAAACAAAATCAGTACATACACATAAAAAAAAAACACACAAAAAGCAAAGGAACAGCGCTTTTATTGCTGTTCTTTATATCAATGTCACAGTGCGGCCTTCAACACGGAGCAAAACATGATTACATTATGAAGTTCAATAAGTGTAGCGGTCTTTTTCAACGAACACAATCCGTCATCCTTACGTCTCTTCAGATTTTTTTTATTATTACACCTTATATACACTGTCACTTGTCTATATTCATTTTTTACTTATGTTATATATAGGTTTACAGGTTTAAAAAAAAATCAGAGAATAGTGCATGTATTTATATAGATATCCTGGATTTTAATTGGTTGTTAGCTAATGTAGTTTTCATGTATTTTCCTTTAAAAAATGAATATTTTTCATTCATATCATAGCCGGGTTATTTGCACACGGATATTCTATTCTTACCCTCTTTGATGACATAGATAAGCCTTTTTTACCCATCAAAGAGACCATTTTTCAATAGTGCATGTATATCAAATGCAGTTGTTTTTGCTGACTTCTTGAAGCGAAGGAATAATGGTATAAATTTTGAATGTTTAAAAAAACCATCGTTATTGAAATTCTTTGTAATTAACAGATTTCCACTCGAAGAGAGACATTTACGACAGTTTAAATTTAGATATTATTACTATTAAGGAGTTTTTCGAATTTGTTCATGAACGAAAGGTTTGAGAAGTCACAGTCATGTCAGTCTTAAAGGTTGCGAAGGAGTTCGTTACGGATGCAGTTGTGACGTGGAGCACATCTTCTGTTCTTCGCCACTATCACACATGTTTGATTTTCTTTGTTCCACGGGAGTGTTTCTAAAATTCCCCTTTTTAAAGGTCTGACAGAAATGTCCCACGTCGCATTCTTCACAATGCTGCAGGTTGATTTCTAGAGAAACATTTCTTTGGACATTCTTCCACTTGAAATTGTGTATATTTGATACTCAAAGTATACGAAAAGGGTGGGGTACTAGAAGTCTCAGCTGCTCATCCCTACCACAAAAGGATGGAAGTGTCCCCAGGATTATAACATTCTTTCGAATAGGTTTTAAACGCTGTTCTAGACATGAGGGAATTGAAGAAAAAAACTGAATGTGTTGTCGGGTTGTGATATATAGTCTAGTCCAAAAGATGAAAGAAGTGTTATTGAACCAGGTATTACAGTATCGGTTAGGTTAGAAATCTCTTGGTCCAGCGAAATACTTTGTGGCACATGCGAGATTCCGATAGTCTCAGGTCAATCTACACAATAACACAATTACATGACATTGTGTGTTGTGAGAGATAGGGTACCGTCCCATTTCTCATGTTATGGCGGATATGGGAGGAGCCCGGCATACCAACACCAAGAAAATTTCTTATCGCTTGGTATTATAGCCCCTCCAATGAATACTATCGTTTGCAACCGCATACATCGGATGTGTATTCTAATATTATCGACGAAATGATATAGCGAAATATCTTTGTATGTATGAAGCATACTCTGTAGTTTGATATGCTGTCAATTTTATATATTTATAGTATTTCAGGTAAGCAAACCTAGTGAACACAGGTACTTAGGGACAGAACAATTTTTTTTTGTGCCTCCATCTTTTTTCCAAAATCCGTTATTTGTTAATTTCAATTAATTTCGGGTTTTTCTGTGAATAAATATACTAACAATAACATTTGCTTACAATCAATTGCTAGTTTACTATCCATCGCGGACAGTGATAATGTATATAATAGAACTCATACTATCAAAGTAATGTAATAATGGTTGGTTCTGAGGAAGTCACGACTAAATATGAAACAAAAACTTTGATCCTGAGAAAATATTGGTTGGTCCTGTCCTATATTCTTTTAAATACAACATTTGGGTCTGACAAGGTATTATTGAATTTACTATAAATATTCAAATTAATGGTTTTGTTCTGGTAACCTATATCATAAAATAAAAAAATATGGTTTTGATTATGCATTGTTTGAAAAGAAAACTGTAAATATAGTTAAGTTCACCGTGTAAAACTCCACATGCGGAGTGTTGGCTATAATTGACACGGGATTGCGGATTTGAAGGGAAGAAAAACGTTCAAGGGAAGTTAAAGTATCAAATTTTCCTTTTTTTGAGAACGGTTAGCTCCAAATAATGTATTGTACGGAAGAAACCGAAACATAGTCTATTTCCAACAAGTAAAAACAGACGTTTATGTGCTCCGTTTTCTCAAACACACCTGCAGACGTTATCGTGTCGTTGGAAACTTCTTCGAAATTTATGAAACTAGGCCATATAACCTTCTCCGTGATCAATGAATAGTATATGGAGCAAAATTGTGTTTTTTGCAGTCAACATTTCACTTATTCCGCACTGACCGCAACAATCGCAGTCGTGATACGGGGAAACCCTTTGCGAATTTTGGTTAAATATTAATTCTGAAATGAACGCTCAATATTTTATTGTATTATTTTACACCTATTGCTTAAAATAGAGGAAAACGGAAAATGTGAATTACTAAAACCCATTTAAATGTTTACTTGACAGTACTACTGAAAACCGAGAAATTGTTTTAATATCTTTTTTTTCATATTGAATATTATTTTGGGGTGGAAACCATTTTGTCCAGACTAGTTCTCGGAATTGTATTGACCGATGTTCATGGAACTTCACCATAATGAGGGCAATCACACGTAGTTGTGCACCTGACTTTGGAATGTGCGAGATGGCTACCGTTTCCATGGAAACTCCGAAATTCGAAATTTTTATGGAACATTCTAGAAATTTTTATGCAGTAATTTGTCCATTCGAAATCGATGGACTGATAATGATAGAACTATGTCATAATATGACCCACCATGTGAAGTTGTGCACCTGACTTTTGAATGTTCAAGATTGCTTCGGTTGCCATGGAAATTGCAAAGTGTGATTTTTTTTCGAATTTATAAATCATTGTTCATCTTTTACTTTTAGACCTAACTTAATGAAAGTGTATGATAGTATTGTCTGGAATGTGTAGATGTGCAAACAGTATTCGGAATTTTCAAAATGGCTGCCATTGCCATGGAAAGAAACAGGGGGAGAATTTGACATTGATCCCTACGGGAAAACAAATAAAAGTAGCATTTTATCACAGAATATTAATTCGAATCCAATGTTACTGTACTGAAATGTTACATGGCATCTGTCTTTGGAATTTTTAAAACGGCTGCGGTTACTATGGAAACAATCCCTAAAAAATTGAAATACTTTAAACTTTCTGAAACTTTACAGAAATGCAAAATGTAAAAACGTTTCAAAATGCTCCAAACTTTCTGAAAATTAATATAAATGGTGTGTCAAGGATAGATATGCATTCACTGTTCAAAATTTTGAAATGGCTGCCGTTTAGGGGCAATTGGCGGACCAGGGTGACATGCGCTATTGCTTGCAATGGCAATTCTAGTTCTCTTTCTTTTCGTTTTTCCAATTAAAAAAAAAACATTTTCTTTAATATTTGACTTATTTTCAGAGATTTAATGTGTTCTTACTCTTATTCAAGCGATTTTACAATAACAGTAGTTTATATAAGGTTCCCCACTATTCTTATTGACACAATATATGGGCATCATGTAATTCTTTATTCTGCGTTACTGTGTGTGTATTGTTTCCTCCTGGCCCGTATGGGTGAAATAATTAAATAAGTTATTATTTATTCCTAAAAATAATAAAAGTTCCCTCGTATATGTTTACTCACATTGTCAAAATCAGAAAATCAGAAAGTTGTTAAACCTATTCATTTTTTTATATTAAGGAGTCTTTTTCATAAACTTAAAAAAAATATTTATACATGTATATACATGTATTGCTATACTGAGTTTAAAATTATTTTTACTGTTACATACATACTGCTGGAGAACTGAAAATGAGCCTATAGGAAAATTGCGGACGCGTATTAGCGCCACGTTATTTTTTTTATCTTTCAATATACATGTACCTTTTCAGAACCAAGTTTTCTATGTGGAGTTTAGGTCGTTACCTCCTCAGAACCAATCCTATATTTACAGTAAAAGCAATAACCGTTATTAACAGTAAAAACAACAATTAATATACCTTGTCAGAACCAAATTTTCTATGTAGATTTAATTTGATTACCTCCTCAGAAAAAAACCGTTATTCACAATAGATAAAGCAAAACCATGTCAAAACCAAATTTTTGATCTAGACTTTAGGTCGTTACCTCCTCATAACCAACCGTTATTTACAATAAATATAGCAATAAATTGTCAGAACCAATTTTCTATGTAGACCTTAAGTCTTAACCTCCTTAGAACTAACCGCTATTTACAATAATTATGGCAATATCTTGTCAGAACCAAAATTTCTATGCACTTTTTAGGTCGTTATTTCTTCAGAACTAACCGTTATTTACAGTAAAAACAATAATACCTTACCAGAACCAAATTTTCTATATAGTTTTTAGGTCGTTACCTCCTAAGATCCAACCGTTATTTGCAGTAAATATAGAAATACCTTGTAAGAACAACATTTCTATGTAGACTGTAGGTCTTTTCATCTTCAGAACCAACCATTATTTACAGTCAAAACAACAATACCTTGTCAGAACCAAATTTTCGATGTAGACTTACTTTAGGTCGTTACCTCCTCAGAACCAACCGTTATTTCCAATAAATATGGCAATACCTTGTCAGAACCAAATTTTCTATGTAAACTTAAAGTCGTTACCTCCTCAAAACCAACCGTTATTTACAGTAAAACCATCAATACCTTGTCAGAACCAAATTTTCTATGCAGATTTTAGGTCGTTACCTCCTCAGAACCGACAGTTGTTTACCTTTAAGAGAAAGGCAAAACCTTGTGAAAAGAAGAATGCCTTGTCAGAACCAAATTTTTAATGTTTTATTTTTGGTCGTTACCACCGTTATTTACCTTAAAAAAAGCAAAACCTTGTGAAAAAAGAATACCTTCGTCAGAACCAAATTTGCAATCTAGATTGTTGTTGTTACATCCCTATTCACCAACCATTATTTACCGTAAATACTACCAACCTTGTCGGATTTATTTAGATTATCTATAAATTCTAAAAAAAATACCACATAAATGAAATTTAAGCACATTGTTAATCTCCAGATACTTAGTTTTAAAAATCATTCGCATAGATTTCTTGACATATAGAATATCATTTTCATTTGCAAATTCTTCTTACATAGATAAAAGTAATCTCAACTAAGCAACTGTTGGGCTTATAATAAACATATCATCAACATAAGTAAAATTATATTTAAACGCTATGTCGTTTCTCTAATTACCGTTTGATATATTAATGAATATGTTAACTCGCCCATGCAAAATGTTGTTTGGATTATTTTAATTTATTGAATAATGCACACTTTTATAGTGATTGGGTTAAAATTCAAGGTTATTTGTGGTGTCCATTTAAATTAAATACTATGATACGTAAAAAATTAAAATGTCCAAACGAATGCCACTATTTATGCATATTAAGAGAAAGGGTTATTTTGATAAATGAATATTGAAAAAAAAAACCAAACACATTTTAAAAGCAAATTCAACCAAGTTCCTCTATTGTTAGCTCAGGGTGTGCCTTAGAGGAATAAGAAAATAAATATAAAAACTTTATAAATAGAGAAAATGTAGTGCGGTGAGAAGATAAAGAAATTCAAAAGAAACTTATTCATGAAATGAAAGTTTTATACTATCTAGAAATAATCCACTAGCAATTTAAAAAAAAGATATTTTCATCTTTGAAGGTATTGCTCGCAAAATTGCAAACTGCTGAATACTCTAAATCATCTTGTAATGAGAAAATTCAGCAAATTATAAACTACACAATACACTACAATATATTATGTTTATTCCAATTAAGGTATATCAGGGGGCCATGACATAGATACAGATACTGCTAGGACTGTAGGATGGTTTAACATCAAACCTAATCTCTGTATTCATAATCAAATGTGTACATCTCTAGTAACCGTCCATTCATCTTTCTTTTGATGAAGTTGGGAAAAGGGGGGAGGGTTTGGTTCTTCCGGAAAATGAATATTTTTGATGCAACTTGAATAAAAATGATTGTTTAAACACGACGCGCGAACGGGTGCAACATGTATCATCAGCGTCAGTTAGCGTTTATTTTCGATTAATGAGTTTGAATGTCCCTCTGGTATCTTTCGCCCCTCTTTTTTTACCGCTGCCCTACCCTGATAGTTTATTTTTAACTGATTCACGCCTAGATAGATTGAATGTTGATTGTTGGTATTTTTAGCACTAGATATAAATATATATTTTCAAAAAATGAAAACATCATGTTATAAATTTAGTGCGTCTGAAGCGCTTTTCTGGATTTACCTTCATCAGGAACGCTCAAAAGCCCAATATTTGAAAGCAAAGATGTATAAAAATCGATTTCAAGATTTGTGCAAAGATATTGATAAAAGACAAAAATTATTAACGAATATGATTAAATAAAATTATATTTACACATATATCGGCACAAAAAAGGCCTTCGTAAGTATAAAGCTGTTTTCAAAATGTCATACAACAATTAATTTCTTTTTGTGTAAAAAGAGGCCACTCATATGTTTCTTTGTATTTTAAATTGCAATCCTACATTTTATCGACAAAATGAAACTAAACACCAAGAAGGTGCACTAAAATGTGTATTTTTGACATCTCAATATTTTGTTTAATATTTCTTATTTGTTTGAAATAATCACTATAGTTCACGTTGATAAAAATGGAACCAATATTAATTCTTTGTGTGTTTACCTAGGAAAAATAATCCCAGAAATTTTAAGTTACCCTTTTTACCAACATATATATATATTATGATATAATTTGATACATTCTAATTTGAATAACCCACATATTTTGTGTGTATCGTACGGTGGTTCAGCTTTATCTCGCATTGCAGTTCCGTTACGGATATCTGTAAAATGTTTAACAATTTGAAGAACTGCTGAATATTATATATTGGTTTAAGATTATGGAATAATTTTAATATATTGAAATATATTGAAAGCGTCGTTAATTTAATTTCATTGAAGATCACCAGTGTTTCTAAGACTTATCGTAAATTTGTAATATATTTTTATTTAACAATTTTATTTTTATAGTTATTTGTGCCTTTCGATATCCTTTGGTTTTTTTTTCATTTGGATACACACCGTCTCGCATATTGAGTTTCCGGTCTATTCTAAAACAACACCCTTATAAAGGGATAACAAATTGACTAATTTACATCTTTTACTAACAACAAAATAGCGTTTTAATCACGTGTTTTTTTGTAAATGCAGAATTTTTTAAAGAGTAAATTCAATGACTTTAGGTTCATCTCATTCTAGATTCAATATGCAGCTATCTTATCGTCAGTATATGCCCTAGTCATGATAATCGTTTTAATTGGCGTAACAAGAGATGCTGTAAATGAGGGATGGTGTTCAATAACAACCGTTTTCCTCCTATTTGTTGCTGGAATTTTTGTCATCACAGCTTTACTTCATCCCAAAGTACGTATTCTAATTTACACAAGATTGTAATTATTTTAAGCATGATACATTACTTAAAAAGTATAACAAAAATACCGAACTCAAAAGTAAATTCAAAAAGGGGAAGTCCATAAAAAACTGACAAAATCAAACATTATCAACCAACAAACAACAAACAACTGTCATATTCCTGATCTGATAGATTTATTTTCCGAAGACAATGCTGTGTTACACCTGATTTCATACCTACCTAAACCTCCCTCTGGAATGGCAGTTGTTTATAGTTCCTCAATAAATTGGTTGAGTAACCCAAACAGATATAATAAATTAATGTGACATTAATAGGGATTGAACGATAATCCTTTATGTATTTTGTCTCTCAGTCGTTTTAAACCCTTAATTATATGAGCATGCATGTTAAATAACAAGCATAACAACATGTTCAATTGTATCGTCACGTTTGTTGTATTATTACTCAATTCAAATGAAGTTAATGAAAATAATATAATCTTGTATTAAGTTCCTTAATTTTGTCCTTTGTTCCAACAGGAATTATTTTGCTTAATACCAGGCCTATTATATTTCGTGGCCATCCCATCCATGTCTATGCTGATGTTTTTCTATTCAATTGGAAACATGCATGTTGTATCATGGGGAACTAGAGAATATGAGCAGGTGTCGAAAAGCAATAAAGAAATAATGGACAGTGGATATTTTTGTTCGTTCGGAAATTTTATAAGGTGAGTTCAAGCATATTCAACAACCTCATTGTAAATCGACTAAAAGATACTTGATATCTCTTGTTATTTCAAAGTTGATTTGACATAATAGGAGAAAACAGGAATTGTAGATATACTGAGAAAATATAATGCAAAATTGTGGATTGAGACATACATTTTAACCTAATTGATTGAATTAATTTCGGGATAGAGGGATAAAACGAAAGTCAACTGTCTATAAAAAGCTACCAATTCCTCCAATAAATCATTAGATGAACATACATAGATATTTTGGGCAGATGAATAAGCTATTGCATCAGAATCAGTGGGAATTTTTCACACGACAAATTGTTTTCTTTTTAAACTATAGAATCTTACAGTAATTATACATCCTTTTCCGTCTCTTTTTACAATGGAACACACATTATCATAGAATATTCGTAAAAAGGGCTTTTCTCGTAATCAGAAAACTAATATTCAAGATCACAATTGCCATTTTGTGAACTAAAATGTGATCATCTAGGATTTGAATAATTAGATATTTAATAAGCTATTCTACCTGACATACGTAATTTTAGATACACATCTTATAATTACGACGCTCGACTTGTTAAAAACACATACATTTCTCTACAATTTTTAAACAGATCAACGGAAATTTATGAAGTGCATTCTTTTAATCATGTCAATTACAATTGTGTTCAAATCAGAGGGTATTGTATTCTTACTTATGTAAAAGGTAAACAGGGAATAAAAATAGTCAGTACAGTTAAAAACTAAATACAGCGTGCATTTTAATTTCCTCTGAATAACATTAAAAGGGTGCAAAATATAACAAAGGGACATTTAAACCCAAAAGTCGAAAACAAACTGACAACGTCATGGCAAAAACGAAAAACGACCAAAAGACAAACCACAATATACAAAAGAAAACACAGAAAACTAAAGACTAAGCAACACAAACCCAACCAAAAACCTGTGGGTGATCTCAATGCTCCGGAAGGGTAAGCTGTAAGCAGATCCTGATCCACATGTGGCACTCGTTTGTGGTGCTCATGTTAGGTAAGTACAAATCCTGTGATTTCAATTTCACGACTTGGAACTCTTGCTTCAGTAACTTCCTTGTGAGCAGCAACCATCCTAAGGAAATCATGATAGGAAATGCAAGCTTTGAAATATCGTTTAAACTCGGAGATATATACTCCTTATGCAGGCGTTACTGGAATGTTGTCAAATTCACCCAAAAACAATCTTACAATACGTTTGTTGCAATGCATGTAAGTTTCATCCCAAAAATTATTATATGAAAGATATTTAAATTTTAACTTGGAAACACATTTGTGACTGTTAAAAATTGAAAATCATTGGTATGCTTTCAAATTATGAAAACCTTTTTTCATATGTAACAGTACCTTGCTAAAGATTGGATTTTGATAAACATCATAAGTATAAATACAAACGTTGCTTTCACCGTAGGAAATAATTGTAGTTTGTCAAACATATAGACGACCGAGCTACATCGTTCATTATCATGATTTTTGTGAAGTTAAGGAATTTTTATTTCATCGCCCTTTTTTATCATAAAACAAAAGGAAGTAAGGATGTAATTTTGATTTCCTGAAAGCCAACACTGAAAGTGCCTACTGCGATGACTTCAGGTTATCTGTTGCTAGATTAAGCACTGGGCTTTTCACAATTTGTTATCGCTATAGTTAAATGAAAATGTACAATCAAAATTTCTCTGATTTACACAACCTGAATACTTGTAAACGCTTGTTTTTGAAATTTCTTTTTGTTAAAAAATTTTCAGTTGCATGTTATGTGCTGATAATAGCTACAAGAAAGAAGACTTTTTGAATGCAGAAATGAATAAAAGAATAGCAAAAGATAAAACAGAAAAGACACCATCTGAAGATATAGGAATACAAGTGGAAATGAGCAGCAGCCAGTCAACAATAGACCAGGAAACACAAACAGATGTCAACAGTGTACCGTTTGTAAATAAAGAGATACAAGTGGACCTTCCCCTCTTACCAAAACAAACAAAAAACAAAAGGATGCAGGTCGTAATGTTTTTCGAGAAGTATTCACAAGACAAGTTTAAAAAAGGTTTGTGAAATGCGTAAAAAGATCTTATATGAAATTTATACTTATAAAATCCAGTACTAACTAAAATTCCTATATCCAGATATGTACCAGGAAGATTCTGGATGATTTTAAATTTCTAGTATGATCATAGATATTACTAAACACAACAGTGAAAATCATTAACTTTCGTGAAATGCGGAGGGCCTCTATGGCCGAGTGATCTAAGTAATCGAATTACTGTATCAATAGCCTGTCACAACTGAGATTGTGAGTTCGAATCCCACATATAGCAGGAGCACTCGACGCTAAACTAAATTGACTAGGATTGTCAGTTTTCCTTCCAAAGGTCGGTGGTTCTCTCCGGGCACTCATGTTTCCCCCACCAATAAAAAACGAACACCACGAAAAAGAACAATAGTGATGAAATTGACGTCAAACACCAATCAATCAATCAATCAATCGAGAAATTCTTTCATATATGATTGCAATTAAGTAGCATAGTCCTAGTCCGGTAGACTTGATCTAATTCATATTCGCTGGGATCTCTTTAAAAGTATGTGTAAAAAGCTATACCATTATACAATTGTTATATACTGCTTCTGATAATTGTTGCTTTTTTTATTTCAAATTACAACGTTAATGGACCCACAAACCAAATATATTAAAACACAGCAGTTGATATCAACAACATCATATTAAAAAGAATGAAAACCCCATATATTATTTTTCAAAACAACTGACATGGATTTTTTTTTCCCACATAGACCAAACCTTGCACAGGATCAATGAACAAGAAGATCCATCACAACAATGGCCTGAATTATGGGAGGACGACAAATATCATTTGTATTTTAATGATTACGTTCCTAAAATAGAAACATCGGAATTTAAATTTTGGGAGCGGAACATTAGTAGATACTTAAAGCCAATACAAAGAGACCATGCAACCGAGCAACAGCTTCAATGTAACTTGCTAAGTTTGCGTAATCGAGTGAGTTTGTTTGTGTTTTTGGTGAATGCGGTCCTTGTTACTACAATGTATAGTTTGACTCAGGCAAATACATTTAAAGATTCTTTAGCCATTAAAATCGAATGTTCAAGTAAAAACCTGCAGATCGCTCCCATAGCATTATTATTTACAATAGTTTTTGGATTCCTGCTTCTCCTCCAATTCCTCTGCATGCTATATCATCGATTTTCAACTTTAATCCACATTACAGCTAGCACAAGCTTAATCCATAGTAAAGAATATTTACTTGAAGTAGCATATAGAGAACTATTGGAATCCCTTATGTCTCCTGGTCATTATCATAAAAGATCAGAGGAGATTAGTAAATCAGATAAAGACAGAGAGTTACTTGCAACGCAAAGAAAGATTGACATTCCAAAACATGAAAAAATGGAAAGTATTGGGGAAATGGTAACAAAAAATATCGAAAGTTCCAAACTTAAATCTTTGCCAGAAGCAGTAAAAATTCTCGGCGTCATCAAAACTTGGCAAAAGAAAATAAAACATCCAGCGAAAGATAGCATTAAGACATCCGACGCGCATCCCCGTGATAATGAAGCAGAAACGTCCATAAAACCAGTTCATGACCATGTTGAAGACAAAGAAACTGTAGTCAAAACAGTATACTGAGATTTACAATTTATTTTGAGTATTCTAGGATGTTACTTGAGGACAAATAACGAACAACAAAGTTAAGAATAAAAATTTTGAGAGATGAAAATGATATATGTGTATGTAAAGCATGTATGTATGTGAATGTGCAAGTTATTATGTGAAATATTTTGAAGATTTAAAATTATTTTTTTACTTATTCATTAGTATAATGAAATGTTATGTACGGTTTTAGTATACCCTGTTAAAAAAGACTACGAGCGAATTTAACAAAGCAGTTCAAACCATGATTGACAACGCCATAACGAAATAAAATTCTGGAAAAAGTAAAAAGAAAAGAGCTGACAGAAGCCCACAAACATTCGACTAAATCCTATAGTTTAAATTTTAAAAGGGACAAAAAGAGCGACCATCGAGTTTTCAAAAGTTGGGAAATCTTTATGTCGCTTGTTTTTCAAAATTAATACAACACATTGGCTACTTATTCACCAAGAAGTAAATGAGAATTCAATTGCGGTTACTGATATCAAATAATATTTTCGAACATGCATTTCTGACACATATCAGTTAATAGCCAATTAACTAGTCACTGGCTAAAGATTTCGGTGAGATCATTCAAATTTGACCATTAAGAAATTTTTAGTAAAGTATCTTGTAACATTTTTGCGCCTGTCCCAAGTCAGGGGCCTCTGGCCTTTGTTAGTCTAGTATGTTTTTTAATTTTAGTTCATTTATATGTTTTGGAGTTTTAGCACACAATTTTAGTTAGGGGTCAGCTGAGGACCACCTCCGGGGGCGGGATTTCCTCGCTGCATTGAATACCCATTGCTGGCCTTCGGCTGTTGTCTGCTCTTTGGTCGGGTTGTTGTCTCTTTGACATATTCCCCATTTTCATTCTCAATTTTATTTTTATGATTCTATTTGGTGCAATGAAATGTCATCCATGTTACGCATCTGTATAGTATACAGCAAAATGAATTGTTTAAACAGTTAAACCGAGACTTCGGTAAAATATTTCATATCACTACTACGATTATGATATCAATTATAGATCATGATTTTTGATGATGTATGTCTCACATATAAGTTTTCTTGTAGCCAAAACTTTTTTTTCAGAACAAAAGTTTCGTTCCTCACAAAGACAAGTTGTATGCAACTGTAATTTTCAATAGCTTTAATGAACAAAGTTTAATGAAACATTTCAATCTTTTTGTTAGAATATATTAATCTAATCTAGTATTAATTAGAAGAAACAGTAGTTAATAAGTGTTCAAATCTCTTAAGTATATTAAGAAAATACGAGATATAAAACGAAAATAAGGGAACGAACTCCAGAAGAACAAGACCGCGTTCGTAAACAAACTAAACAACTCTTGCGATGCACGAATCACCCACCATGCAGACTCCCCATTCAGTAAAAATGTTAGAATTGGGAAACGCTCGGGCTGCAGAAACATTTATCAGTGATTTGGAACGGAAAAATGAACGGCAAAATTCCAAATATTGTATAGGTAACACTTGCAGGAAAGGGAGAGGTTTTGATAACTTTGACTCATACATGATTTACCAAAAATTAAAATTCCAAAGCCACTTTTCACAAAACAAGAAAAGATGAAAAAGACGTTTAATGCTGTCTGAAAATGTAAATATGCAGTTACATTGCAGTCCAAACATAAGATTTCGATATCAGCTGTGAATTAAGGATTGAAGCTGTAACGTTATATATGTTACTAGGTTAAGTCTCTAATGCATATTGTAATGTATTTCCTATCACGATTTCTTTGATAGAGAGTTGTTGCTCACACGGAAGCTATTAAACCAAGAGTTCCAGGTGGTGAAGTTAAAATCGTCCCTTCGTAAATTTTACCGTCGCCATCACGAGTCGGTTAACTGTTATGGAATTTCCGTTTCATAGATGACAACGGATATGTTCCAATTGTCGTACCTACAATCCCGTCCCCTATTCCCGAATGTGACCTATCGAATTAGACTTATCATCGGGTTTGTACAAAAATGAGCAACATGACGGGTGACAAATGTGGAGCAGGATCTGCTTACCCTTCCGGAGCACCTGAGATCAATACCCAGTTTTTGGTGGGTTTCGTGTTGCTCAGTCTTTAGTTTTCTATGTTGTGTTTTTTGTACTGTTGTTTGTCTGTTTGTGTTTTTCGTTTTTAGCCATGGCGTTGTCAGTTTATTTTTGACTTGTGAGTTTGAATGTACCTTTGGTATCTTTCGCCTCTCTTTTAGTTTGCAACTGCCAACATCTTCCTTTGAACTATTTGAAACATCTAGTTACTATTATTAGTTTTCATGCAGATACTAATTACTCATTTCAATTTATGTCTCCACTTTTTCTGTAGCATGTATATTTTCTTTTAGTCGATGAAATCATAATTGGTGTCGACTTTTAAATCCATAAATGAATAAAACTGCTTTTCTTTTGTCTATTTTGTTGAACATTTTAATTTAAATAAGCCAACCAAAACTAAATAGCGAAGTTTATACCTCTGATTCATAGTTGGTCTTATTTCCAATTTTTGTCGTGTGACAAAGGCCTTTTTTCTCAAATGCTTAATGTCGTCACTCTCTTGCTTGATATGCTTTTACTGTTGATGAACCATTGCAAGAAGATGTATCGCAAATATTATTTCCTCATATTTTAACCAAATGTCTGTGTTTTTGGTTTGTACATTTTTACACGTTTGCTGACAGAATGAATTGTTTTTGGCAGTATATACTGTTTTGGTTGTATATTTATTATCATGTGTTATTTATATCGGTTTTATAGAGTGAAGAAATTTAGGTGTTTATTGATTCAGTCATTAAAAATTGAAAGGCTTGTTTTTCAATGTGAGTTCATGATGGTAAAAGTGTTATCTTATATACACAATTAGTTTATATATATATACATTTGAAATGAAGATTATGTAATCAAGACTTTTGAAACCTATACCATTTGCTTTCAAATATAGAATTATACTTTATTATTTACTGTTTTGTGATTTGTGTATTGAAAATATTTTAGACATTTATCTATATTTCATTATTTATTATAGCTAGTGTGTTATTTTTATATGCATATAAATTAAATGACAAGAAATTGTTATTATACCCTTTGCCTTTCATAAAATGGTATATCATAATCTGACACTACTAAAGTTTTACGATCATTATCAATCAGTAAGTCGATTAATCGTGTCTCTGTCATAGTTCCCAACGTCTATAAAAAAAGGAGAACATGTCTTACTTGGATGAACAGGCATTGAATAAAAAGAGTTTGCAGTTATGATCACATACTTTGTTTATGTAAGTAAATTATTTTAAATGAATAGCACATTGTGTAAACGGGAATTCTAAAATATTTCAGTTTCATCAATGTTAATATGAAGATGAAAATTATAGAGCAGTACATTAGTACTTGTCGCAGTTAACATAAATGAATAGATTACCTTATCTGTATTTGGAAAAACCTCTCGAAATTTTAAGTCCCCAATGCTCTTCAACTACGTACTTTATTTGGCTTTGTTTACCTTTTTGATTCGAGCGTCTTTTGTGGATGATCGGAACACGCATCTGGCGTACAAAACTTTACTCCTGGTATCTATGAATAGTTTATTGAAATGATTTTAGATTGCTTTAGATTTTATTTCTTTTTTGTGATGTTTTTATAATAAATAGTTTGCAATACTTTCAGTATCTTTATTCTTTTTACATACTATACGATGTAATGAATTAAAGTATTGTTAATATAGTAGAGGCAAAATCGTAATTGTGTGGACAACCGTAATACGTTTGTTGTGTATAATAGCGAATTATTTACCTTTAACTTGTTTGTCATCGATAACAACGATTTCACGCATACACAGTCTGTCAGAGACCTTCTAGTGGTGATGTCAATAATCACTTGTTTCACATTTCGATACATAAGATAAAAATTTAAAAGAAATTTGTTTTTAATATTCTTTTCATCTTCACACCCAACAGTTTCCTTTGAAAAAATAATAAATGTACAGAGCTCATATCATTGAAATATAGAAAAAATTAATTAACACATTTCGATTATCATTATAGAAAACTTCAATGTATGGGGTTTGTTTCACGAAATATCTTAAAACTATTTTTTTTTTGTATGTAAATCGTATTACTACGAGTGTCTTGTTAAAAAAATAGGAATAAATGAGAACTCAGGTAATCCCACAAACAAAAACATATCATTTGACAAGGATGAGATTTTGGCTAATCAGAAGTCCTTCATGGCTTCAATGAACATTACATTGAACAGCAAATCTGAGGACTTATCTTGATTGTATTGGATACCTAAGCTTCACAAAATTCCATACAAACAACGGTACATTGCCGGCTCATCTGCATGTTCTACAAAGGAATTGTCCATTAAATTGACAAAAATTCTGTCCGCAGTGAAAGAGGGTATTCAAAAGTACTGTGAAACTGTTTACTTGCATAGTGGTATTAACCATATGTGGATTCGAAAAAACTCTAAGGAACTTCTGAATAATTTTAAATTTCGATCTTTCTCTGAAATTAATTCTATCAAATCTTTTGTCTAATCAAAACTGTATACCACCATTCCCCATGTGAAATTGAAAAATCGTCTAAAAGAAATAATCCACAATGCTTTTCACTATAAAAACGGTAGCATACTCTAAAGATGTATTGCTTTTTGATACCATATAATACGGCATATTTTGTTAAAAGTGAACAAAATGGTAAAACATGCTACACAGAGGAACAAGTGATCAGTATGCTGGCGTTTCTTATTGACAACATATTTGTCGAATTTAGAGGTAGACTTTTTCAACAAATTGTCGGCATTCCTATGGGAACCAACTGTGCGCCTGTCCTTGCAGACCTCTTCTTATTTTCATATGAGTCGGAACGAATGCCTAAATTTTTCCTTGTTTATTCATTCATTATTGGACATATGGTCCGAGTTTTTAAACCACTCTGTTCGTATATATAGCAACAAGGAAATTAATCGTGAATTTGAGCATAGAACTAACTATTTTATAATGTAAATGTAAACACAAATGAAGAAAAAGTAAGATACATTCTTTTTCCGGCATATATGAAAAATCGTGTTTGTATATCATGCAGTTATAAAAAAAACTGTAAACACATAGTAGTCCGTCATGCATTGCAACTCATTCAGTTGATTTGCAGATCAATCGCCCAGTTTGAAAAAAATGCTTAATTTGTAAAGAACACTAAAACGTGCATTGGCGTAAGCATTTAATTTCGTATGCTCAATATTGCATATCCATATAAGAAAATGTACCCGACCTGTTAAATGTAGCTGTGGATAAGAAGAATTTAATTTAGAATTGTACGCACTTTTTTTTATTTGTGTTTTCATATCTATCCAAGAATTGAATAGTGTGTTCACAATATCTTTGTATTAGAATAACATGAATAATTAAACGAAAGCCTCATATCAAACTGATCAACTGTAATACATAGGTTATTAACATAATAACCTACAAATTATCAGGTATTACAGTTGATCAGTTTTTGATTTATTATTCTAATCTGAGCACACTACTTATGTTTTATATATCGACACAAAAATATCAGATGAATTGTCTTTCCGGTAATCTGTGAAAATTCTAGTTGTAGGTCATTGAAAAAAATTTCGGTTGGCGGGATACTTTGCGCTTTTTGATAGGATATTTGCGCTTTGATTTTTAGGAAAAAGTTTGCGCTTTTTAAAAAAGGACATTTGCGCTTTTTCAATAGAACATTTGCGCTTTATCAACATAAACATATGGGTTATCATGGTAATAAAGTTTAAAAAATCATTTATATCAAAAACACAAAACATTATATATGTATATACAGCTAAAAGAATCAACATTTCCCTATCATATTTATGTCAGATGAAAACGACAACACTTCAAGAGGGTGGGGTGGATGGAAGTAAATTCCTTATTACAACCATGACTCTTTCTAAAAGTCAACATGTACAGCAGGTGGTTTAAAAATCAAATTTCGGTCTTCACAAATTGAAACAAACTTAGATAAACTATGATGGTACCTTTCCTCAGACTATTCACGCAACAAAGGACAAAGCTGCAAACTGATTTCTACCTATATTTATGCTGCTACAATGATACACTACCTCCCGTCAAAAACATTACACTTTAAGTTTTTCATTGTCAACTTTACAGTAAATAAACATATCTCTCTAGGTACATTATGACATGTTCGCACTTTTGTAATTTAAAAATATACCTTATCTTGTTCTTAATCTTCATATAGGAATTCCCAAAGCACAAAAGTATGCAAATTTTACTCCGACTGTTTCATAATGAGTGCAAATAAACAAATTTTTTTTCTGTCAAACATACAATAAAATAATACCATTCTTTGCCTCTTTTTTTAGATATTTAATGATTTTTTTGATAAACTGTATTGTCATTTAAAAAATCCAAGTGAATTCCAGTTTCCATCATTACCAGCATGAACTACAATAAGTATATGTTAAATAAGTTACAACTACAAAATAAGCAAATAATATATAATCACGCCATTTTTCTAATTTAATTCACTGCTTATGAAAGTTTCATTCCTGCGGTTATCAACAGCCCTGTAGTCAAAACTCCTGTGAGGTATCATTGATAAGGTCATTTGTAAAAACGTAACCATATAAAAATAAGGAGATATGGTATGATTGCCAATAAAACAAATATCAACCGAAGTCCAGTTGAAGTGGATGTAAGCAACTATAGACAACCGTACGGCATTCAACCATGAGAAAAACCCATACCGTATACTAGTCGGATATAAAAATCCCTGACATGAAAAATATAAAACAATCCATTTGAGAAAACCAATGGCCTAATTTTTAACAAAACAATTTTCGAAAAACAAATATGACAGACATGAAGTAACGACAACACTGAACTACAGGCTCCTGAATTGGGACATCAACAATGTGGCGGGTTAAACATGTTTGAAGGCACAAACCCTCCCCTAATCTGGTACAGTGGTGTAACAGTTCAACATAAGAACAACTATAAAAATCAGTTGAAAGGGGCTTAACTCATCAGATCGATACAAAGCATAAAAACATCTAACAAAAACACAGATCAGACGTGGCAGGGTATGCATATGTTACAGTGAATTTGAAATTTCAGGGATATAATCACTGAACTAATTAGTGATTTTAAAAAATCCATAATTTTTACTAGGGATTCCACGGAAATAATTAAGATCTTTTTTACAGTAGAAAAATGGCTCAGGCACAGATGTCTTAAAATTCAGAGCAGACTTACACACAAAAGTAACTGCAAATATTTTGAGGGAAAATTAAAATGTAACATATGTAACCGGGAAAAATATGAAGAAATTTTGGAACGTATTGCTAAAGAGCCACAGAAAAAAGACAAAACAAGCTCTTATTATTACCTTGTTCGAAAGTAAGTTAATGTTTATTGTAGTGCTTCTGTCATTACTGAAAAATATAAACCAATTATATCAAATTTTATAATCAAACATAAAGACAGTACATTGTAGTGATTGTCATCATACGAGGAAAAAAACACATAATGTAAAGAGTTGGAAATATTTTAGTTGAGCTATGTGATCCAGTGGCAAATATTACATACATATCAGGACGATAGCGTCTTATTGTGACATGAAAATGTATGTAAAAATAGAAAAAAAAGTGTTTTATTATCAATTTTCTTATGGTTGTGTCCTGTTGTCTATTTCTTGTATGAAGAGATATTTCTCGTACCACACTGCTAGGAGTGTGATACGAAAAAGTGATACGAAAACTGCCTTAAATTGTGTGAATTGTCCATCACCATGAGACGATATTACGACATTTCCATTGGCTGTTCGTTAGGTTATTGATTTTGATGACATTCAAAGGTTTAGACGATTTACATTTCGCCATGGCAACGGACATATGAGATTTCTTCTATAATATACAAAACACTCACACTTTTCAGCTGAAAATCTTCTTATTGTCAAAGTTTATTACATTCTGAAGCGTACAAAAAGTTTCTGATGTTAAAAATTGACGCCTGAACAGGACATTTGACGTCATACAATTATGTGCATAAGACTAGATCAACTATTCGCGGAATTTTTAATTTAACATAATGAGAGTGTTGACCATATCAGAAATAAGTTTAATAACTCGTGAGAATCGGATATCAAGCAATATCCAATTCTCACTCGTTATGAAACCTATAATTTGCAGCCTATAAAAGGACAATTATATCCACAAAATAATATTAATAATAATAAAAAGACAACAGATGATATACACATGTAGGTAAACATACTTCGTTTTTTACTTGCATTTCTATGAAAAGTTATCTAAGCAAGCAAAAGTAGGCCACCTAGTCCATTCTTATATGCCTCACTTACTTTGGTCATATCAGACATACTGTCTTTTACATGTATTCTCTCACATAAAAATAAGTTTCTCTAATTTTTGTGCTATTTTCACATTTCTTGATCGGTGTGAGAAAAATATTTCTCCTCACTAGTGAAATATCTGTTCTCGGCAAATGATAAGTCGAATTTTAATTATGACGTCAAATTTTCTCGGTTTCTTCTGAAATTCCTATTGTGACGTCATGAAAAAAGGCGACAATGCATGATGACGTCATATATAAAGAACACATTTTTCTGCAAATCTTTGAAAAAGAAGGATAAAAATCATTAGAGAAACAGATTCCGCCACTATAACTCGTGTATTACGATATTTCTCCACTCTCAACAGTTAAATTTTAATTATTTAAAAAGCTCGGCAAGCCTCGCGCTTTGAATATTAAAATTTAACTGTCTCGAGTGGAGAAATATCGTAACACACTCGTTGCAGTGGTGAAATCTATATTTCTATACTTTCTCCACTATTTAGATCCAAATCAAATTAAAAGTAAACATTTGTTTAATGTATGTATGAAGTTCTTGAATGTGGATATGTGAAAAGAATCGTAAAAAAATGGTATTCGTCAGATAAAGATATGAAATATTATGTATGTCTTGAAGACATATACAACACAGTGGAGCAAAATCACATATCAATAGGTCATGGTGGTAGGGACAAAATGTTAAGAAGGCAATTAGAAAGTATGCAAATGTTTCATACTAGTAGTGTGTATTAACAAAATATATTTCAAAATCATTGGTCTATTTATACTAAGAATAACACATTTCTAATATCAAGTTTAAACTTATAATCAGGGATTTAACAAAATCCTTAGCAAAATATCCAGTGATTTTATCAAGTTAAATCCCTAACAATTTCAGGGACTTTACAAAATTACTGAAACTGTTAGGGATTTTACAAAATCACTAGTTATTGATTTTACAAATTCACTTAAGAAATAATTCATGGGGGCTTGAATTTATACTGATTTTACCACGGGTTGGCCCTTTATCCTAAATATTTTACCACGAGCGACTTCGAGTGGTAAAATATCGGCATAAAGGGCAAACCCGTGGTAAAATCAGTATAAATTCAAACCCCCATGAATTATTTCTATTCTAATAGGACAAATACGGCAATTCTTTTGGATCGAAGCGCTCTAGGTGAAGGCAAATATTTGCCATTCCCGTAAATAAACGCACTATTACATTGACGTAAAAAAACGGAGCAAACTGAACTAGTGAAATGCTTAAACTACAATAACGTATTTAGATAGGTTTGGATGAATTTAAATGATAATTTTACTTATATGTTAAAAAAAATGGCTTATAACACATTTAATCATCGTTTGTTTACGTTTCCTTGTTGTGATGATTTTCTGTTTCACAATCGTGCATTTTCCCGTAAAATGCTTATATTTTTACGTCATCGTTCAGTGACGTCGAGTAGCTCATTCATTAAAAAAGCATATGACGTGAGAGTATGATAGGAACAGCCCAAACAATATATTCATATTTTACCACGGGTGTGTACTGAAAGCGTTTGAAGAACGTCATATTAGAATGCATGTCGTACGGTTCCGAAAAGGTCACTGTTCTTTTATAAAACTAAGGTCATAGGTCGCAAATCTTTGTAAATTTTAATGGATTTTAATTTTCCAAAATTGTTCTTTTTCTATATTTTTTTGTGTTATATTAACAAACTTACATAATTTGGTATCAGTAATGGTAAATTTTCCTTTAAGAACTAGATTATAGGTATCTAAAAAAAATATTTCCCAAAATGACGTTTTTTAATTACAAAGCTTTCATGATTTCTTTTTTTAAATTAACATTGTAAGCAATGTATTAGACTAAAAACATAAGTACAGAACAGTTGGATATCACCTCAAAATGATTATGTAATATTTGTTTTCAACTACGATTCGATTTGTTGCTTCCATAAAACTTTAACCTTTAAGTTGTTTGTTCTGTTAAAAGCGGAATCTACCAAAGGGATATTCAAACTCATAAGTCGTAGACAAACTAAAAGACAACGTCATGGCAAATAAACAACCACAAGGCAGTCAGAAAAAACACACCATAGAAAACTAAAGGCATAGAGAGCAACACGAACCCAACCAAAAAACAGGGCTGACCTCCGTAAGCGTAAACAAATTTTACTTAACATGTGGCATTTGTCGTGTTGCTCATGTAAGTACAAATGTATTCCTTACATACATAATATAGGAGTTACCTCCCCTTTCTCTCTTGTTTTTGTTTTGCAGCGTACTACAGACTTTCAAATGTTCCCCAGCGTCTGCATGTCCGTTTCCATTAAAAAAAACATTTGTCAGATGGGACAAAAAAATCATATGTGTATCCCAAGGATAAATAAATACCATAGGTGAGAAAACATTCGTCACTTTTTTTATTATCCTGTAGGCTAATGTATAAAATCCTATCGGAAGTAATTATTGTGGATATAATCCCCATGGATTTTAAATCCTATTGGATAAAATTGATATCCTGCAGTAAAAAAAATATATCCCGAAGAACTAATAAATAAACTCATCATAGATACTATTATCAATTTTTTTTTACACCAGACGAATGTTTAGTCTAAAAAAAACATCAGTGACGCTCGAATCAAAAAGGTTGAAAGGACCAAATAAAGTTCAAAGTCGAAGAAGATCCCAAAATCCCGAAAGGTTTTGCCAATTACAGCTACGGTAATCTATTCCTGTGGTAGAACATCCTAAGTATTTCGGAAAGTTCTAAGTTTTGTAAACAATTAATTTATAATCATGACCATCTCAATGATAAATCAAGTCAACAAAAACGTGCTGACTACTGTGTTGGTGAAAAATCTTGAGGAAATAATTAACGTGATTTGTTTAATATCCTGTAGGATTATAGTTTATTCTAATATGAAGTGCTTCTTTCGCTTTGTAACAACACCGTGATAACATTCTCGATATATCTAAACTTAGCGTAGACTCAGAGATGTACATAATAACGGCTGTTACAATATATCTCCCACGTAAATCCACATATATATAGTATCGTAACCTATGCGCAAACACTATGTCGATTTCGTTGTGTTCAAATTGAAATTGAAAAAGAAACTACATAACCGTTATTCCTATTATAATGCATAACAAAAAGAATTAGTTCACAAGACCTTAAAAAATGTATAAAATTAAAGTAAAATAAAATTCCGCGAAATTTCAAGAATAATCTTTGAGCATTAACGTCATGTCATAACATGACGTCATACGAATGAAAACTCTCAAGCTGATGGTTTTCCGTTACGTATACGCCCTAAATTCGGATAATATTGCATTAAAATGGAGTTTTGAGGTAGATGTTGTTTCATTTTCTATTCCATTGCATTATTTGCACATTTGTGGTTTTAGCAAGTCAACATGGCGGCTCACTCCTTAGTTACGACATGTCAACTCTGGATTTGACAATAAATAGTAGCCAACGAAAAAAAATGTTTGGGTTAAGAATTATGAGAATTGAACACATTTTTTCTAGTGCTTATTTAAGAAATAATTCATGTAAGACTTAGATTCATTTGAAATTTGTACCTTTTATCTTACAGGGGGCAAAATAGAACAGCCATACACACGGCGATCTTACCTTCGCTTCAGTTTTTAAAAAAACGTATTTGTCCTATTAGAATCGAAATAATTCATGGAAGCCATAGATTTGTTGGACATTTACACATGGCCTGGGCCGTGAAATTTGTTAATTTTATCCCTCGTTAACGCTCAGGATAAAATTCGAATATCACGGCTCAAGCCATGTGTAAATGTCCAACAAATCTATGGATTCTATGAATTATTTCTTAATTCTAATATGACGTGCTTCTTTCGCTTTGTAAACAACACCGTGATAAAATTCTCGATATATCTATACTTAGCGCAGACTCAGAGATGTACATAATAAGGGTTGTTACAATATATCTCCCACGTAAATCTACATGTATCGTAACCTATGTCAGCGGCAAACGCTATGCCGATTTCGCTGTGTTTAAAATTGCAATTGAAAAAAAAAACAGAACCTTTATTCTTATTCTGCTGCATAACAAAAAGAATTAATGCATTAGAGCTCGGAAAAATGTACAAAATCAAAGTAGAATAAAATTCCGCGAAATACCATTAATGCTTTTGGCGCAGTCATTTCAATACATGACGTCGTACGAATGAAAACGCTAAAGCTGAAGGTTTTTCCGTTACGTGATCCTTCCAAATTCGGATAATATTGCATTAAAATAGAGTTTTGAAGTAGGTGTTGTTTTATTTTCTATTCTATTGCATTATTCGCATATTTACTGATTTCAGCAAGTCAACATGATGACTCCTTAGTTACAAAATGTCAACTGTGGATTTGACGGTAGCTTATGAGAAAAAAAATGTAAATTAAACATGGCAAATGTTGGGTTGACAATTAAAAGAATTAAACACATTTGTGTAGCGGTTATTTAAGAAATAATTTATGCAAGCAATAGATTTATTGGAAATTTTTATCTTTATCTAACAGAGGGTAAAATGGAACAGCCACACACACGGCACACCCACCCTCGCTTCAGTTTTTTAAATTACCGTATTTGTCCTATTAGAATCGAAATAATTCATGAAAGCCTTAGATTTGTTGGAAATTTACAAATGGCCTGGGCCGTGCTATTCGTTAATTTTATCCCTCGCTGACGCTCGTTAACGCTCAGGATAAAATTCGAATATCACGCCCCAGGCCATGTGGAAATTTCAAACAAATCTATGGCTTCCATGAATTATTTCTTAAATCCTATGTGATTAAGTAAGTTACAACAAAAGTCCACTTTTACAACGATTTTAATAAAATACAATTTACAAGTTTTTCAAATCTATCTTAACCCTCTGAGTCCCAAGCGGACATATATGTCCTCCACAGGCCGAGTCCCAAGAGGACATATATATGTCCATTTCACCTTGTTTTGGAATATTATCGAGTAGATCTCTGTAAATAACCGACAGAACTTATAAGTATGTACTCATTTTAAAACCTTGTTCTCCGCAAAAATTTTATACATATTTTCATGCAGATCTATCCGGGCAATACATCAAAAAGACCGTCAATATTTTGAAAAATATTGTTACATTTTTCTATTTAGCTTTCATTTTCTGTATCGGATTTTACTTCTTTATAATCTGTGTGAAGTAATTTATTCTCAAGCTAGATTTTGATGTTATTAACAACAGATTCGATATTTGCATTTGAGTATTATTTTTTTTTTTGGTATAATGTTTAGAAAAATTAAGAATATTGACAAGTTCTGTACTAAGGGTTTGGCGTTTCGTGACGTCAACGAAATTCATCTAAATGACGTCAGATACTACGTCGTAATTTACTGTCGGGCACTCACCGTTGTCTTCATTTAGTTAAGGGTTGCGAAATGCTTATTAATAATAGATTAATACAGCTTTTTAATAACCAACCAACACAATTTTAAGAGACATATTAAAACCCCGTTCACACTAGCATTTTTTAAATCGATCAAAATTTGAATCGATCTAAATAAAACTACAAAAATTCAATGTCATGAACTTCTAAAAATATACGTGTAGGCCAAAATATAGATATTTAAGTCATAATTGACTTTTGTGTTCTTCTTTAGACAAAAAATTAGCACATCAGAATAAAATCTAACCGTAGAATTCAGAAGATTTTTCTATCAGAAAAGGCTGAATTATGAAAAAGAAAACAAAAAACAGTTTGAATCAA
This sequence comes from Mytilus californianus, assembly GCF_021869535.1. Classification (NCBI taxonomy): domain Eukaryota; kingdom Metazoa; phylum Mollusca; class Bivalvia; order Mytilida; family Mytilidae; genus Mytilus; species Mytilus californianus. The sequence goes on along the minus strand of NW_026262734.1, from coordinate 29,316,977 downwards.
AGAAACAATTAAGTTCAAATATATAAATAACAAATGAATTTCCAAAATATGATATACTAGTAGTTTGCATCTCTATGATTTGAGTTAATAAAAAATACTAGTAACTAATCAGTACAGGCTGTATATTTATGTATAATAGTGCATTTTTATGTTTTGAATTTGATTTGCTTTTTGTTATTATTTTTCTTTTTAATGCTCTTCAATTTCGTTACTATTTGGTTTCCAATTTTTCATTTGAGAGAGACGAAACGGGCGTCTTGTAGACTTAATTATGATAAAAAGTAGAAGTGGTATAACTACTAATGGGACAACTCTCCACCAGAGACCAACTGGCGTAGAAGTTAGCAACTATTGGCCACCGCACGGCCTTCAACATGATATCTTTTTTGTACAATAACCAAACATCATGACGATATATCAAACTCTAAATAGCCCCTAGTAAAGACAAGTTGTAAGCAACTATCACAGGGGGGGGGGGGGGGGGGGGGTAGGTTATACATATACTAATTCCTCGTCCTTTCTATATCTATTAGTAAAATATTAAAGCACATTCAGCACATTCACACTGTAACCATTGTTGAAGAATATATGATTCTAAAAATATTAGGTTGCAAACTAGATGTTTAGCAAGCCACGATCAATCAAAATACAAAGTGAAAATTGTCTGTATATAATATTCTCCCCTCTCTTGTAAGATCATAAAGAAGACAACAACCTTTGCTAAGTAAAAAAATCAATCAACTTAAAATATAGATCTTTGGTTTCGTTATGTTCATAAATAAGAGTAAGCGAATTACGACAGATCTTCATTTTAACCAGACTGAGGAAAAACTTATTTAAGGCATGACACATTGTATTAATACCAAAAATGTCTTCTAGATGTCTACTTGGGGTTTTGTTGTTTGCTTGCTGTCTTATTGATGTATACCCCCTGCATCTCCTTTTATTCATAACTGTTCCGTATTGAAGATAGGCCTGTTCTAATATACACACCCCTAAACTCAACTTCCCAAAAAACATTAGCAAAGTGAGTTTATGATTTATTAACTTTTGACAAACACGCACAATAAAACAAATGCATCAGTGTTTCAAGACTTTAGTTAGATGACTTCAGTTTTATCTCTTTCGTCCAAATTAGGGGAAGGCCTTAAAAAAATTTTAAAATGAAGATCTTAGAGTAGATGTATAATGCCAGTGGTTCCTTTATTTGATGTAGAAATTTTTTCTTTGCTATTCAATGATTATAAATTTTTTAATAATTCCATTCTTACATACCAACTTTGTCTAAATTACAGTATCCATTGCATAATAACCGAAAATAACTCGTATTAAGTTGGCAAAATGTAATTCCACGTTGAGGCTATAACAAAAAAAATCCTAGATTCTCATCCGCATCTGATATTTGGCTATTTTCTTTCTTTTTGCTAAAAATTTTCACCCCATAAAAATTATGAAAAATTAAATTAAAATCCGAAAAAATCAATTTGTAGGGCATGGTTCTTTGAAATATTTAGATAGTAAAATAGTTTTTAAAGTATTACCTATCACATACATAATCCTATGTCGTGCTCTTCTAAGACGGAGTATAAAGATGCATGCTTTAGGTAAATGCATGAATTTCAATAAATTCTGGGTATTTTTTTTAGTAGACTGTTTTTATATTTTTCTCGCATTGGTGAACGGGACGTTTGCTCCGGCTTATTTTTTTTCCGCTGACGACCTGCTGCTTGAAAATGTTCTCCTCGCTGTCAACTGACAAGCCGGATGAAATCTCAAGGAATAGCAAAGTAAGAATAATTGAACTTTATTAAAATAATAATACCCCAATGGGATTGATGGCATACGTGAAAAGTGAACACATTACATAATACATCACAAAAATGAGAAAAAAAAACCCCAAAGAAATGAATTATTGTGCGGCCAATTCATTAATTCACGGCATATTGTTCAGTTGCTTATGTACTGATTTTGATACGCTGTTCCTTTTACGAAGAGATATTGTTGACTTCGGCACTATTTATATAAAGTAGTATTCAAGACTTCGACACTATACTTCCGAGTTTTTACAACAAGAGTAAATATTTTTTTTTTTTTTGGTATATTGTTTCCAAGATAAAATCTTCTTTAAGTTGAATATATTTCAGCAAATATCAAATATATTTAAAAACAAAATTAAACTCTGATAGGATGGCATAAGAACTTTTGCAATCAATAACACTTTACACTATGCAAATCGATAAAACTATAACCGTTTTACAAGCCGTTGACTGTACAACGATAACTAAGGGTATTTTCAAGTACCTGCAAGCTACTTTATTTCGACGTCTTACACATAAACGTCACGAATAACACTCTTTTTGATGACGTCATTTGCTTTAACGGTACATTTTGAAAATAAAATAACAATGTTTCTATAATGTCATCTATGTAAACTTAATGTTTACAATGTCAAATACATCAATATAGGCATACTAGGTCAGGAATGTGTATTCAAAATATGCTGAAAATATGCATTTTACCTCGAAAAAATAGGGTTTTCCATGTATGAAAATGATAATTATTTGGGACTGAGAAGGTTAACGTTTTTACATATAATTTCAAACTAATTATTATTTTTATTTTTTCGCATAATATTATGTACAGATTTCAAATCTATATTTCTTTAAATTCTTTAATTGTATTTGATTGCATGTTACACAATGTAGTTGAATTAATAATGTTTATATGAATAATCATTATAACAAATTACAAATAATTTTTTTTATACAGGAATTTTATGGACTAAAAATATAAAATTTATATGTTAAGCAAAAACAACAAACAAATAACTTGTTTTTTTATGTATATAATGGAGAGAAAAACTATCTATCAGAAATCAAACAATGCTTAATGTGTGTCAAATATCTGATTATTTCAAAGCAGTAATGTCTCCCATCACACTTTTGATGATTTAAAGCATAATGGGACAAATTAATCGGTGTAAAAGTACACATCTGACCTTAAATGAATAACATTGACTAGTTAATTTGATACAAACATTTCTCCAATCAAACCTAACGTTAAACCTAAATGAGCAAGACGACGTGACGGGTGCCACATATAAAGCAGGATAAGATTTCCCTTGTGAAGCACCCGAGATCACCGGCGGTTTCTTGGTTAGGTTCGTGTTGCTCCGTATTTAGTTTTCTATGTTGTATTTTGTGTATTGTTTGTCTTTTCGTCGTTTTTCGTTTTTTTCCATGGTATTATCAGTTTGTTTTCGACTTATGATTTTGAATATCCCTTTGGTATCTCGCCTCTCTTTTAAGTTCAATAGATGATAAAAGCTCTTCAATCCAACATCATCTAAAACACAAGTTTACTTCAAAGACGAGTCTATCACACCTGAATCAAAATAAGTGGTTCAATACATGGAATAGTCCAGACAAGGATACATAATTGAAAGGAAGGATACATTTCTTGAAATCATCCCTTCATAAATTTTACGGACGCCATCACGAGTTGGTTAACCGTTTCAGAGATGATAGCGGATATGTTGCAGTCGTCGTAAATACAATCCAGTCCCTCTTTCCTTGAATTTGATTTCAGTGCTTACAACGAGGAGGATCTAGTTATGGCAGCTAATAATGGCAAGTTTTATATATATTTTAAAATGCAGTCTTCTATTATTTCCTTACTCCTTCTTGGTTAATTTCTTATAAGGCGAATGACAAATAAAAAAAATGAAAACACTTGAAGCTTGAAGACAGGTTCAAGTTGCAGAAAAAACTTCAACCATATCGAGTGCACCGCAGTCGAATTTATTTCAAATACAACACTATAAAACGGAATGAATGAGCACAAATGACGAGATAGTAAGCGTGCAAGCAATTACAATTCTTTTGGTATTGTTCGGAATTTCCCACTCTTATATTTTATCAATAAATTTTTAAAAGACAATGATGATCCAAATATTATATAATTTATTTGTAAAACTTATTAATATAGTTATAATATCTAAATTCATCGACATGAAATATCCGGGGATCAAGAAACTGATCAGACGTATTCATCTACTAAACATGAAGAAGAAGAAAAGCAAAGGTTTGCGTTATATCGCAAAGGTTTGTGTTATAACGCAAAGATAGGAAGAAAAATGAAAAAAAAATGTGTGGCGCTAATACGCTTCCGTATTGTCCTTTGTTTTTTTTTGTTTTTTTTTTTCATGTTACCGATATATTTGTGTTATTCGATTTCCTTTTTATGCTTTTGCAAGAAAATAACGTTTTTTTTTTTCTTCAAAACAAAGCATTGTAAGTGTACATATCCTTATTTTGTGTTGGTTTCAATCTATTTTACTTTTAAGATCTAATCTAAACTGAAGTGTTTGAAATTGTTCATAAATTCATTGGAAAGAAACAAATGTAAATCGTATTTTGACGTTCTATAGTAGAAAAATCCTTTGTTGTTTGAGCTTTTGATTTTTGCCACTTGATAAGGACCTTTCCGATTGAATTTTCCTTGGAGTCCGGTATTTCTGTTATTTTACATTTTATTTAAAACTCTCCCTTTTTCAATTAATTCAATGCAGGAAAGGGTTTTTTGTTTGAATTTATATAACACAATTACAAACTATCTAAACACTTATTTAACAAACATAAGTAAATCTAGCAACTACGTTTATCTTAATTTCGAGTGACTACATCTGTTTCTAAAAAAAGATCACCACGAACAAAGTGCAAATCGGACACACGATTGATTTCTGAACATGTGGTAACATGTTCATTTTTCTGTTTGTTCTTATTTTCATCGTCGTTAATAAGCGAAATTTTGCATTATACTCCTTTACAGGTAATAATATCAAATTTTTAAACAAAAAACTTGCAAATTAACAACGACACTCGGAAATTATAAAAACGGCTGTAGCCCAAAGTTCATGAAGTAAGTCCTCCACTTGCACTTTGTACACGGGCACAGGACCTGTAACACGATAGGACATTTGCGCTCCAAACACTATGGACATTTGCGCTTTAAATTTTGATACACCTGTATAAAATTGACCGGACATTTGCGGTTTTTACCTATAGTAGTCTACCTGTAATTTTAATGAATTGTAATCATTACGTAAATAAATTCAACTTATATTTGTCGTTGGTTAGTTCACATTGACGCAGTCTTAAACATATAGAGTTTAAAGTTATAGACTAGTAAAGAAAAAAAAAAGTATATGTCACGATGAACAGGGCCCTCAGTTAGGAGAAGAGAAAGAGAGCTAGAATATTTATTTGATTTGATTTGATTTTTGGTGTTTTAACGCCACTTTTAAGCACCGCTTTTGGGCTATTTCGTGGCGGCCAGTTTTTATTGGTGGAGGAAGCCGGAGTGCCCGGAGAAAACCACCGACCTTCGATAGGAAAACTGACAATCCTCGTCAATTAAGATTGGAGTCGAATTCACAACCTCAGTGTTGACTGGCTAGTGATTACAGTAGTAACTACTTAGACCACTCGGCCACCGAGGCCCCGATATTTATTTGAAATGTGGACGAAACACAAGTCAGAACAGATTACAAGAGCTGAATTTGTTCATTCCCTTAGGTTCAGATATCATGCGAAAACTGACCTGTGGTGACTACACGCGTTTTTATGTGTTTAGAATGTTTACTTTTAGCTATATATAACTATATTAATGTGCTATGAAATGACCTTTAAACACGAATGTACTATGAAATGACTATTGAACTTTTAACCATAATTAAAATTATGACTTAAACTCTGCCAGGTCAAACCTACCGGTCCTAAGTCCGGATAAAACAGGAGGGAAGTCATAAGAAGCAAATACTGTAAAAGCACAAATATCATATATACAAAGCGCAAATGTCCTATAAATTGAAGCGCAAATGTCCTATGAAAAAGCGCAAACGTCCTGCGCCGTTGTACACATGGATTATGTTAATAAAATTATTTTACTTACGGTCCTTGTATTGCGGTATGATCTATCAAGCGTTACATGCGTTAGTAGCATTATTTTATTTTTTTCATTTTCATTTTTACTAAAACTGATGTTAAGCAGATTGAGAGCAACACCAGAGGTTGATTTTTATATTCAAAGACGGACGAGGATATAAAATATCTTGTGCAAAAAGATATACCTAAATAACAAAACTGACAACGAGCATTGTCAACCGAATTGGTGCTAAAGGAGACCACCCAAAAAAATAACCGTGAAATAAGTATTAACTCTGGCAGAGTTAACAGCAATTTAAAAATATTATTTTTAAGATACCGACTTAATACGTGACGAAATTATTGTATTGGAAGGTGATCTTAATAAAAATGTTTTTTGTGTAATTGTCATTTATTCTTCTGTTGTATTTTCTTTTCAAAATAAAGAAACAAATGGTGTGAATTCAGTCCTTTGACTATCATTTACCTGTAAGAATCAATTACGCTACCTGTCAGCTGTCCAATATCTTTAAGAAAGAGAGGGGTTATTCTTTAAAATATTGGACAGTCACATAATGGTTTCGTTCAGGTAAATGATAGTCCAATCACTAAAATTAAAAAAACGGGTACAACAATAGAATGAAGTCACAGCAATGTTATAAATAAATATCATCTTCTGAACAAAGATACCGACATAGTGAACCAAAATGACATTAAAGTCCTTCACATAGTTACTTGTTAACAAAGACATACATAATGTTAAATGTATGTGATAAATCATTTTGTTGACACACTTTTGTTTAAACATTCTAGATATATAAAACTCGTTGAGCGGTTAAGATCATCACAAAAAACAAACTCGTATGCAAAATTTTATATGTGTTTAATCATGTCGTGTCAAAACTTTTTTCAAAACAAATCATTTTACACAAAGTAGGCATGAATGCGAAAATAATTCTACACAAAAGTAAAGTTTAACTGTGTTGATTGAAAAGTATATTGTCTAACATTTAACATGTATACATCACTGTCAAATATCTAGATGTATCTGACAAAAATTGACATTTTTTATAGGAGAAACGGTTGTAAACATTGGTTCTTGATTTTTCAATATATGTCCCTATGATTTCTTTTGATTTCTTTACATAATTTTCTCCAAATGGCATGATTGATTTAAAGCACCACATAAATAAATTAAACACAAATAAAAAAAAGAACATATCCGTGGTCATCTGTGACACCGATATCTAATACCAATCAATCAATTCTTGATGGCATTCAACAAACCTTCGAAATGATTACTTCAACTTCACCACTTTGAACTCTTTGTGCAATTAATGAGTAATTACTAATTGTTTAATATTTCCCGAAATTAAGTTTTGTGCAGCTAAAGTTATAAATAATTATTGAATACATTCGTTATTTCAAATGCAATGACATTTCATAGGATTTAATGATTCGAGTTAAAAACTCACCATGCTAACTCTTCCGTTAATGCATTTTAATTGACGTACAAAACATTTTAAAATCTCACTTTAATGAAAATTGATAACCTTTCAGAAACAGTTTTGTCAAAAGATCAATACGTTTACATGGATCGTATCGAAAGTTACGGACTCTATAAACAGGATCAACGTTAACATTATACTGTGGCTTTCCGCTTGCAATAATAGAGCTTCGTCAGGGACAGCCACACTGTCTAAATAAAACTTTGTATTTTTGAAAGAATTTAGTAAAAAAGAGTAGTTTGCAATTAGGGAGCTACCATTTGATTTTTATGGGGGGGGGGGGGGGGGGGGGGGGGGGGGCTAGGATGAAAAATTTTGTCCTGCCTTTTTATTTTTCCCTCTTTTCAGTCCTGCCTTTTTATTTTTCACTCTATTCGGTCCTGCCTTTTTTTTTTTTAGTTTATCCTGACTTTGTTTTTTACATAAATTGTCATCCTGCCTTTTTTTTTGGCAAATAATCTCATCCTGCCTTTTTTTTTACTCAAAACTCCTGTCCTGCCTATTTTTTTCAAATTTCATCCTAACCCCCCCCCCCCCCCCCCCATAAAAATCAAATGGTAGCTCCCTTAACAAGTTATTAGATATAAAAAGATGTAGTATGAGTGCCAACTAGACAACTCTCCATCCAAGTCACAATTTGTAAAAATAGACCATTATAGGTCAATTGTACGGTCTTCAACACAGCGCCGTGGCTCACACCGAAATGTATAGATAACATTCTTTAAAACCTAACACTTGACGCTAGACAGGGACATATAAAACGATTTTAGAAAAGGGACACAAGAAACATTTTCGTTTGAAAACAGAAATTCAATAATAGGGAAAAGTAGATTTTTGTACATAAGTTATCGTATTTCATTAAGTATTTTTCTCCAGTATAAGTATATTTTTCATGATTATTTGAACATGTTAAAGCAGTCATATCTTCAGGGTAACGCTTTTTGTTACTGTATATTACTATTAAATAGAATTAATACGGGTCCTTACTGAATTGTTGTCATACACTGTGATCCGTACCAATACAGGAACAAGTCTGTTATCAAAGGAGCACCATTTATGCCTGCTCTCTTTCAAATTATCATTTCACTGTTTTAACAGTTAAAATTAGCTTTAAACTTGGTAACAAAGGTAAAATACCTATCATTATTGGTTGAATATAATAATACTCGCTGTACAAAATCGTAATTAAATGTTTGTTTGTTGTTTTTTCTTCGTTTTTAGTTTCAGTCTTCTTTCAATATTTTGTCCGATATTTCCATATAAACTGTACTGATACAAAACAATATGCGAACACTAAAGAATAAGTTTTCAGTAGCAATATTGACTGTTTAAGATTTTTTTATAAGAGACTGTAAAAGAAATTCGCTTAAACGAGATTGTTTAAGAAATGTTACATGTAACTGCCGAGAGATCTTGAGATACTTTAAAGGTTTTATTTACGTTTGAGTTATAATATTGAAATTTTTTTAAAACTTCTTTCCTCAATTCGATGTTTTAATGATACAAGTGTTGGTTGTTAAGTTATGTTAGGAAAGCTACATATAATTTCGGGTTAGTGATTTTGTGCCACTTAAGTAATGCATATTTGATCTGCAGCTTTACGTTAGATATATGGAGAATAAAGGATGGACGTGTAAAATGCATCTTTCTTTTGACTGGGTAGTGATTGCCCAGTTGTAATTTTAGTCGACGGAGAACACACTTTAATATCTTTTTTCGATAAGTCATATATTTAGGTTTCCATTTCAAATAATTTGTGTGCATATGAAATTTGGATTATTAGAGCGTATCTGTTCTTTGTGTAAATCAATATTGTCTTGTTAAATTATTTTAATTAAGTCAATCCATCTTATTTGTACGAGTCGTGTATTTTTTTCAGTCAGTAGATATAAATAAAATAATATATATGTACATAAAAATATCTTATAATAACTTGATAGTTATCGTATACAACATCATGAGGTAAGCTTTTTTTTTTTAAATTTAAAGTCAGTCACAAGATAAATATATGAATATTTAAAACTGGAAAACTAAATAGAATGAATTGATCTTTTTTGCCTGTTCCGTACGGTTTGTTCAGATATGGACAACTTAAAAGTTACTTGCGAACTCATGGCGTTGTCAGTTTTTTTTCAATTTATGAGTTTGAATGTCTCTTTGATATCGTTCGCCACTCTTTTTCATTATATAATTTGCAGTATTAAAATGGCAAACTAATTTTTGATGCTATCTTGATTTGTCTCTTCTCAAACGATTTACGAGATTTGAACATTTGTAATCTACTGCTTCCTTAATTTCCCCCATCCTCTTTCCCCTCATTAAACTAGTTTTGCGTAAATATTGGTAGTTTAAAATGTATAATACAACATGTACAAGTCATAAACATTTAATCAGTTAGAAATTCGAATTTCTGTCTAAAGTTTTAAATTCGAGTTGTTTAGGCCAGTGATACATCTAGTTACAAAATCACCGTTGTATGCTCTAAAACTGGTCATGAACCGTTATTAAATAGTATTTAAAAATATCACTGACTTGCTAATAATATAATGCAATCTTCATGAGTTTCACTACTTTTATCTAAAGCAAGCGAAAAAAAAAAACTTCAAGGAAAATTGAAAAATCGCCTAAAAGAAATAATCCACAATGCTTTTCAACATAAAAAGGTAGCATACGCTATGAATTTATTACTTTGGGATACCATACGGCATATTTTGTTAATTGTGAACAAAAAAATAAAACATGCTACACAGAGGAACAAGTGATCAGTATGCTGGAGTTTCTTATTGACAACATATTTGTTGAATTTGGAGGTAGACTTTTTCAACAAATTGTCGGCATTCCTATTGGAACGAACTGCGCGCCTCTCCTTGCCGACCTCTTTTTATTTTCATATGAGTCAGAGTTTCTTCAGACACTTGTCAAAAACAAGAAGATCAAAGAAGCCAGATCATTTAATTTCACATTCAGATATATTGATGATGTTCTTTCCATTATCAATCCAAACTTTTCTGATTGGGTTCCATTAATATATCCTCTAGAACTAGAAATTAAAGAAACAACAGACACGGCTTCCTCTGTCTCATTTTTAGACTTATACCTCAAATTTGACATAAGCGGTCATCTCAGTACAAGAATCTATGACAAACGAGACGATTTTGATTTTGAAATTATTATTTTCCCCCAACTTAGTAGCAATATACCAATTTCACCTGCATATGGGATATACATTTCCCAACTCATTCGATATTCAATCCTTGCAGCTGCTACTCAGACTTTGTTAAACGTCACTAGTGTCTAAGCAGAAAGTTGATGAACCAGGGGTATGTCAAAGAACGTCTCGTCCATTTTCTAAAAAAGTTCAACGGAAGATACCAATAGATATAAAAAGATGTGGTATGAGTGCCAATGAGACAACTCTCCATCCAATTCACAATTTGTAAAAATAAACCATTATAGGTCAGAGTACTGCCTTCAACACGGAGCCTTGGCCCACACCGAACAGCAAGACCTTGTTGATAAATATTCCGTATCAACTTCACAAATAATACACGATGGTCTTAAAGTATAGATTCTAGGTACTGACTTTGTTTATCATCTTAATAACGTGTTATATTATACTTTTATTTGTCTTTGTAAGTTATTACTTTTACTGTTTAGCCTATTTTTGGTAATATCCATTTGACGTGGCTCGGTACTTGTACATCCCGTCATTGTGTTATTGTGCTTTGGTAAATTTTTTGTATTCTTCTCTTTAGTTTTTGTTAATGTGCTTTGTCAATATCCTTTTTTGTTTTTCTTTGTTGGCATATTTGCTTGATTTTGTAGTGATTCATATAACGTGGCTCGGTACTTGTACATCCCGTCATTGTGTTGATGTGCTATGGTAAATTTTTGTATTCTTGTCTTTCGTATTTGCTAATGTGCTTTGTCTACATGCCGTTTTGTTTGTCTTTGTTGACATATTTGCTTGTGTTTGTAGTGATTAAGATTAAAACACAATATTGACTGCTGTACCCCTTTTTTTGACATTTTTACCTATTATGTCGGTTTGTTTTGTTCACACATCGTTGTCAATATAATGGAATTTTATGCGACTGTCATACAAGTGAGAGATTTAGCTAGCTATAAAACCAGGTTTAATCCTCCATTTTCTACATAAGAAAATGCCTGTACCAAGTCAGGAATATGACAGTTGTTATCCATTCGTTTGATGTGTTTGAGCTTTTGAATTTGCCATTTACTTAGGGACTTTCCGTTTAGATTTTCCTCGGAGTTCGGTATTTTTGTAATTTTACATTTTTTTAAACAAGGTGGGAAGTCCATAAAACTGACAAAAAATCAAACGATAGACTTAACCAACCAAAGGAATGTACGGAAAACAGCTGTCATATTCCTGACTTGGTACAGGCATTTTCTGAATGATATCATGTTTGACAGAAATAAAGAAAAAGGAGAGGGGTTTGTAAATAAATTTAAAAAACAATTATTGCATTTTAATCGTATATTTAAGTATGCACGGTGCAAAATGAGGGCACAAATCTTCACTAATGACATCAGTTATTGCAAGGGTTTTGCAAGTTACAAGCTGACGTTTTTACAAATATTCAAAAAGCAATAAATTAAAGAAACAGTTTTATCTAATTTTCTAGTTTTAACTCTATAGTAATATTTATGATAAAAGAGACTATTTTTCGTTGCCGATTGTTACTTTTCCATTTTTGGACGGCGAAGTTCTTTCGTCCCTGCTTAAGGTGTGTATATTTCCCAACTCGTTCGCTTTTCCCGTGTCTGTAGTCACGTTTTAGATTTCAATGAACGTAATTAATGCATAACTAGTAGATTATTAAGACAGGGATTTCATTACCGCAAATTAATTAAAAATTTTACTAAATTATTCATAGATATGAAGATTTAGTTTCAAAGTTTGGCTGTACCTTATTAAAAACGGGATATCACATCCTAATTTTTACGGTGAGTCTATCGCGTATATTTTGTTGCCTAGCAACCAACATAATGGCGGAGTTAAAAATGCTTAATATACAGCTTAAATCTATCTATATTTGAAATTAAATCTGTTTAGCATGAAGTAAACTTTACACTTATACACTGTTTTAATATAACACAATGAAATGCACATTTCTGGCCAAATTCACTGTTGTTTCCCCCTAGCAACAAATCTTTGTCCATAGCGACGGCAATTGGTTTTCTATTTTACAAGACTTAATTTTAGATATGTTGCAACAAAAAGACAATTCAAGATGCAAATTGTAAAAAATAACAAACTCGTATGTAAAGGGGAAAAAGCAATATTGAAACATTAACAAACAAAACTACACACAACCAACAGTAATCCTTCAAGAGAACTTGGTAAGGAAATGCACTTATATATTCTTATAATTACACTGGGTATTGCTGATATATACAGATTGTACATCTAGTGCTAGGTGGGTATCTCACTTATCAGCGACAAGAAGAATAATATAACGACAAGAAGACTCATTTAGCGTTAAGAAATCTTATTATTACATTGATTGCAATGAATTACATAGATTTCCCAGTGAAATAAAAACCGATAATTTCACATGTGAAATAAACGTGAAATAAACGTTGTTATTTCACTCCTCTGACGTCATACAACAATAGGCGTTGTCAAGTCGTCGATTACGCCCGATCAAAACAAATTGTGAATGCGTTGAAAAAGATATTTTCTACTTTAATTTCATAAAAAAAGCAAATGTCGAAAAATATTCAACTCGTGACCGAACAACACTGATAATTAACTTATGCGCTACGCGCATTCGTGAATTGATGTGTTGTTCGGTCACTCGTTGAAATTTTATCTCTATTTGAATTCTTCGATTAGTTATTCTATAAATATTGATTATCTAAAATAAATAAATAAAATATAGAAATATGCATAAAAGGGTGTTTTTAAATATCAGTGTGTTTTCATTAAAGTGCTCATGTCTCGGTGGGGTGGGGATCGGGGGGGGGACTTCTATATAAAAGGTGATAGGACGTGCCAATGGAATAGGCCACCTTTTCAAACTTGAAAATATGTGAATAGTTCGGGAAAACTATCAGAAATATTTGATAAGGTCAATAAGGTTCCCATAACTTCTTCGTCTATCATCTTTCTTGGTGTTCCCGGCTGTGTCTTTATCAACCATTTTTTTTTTATCTTTTGACACTTTGGTATTCCACTCTTACATTACACACCACATGAAACCAAAACAATATGGAAAAAGGTTACTTTTTAACCTACGCAATATATGAAAAGGTATATATCTTTAAAATCTAAATTATATGAAAATGCTGAGCACAGCGACACCCCCTATCAATTAAGTATTAAAAATGCCCACCCCACCCCCCCCCCCCCCCCCCCCCCCCACCCCCCCACCCCCAGATTACAGGCACTTGTTTCTAACCATGGGAAGAACGACTATCCATATATATGGATATATGGAAAGTCTACCTTCCCCGGGCATGGATAGAAACAAGTGCCTTTGGAACAGATCTACGGTGCAAACATGTGCGGTGGGAACGTGAAAGGGAATGAACGTGAATTGAAACAAATATGATTTTTGGTGAAATAACCTGGATCATTACGGTTTTCCCCCGTCCATTCGTCCGTCCCGAAATTAGTTTTCCGTTCTCTAACTTTACTTAGCCCCTGCGAAATGTTCTAAAACTTCAAAATCCTTTTTACCACTAAACACAGATCAAGTCAGAATTTGGGTGGTGTCACTTTCACTGTTCTGGAGTAATGTTCCTTTACAAGTTGAAAAAACCGGGATTTTGCGGTTTCCGTTCTCTTACTTTACTTTGCCACAAACAAATGTTATGAAACTTGTACTCAATGCTTATTACCCAGAAAGACATATCAAATTGGAATAAGGGTGGTATCATTTTCAAAATAAATCTCATGTTCCTCACCAATTATGTAAATTTAAGCAAAAAATCTTTTAAATTCGGTTTACTTTGTCTCCCACCCCCTTTTTTCCCACATAAATTATAAATCCGACCCTAATACCAGAGAAGATTGCCCCATTCAAACACCAGATTTTGAAGTGAGATTAGCAGAAAAATAAGAAATGTACAGATTGTGTTATATTGCATGTCTATCTCAAATTTCATTTTTCAAGAAAAAACTATTCCTCAAAGTTATCGTTTACTCCCTTACAATATGTAGGTCATTGCTTTCGGTTTTTTTAAAGTTAAACTAGGTACATTTACGAAAATAATATAAAAATTACATGTTACTGATTTATAAGCAAAAAAGTAAAATTCCTATGGACATAAGATTGTATAAATTAAACTTTGTCAGAGAAACAGGTCTAATTTTGACGGTAAAGTTCAGCTTTTTATTGCTCCGCTTGGCTATGAAAAATATATAATAAACTATCGCACCAACCTTGCACCAAACAGATTTTTATCTGAAGTTTGATATGTATGAACTTGTCAAAATTTTAAAATTTCTAATTGGTGCAAGCATGGTGCAATGGTCAAAATGTAGAAAAACCATCCCAATTTCTATATTTTTGCTTATTTTCCCGTTTATGACGTCATTTGCGCATAACATTGTGACGTCATTGAACCTTTTTTGTTAGATGAAAACAGTTATTTTTAATCATAGACTCATATTATAATAATTTATGGAGAAAAATCTGCTCTGTTTGAATTTTTATTATTTTGTAAATCTGGGGCCATTTCCGGCCCTTATAGCCACTACTCCAGATACGATTAATGTAAACTAGTTGATCCTTTGAATTAACTTACTCTTAAAGGTTATCAATTAAACACAGAAGTAAAATATTTAAACATTGATTTTATTTTAAAACAAATTAAACATAACTAAATATATATTGCTATACATGTACAACTATACGAAATCATGATCCTACATCCTGTCGATACGGTTTACTTTTATTTTGGCATTGCATAAGGTTATGCGTTTCTCAAACTGTTTATGACGTCTTTACACTGAATCCGTTGGATGTGTTCTGATTGAGACTGATTGGCTTTGAACTAGCTTTCAACAACTGCGAGTATTATAACATTTTTAACCCTGCAACATTATTTATGTCTCTGTCCGAAGTCAGGAGCCTGTATTTCAGTGGTTGTCGTTAGTTCAAATCTGTCATATTGGTTTTTCGTATATTGCTTTTTTTTTTTATAAATTTGACCGTTAGTTTTCTTGTTTTCCGGTATGGGTTTTTATCATTAAATTAGGCCTTTAACTGCCTACTACCACTCACAATAAACTCTGTTGAATAGTTGTTTTATTGGCAATCATACCACATCTCCTTATTTTTATAGGAAGAAATGGACACGAACAGAGTGAGTCGCTGGATCTCCAAAAGGAGCGAGACTAGGTGCGTCAACAGGGAACACATCTCCTGCTATGCATACATCGCGTGACCATATTAATCAAATATGCCTTATTAGCAGAAAGTATTTCATATTTGAAAAGCTTTTTGTGACCTTTATATATTCAATTCTTAATTAAGATATTGAATTTCCAGTTTCCAATTTGGACAAACTTCAGAGAATGAATCTCGGATTTCAAATCTTATTGGATTTCATCGAGTAGAGTATGATATAAGTATAGAATTAATCATTCATTTAAATCTGAACGGCGAATCTAATGTAAAGATTCGTGTACATTCAATATGTTCAGCAACCCACCAATAATTCCTTAACATTTTCAATAGGGTTAAAGTTTAATAAAATTTGCGGCAAAACATTTGCAAGAAACATCACCATGGTATGCTAATTGCTTATCATTTGGAAAAAACATGAACAAAAAAAAAAAGATTGAAATGCATTCAATTTTTTTTTATTATTATCCTATTTTACATGTGTACATGTACTTATGGATTGACGGATCTCACACAACAACATGAACAAGAAAACAAAAGCCAACAGACATATTAGCGGCCAACATTAATAAATATTATGTCTTAAACAACAGATATGTGTTTATGCAAAAGATCAAGCTCTAAATTGTTCCAAAATTAACAAAGGTTGTAAAAACGTTATATAGATCTATCAAAGATCATCTATACACATGCATTTGACACAAATGTTTGGAATGTTTTGTTTTCATTGCACGATCGCCTTAGGTACCAAATTATCAACCTAGTATCTTTGATGCGTTTTACACCCATCTCTCCAGAAAGAAAAACTATTAATATATTATTACATATGACAACTATTGACGATGTCCTGACTTGGGACGGCACACGACGATTTAGTGGGACTCAACAATGGGGATTGTTCCTAAAATGTATGAATGTAATGCTTATTTTGTACTTTGTAAGTAGCAAGACAATTAGTTCCCTTGCACATTTTGAAAGAAATGTTTTCCACGTGCAAATAGTGCTACGTCATAAAGGCGCGCATAATTGACGAACTTTCCGGTGATGGACATGATTCGAAAGTGGTCTATTTTCAAGATAAATTATCTGATAATCATCCACTTGGTACTTAACTGTTTTATTGCTAATTTTTGTGTATGTTCTTAATGATATAGAATTATAAATAAAAGCTCTAATTTAGAGATCCGCGTATTTATACATTCATAACACAATCATGAAGTTCATTGCAGTCGTTAATTTTAGACCTCTAAGTGGTAATGGTTGGTCGTTTATGGTACTTTGTGTGTTTCTACGTGAGATATCAGAGGCTTACCAAAGACAAAATGTGTATGGACGTACATATAGACGAAAGGTAAAATTCATATTAATGACAAAATCAACTTAGGAAAGTAACGAACAGAAAACATCAAAATATCCTGTCGCATTTTTAATTAGTTCTGTTGTAGTGACAAAATTGGATGAACAACCTTAACAGATCTACAATGTAGTATGTTAATGTGACAATAATTTGGATCAGCAGCCAAAACTGTGTAAGCAAACATCACAGGCATAACACACAACTGAATGAAAAATGAAAACAAACAAAATATATATGTCGCTATATATGTACAGTTATAAAAACTCATTGTCCTATATCGTGTCGATACTGTTTACTCATATTTGGCATTGCAAAAGGTCGTGCGTTTCTCAGACTGTTTGTGACGTCTTTTTAAGTAAATTCGTTGGATGTGTACTGATTGATACTTTAGTCTGAGAGAACATAATTTACTTATTAGTTGTAATTTGCTTTGAACTACCTTATTTCAGTTCTTTGTGTCTATTGTTTTTATGTTAGTTATTTTGGGCCTTGAACCGATGTTTTTGAGACTAATGTAACTAACATTAACAGTTTGTTCTTATGTTGTGCTGTTACACATCTGTCCCAGCTATGGGGAAGGTTAAGCTTTCAAACATGTTTAAACCCGCCACATTCTTTATGTGCCTGTCCCAAGTCAGGAGCCTGTAGTTTAGTCGTTGTCGTTGGTTCATTTCTGTTTTATTTATTTTTTTTCGTAAACTGTTTTGTTATAATTTAGGCCGTGAGTTTTCCCGTTGAATTAGTTCTCATTTTTCTGTAGGGTCTTTAATAGCTGACAATACAGTTTTGGTTTTAACCATTGTTGGAGGTCGTACGGTTGACTATCATGGCTTACATCCACTTCATTTCAACTGATGGACTATTTTCTCATTGACAATCATTCCACATCTCCTTATTTTTATATACAAATAAATCTAACAAGAGAGGCAAAATATACCAAATAAACTGACAACGCCATGGTTTGAAAAGAAAACGACCAACAGACAAACAACAGTAACGAAGAAGCCAACAAAAAAGTTGTTGTAGTTGATTGTAAATCATAAATTATTTACGGAAAAGAATATAAAACTTCAAATACTTTTTCATTTGGCGTTCATATATACTTGTTACTGTTGGGGAGAAAATTCTCATGTTTTAATTGAACGCTTGATTTTAGTCCAATATCAGCAACTGATCCGACATGACACATATTTAACTAATTATGCATGTATGTTATCTTCAAGGCTATCAAGAGGAATGGAGGAAACTGTATAAACCCACAACTTTATGTTAGCCCTATGTTATTGAGAAGTGAGTAAAATATGTTTTAATTTCAATCGTATATTACCCTGTAGTTACATAAGTTATACAATATAATTACAGTAACACTAGGAAATGTATTTAACTTTGATTTTAACATCATCTGAAAAGTTTGAACCTAAATTCGTTTGTTCTTGTTAAGAGTTCACATTATTTTTTAGATATTTTCTTGTCGTTAATTAGTAATGTTCAGATATTTTCTTGTCGTTGATTCAGTACTGCTCAGATATTTTGGGTTGCAGTCAATCAAATACTGTTTAGTAGCTTTTCACATAAATCAGTATGTTGCTGCTTTATACAGATAAATAATAACAACTTGCCAATCAAACATAGACTGGGGAGAAATTAACTGACTGTAAGCGAACTGTCAGAACAGTACTGAATTTACCGCTGTCAATAAGTATGACTATTAACTGAAAGACTAAACATGACGTAATAATGCATTGTTCAGTCTTGTAAGAGCTGTTCAGATTAAATTGACTTTTTCAGGTTCTTTATTGGTTCACTAGTGATTCTATCATCAGTCAGCTTAACAGGACTACATCAATAAATATATGCTTAGTAATTGCTTGGACTACCAATTGTATATTTACTTTAACAAACGTCCGTACAAGATCATTCTATTTTGATTTTTCATTTCGATATTTTTAGACAAAACGTCCGAAATGCATAAAATATTAACATATGTATAAACATTACTATTTTACAACACAAAACAAACAAAGTACTTTTTAATTTTTCGAACTGTTTCGTATATATAAAAGTACAGGAAAATTAATAATCTGAACTCGTTTAATTTGCTTCGTTATATCGTGATCTATAACTTGCATAGACTTCCGCTCAATCCCGTACTAGAGACTTCTTGCTCTTGCAGCGAGATGTTGGCAATTTCCGTTTGTTCGGGTCTCAGTGTGATTTTGAGATGAATATTAGAAGCGTCGTTTCTTTTCATTTGATTTTCGAAAGTTTGTTTTGTGATTTTGTGTAGTAAATTTATTCACCATATCATGTCACTTCCATTATTTTGTCTTTTCTACTGTGTCGATATATGTAACACCGTGCTGTGGTGTACTAATAGTTGCTTACATCTACATCATTTGGATTCTAGTGGATAGTTGTCTCATTAGCAATCATACCGCATCTCCTTTTTTAGGTATAACGTGATTTTGTTTTTATAAAGACCATATTTGTTCATGAGATTACTTGTCTTATGTATACTTTTTACTTTCTACTTTTAATCGAAAATATTATAGTCCATCGTTATTTTTTGCTCCTATTCATACATTAGATTATGCGAAACTATCTTATATATTTTGTGTGTGTCCCTTGTTTTTATATTGAATTATTTTTAAATGTTACGGTAGATTGTCAAGCAATTTATGACATTTTTTGTTGGATTTCATTGCCTGTTGGTACAGTATATACATTTTGATACTCTACATATGTGCTTGCAATGCACATGTATAGCGTGATTTTATTCAGCAAACAATTCCGCTAAAAATTGTGTTAAAGGCATGATAGGGACAGTCTAAACCAAGTTATGAGGTATGAAGAATTCGTTTTTACTCTTTCTTACACAAATCGTTTTTTAATAGATGGCAACGTCAAGTTTTCATGTTGAAATGGACTATTATATTATTTATATATGTATTTCTCTGTCCTGAATGTTCTTGCATTTATTTGTACTTTATTCCTGTCACGTAATGTTGTCAGAAATATGGCAATTGTTATCATATACTTTAGTAGTCCGTTTGTTATGTATGTTGACGTTTGTTTTTATAGAAGTTCAGTATTTCTGTTGTTCCGTTTTGTTTCCTCTTATAGTTGATGTGTTTCCCTCTGTTTTGGTTTGTGATCCTGATTTAGAGTTAGAAATCCGCTCGTGGCAAGGGCCGTTTTACTTCGATTTGGACTACAGATGCCAGTTTTCCTGTTCTCTCTGGGTACGCAAGCTTCCCACGCACATAAAACATTGCCGTCATTTATTGAAAAAGGTATTGAAAGTGGCGTTCAAACAACATGCTTTTACGATAAAAAGATATAAAATAGAAAGACGTTACTTTTATAGAATAACATATTGTATTTAACTAAAAATCATGTGAATATTCATTTTGGTTTATAATTGCTAACATTTTATCTTAGCAAATGTCATGAATAAATTGTTTTATACATGACTTAAACAACACTTTTTCAGAGAACAAATCTGTAGGGATTTGTGGAAGAAATAAGAAGAACCCATATGGTAAAATTAACACGAATGAGCTAAATTATCCAACTGTTTTCAGCGACCTCACTAGGAAAGAAATGAAGGGTCTACTTTACTATTTGTTTTCAAATAAAGAACTTAATCTTACAAAATTCAGTAATGCGACATTCGGTAGTAACTACCTTTACTTAGCAGAACTGTATTTGCCATCCAAAGCAGCAGTGTTGAACTATATAGATAACGGATATACAAAACCACCAAGAGAAGCTCACGTTATCTTAATCAGAGGTGGTGATCCGATACCAAATGTTATTGAAATAGTTGTTGGACCACTTCCATTTCCTAATGTATACCGACTGGTTCCTTATCGACCACAGCCTATTCCATTCTTTCAAAGACCCATTACTTCTATTGAAAGCATTTCACAAAAACTGAAAGAAAGTATACACAAAGAATTCGGAAATGCACTTCATGATTTATACGGTGGCACATTTATCAACTGTCATAAGAAATGTTTAGATGTGGCTATTAGCGTTCAAGTTCCGATTACAAAGTTGGACGGGAAACGTTTTTACTGGTATACTTTTTATCAAAACTTTGAATATAACATTTTAAGACCAATAGATTTTGAAGTGTATGTAGAAATAAGTTTTGAAAATTTTAAGATCTTGAAAATTTGGTTTTATGGAAGAATTTTTGAAACTTGGAACAAAGTGAGAGATTTTTACAGAAGAAATAAACACTTGTTTATAAAAATCCCTTTTCCAAAAGAAATGATGAATATTCCTCTTACTATGAAACGAAGGGGAAAACCACCCTTCTCGAATCCATTACGTAACCCTTCACAAATTTCTCCTGATGGAAAACGATACAACATCAAAGGAAAGAAAGTAACATACATGTTTTGGGAATTTGATATAGGTATGTCAGTAATTACAGGACCACGTTTATTCGATATAAGATTTCAAGGTCAGCGTATAGTATATGAAATAAGTCTACAAGAATTAGCCTCGTTTTATTCTGGATACAAACCAACGGAACAGAATTTTAGGTTTTTTGATTCGCGATTTTTGCTGGGTTTGAGAGCAAAATATTTAATGCCTGGGGTTGACTGTCCAAATGATGCAACATATATGAGTTCATACTTTTTAGACGGAAGCTCCGATGTTCCAGTTTATAATTCACGAGCATTCTGTGTTTTTGAACTTAACACTGGAATTCCATTAAGACGTCATCATGGATATTCTTCGTCGTCGTCTCACAGATTTTACGAGGGTATGGTTGGTGTCGTATTAACTGTCCGAACTATCATCACCGTCTACAATTATGATTATATAATAGATTTCATATTTTATCACACTGGTGGAATAGAGGTTAAGGTCACTGTTTCCGGTGTAATAATAGCAACATATCATGGACGTAAAAATCCATACGGTTTTGAAATAAGTGAACATTTAATGGGCCTGATTCATCAACATTTGTTTCACTTCAAAGTAGACATGGACATAAAAGGAAAATACAACAGATTTGAAACTATTGATATTGAAAATGATGTCGTTTCTAGTCCTAGCAATAAAAATTCAGATTCAAATATTCATCAAGTGAGATTTGCGAGAAAGTTGAAGGTAACTGAGAAACAGGCAGCATATAAATACAACTTTAAGCAACCTAAATACCTTGTGATATCTAATAATTATATAAAAGATAAATTTGGCAACACACGCGGCTATAGAATATTGAATAAAGGTATGACATATAATATACGCCCACCAGGAACAAGGATCGAACCAGGAATTACCTGGACACGCTACCAAGTTGCTGTAACCAGAAGAAAGGATGATGAACCGGGAAGCAGTTCTATATACCAAAGCAATAAGCCAGACGAGCCTGTAGTAAGATTTCAGGATTTTATTGACGATGATGAAAATATTGTTGACAAGGTAAAAAGATCAAAAATTATTCATAATAATGAAAAATCATCGGTCGTTTTCTTAATTTGTTATGTTTAATATTGATGCGTCATACACAATACTTTACGAAATGAAATCAAATTGATAAGTTTCACAGGAATAAGTAATATACAATCTTGTTGTCTCTTTTAAGGCTTAAACAAATGATTATTACTTACCCTACTACCCAACGAAACTAAAATAAACAGAAATAATTTTACTAATTAGGCAATAACGAAACTGAAATCAGTATTAAGATTTCATTGACAACGATAAATTTGGTGGTCAGATTAAAACAATGCGCATAATATAACAAAATACCAACATGTCGTGTAAATTTTAGAGCAATCAACGTTAATTGGATTGGACTAGTTTGCTTAATAATGTGACCTTATTTACGATGAAAAAACGAAGTCGTTGAGGGATGAACGTTTCGGTGTTGGCAATGCCATTAATTGTATAACATGTATAACTCTGAGGTATAATTATGACCAAGTGATAAACAATCCTTGTCATATTGTGGAATGTTTAGAGCCGAATAAATGAAAACTGTTATATGTAGATATTAATATTTTCTATATTCAAACTGATTTGATTCGTTCAGAATGAGTCACATGTTAAACAGAAATTTGGTAGACTGAAAATGTCAGATAGAAAATTGGAAAAGTTCTCTTTAATGTTTATCATTAGATTTGCCCATGTTGCAGCACAAATTTTCTTATATATAGTTTGCTAAAAAGTAAAATAACAAAAATACCGAACTCCAAGGAAAATTCTAAACGTAAAGTACTTTATCAAATGGCAAAATCAAAAGCTCAAACACACCAAATGAATGGAAAATAACTGTCACATTTCTGACTTGGAACATGCGTTTCCTTATGTAAAAAATTATGGATTAAACCTGGTTTTATATATAGCTAAACCTTTCACTTGTATGACACCAACTGTTTTTTAGTTGTTCTAGCACAACTCAGATTAAGGTTACAAATCGAAAACAGGTGTATGCGCAGGCGAGGACTCTATATTAAAGATTCATTTAAACTAAACAAACGGATTCAAAACAAACAGATTTTATATTTTTAAAATGGATCAAAATATTGCAGAATGCATAAATATGTTCTGATTTAGACATTTGTAAAGGTTAAGACAAATGTAAGTCATCCAATATATAACCTTAATTATGACTATAATGTAATTATTTACAGGACATTGTAGCATGGATTACGATGGGATTTTACCATATTCCAATAAAAGAAGACCTTCCAGTCACTCATACTCCGGGTGAAAGTCTCAGCTTTTTCTTGTTACCATTCAATTATTTTGATGAAAATCCAGCAATGGCATCTCGTAATGCAATAAGAATAGACCCGATAGATGTCAAAGGTAAAACGAAGTCGTTGAAGGTTGAACGTTACGGTGTAAATGATGACATTAATTGTATACCTCCGAAGTATAACTTTGAACAAGTGATGAAGAAAAATCCTTGCCTTGTTGTGGAATGTTTGAAGCCAAAGAAAAATAATTAGAGTAAATTGTACGTTTACATTACCTGTATTCCCGGAATTTCGTTGAAAATAATGAAACAAAACTATCAATGAAGCTTAAGTGTTTGGCAATACAAACTTACACACCACAAACTAAAGTACTGTGTGACATTTAGTATATGCATATGTTCTAAAGTGTATCGCTTGGATATTTTTAAGTGGAAGATTTGGTAATGCATGTTTCCTCTTAATGTTTTTTCATTAACCGAATAAAAAATTTCTATCCTTAAATATGAAATGAAACAAATAAAGTTATTACCCAAATTTTGCTAAAATCTTTTTGTCTAAATAATGACAAAGATACGAAGAAGCAATTAAAAAAGCTCAATGATAGACATACAACACCATGACTAAAAACAATTACCAATCCATGAAAAACTCTATTGTAAACAAAGCCTGAGAAATATGAGCACAGAAAAATACAGGTAATTAAATCTAATGCTGCGGAAAAAGATAATAGAGTTCAATCAGTCAAACTCGAGACTCAATCGACTAAGAGGCATAATACAACCAGCTCAGTAATATCAGTCCTAAACATGTACAAGTTACCTCACTTGAAATATTCCTAAAAAAAAAAAGGATATTGTTTAAATAATTTTCATCTATTTCATTTTTTCCCTGATTGAAATTCATTATCTAGCCTCCTTCCAATTCGTTAACATAGTATAATAATGTTTCAAAGTTTAAGTTATTCGAAGATTTATATAAGATATTCTTAGAAGTTTATGTTTTGTGTTTCTATCGACTTAAAATCCTTAAAATGCAACAGTACCTGAATTTCCGACAACACCATTACTGAAAAGGAAAAATACCTACATGCAAACAATAAACAAAAGAATAAAGACTGAGCAACAAAAACCGGGAAGACAACAAGTGCATCGGATTGGTTAGCATATTTTGTTCAACTTATGGAACCCGTCGTGTTGCGCATGACAAGTAAACATTCTGTAAAACGTCGCAATCGGTTATTATATACTCGAGGAAGAGAGAATGGGACTGTGACTACGACAATTGGATCATATCAATGGTCATATGTGAAACAGATATTTAATAAAGGGCAAACAAATTATGGTGGCGTCAGTAAAACTTTGAAAAATGACCTGAACGTTGAAATGTTCACTTGTATGAAACAAACATCTGTTAAGTTAATCGTGATATACTACACAAGCTCTTGAATATGATATCAGCTTAGAGATACAGTGTATATACTCCATATACAGGAGCTGAATGTTGCTACACAGAAATAGAAAGTTCATAATTGGAAAGCTGAAATCATCTCTTTTGTTCTCAACCGATCCTCATTGTTGTTTTCTTCGTTTAGGTCTAGATGTTAACAAGACTTAAATGTATCAGTGTTATCCTTAATTTAAGTTCGATGTAATAGATAATGTTCTACTTAAGCTGACTTTAATTATCCAAACCTTCCATTGATATAAATAAAAAAACTTACTTTTAAAGGCTCAAAAACATCACATAATTTTTAATACGTTCAAGAAGTTAAAGTGGGTCTCAGCGTTTTATCTACAAAAAATTAATTCCTCTCGCAAAAGTTAAATATGAGATGGTTCTCGTCCTACCCTTTATTACAATGTCGTTTATAGAATGAAAACAATTTAAAACAGTATATTCAAATTCGGAAAATTTCTTAAACCTTTCAACATCTTAAGGCGTGATGGACTCATTAATTAGAAAAACATGTTACTCACTGTTGGTCTGAAGATTTCAAAATTCTAACCGAGCTATCAAACATTTTAATTTCATGATAAAACTTAGTTAAACCTGTTTGAAATGTTGTTTCTGATTTTTTGTTATTAGTGACAGTATTCACGAAACAGCTGTAGCAATCTTAGGTTTTTATTTCCTTGATAAAGTCAGCGTTCATCCTATTGCAATTGGTTGTACAGGTTTTTATGGTGTGCTGAAGTTTTACGACATAGGGTATAGACAGGCAAACAGGTGAGTGCTGTGCGCACGAAAAACTGGTTTAATACCTATACATTGTGTTCGTATAACAAGTCAAGATATCTAAAACAAGTTTAAGTGGTTGTTGTTTCTCTTTATTTTCTATAAATATTTTAGGCGCGACCAATAGCACTTTTTTTTTTATAAAACAAGGATTTCTGGGAACACACTCTACAAATTTGAGTGAAGTTTTATACATATAAAGTCTGATACCCAAGGTACCGTGGGTGTAATTAAAACATATAAAAAGTTTTTTTTTTTAGAACCAGCTTTTCTATGTATTAAATGCGTTACTAAAGAACATCTTTACCACATAAATGTATATGAAATATTCAAATAATCATATTAAATACCTGAATATGCGTAAATATTTGCATCATATTCAGGTTTTTGCGGCGTGTTTCGGTTTTTACAATAGAGTTGTTAGTAGTAGACAATCTTGTTAAATTTATCGAATCTTTCTAAAGAAGAAACTATAACCATTGTGCAGTAAACTGTGGTCTGTTTATGATTAGTTTATAAGTACGACAATGTCACGAATTTTCTTTATCAGGAAAACAGTGTGTGTGGATTATATGATCAATCAACACATACAATATGGCTACAAACGTCTTAGTTTTACTGTTTGCAGAAGCATTCGTAATTGTAGCTTTAGCCGAATCGGAAAATATCGATCTATATTCTGAAATTCTGCAAATTCACAAAACGATGAAAGCGCAAGGAGTTGAAATCTCATTTTTAAAAGACACGGTTAAGAATCAACAAACAGAAATAGAAAGACTAAATGCTATTATAACAAATCTGCAAACAGTAAATAAAGAAATGAATATTGGAACTATTCAAATTGACCATGACAGCATGTCATATGACAACGGAAGTAAACCGGAATTACATGTCCAAAGTTTGCCAGTAGGGGACGAAGGACATTATGATGAGATTGAGGATGAAAAACCAAGAGGTAAATCTAATATTTGTAGTCATTTCGAGAGGATTTTTGTTCTTAAAAAAAAAAACCTCATAGAGTAGACATTTTTTTGTTAGTAATTGAACGATATTCAAGTTAAAAAACAACAAAAACATCGCTGTGTCTAATATTCTTATTAGATGCTTGTAAAATTTTTGTCATTTATTCAAATCCTTTTTATGCAAAAACCGCAATATCAATTCATAGTTTTGAAACCGATAAAATTCCGATGAAAACGTCATCTAAAAACTAACTGACAGCGTTAGAATAAATACCCCGGGGAAGAATGCATGAATCGAAATTAAAATTCTACCTACGGTTTATTGGCTGCAACACGGGGAAAATAAAATGAAACTCATAACAAAATTGAATAAAATTATTTTACATTTTAGATACTAAAGATTCATTTTCTATATCTAAGGTGTATTTTAAATTAGCGAAAATCAAAATACTTGTCCTTTCCTGTGAACTAACTGTTGTCGGCCCTACAGTTCCTTGGACTGTAATAGATTTTATATAGGGCTAAACCCAAGTTCAACTTGCTCGCTTGGCCAGTTAATTCTATCCATCAATGCTTTATATAAGGCAGGTCGATTAAAAAAGGAACATGCCCCCTTGGATAGCTGGACATACTATCTTATTTCTACACCTGCCAAGTCCACATTGAATACTATAGCTATGACGGACTTAAATTCATTGATTGTCAAAGGCCTCGATGATACTCCATTTTTGAAGGTTTTGGCTGTGGCTGCATATTTTCTTGCATAACTGTACTTGGTATATCTTCAGAAAATATAATAGGAAATGAGATGAGTATTCGTGAAAAAATGATAACGTTTCCATGAATAACTGTAAGGTTAAGTCATTGTTATTAAAACAAATGTTCTGTGTTTTCGATATGATATACATGCGCGATAACTTCCCTTTGAATTTTCCAAATAAACGAATATCATTCTATTTTGATGTTATTTTCTCTTTCTTATAAGTATTTTGATCTGTTACGTACATGTTCAGTGCTCCAATGATGTACAGCAATAAAAAAAAACTGATATTAGAACGTTTGGAACTTTTTCGCATTACAAAAAAACTATTTTTCGTTCCACAGTTTTCTTGAAATTTAATAGAATCCCTACACATCTAGAGTGTTAAACATTTAAATATTTCTATTTGGAAGGGAAATACTTTTATCACCAAATTTTGGGGATAATAAAAATCCTAGTCAGCTTTATGGGACGTGACATCCACATTTATACACCATAATAGATTTACGGCGTAAATGGCAGATTAACAGTCGTCCATTTACGATGGACGGCATTAAGTAACTTTTTCGGTCGGCCATCATAGATGAACTCGTTAATCTAACTCCTGTGCAGTTAATAAGAGTTACATTTTTGTAAATGCATTTATTGTCGTAAAAATGCAATATCCCTCAGTCCAGTTGAATATATCCCAATTCGTTTCGTTCAGTTGAATACATCCGGAAAACAAGCAGATCGTAAAACAATATGTATAATATTCTTGGCTGCAACATCAAGCCCTTTTTAATGCGTCCGTTAATGTATATTTAATGTGACCATGTGTCGGGACTGTTTTTATGCATTAGTCGTGTTGCCTTTCGTTTGTATGTTGGTAATTAGTACATCATTTTAATTTATTTTTAGTAGGCCGACTTCTAACAACAGATGTATCTGTACAACCCTCCGCCGTTGCATTTTATGCCGAGCTTACCACAAGTGAACAAAATGTTGGGAAGCATCATCCAATAGTATTTGATCACGTGACCTTAAATATTGGTAATGGATATAACAAACATACAGGGGCTTTCACTGCCCCTGTAAGCGGAATATATGTTTTCACCTTCACTCTCTTTCCAAATCGAGGTAGCTACATGGCAGTGAATATCTTCAAGAACAGTGAAGTAATTGCCCAGATTTATACAGAGATGGGAACTGGCATGTTTAGTGCAACAACACCAGTAGCTGTCATTGATATGAATGTTGGAGATACTGCATTTGTTAGAACCAGTTCCATTCATCAACCACATGGGGATGTATTTAGTGATGTTAACGTGAAAAGTTCATTTGCTGGATGGAAAATAGCAGACTTATGATTTTCTTCATAAAGTAGTCTCAAATGTTTCAAATTTTTTTTTTATTTGAACTTGAAACTACTTAGCTTTCCTATTTTACGGGTTGATGTTGTATAGTCATTATCTTCATTATTGCATTATAAATAGTTTTAAAAAAAACCAGATATTGACATAATACACACAAGTTTAAATCTTACAAAACAAAATTTGGAAAACAGTGGGCAAACTGGTTAACCAGGAAACATTTAACTCTAAATTCTTTCTATGATAAAGATAACAGAATCAGAAGGTTGTAACGTCGGTAACTAAACGGATTAAAAGTCATTTTGAAACCACAATCATTTATTTTCAAAAGTGTTGAAATATGCTATTTTCCCCCCGAAAGAACTGCATTTGAAACTTGATAAGCTGATATCTTAAACAGATTTAATATTTGTTCCAGATTGAAAAAATGAAGACAAAAATAGTGTACAAACAAAGTTCTATCCAAACACTCATTTTGAGAGTGTTCAACAAGGTCCGTGTTCATGTCGCGAGAACAGCCGAGATAAAAATGTTGTCTTTGTTTGACTTTAACTATTTAAGTGTTGTCTTTTGAGATTAACAAATTAAAAGAAACTATTTTTACATAAAATATTAACCATTAGCAGAATTAACTTTTTAAAAGATTTGTAGAAAAGGTCGTCTCGGTTTTTAAACAGATATTTGCAGTTTTCTCAATGTTATCGCATGCAACTGCCCTAACAGAGTTAAGAGGAAGAACGACTGATATCGACACTACATAAGTTTTATTGTCACCATCACAAATTGGTTGAACGATTGGATTTATAAAAAAGAAGATGTGGTATGATTGCCAATGAGACAACTTTCCACAAGAGACCAGATGACATAGAAATTAACAAACATAGGTCACCGTACGGCCTTCAACAATGAGCAAAGCCCATACCGCACAGTCAGCTATAAAAGGCCCCGAAATGACAATGTAAAACAATTCAAACGAGAAAACTAACGGCCTTATTTATGTACTAAAAATGAACGAAAAACAAATATGTAACATATAAACAAACGACAACCACTGAATTACAGGCTCCCGACTTGGGACAGACACATACATACAGAATGTGGCGGGGTTAAACATGTTAGCGGGATCCCAACCCTCACCCCTACCTAAGACAGTGGTTTAACAGTACAACATAAGAACGAACTATAAAAATCAGTTGAAAGAGGCTTAACTCATCAGATGGATAAAAATACAAATACTACAAATACAAGTGGACGTGGCCGGGTACTTGTACATCCAAACAACAAAAAGACACTAAGTACAGATCTGAGAGTACTCGCAGTTACTGACAGCTAGTTCAAAGCCACTAACAACTAATAAAAAAAAATCATGCATCTAAGACTAAATTTTCAATCCGTACACATCCAACATCCAATGGATTTAGTGTAAAGACGTCATAAACAGTCAGAGAAAAACATGACCTTGTGCAATGCCAACATACAGGTATCGACAGATTGTAGACCCATGAATGTGTATATATGTATATAACAATAATATTTAGTTTGCTTTTAATTTACTGATAACAAAATCAATATAAGTACCAATAAAAACAATATTTAATGATCTAATTACAGTGTTGAATTGGTAACCTTTTCCTTTTATAATAAGTTTATTAAAAGGATCGATAAGTTTACCAGGATCGTTTCTAAATTTCCGGGCACGGTAAACAATATTGCCGTAAAATGAGGATGTGCAATCCCGTTTGAAATAAGTTTTCTACAGGTACAACCAACTTCAAAACCAAATCTTTATATCTGTGGAGGAATTTAGTAAAGGTTTTAAGTAATTTGTAATAACGAAATCCCTGGCTTAATAATTTACCAGTAATACATAGATTACGTTGTTTGTTTCTAAAGTCACTAGCGACATAGGATTAAGTGGTCTTAGTTTTTTTTAGAAACCAAATATCTTGATTATAAGAATATACTCATATTTTATGTGATTTTCAAATAATCCATTAAATAAAAACCCTGTAGCTTTACATTAATTGTGGGAGTTAACCGGTTGAACAGTGCATCTAGCATGTAAATTTGAAAAAATGAATTAGTCTTCATTTGTTTAGTTATTTTCCAAAATCAAAATCCTGCAAAATTGGCGCCTTGAACAGAACCAGCTTTGATCTACATTTGGTCAACTTTTTGCCTGTGTTGTCATCTTTTTGTCAACTTCTAACACTTCCAGAGCACCTGAGATCATTTTGGTTTTTGGTGAGGTTCGTGTTGCTCAGTCTCCAGTTTTTTTATTTTATTTGTTGTTTTTCTTCTCGTCGTTTTCATTTTGTTGTCATGATTGTGTCGATCTCTCATCGATTGATAAGTTTTGATTCGACCTTTGGTATCTTTGCTTTTGAGTACTAGTATGTAAATTTCATAATTCTGAATTAATCAATTTATTCAGGCATTAGAAAAAAGGTTTGAGAAAAACCGAAATTTTCAAGCAAATATCTATCTCCTAATGCCACTTCCGCAAAAAATCAGTCAGCCAGAATGCAACATAAACTTAATCTATACAACATTTTAAAAATTAATCAGACAAGACGACAATCTGTAAGTTTTAATTACATTAATAACTACACATGTGTTTCCTGCTATTTAGCCTTAAAAGTTTTTTAGATTATTAGAAATGAGGCATTGTGGTTATCAGACTTTATAGTTCTACGTAGTATTTAAAAACAAATTGATTAAGAATAAGAAATATGGTTTCCAAAGATTATAGTTAGATAATATTTGAGACTATGTCAAGGATATTATTTTAATCTTGTAGATATTGTGTAGAAATCGATTAATATAGACAACATGGCTTTGAACGTCCTCAGCTTAATGTTAGCACAGGTTTTCGTGACATACGTGTTGGCCAATTCGGAAAACATCTATGTACATTCCAAAATTCTGCTCATTGAAAAAACTATTGAAGCTCAGGGAATTGAAATAGCAGGTCTAAAAGGAACAGTTAAAAATCAACAAAAAGAAATAAACAGACTGAACCAAATTGTCACTAATTTGCAAGAAGTGTATAATGAAAATCAAATTGTTGCTTTTCGTACTAACGAAAATAATTTGGAAAGTAAAAATGGAAGTAAAGTGGATTTACATGCGATAAATTCTCAAGAAGTGGCCAAAGGATATACTGATATTCACAATAATACAGATGAAAAACCTAGGGGTAAGTTATACATACATTTAGTCGCTTTGATTGTTTATTTGTGAGGGTTGTCTATAATATCAATATGATCTGGGTGTGTGTTTTTCTCTCTTTTCGACAAACCCTTACAAAGACCTTCCAAGTCGAAATGTTTGCCGCAGTTTTCTATGTTTTAGGTCTTTTTTGTTTCGTGTTTCTTTCTCTTAAACCTTGGGACAACACCTTCGACTAATTTTATGTGAATGTGTTAAATTATCTAAGCGAAGATATCATATTTTTAATTAATTAAAGGGTTGAAACTTACAGGGCGCTGGAAATCATAAGTCGTAAACACCATGCCATTGCCAAAACAAAGGCGACAAAACAAACAGTAGAATCAAAACAGTACACAGAAAACAAAGCAACCCGAACCAAATACAAGACAAATTGATAATCTCCGGAAAGATGAGA
This sequence comes from Mytilus californianus, assembly GCF_021869535.1. NCBI lineage: Eukaryota > Metazoa > Mollusca > Bivalvia > Mytilida > Mytilidae > Mytilus > Mytilus californianus. The sequence continues at coordinate 29,284,142 of NW_026262734.1, read as the reverse complement.
AGTTACAATACTGATACTCGGTTGTTCTTCGTGATGAGTAAAACATGGAAAATTCATCTTCGGTAATGACACGCAGTGAAAGAAGAACGCAACGGAAGGTGTTGTGGCTTCGACAAATGAAGATTAACCCATATACATTTATAACAAAAATATCAACCATGTTATGATGGAGTCCGAAAAAGTTTATTTCATGATGTGATGATTGACGTCATTTGTTTTGCTGTAAAGATAATAGTTTTTAGTCGACCCTCACTGCCGATTATTATACAATTAAGTTAATTTAGTGACACATTCTTTGCTTTATTTGATTTTTCCTTTGTCTCAAATTCAAAAAGAAGTATACGAGTAACATCAACATTTCTCTTGAAAGATAATTATCTCTTTTTCGGAATGAAATTTTAGATGTATACCCTAGATCTTTTCATTCATCTTGGAATCTCCTTTTTTGAAATCTGTTTTATACAAATAAAGAGACAAGTCGACAAGAGAAGAAAAGCATTTCGAGTTCAACAATATAATTTTTCAATGATTTAATTCAAATTAATCATTTAATTCTTAAATTACAATTCCATCTCGACATTAAAGGTGTCAAATATTTGTTAAAAGTCAATTAACTATGAAACCATCCTTCGATATTTCTGCATGGAACCGTCTCTCAATACTTCTTCAAGATACCGTCTCTCGAATCTTCTGCATTTTACCGTCTCTCGACACTTCTGCATTCAAACCGTCTCTCGACACTTCAGTATGAATTCGTATATCGACACTTCTGCATAGAGGTTGAATAGACGTTCAGTATTAAAGCATAATTACAAAACAAAATGTTTGGAGAGCCAATCAAATTGTCAATCAAAAGAGAAAAAGAAGGATACTTACATTGCAAACATGGTAAGGTGAAAATTGCAAGTGAAAGAACATATCCAATTCACTGACTGCTTATTCCTCTCACATTTGCTTCATAAAAGTCTCTGTGTGATAAAGCATCGTCAAATAACGTCTAAATTCCATTTAATTGATAAATTCAACAACACTTACCGTTATCTTGATGACATGTTTTCGTTAAATAACCAATAATTCTCTAAACATAATACCGAAATTTACCCAAAGGAACTTACTTTTTATAAATCAAATATTAATAGCAATAACTGTACTTTCCTAGATTTACATATTTTAGTTTTACACGCAATAACGACAAAAGAGACGATTTTTCTTTCTTTATTCGGTTAATTTTCCTTTTGTTTCGACGGTTATGTTCCTTAAGCACCGTCTTAGGGTGTTTATATATCCCAACTCGTTCGCAATGGCCGTGCACGTGTCTGTAGTGACTTTTTGGATTTCAATGAGCGTAATCTATGTATTACTGGTAGATAATTAAGTCAGGTATTTCGTTACCACGAATTACTTAAAACCTATACTAAATTCTTCCATAGATACAAAGATTTGGATGTACCTGTAGAAAACTTATTTCAAACGGAATAGCACACCCTAATTTTGACGGTGATGTTGTTTACGGAGACCGAAAATTAAGATATGATTCGGGTAAATTTATCAATCCTTTACATAAACTTATTCTAAAAGGTTACCAACTCAACACTGTAATTGGATCTTTGAATATTGTTTTTATTGGTATACATGTACATATTGATTTTGATATCGTAAAATTAAAACCATACTAAATATTAATGTTATACACATATGCACTTTCACAGTACTACAATCTATCGATACTTATAGTTTGGTATTGCACAAAGTCACATTTTTCTCTGACTGTTAATTTCGTCTTTATACTAAATCCATTGGATGTTAGATGTGTTCTGATGGATATTTTATCTTAGATACATGATTTTGTTAGGGATGTATAAATAACCTGCCACGTCCGGTCTGTGTTTTTGTTAGATGTTTTTCTGCTTTGTATCGATCTGATGGGTTAATCCCTTTTCAACTAATGTGTATAGCTTGTTCTTATGTTGTGATGTAGCACCACTGTCCCAGTTTAGGGAAGGGTTGAGGACTCACAAACATGTTTAACCCCGCCACATTCTATATGTGCCTGTCCAATGACAGGAGCCTGTAGTTAAGTGGTTGTCGTTGGTTCATGTTTGTCATACTTGTTTTTCGTAAATTATTTTGTTATTAATTATACCATAAGTTTTTTTCTCAAATGAATTGTTTCATATTTTTCATGTCGGGGCCTATTATAGCCGATTATAAGGTATGGGTTTTTCTCATTGTTGAATGCCGTACGGTTGACTGTAACTGCTTACACCCACTTCATTTGAACTTTGGTGGATGGTTGTCTCATTGGCAATCATACCACATCTCCTTATTTTTAGTTTGTATTAAATTTAGAAGATATTAAGCTTCGAGTATTGAGGCGAGTTTATAATTGCTACATGATGATCTTGATGCATAGATTCTAGGTACTGACGTTATTTATCATCTTTATTACGAGTAATAGTGTTCTTTTATTTGTCTTTGTAAATTTTCAGCCTTTACTGTTTAGTCCATTTTTGTAATATCCTTTTGACGTTGCTCGGTACTTATACATCCCGCCATTGTGTTATTGTGCTATGGTCATTTTTTGTGTCCTTGTCTTTCGTTTTTGCTTATGTGTTTTGTCTATTTGTTATTCTGTTTTTCTTTGTTGACATATTTATTTGTTTTTATAGTGATTAAGATTATAACACAATGCTGACTGTTGTACCACTGTTTGACATTTTTACCTATTATGTCTGTTTGTTTTGTTCACACATTGTTATCAATATAATGGAATTTTATGCGACTGCCATAAAAGTGAGAGGTTTAGCTAGCTATAAAACCAGGTTTAATCCACCATTTTCTACATAAGGAAATCCCTGTACCAAGTCAAGAATATGACAGTTGTTTTCCATTCGTTGCCATTTGATAAGGGACTTACCGTTTTGAATTTTCCTTGGAGTTCGGTATTTTGGTAATTTTACTTTTTGCTACATTTTTAAATCATTTTTTGTATTTGATGTTTTTTGGAGATCTAATATGATTTTATTAAATTTCAGTAAGCCGACTACTCACAGAATCTGTACCTGTACAACTTTCCTCTGTAGCATTTTATGCCCAGCTTTCAATAAGCGAACAAAATATCGGAAAGCATCATCCAATAGTATTTGATAATGTGATCTTAAACGTTGGTAATGGTTATAACAAACATTCGGGGACATTTACAGCTCCTTCAAGTGGAATATACGTTTTCACTTTCCTTCTCTTCCCTAGTCGAAGTGGTAAGATGGCAGTGAATATCTTCAAGAACACTGGACGCTGGAGATATCGCTTTTGTCAGAACCAGTTCCACTTATCAACCGCATGGCGATGTAAATAGTAATGTTAACCATAAAAGTTCATTTGCTGGATGGAAAATAGCAGACTTAATATGATTTCTTTTTATAAAGTAGTTACTAATGCTTTAAGCCTTTTTGTTATTTCAACATGAAACTAAAAACGACTAAGCTTTCATATTTCAAGGGTTGATGTTGCATTATCATTATATAAATACTAGTTGTACATGAAAAAGAAATGAAAAAAACCGGCATTGACTAAAAGTACAAGAAGTAAAATCTTGTGAGACAAAATTATGAAAACAGTGTGTGAACTGGTAAAGAAAAGGACAAAGTGGGACCCCCCCCCCCCCCCCCCCCCGAGACATGAAAACAATTGAAACCCCCTAGATACATACCCCACTGGACCAGACTGCTATTACCCCTATAAACAGAACTATAATAATAATAATTTATGGTATAGCCAACGGACTTATTATATTAATTCATTGTATATAGCCAACGGTCTTTTAACAAAAACGCATTGTGTAGCCAACGGGTTTTAACTTTTTCTGAGCCAACGGGCTCCTATTTATACTTATTTACATTTCTATTCTGTTCTATTAGACCCCCTCCGCTCCATACAGGGGACCCCCGTTAAGGTGAGTGAGCCTCATTAACTCCCTCGGAGACTCCGCCCTTACTTCCCAAACAGCCGGAGCTACCTCAAACAGGTGATGAGGGTGACCGTGTATAGCGTTAGGCGGGGGGAAAAGGAGCATCGCTCTCCAAGGGGATCCGCTGAGGTGGCATTATCCTCAGGGCGTCCCTCTGCTCAGAATTGAAGGAGCGAACACCAATACCAAACCCAAAATAGGCATTGCAATAGGACTTCTTCCACTCCCCTACCTGGTTGACGCCCCCCCTGGAAACAATGGAGATGGATCAACTGCACCGGATTCGTCACCTTTTCACAATAGCCTTCATCACCACCCTGTGGGCTCTATCCTGCCGCCCCGTATGTGCAGGACCACTGGTTGGTCAAGCGGCAGGATTGGAGAGCCATCTGCAAGGTGAAGACCTGGCGGTCATGGGATTTCTCCTCGGCAGTGAAGTCCGCCCCCACTTCTCCAAGGGCAGACACACTGGGGTGGGTCACCAGTGAGTGAAACCGGTGCTGCACGGCGTCTAAGAACTGGCCGGCGTTCTTGGGGTGGATCACCACCGCCCCGACCCATCCCTGTTCTAGCCTAAGCGGCACACTAGGCAAAGTCTTTGGTTTTCAGAAAACGACCACCTTTAATTGTTTTTCCATAGGCGGTAATGGTAACGTTTTTTCCTGTAGCTCAGTCCATATCGTAAACTTGGATATGTATGATAGCTCGTTTCGAAACTGTGACATTTTCACATATGTGGTTAAATTTTCGGGGTACGAGATTGAGATTACTATTTCCGTAAATTAGCATACCCCGTACATCCTTTCGTGATGCGGCTCCTCGTGATAAAAAATCCCTTTTTTAACACAATAAGTTCTTTGAAAATTTAATACTTTGAACACATTTAATAGCTCCATAGTTTTTACACATTTATTCTATGTTCCTCTACTTTCCTAATCACCACAAATGGTTAAGCTCAGTCATTTGTAAAAAAAAAGAAACATGTCCAATATCACTACACAGAGATTTTTTGTTTACACGTTTACACACAACTTTTGAGTTCCTCATTTCGAGGCGCATTAGGGATATTGACCCATATGACTATCAAATGCACTGGGCGGGCCTCTTGGAAGTCAAGACTCTACTCCCCTGCTCCCCGGAGGATTTCCCTTCTGCGATCCTCTTCAATCCCCCAAGGACAGAGGTGAGCTCTGAGATCCTAGACCTGGAAGTGACCGGTAGGACCCGGACAGGGAAGAAACATGAGGGAGGGAACGGGCCTGGGGTAGGGACTCCCCTGTTCACTTGAGGAGCTCGCCTGGGAAGGCTCACTGGAGCTTAGATAAACATCACCAAAAAAGTCCCAGCGCTGACCAACCTGCATCAACTCCACCTGATCCCTCCAGTGCATGAGCGCTGCAGGGGAGTTGATTGGCGACAGAGAGAAGGTCCGGGGGACCTCACACTGTGCCAACTTGCAAACCTCGGACATGGTTCCCAATTCAGCACCCAGGTCCTCCTGGGGTAGTCCCATCGTCTCCAGTTGGCCAATGACGAATCGGATGTGGTCCCCACATCTCCCCCTCCCAGGACCCTGAACAACGTGTTAAGGGAGGTTAGGCGAACCCTCGCCAACCCTCGATCTGACACTCAAAGGTCCCTGAACACCTCAGCCAAATTGTGTCCTTCTAATCACCATGCCCGGGCTTCACAGCCGGAAACCGGACATGAGAGTCTAATCCCCACTACTCCACCTTGCCCCACAGAGCGAGGCGTTACCACCTCACCGGAACAATGGAACTTTCCCGAGCAATCCTGGGACAGGACAGGCAGAGACTTGCCTGTTGCTGGAGGTGGGGGTATGACCTCTGCCCTTTCCTGTCTCTTGGCCACACTCCGACGACGGTCTCTATCTTTTTTTCTCTTCTTCTTCTTTTTCTTTTCACCCACCTTGGTTTCTCTCTCAGTTTCTGCCTCCACCTAGGTGGTCTTCCTCTTGGACCCCCCGACCAACTCCTTCCGATGTCCGCTCCTTTGGATAATATTTTTTCTAATCTTGCCTCTTTTAAACATTCATAGAGAGTTCCCATATTTCATGATTATAAATACTTAATTGAAACAGTTACTTTATTGCTCATGAAATATGGGAACTCTCTATGAATGTTTAAATGAGGCAAGATTAGAAAAATATTATCCAACCCTAAGGGTGAATGGGATTACAAAATCTGACGCATTAGCTCGACTGACACCACAAGATTGTGCAGCTATAGGTATTACTTCCCTTGAAGACAGACGACGCTTAGTTGAACTTATCAATACTATTAAATCAGTTCATACTACAGAGCCTTCCAATTTGTCTGCTGCCAAACCAAACAGTCACAATCCATCACCAAGAAAACGTAACAGAAGTCCATTGGTTTCATGTAATCGTGGAAGAGGTGATCAAGCATTGCATGCTGTCAGTGATGTCAGAGTTCATGAACGACCAATCAACATACCAAGTCAAACAAGTCATGCAGAACTTTTAAGGTTATTAGCAAGCTCAAATCTAAGTCCTCATCAGATTCATCTGATCATTCAGATTATGAACCAGCAACCAAACATTTAAATGCCGCATCATCACCCCTAGAGTAAAGAGATCAGTTATAATTATGGTGTTCCATCAAATGCACCAAATACGCCAACAAATAGTAAAAGTAGATCTAGAACTGGTCATTCTAGAACCAGTCATTCTAGTGCTGAAGAAAGGATTAAAGTTTGTGTAAGGAAAAGACCTAGAAATAAACGTGAAATAAAGAATACAGATGATGATATTGCTAAAGCAGAAAGTGACACTACATTGACTGTTAATGAACCAAAATCAGCTGTTGATCTGAGAGCATACACTCTGCAGCATGAGTTTATATTTGATGAAGTATTCAATGAAAAATGTTCAAATGAAGATGTTTATATAAGGGCCACCAGACCTCTTATTAATTGTGTATTTGAAGGTGGGACTGCCTCATGTTTTGCTTATTGTCAAACAAGAGCAGGTTAAACTCATACAATGATGGAGAATCAGGAGGTTCCCGGACAATATTTACTGGCAGTTCATGATATCTACTCAGTTATAGACTCCAAACAGTATGGATCTGGTCTTAAAGTCTGGGTCAGCTTCTTTGAAATCTACTGTGGACAGCTCTTTGATCTCCTCAATAAAAGAAACAGATTACAAGACTGGGAAGATGGTTCTAACAGAGTCTGTATAGCAGGACTGACAGAGACAGGATGTTAAGATGTTCAAGCATTCATGCAGGTAATATATTATGGCAACAATGCACGAAATAAAGGTGCTACTGGAGTCAATCCAGACTCTTCAAGATCTCACGCTGTTCTACAACTCAAAGTACGCAACTCATCAGACAAAAGAGTTGGAAGAATATCATTTTTTGATTTGGCTGGTAGTGAGAGAGCTTCAGAGGTTACTTACACAGACAGACATACACGTCTTGAAGGGGCGGAATTAGCTCTAAAAGAATGTATTCGTTCTATAGACCAAGAAAGTAAACATAAACCATTTTGACAAAGTAAACTGACACATATACTGAAATAATCTTTTACAGGGAATTTTAAAGCATCCATGATAGCTAATATATCTCCAACAAAGTCATCGTGGGAACATACTCTTAATACACTCAGATATGCTGACAGAGTGAAAGAATTACGTAAACAAGGTATACCAGCAGGATCAAGAAGCTCTGTTTCTAGTTCTTTACTTTTAAATATTCCTCCATCTGGAGGACAGTCAGTCTTTCATCCGAACAATATTCTTTGTTCATCAACTCCGGTTAGACATAAGACATGTAAGACTACCAGGCACACAGGTAGTCACAGAAGAGCGGAAAGGAGATCAGATAGGGACAATCGAGGGTCAGAAAGGGATTTTCATCTGGACCCTAATGAAACGCCTATAAAGGACTTGGTGTTAAAAGAAAAACTGTTAACTGTTAAGTGCTGCCAAACCTGCTCAACCTAAGCCAACCACAAGTGTTCCAACCAGAACTTCTGTAGTTCGACATGTGGTTCGTAGTTCCTCGTCTCAAAGTGAACTTTTCCCCCACCTCGGTCTCTCTCCCAATCTCTGCCTCCCCCAGGTGGCCTTCCTCTTGGACCCCCTGACCAACTCCCCTCCTTCTACCCCTGTGGCTGCTACGGTCCCCCTACCCCCACCTACCTCTGCGGGAGGACCTGGTTTCCCCAGCACCTCTGGGTCGTCCAGCCCCCGTAGCTCCTCATCCTCTACCAGGACCACCAATTCCACCTCCTATGGCACTGTGCCACCTCCCGGCTGCTCTCCGTGCTCATCTTTGTTTTCCATCTAAAAAAAACAACCTTAGAGTGCAGGGATACCATGGACACTTGCACCCTAGTGGAGGCCGAACATCCTGGACACTGATAGGCGTATATCTGCTCTGCATCCTCTGGAGTGATGTTTACACACCGTCCGTGGACCGTTCCTGCACTCGTCACATCTTATCATTAGGCCCCATCATCTGGCCCCTGACATGAACAACAGATGTGGCGTCCCTTTTTTCCCTTGTTGCCCAGGCCGTCGATTTCCTCGATCCCATTTTTTTTCCTGTTAGTACCTGAGCTTGCAACTTTCTACACCAATTGGGGACCTCCCTATCTGTACACAGCTTTCCGGGCATGATGTGCCACCATCATAGTTTTTGTCCTTTTAACCCTGTACAGGTATGGCGTGAGGCTCTCCAATACTACCCCGGGACCCTTCCGGGAAAGAGACAACTTCCTACACCTACCCTTGACGGTTGCAGTATCCAGCTGATACACTAGGTCCCCCACCTGAAACCTTTTGATGACAACCTTTAGGTCATAATTCCTCTTGAGGCGTTCTTGTGCCGTTTTTAGGTTAGCACGGGCCAGTTCATGGGCCCCCCGGATGGCACCCTCTAGATCGGCTACATACTGATTCCTATCCTTGAGGTCTTCTCCTTGGGGACCATTAAACATTATCTCTGCTGGTTGATTAACCTCCCTTCCTAGCATGAGACGGTTAGGAGTGAGCCCTGTGCTCTAACTGACGGATGCTCTGAAGGCCCCAGCTAATTGCGGGAGGAATAGATCCCAGGACATTTGATTTTATCCCACAAAGCACCTTACTGAAGCCATCAGGGTCCGGTTACAGCGCTCTACTTGCCCATTGGAGGAGGGGCGGTATGGGGTGGTCCTACTTTTGTGAATATGGAGAAGGTCACACATGGCTTTAAACAGATGGGACTCGAAGTTCCTTCCCTGGTCTGTAAAAACCTGGAAAGGACTCCCAAAACGTGAAAAGAATTCGCTAACTGCCGTCCTAGCCGTTAATTCTGCATCCTGAGCCCAATAAGTTGATGTTGCATTTTTTCTGGAATAATCACCCTCTTTGACCCACCCGTTGGACTTTCTTTATACAGGATATCATCCTCCCCCAAGACAAATAACTCTTTGCTTACCCAGTAGTATTTTGTAGCGGGGCTGCTAAAAAAAGTTCCTCCTCAGAGGGTACATTCTTTGTCTACCTCCATTGAAACACCCATGTTAATTCCGGGTCTGTACTTTGATTTTCCAACAATTCCTCTCGACTGGCTCCAAGTTAACCCAAGAGTCCTCCCCTATTGCCTGGACCAAGATATCACCGTCACCTTCAGTCCATATGGCTAATTCGTCACCGATTCTGGATACCCGGAATATATGCACCATCTGCTCACGTGTGCACCTGGTTTGAGTTAACACTGGCTGCAGATTTTTTCGCCAATGTTGATATTAATATTTTGTATATTCAAACACATGTGATTCGTTCAGATTGAGTCACATGTTAAACTGTATTTTCATTAAATTTAGTAGACTGAAAACGGCAGATAGGAAAGTGCAACAGTTCTCTTTAATGTTTATCATTTGATTTACCCATTTTTCAGCACAAATATTCTTATATATAATTCCGTGTTGCTTACTCTTTAGTTTTCTATAAACAAGAAACAAATTCTGTTAAACTTCGCATTTGGTAATTTCATACTCGAGGAAGAGAGGACAAGATTGTGGCTACGACAATTGGATCATATCAATGGTCATATGTGAAACAGATATTTCATAAAAGGCAACCAAATTATGATGGCGTTTTTAAAACTTAAATCAACGTTATTAATATGAATCCTTTGTTAAAACGTTTCCTTGTATGCTGCAATCCTCTTTGATATGAAACACAAGCTCTGGGATATAATATCGGCTTAGTACTGCCATTAACATATGGATATTGAAATTTACTGTTATGAGATTTTATAATTCATTTTAAATGATGAAATATATCTCCCTCATGCAAAGCTGAGATTCCTTTCCGGTTTTGGCTATACTTAAGGTCCTTTTGGTTTATCAGCTCTTCAACGTTTGTATTAGAAGAAAGGCGAAAGATACCAGAGGGACATTCAAACTCATAAGTCGAAAATAAACTGACAACGCCATGGCTTAAAAAGAAAAAGAACGACAGACAAACAGTAGTACACAAAACTGTGTTAGATTTTGGATTTTCAAATATTTTGGCCTCGAGCATCACTGAAGAGATATTAATTGTCGGAATGCGCAGTTGGTGCATCACAATTGTTACTGTTTATATTATTTACGATATATACTGCATATGCAGGAGCTAAATGTGCTACATAGAAATAGAAAACTCTTAGTAGAAAAGCTGAAATAATCTCGTTTGTTCTCAACTAACCCTAATTGTCAATTTCTAGATTTTGGTCGAAATATAAAAAAACTTAAATGAATCAGTGTTATCCTTAATTCAAATTCGATGTGATAGATTATGTTCTACTTAAGCTGACTTTAATGATCCCAAACTTCCATTAGCACAGACTTTTGAATACTTTGAAATTAGATTCGGTATTTGGCATCTTATCTTCAAATATCTATATTTTTAAATCTTTCAACAGCTTCAGGCGTGACGGACTCACTGATTAAAAAAATGTTTCTTTCCGTCGTTGGGCTGAAGATTGTAAATACCAACGGAGCTCTCAAACATAGAAACTGTCGATTTCAATTTTATGACGAGACTTATTTTTAACCTGTTAGGAGTGTTGTTTATGATTTTCCTTCAATAGAGCTAGGTATTATTCACTCAACATCCGTAGCTATCATAATTTTTTATTACTTTAATAAAGTAAGCGTTCACCCTGTTGGTTGCTGCATTGTACAGGTTTTTATGGTATGTTGAAGTTTAACGACATATGGTATAGGTAGGCCAACAGATGAGGTTTGTGCGCATGTAAACCCGATTTAATCCCACTACATTTTGTACCTGTCACAAGTATATTGGTTGTTGTTTCCCTTTGTTTTGTATGTCTTGTTGTTAAACATTTAAGGCGCGGCCAATACCACTTTTTGATAAAACAAGGAATTATGGAACACACTCTACAAATATGATTCCGCAAGATAAATTACAAGAGTGAAGTTTTATACATGTAAAATCCGATATCCAGGGCACCGTGCAGGTGGTGTCATTAATTCATATCAAAAGTGTTTGTTTTTTCAGGAAAAATTCTCCTCCTACTAAAATGAGCTACTAAATAACATATATACTACATAAATTAAATGAAATATTCAAAATAATTATATTAAATTGTGAATATGCGTAAATATTTGTATCATATTTTCTACTCATATCTAAGTCTTTTCGTCGTTTTTCGTTTTTTACCATAGCGCTGTAAGCAGAAGATAATCTGTTGATTTATATCGAACATTTCAAAAGAAGAAAGTATAACTATTGTGCAATAAGAATGTCTATATTAACTCTGACCTTTTTATGGTTAGTTGATAAATATAACACTGTCACGCATTTTCCTTATCAGGAAAACAGTGTGTGTTGATTTCATGATCAATCAACACATACATTATGGTGATAAACGACTTCTTTTTACTGTTTGTAGAAGCATTCGTGATTGTGGCTTTAGTCGAATCAGAAAATATCGATCTATATTCTGAAATTCTGCAAATTCACAAAACGATTAAAGCGCAAGGAATTGAAATCTCATTTTTAAAAGACAGGGTAAAGAACCAACAAACAGATATAGATAGACTAAATGCTATTATAACAATCTGCAAACAGTAGATAGAGAGATGAATATTAAAGCTAGCCAAACTGACCATGCCAGCATGTCATATGACAACGGAAGTAATCCGTATTTACATGTCCAAAGTTTGCCGATAGGGGACGAAGGACATATTGATGAAATTAAGGATGAAAAACAAAGAAGTAAATCACATATTTGTATTCACTTCGAGAGGATTTTTGTTCTTGAAAAAAACTCATAGTGTACAGATTTTTTGTTTTTAGTTATTGAATGAAATTCAAGTTTTAAGCAAGAAAACATCGCCATGTCTTATTTTCTTCTTTGATTCTTGGAAATGTCTCGTCATTTATTCATGTCGTTTTCGGCAAATATCGCTTTTTTAACTCAGAGTTTTGAAACAGATAAAATTCCGATGAAAACGTCAACTAAAAACAAAGTGACAGCGTTAAAATGAATACTACGGGGAAGAATTCATGAATCGAAATTAAAATTCTGCCTGCGGATTATTGGGTGCAAAATAAAACTCATAACAAAATTGAATAAAATTATTAAACATTTTAGAAGGCCGTACTTTGACCTATAATGGTTTACTTTTTACACATTGTGACTTGGATGTAGAGTTGTCTCATTGGCACTCATACCACATTTTCTTATTTATAGATACTAAGGATTAATTTTCTATATCTAAGGTGCATTTCAAATTAACAAAAGTCAAAATTACTGGCCATTCATGTGAAATAATGGTTGTCGGCCCTATAATTCTTTGGACTGTAATAGCTATTATATAGAGCAAGCTTAAGTTCAACTTGCCCGCCTGGCACGTTAATTTCATTCGTTAATACTATATATAAGTAAATATCACTGTTGGTATGTCAATTATCAAAGGAACTTGCCCCCTTGGATAGCTGGACACACTATCTTAGTTCTACCCCTGCCAAGTCCACATTGAATACTATATGTTAAGAAAGACTTTAATGCTGTGATTGTCAATAGCTTTGATAAGACTTCATTTTCGCATGTTTTGGCTGTAACTGCATATTCTCTAATTAAGTTTCTTGCATAACTGTACTTGATATAACTCCAGAAGATATAACAGGAAATGCGATGAGTATTCGTGAAAAAAAATATCGTTTCCACGAATAACTAAGGTTAAGTCCTTTTTATTATAAAATATGTTCTGTGTTTTCGATTAGATATCCATTAGGTAACTTCCCTTTATAATTTTCCATAGTAGCTACTGTGAATTCATTTATTTTCGTGTGTTCCAATTTTCATGGATAGAGGGATGCCTGCATTTTCGTGGATATTTGATTCATGCCAAAGTCTGCATACAAACCTATAGAAAATTTGCAATTAGTTGAATATTGAAATTCGTGGTTCATAAATACCCACGCCATCCACGAAAATTAGGATCCAACATATAGTAATGAATCCACTGTAATAGCATTACATTTTGATGTTATTTTCTCTTACTTACATGTATTTCGACGATAAGTTATGTAAATGTTTGGTGCTCCTTTGATATACAACAATAAAAATAGAACCGAGTTTCGAACGTTTTCAACTTTTTCGCATACCAACAATATTCAGAAATTAACTTAAAATCTCTATCATCTTTTGTTATTTTCATTAAAATAAATACAATTTTTCACTAGAACGTTTCTTATAAGTTAATAACACCATTACAGAGTGCCAAAAATTAAAATATTTCTATTTGGAAGGGAGATACTTTTTTTCACCAGTTTCCCCACTGCGTAATAAAAATCGTAGTTGGCTTTATGAGACGCGGTATTTATAGACCATTTTAGATTTGAGGCGTAAATGACAGATTTACGATCGTCCATTCAAGATGGACGGTGTAAAGTTAACTTTTTTGTCATTTATGTTACTACCATGCAGTAAATAGGAGTTAAATTTTCGTAAATGTATTTATTGCCGTAATTGAGAACTTCCTCGTAATTGAATTCACATCCGGAAACACAGGCAGATTGTAAATTAATGTTTATATTCTTGCTTGCAATGGCAAGACCTTTGCAATGACAGTATTTCGGGACTGTACTTATGCGACATTAGTTTTTTTTTAACTTTTTTTCATCTTTTTTTTTCTTGTAGTATATACTTTTAATTTATTTTCAGTAAGCCGACTTCAAACAACAGATATATCTGTACAACCCTCCGCCGTTGCATTTTATGCCCAGCTTACTACAAGTGAACAAAATGTTGGAAAGCATCATCCAATAGTTTTTGATCACGTGATTTTAAACGTTGGTAATGGATATAATAAGCATACGGGGGCGTTCTCTGCCCCTATAAGCGGAATATACGTTTTCACATTCACTCTCTTTCCAAATCGAGGTGGCGCCATGACAGTGAATATCTTCAAGAACAGTGAAGTAATTGCACAGATTTATACACAGATGAGAAATGACATGTTTAGTGCAACAACTCCAGTAGCTGTCATTGATATGAATGTTGGAGATACTGCATTTGTTAGAACCAGTTCCGTTCATCAACCTATTGGGGATGTATATAGTGATGGTAACGTGAAAAGTTCATTTGCTGGATGGAAAATAGCAGACTTATGATTTCATAAAGTAGTCACAAATGAATGTTTTTTTTCAACTTGAAAATATGAACGACTTAGCTTCTATATTTCACCGTTTGATGTTGCATAATCATTATCTTCATACATTTAGTAGTTACATTAGAAATAGTTTTAAAATAAAAAAACGTAATTATTATAATTACAAGTTGTAAAGAATAAACGCCTATTTTTACAGAAATTTTTATGCAGAGGTGTATAAAATATATTCCCGGTAATACATGCACATGCGATTGTGTTTGGTCTGTTTAAATGGCTCTGCAATAACAATTCCAACTGAATAAATGGTTACGGTTCGAATTAATTCATAAGTACCTGTTATACATACATTTTGACCAATATATAATCACTTCAAATTCCCAAATTGTTTTCCTTAAAGTACATTACAGTTTACATATTTGATATTTAATTATTGATTCTGCAAATTCACAAAGTTTCTTTAGATTTGAATGATAAACTGTCAGCAGTAGTCAGAAGGCTGAGATTTTAGCGGTTTGAAATTTTTGATACAATTTTTGTCTTACGTAGGGAATTAACTTGAGTTAGAATGACTTTAAAAAATCAAAACTATCTAAAACGTTTCACTAAATCCTGCTACATTTTAAACATTTTAGTTCATTATTCAAATTGGGTGATAATAGTTAACATGTATCAAACAGTCATACAGAAATAATTAGCTGCTTTATTTTTTTATATTCTAAATAAACTCATCTTAGATACCATGCTTAAAATATTGTAAGCCAGACGCGCATTTCGTCTATAAAAGACTCATCAGTGACGCTCGAATAAAAATGTAAAAAGGCCAAATAAAGTACGAAGTAAAGAGCACTGTGGACCTAAATTTCCGAAAGGTTTTGCCAAATACAGCTAAGGTAATCCATTCCTGTTGTAGAAAATTCTTAGTATTTCGAAAAATTCAAAGTTTTCTAAAATATCAATGATAATTCATATCAACACAGAAGTGTTGATTACGGGGCTGCTGATACCCTTGGGGAGGAAACCCAGTGATGGTAAATAAACTCATCATAGATAACAGGCTTAAAACTTTGTACGGCAACCGCTCGTTTCTTCTACAAAAGACGCATCAGAGACGCTCGAATAAGAAAAATCTAGATGATTTCAGATAGTTTCAAGGCCACTTGAATATGAAGCCTAGTTTTTCTTATGCCGGATATGTGGATGGAATTAGTTGCTATTAATACTAATTTCTGTCAGTATTTGATGAACTAATGATTTTTCATATTCGAAGAAAAAGAAACGTTTCTTCCTTTCGCTTTGTGTATTTTTGAGAAAAAAAACTATCTATTTACAGAATCATAAGGCATTGAAATATAACATGACATTTTCATATATTAAGCGAAAATAACACTTTAAAAATTTCGTGCGTCTGAAGCGATTTTCTGGATTAACCTTCATCAGGAACGCTAAACGCCGAATGCTTGAAAGCCAAAGGTGTATAATTGCTTCAGCAGGTGCGACATACCCGTGTCTTTACTGTTGTCTTATTGATTTGAAAGAGAGGACATTGAATTTGTGTCTGATGCATGATGGATTGTTGTTTCATTGGAAATCACACAAATTTCCTTATTCTTATGTTGATCTGAATTCACAGACATTTTTTTTTTCAACTCGCTTACACGTTGATTGGTTTGTTTATTAAAAAAAAAATGTTTTTACATGATTAAAATGATTAGGGTTTCGCTTGTTTCCAATGTCCTTTAAGATACCATTAAATTTCTCATTAATATCAAATCGGTCTAATCTATAAAAAAAAAACATTAAAAAAGGATTCTTTCACATGATGCATTGTCTTAATCGTGTGTTAAAATGATTAGGTTTTCGCTTGTTTCCAATGTCCTTTAAGATACCATTAAATATCTCATTAATATCAAATCGGTTTAAGGATGTTCGCTTCTCTGTTTCAAAATAACAAGATTTCTAAAGGACTGTTATAAATTGATAGTATATTAACAAAGGAACTAAAAAAGCAGAAAAAAATGAAGGGTCCGTGTGCTTGTTTTTGAGATATAAGCCATTGAAAATTTGGCGGGAAATGATTCTCTCTAGATTTTTCATACTTTTAACATTGTCCGCTTTTCTCTTTTAAAAGCTATGAAAAAATAACAAGGATTTTATAAGATTTTCAAATATGGCTTTTAAAACTATATGAAATAAAATAATGAAAAGGAAAGTAGGGGTCAGTGGACAAAATTTTTTAATGGCAAATAAAATTGAGAATGGAAATGGGGAATGTGTCAAAGAGACAACAACCCGACCATAGAACAGACAACAGCAGAAGGTCACCAACAGGTCTTCAATGCAGCGAGAAATTCCCGCACCCGGAGGCGTCCTTCAGCTGGCCCCTAAACAAATATATATACTAGTTCAGTGATAATGAACGCCATACTAAACTCCAAATTGTACACAAGAAACTAAAATTAAAAATAATACAAGACTGACAAAGGCTAAAGGCTCCTGACTTGGGACAGGCGCAAAAATGCGGCGGGGTTAAACATGTTTATGAGATCTCAACCCTCCCCCTATACCTCTAGCCAATGTAGAACAGTAAACGCATAACAATACGCACATTAAAATTCAGTTCAAGAGAAGTCCGAGTCTGATGTCGAAGATGTAACTAAAGAAAATAAACAAAATGACAATAATACATAAATAACAACAGACTACTAGCAGTTAACTGACATGCCAGCTCCAGACTTCAATTAAACTGATTGAAAGATTATGTCTTCATCATATGAATATCAGGCACAATCCTTCCCGTTTGGGGTTTAGTATCATACCATCATAACATATATGAGAAGAACATAACCCGTGTCATGCCAACAACTGGTTTTTAAATAAATGTGTTTAGTGCCGATGCAAAGACCCTATAAGTGAATCAATATTAACGCCAAAATATGCAATCTTTAATGACCTGACAACAGTATCGTAACTATATCCCTTCTTAATAAGTCTATTTAAAGGTTTTGTTAGCTTCAGAGGTGAATACTGACATTTTTGTGCTTTATAAAGAATATTTCCATAAAAAATTGGATGTGAAATACCTGAACGTATAAGAAGTCTGCATGTTGAGCTATATTTACGAATGATGTCCTTATACCGATGATAAAATTTAGTAAATGTTTTGACTAGTTTGTGATATCGAAAACCCTGGTGTTATAATTTTTCAGTAATACATAAATTTCTCTCGTTAAAATCTAAAACATTGTTACATACACGAGCGAATCGTACAAGTTGAGATATATAAACACCGTAAGATGGTGACAAGGGAACGTCACCATCTAAAAATGGATAATTAACGATAGGAAATGAAAAAATCATCTCTTTTGTCATATATTTTAGTATTAAGCTTTCCGTTAATGATATAGATATCAAGATCGAGGAAAGGGCAGTGGTCATTGTTAGTATTAGCTTTATTTAAAGTAAGTTCAACAGGATAAACTTCTTTAGTATACATACTGAAGTCGCCATTATTGAGAGCCAAAATATCATCCAAATATCTAAAAGTATTATTGAATTTGTGTATCAGATGTTGTTTCGATGGGTCTTTGCTGATTTTTGTCATAAATTGTAACTCATAGCAATACAAAAAAAGGTCCGCAATAAGTGGTGCACAGTTAGTCCCGATTGGAATTCCGATAACCTGACGATATACGAAATCTCCAAAGCGAACAAAAATGTTATCTAGTAAAAATTCAAGGGCATATATAGTATCAAAGCATGTCCAATTGACATAGTTTTTTTGTTTATTGCTACTAAAAAATGACCTAAAAGAGTTTGCACATATATATTCACATTCTGACTTTTTAAATGCCCATTTAATTAGGTGTGTGAATTTTTTCTTAATGAGAATGTGAGGCAATGTGGTATATAGGGTAGAAAAATCAAAACTTTGAACAGATTCAAAATCACCAATATATGCATGCAATTTATCAAGTACTTCCAACGAGTTCTTGACACTCCAAAAGTAATTAATTCCACTATTTTCGAAGGCCTTATTTGAACAATTTATTATCAGGTTTTTGATTGTACTAAGTGTACTGGTAAGAAGAATAGACAATTTAGTAGTGGAACAATGGCTTGAAGACGAAATGAATCTATATTTGTAAGGTGTTTTGTGTAGCTTCGGAAGCCAATACATAGTTGGGACTTTCATTGTATTTGGTTCTGCTTGTAAAGCGGTAGCTAAAAGTTTATGTTTGTTACAGATGTCGTTTTCTGAAAATGGAGTCAGTTGGAATGTTGGTGAATTGGTGATTTCTTTTTACAGAACCTCAATGTAAAATTTACGTCAAACAATAATAATATTATTAGCAGCTTTATCGGCCGGGACAAAAACAAATTCCTTGGCTAGTTCTTTTAGTTTATGTTTGATACGAGAAATAGGTTTATTGTGGTTATTGTTAAGAGTAAAATGTTCTTTAAAATGTTGAATACGTATATCAACTATGTTCATTACTGATTTAAAACATGGATAAAACCAGAGGATTCCGAAAATCTGGCAAAAATTCAAAAA
Organism: Mytilus californianus; assembly: GCF_021869535.1. Lineage (NCBI taxonomy): Eukaryota > Metazoa > Mollusca > Bivalvia > Mytilida > Mytilidae > Mytilus > Mytilus californianus. The sequence goes on along the minus strand of NW_026262734.1, from coordinate 29,264,955 downwards.
CAAGAGGAGCGAACATCCTTAATCTATAAAAAACATTAAAAAAGGACTCTTTCACATGATGCATTTGAGATTAGGAATTTTTCTCCTTTTCGGGGAAATCTTTTAGAAAAACCAGGCTAGGTCTGGACTAATTTCTCATTAATATCAAATCGGTCTAATCTATAAAAAAAAAAACATTAAAAAAGGATTCTTTCACATGATGCATTGTCTTAATCGTGTGTTAAAATGATTAGGTTTTCGCTTGTTTCCAATGTCCTTTAAGATACCATTAAATATCTCATTAATATCAAATCGGTTTAAGGATGTTCGCTACTCTGTTTCAAAATAACAAGATTTCTAAAGGACTGTTATAAATTGATAGTATATTAACAAAGGAACTAAAAACGCAGAAAAAAATGAAGGGTCCGTGTGCTTGTTTTTGAGATATAAGCCATTGAAAATTTGGCGGGAAATGATTCTCTCTAGATTTTTCATACTTTTAACATTGTCCGCTTTTCTCTTTTAAAAGCTATGAAAAAATAACAAGGATTTTATAAGATTTTCAAATATGGCTTTTAAAACTATATGAAATAAAATAATGAAAAGGAAAGTAGGGGTCAGTGGACAAAATTATTTAATGGCAAATAGAATTGAGAATGGAAATGGGGAATGTGTCAAAGAGACAACAACCCGACCATAGAACAGACAACAGCAGAAGGTCACCAACAGGTCTTCAATGCAGCGAGAAATTCCCGCACCCGGAGGCGTCCTTCAGCTGGCCCCTAAACAAATATATATACTAGTTCAGTGATAATGAACGCCATACTAAACTCCAAATTGTACACAAGAAACTAAAATTAAAAATAATACAAGACTGACAAAGGCTAAAGGCTCCTGACTTGGGACAGGCGCAAAAATGCGGCGGGGTTAAACATGTTTATGAGATCTCAACCCTCCCCCTATACCTCTAGCCAATGTAGAACAGTAAACGCATAACAATACGCACATTAAAATTCAGTTCAAGAGAAGTCCGAGTCTGATGTCGAAGATGTAACTAAAGAAAATAAACAAAATGACAATAATACATAAATAACAACAGACTACTAGCAGTTAACTGACATGCCAGCTCCAGACTTCAATTAAACTGATTGAAAGATTATGTCTTCATCATATGAATATCAGGCACAATCCTTCCCGTTTGGGGTTTAGTATCATACCATCATAACATATATGAGAAGAACATAACCCGTGTCATGCCAACAACTGGTTTTTAAATAAATGTGTTTAGTGCCGATGCAAAGACCCTATAAGTGAATCAATATTAACGCCAAAATATGCAATCTTTAATGACCTGACAACAGTATCGTAACTATATCCCTTCTTAATAAGTCTATTTAAAGGTTTTGTTAGCTTCAGAGGTGAATACTGACATTTTTGTGCTTTATAAAGAATATTTCCATAAAAAATTGGATGTGAAATACCTGAACGTATAAGAAGTCTGCATGTTGAGCTATATTTACGAATGATGTCCTTATACCGATGATAAAATTTAGTAAATGTTTTGACTAGTTTGTGATATCGAAAACCCTGGTGTAATAATTTTTCAGTAATACATAAATTTCTCTCGTTAAAATCTAAAACATTGTTACATACACGAGCGAATCGTACAAGTTGAGATATATAAACACCGTAAGATGGTGACAAGGGAACGTCACCATCTAAAAATGGATAATTAACGATAGGAAATGAAAAATCATCTCTTTTGTCATATATTTTAGTATTAAGCTTTCCGTTAATGATATAGATATCAAGATCGAGGAAAGGGCAGTGGTCATTGTTAGTATTAGCTTTATTTAAAGTAAGTTCAACAGGATAAACTTCTTTAGTATACATACTGAAGTCGTCATTATTGAGAGCCAAAATATCATCCAAATATCTAAAAGTATTATTGAATTTGTGTATCAGATGTTGTTTCGATGGGTCTTTGCTGATTTTTGTCATAAATTGTAACTCATAGCAATACAAAAAAAGGTCCGCAATAAGTGGTGCACAGTTAGTCCCGATTGGAATTCCGATAACCTGACGATATACGAAATCGCCAAAGCGAACAAAAATGTTATCTAGTAAAAATTCAAGGGCATATATAGTATCAAAGCATGTCCAATTGACATAGTTTTTTTGTTTATTGCTACTAAAAAATGACCTAAAAGAGTTTGCACATATATATTCACATTCTGACTTTTTAAATGCCCATTTAATTAGGTGTGTGAATTTTTTCTTAATGAGAATGTGAGGCAATGTGGTATATAGGGTAGAAAAATCAAAACTTTGAACAGATTCAAAATCACCAATATATGCATGCAATTTATCAAGTACTTCCAACGAGTTCTTGACAATCCAAAAGTAATTAATTCCACTATTTTCGAAGGCCTTATTTGAACAATTTATTATCAGGTTTTTGATTGTACTAAGTGTACTGGTAAGAAGAATAGACAATTTAGTAGTGGAACAATGGCTTGAAGACGAAATGAATCTATATTTGTAAGGTGTTTTGTGTAGCTTCGGAAGCCAATACATAGTTGGGACTTTCATTGTATTTGGTTCTGCTTGTAAAGCGGTAGCTAAAAGTTTATGTTTGTTACAGATGTCGTTTTCTGAAAATGGAGTCAGTTGGAATGTTGGTGAATTGGTGATTTCTTTTTACAGAACCTCAATGTAAAATTTACGTCAAACAATAATAATATTATTAGCAGCTTTATCGGCCGGGACAAAAACAAATTCCTTGGCTAGTTCTTTTAGTTTATGTTTGATACGAGAAATAGGTTTATTGTGGTTATTGTTAAGAGTAAAATGTTCTTTAAAATGTTGAATACGTATATCAACTATGTTCATTACTGATTTAAAACATGGATAAAACCAGAGGATTCCGAAAATCTGGCAAAAATTCAAAAACAAGAGGAGCGAACATCCTTAATCTATAAAAAACATTAAAAAAGGACTCTTTCACATGATGCATTTGAGATTAGGAATTTTTCTCCTTTTCGGGGAAATCTTTTAGAAAAACCAGGCTAGGTCTTATATATCCTTGCCTTTCCAATTTTTGGGTTTTGGCCGTTTCTGTAGAAGGCAAACCCAGAAAATGGCTTCGGGCAAACGACATTAAATGAAGTTTTATTTACTCTACTATGTAACCAAGCAACAACGTAACAGTGTCATGTATGTACGTCATGTAATAGTTTAAAGCTTTTAAAAAATTGAGATAAATCATACCTTATCCAAACTAGAAACATTTTTTAGTCTTTAAAAGTACACACTATGAATCATTAAACATTTTCGTGACTGTTTTAGTTCTTCGAATAATATTATGCAAAATTACATCTAATATTGACTTTAAATAGATTAAAATAAAATAATACCAACAGTTCCGGCATAGTACAACAGACTAGACTATATGGTCTATTAGCTTTGAAAATTATCTAAAATATAAAAAATAAGGCAAATATTTATTTTTGTATGTATACTTCAATAAGAGAAAATTCATATAAACCGGATAAAATAGTATGACAAATATGTAAAATAAATATATTTAACGCAGTTTCAATGAAAAGCCAGCGAAAATTAAGCACATAAGTCAAATGACAGAAAAAAAAATTCTAAATTTCAGTGAGTCGTTGATGGTTTCTTTTTTATTTTTTTTTAAAGAAAATACAGTTTTGTAAGAATTAAGTATTTGGGGAATATACTGATATTTGGTGTTATTGCCAATGAGACAAGTGCAAATATCTTAATTTACTGTAACAGTAAAATTAGAGGAAACAAACAAGACGATAATGTATTAATGTTTTTGAAATTTATATTTCATGAATCAGAAATATTTTAAATATAAACCTTCAAAGCCAGGTATATTGTTCACAAAAGGTAAGGTTCTGTATTACATTATTATATGAGCTGCGTCGGATAGAAATCGACCTTATGCAAGTGCACGTATACATGTACATGTGTAAGACTTTGATTGATTTTGGAATATTTAAATACGAAATAAAAGTTGAATTTCGGTCTGTTTTGTAGGGTTCTCATATCAATTAAATTTTCAAACATTTACAGACTTTGCATAGAGATTTTTTCAACACGAAATAGGTTAACAGATGTATTGATATTCATTTGCGTTAGGTCGATTTCTATCAGACGCAGCTCATATTATGATTGTTTACGGTAGATGTACGCGATATTGGTGTCTTTTGGTGATTTGTGTCGTGAGCTTGAAATATAGTTGACGTTCTCTCCGCATCTCCTTTTATTCGTGCATAACACTATTTTACCATTACGAAATATTGAATATATGAATATCAATTATAGTTGGGTTTTGTAAATTTCATTTCTTCTCAGATATAAAACAGGAAGACGTAGGTGCAGTCGCGATTGACCATCATTGTAAGTTATATATCAGACCGGTCAGAAATATCCGAATGTGACATTTACATACGGACCAGGATAATATATCGAAAACCGTTAACAATATAGGTTGCGTTTCCATTGCATTTTTATTTTGCAGTTTTGAATTAATACACTGAAGTTAAGATGAGAGTTAAAACTAACCTAATGAAAACGGCAAAAACTTTTCTGACGCATGGAACATTCCGTTACAATTTAGAAATCACCCAGGATCAAACTAGTGTGAATCAGAAACTCACCGTGCATCACAGAATATAAAGGAACAACAATAGCACCATTAGGTATCCGCGATAACCATTGAAGACGGTATTTTCTGGTGCAGTATGGGATATGGACATTGTAAATCTTATTACTTTGTGGATAACTGCTTCATAGTAAGGAAGATTATTTCTATCCGATATAGTATAGTTTGCGTTGTACGTATTTCACCATTTCAGTTCAAACCTTTTCTTGAATTTCAGTGTTGCTCACAAGACACAAGACCGCTCATCCAATAGTCGCTGAAGTAGTATCAGTTCAAGCGCTGAACAATTCGGGTATTACATATTTTACAATATCCTCTGAAATCATAAATGAAGAGTAAACTAAAGAACGCTCAGTCTTGGTAAATTTCTTTACATTTGGAAACTTTTCAAATCGAATAAACTTAACTGATAACAATGATCTCTTAAAAAAAACCTGTAAAATGCGTTTCTGACTCTCTCTCTTCATCTTGTTTATTTGAACTTAGTAGGTATCACTAAAATTTCTCCAGTCATCTTATTTTAGCGTGTCTTCGTGTTCATCTATTAGCTTTTGACAAACAAAGCTCTAATCTAATTATTTTGCTCAATGCAATTATCACACAATTCTTTTTTACTCTCGGTATATGAAGAAGTACCGGAAGTATGTTTAATTTTGGTGTGTATTCATTTCCCACTGTTTCGGTTCTAATATATTTATAATAACTTGAAGTATGACCTGTTAATACATAACCAATCCATACTTAAAATCTTTGAATACCAAATAACCGAACTGATTCTGTAATTAACCTTACATGTATCTTTGAACATTGTGCTATAATTCATCCACGCGACAGAATTCTTAGTCAAACTTAATCTTAAACTCAACATTCAACTGTAATGCGCTGTAGTTTTCCTTTATTCACCGTAACAATACAGAAAAACATACCCACAAATACTTTAAAAAAAACATTGTATTACAGTTTAGAATATGACATGGTTTATCTTAAAATATAGCAATAAATAAAATAAGCAGTGGGAAATTGACATTTCATATCTTTCTTAAAAGAGGAACTATTATTTGGTCCGCATTATTTCAGATTCAAGTGTATCCTTTGATGGCATGAGATAGCATTACCATAAGATAGACGTAGTATGGTCCAGTTTTTACCAGTTCTTGAATTGGAAAATAGTTTTGATTAAAACCGTCAGTGCAAACACTGGTTGACCCTATTTTCTGTACAATAACGAACAAGGTATATGTGTACTGATATCGGTATTGCGAATACTACTAATAGCTAAGGAAAAAAACTTGCTTTCAGCTTTCAGATTTTTGCATGTATTAAAAGTTTTTCTATAAATCGCTCAGTGATATCTTCAGTGGAAGTGCTGTCTAATTCAAGGCAAGCGCAATGTACATATCATATTTGTTTCAGTGAACTGTTTAATTTAATTTTATGTCAGTCATGTCTTATTTTCTTCAATGATACATATCAATTTTTTTTTTTTTTTTTGCAACAAAAAATATTGTTCTCAAAATAGAATTAAGAAAAGACGGCAGTGTGATTATGACAATTTGATATTGTTACTTATTTGATTGATATTGTTTATGTACATGTAGGCGTGTTCTTTAACTCCAGTCTGTTTTCGAATTGGTAAATGAAGTCATATTTTTTATACAGTTTGGTAACTAAAAGTTTTAATTTAAAACATGGCTATCTTTTTGTTTGCTTGCTTGTATTTTTTTTTTTTTTTTTTTTTTTTTTGTATCACACAACCATTGAAAACAAGGCAATTACAAAAGACTAAAAGAAATTTCAGTAACACCTGCATATAGATTATATATATCGTACTTGATACAATTGTCGAGGGCTTATGTTTCTAAGCATTATTTCCATTAAAGTGGGTTGCTGCTAACAAGGATGATATAAAACAAAAGGATCCTAATGGTTTAGGTAAGGTCGTCTCTTTGAAAGGTTTACAAACGCCATCATGATTTGACTGACTTCAATGGAATATACTTGTGTAAAGCTATCCAGCAATTCTCATCCTGCAATTCCCCTCGAAAAAAAGCTATCCTGCAATGTGTCATCCTTCAATTGAGTTCTACTTTAGCGACAATTTATTATTTTCTTTAAAATGATGAAAGTTATCGTGTATGGCCGAAAAACGTACTAGTATAGAGAGCCGAATAATTGTATATCCCCTTAACGTAATTTAAAACTTTTTTTTATAGATTTTTAACTCATGTTTACGGTTTTTTAAATAACATTTACAAAAGAAAAAATCATGATGAGAATTCAAACGTGACCATTTGATTTATTGTTAATTTGTTTTTGTCCCGGATTAATAGTCACTAGACAGTAAGCAAATAGCAATCAATAAATAAGTGAAAGATATTTCAATACATGAACATATTTGAATAAATAGATCACTTGCACAATCACTGACGTTTCGATAAAAAGTTTATAAAGTCGACACAACACAATCTATTTCCGCTTAAGATTGTTTCACATTTTCAATAAAGGAAACTGCTTACGCTGTATACATGTCGATTTTCCGAAGTTTGTGATTCCTATCGAACGGATGTTTGCTTCTTACAAAGAATCTATTAAACAAAGGAATGTTGATGGTAAATTTCTGTTATAAAACATAACAAAAGCACGTGCAAATACAAGACTTGTAATAGTAAACAGTATCGTATTAAACAATGAATGCTTGCAGTACCTGACTACTTAAACTTCTCATATGAAATCATACCGCTCTGCATTGTAATATCGGTCACTGTGCTTCTAAGAAGGTTTCTAACAGTAAATCTGTATTAATTCAAAATAATGAGAAAACATGTAGTCTTGCTTTCAACTATAAATTTAAGAATTAATGTTAAGGATGTTCGCTAGTTCTTTTTTTTTAAACTTCTTATCAGATATTCGGAATCCCCTGGTTTTATCCATGTAGTGCAATAAATTTTGCACACTTTTCTTTTTATAATTTTATAACATATAGTTTAAAAAGCCATTTTTTAGAAATTGTATAAAATCCTTGTTATTTTTCCATAGTTTTTGAAAGAAAAAAGGTGGCAACGTTAAATGTATGAACAATCTAGTAGAGAGAATCATTTCCCACCCAATTTTCAATGGCTCATATCTCAAAATACAAGGACACAGACCTTTCATTTTTTTCTGCCTTTTCAGTTCCGTTGTTTATATACAGTCCTTTTCAGAAGCTTTTTACTTTGAAACAGATTAGCGAACATCCGTAAGCAACCTCCTCCCTCCCCCCCCCCCCCCCCCCAAAAAAAAAAACAACAACAAAAAACAAAACAAAAACGTTGGATGTAATGCACGTAAGTTTGGGTAGGCTAATATGTTTGATATATTGAGAAAAACATGTGGTTGTTATCAAAAATGTTGTTGTCTAAATGTACCTGCAGATATTGTTGAATATGAGAGCGTGATCCTTTGCCTTCACTGTTAATTCAACGTCTCTTTTCCGACTGGACGCTGACCACTGCGTATACATTCAACCCACAGAGACAAACGGACGAGAGAAGTAAAGATGACAATATTTCAGTACTAAATAGTTGTATCTTTGGTTATCTCACCACATCTCCTTATTTGTATAATGTTCCATGGTGTAAATTTACATTTGAACGAAAAGTCAAACGATATAGTTTGGTGGTAGAAAATAATGTGTATTTGAACATGTGAACAGTGCATAATTTTCTTTGATTTTGTATATGAGCTTATAAGATAGTATGAGCAAAATCAAGATCCTACTTCTGATGTAATATTGTATGAAAATGCGTATTCGGTACGATATTTTGTTTTCGGGCAAAAATGTAGTGTCTGGAGTCTTCTAGATTATTCTTCAAAGCAAATATGCAAATAAAATTCTATATGGATTGCCAGTTCGTTTTTTTGTTTTTTTTTTTTTAATTAATTAAAGATTTATGTAAGTAAAAAACATACATTTAAGGGACATCGACTCAAACTAAACATTAGTTCTAGTACTTAGTAAAATAAAAACAGAGTTATCTTTCTTTCAGCACACAATCGGGTAATGTGCTTCAATTAATTAAAATTATAATAAATGTCCTGCTGATTAAAAAAAAGGAAGATATTACGATTTTATCTTATTGGCGTAAGTATTGTATTGAAATTAATTTCTTATTTATTTGTTTCTTTGATTCTTATATATTGTCTGAATTCTCTGTATTTCCATAGTTCTTTTAACATCTTAATACTGTATTCGCCAAATCTGGATCTAATTCCCCTACTCCTTTTAGAATATATATTATGACTTTCTGCCAAAAGAACCTTGTCAAAAAGTCTATGAATCATTTTTCATATTCACATGCGAGGCCTTCAACTCGTACAAAACACCATCTAAATAAACTAACCCCAATTCGGTTATATTTTACCCTTTATAAAAATAAGATTGTCAATGAGCTAACTATCCACCAAAGTTCAAATGAAGTGGATGTAAACAATTATAGGCAACCATACGGCCTTGAACAACGAGAAAACCCCATACCGTATAGTCGGCTATAAAAGGCCCCGACATGAAAAATATGAAACAATTTATTGAGAAAACTAACAACACAATTTACGAAAATCAAATATATAAGACATGAAACAACGACAACTACTGAAATACAGGCTCCTGACTAGGGACATGCACATAAAGAATTTGGCGGGGTTAAACATGTTTGCTGACACCAAACCCTCACCCTAACCAGGGACAATAGTGTAACAGCACAACATGAATGTAAGAACAAACAATAAAAACCAGTTGAAAAGGGCTGAACTCATTAGATCGATACAACATATAACATAGACACAGACCGGACGTGGCAGGGTATTTATACATCCCTAAAAACAAAAAAAGACACTAAGTACAGATCTGAGAATACTCGCAGTTACTGACAGCTAGTTCAAAGCCAATAACAACTAATACAAAAATCATGTACCTAAGACTAAAATATCTATCAGTATACATCCAAAAGCCATGGATTTAGTGTAAAGACGTCATTAACAGTCGGAGAAAAACATGTCCTTGTGCAATGCCAATATAAGGGTATCGACATATTGTAGAACCGTGAATGTGTATATGTATATAACAATAACATTTAGTAATTTGCTGATAACAAAATAAATATTTATACCAATAAAACCAATATTCAAAGATCTAATAAAAGTATTACCGTTGAATTGGTAACCTTTTAGAATAAGTTTATTTAAAGATTTGATAAGTTTACCAGGTACAGCCAAACTTCCAAACCAAATATTTGTATTTATGGAAGAATTTAGTAAAGGTTTTAAGTTTTAATTTGTGGTAGCGAAATTCCTGACTTAATAAAATACCAATAATACATAGCCTTTGTGTATGTCGGTTAGTGCACGATAGTTCAACTTGTAAGCTAACCACAAGACGTATCCTTTTCGTGTCGTTTCTGAGTTAAATGCTATAGATCAACTTAGTTAAAGACCATCGTTTACCAAAGAGAGTGTTAGAAACTATTAGGTTACTAGTAAATATATTTGAAATTGTTTATAAGCCATTTTATTAGTCTTAATGCTTCTATTGTAAACCTACAGTTTCAACATATTGTTGTATAATTCCTATTCACCGGATATGACGTATCAACGTGAATTCACTGTGGTTTGTCTCCAACATTTTTTTTTGCTCACCTTGCCCGAAGGTCAAGTGTGAGCTGTTGCCATCACTTGGCGTCCGCATGTCCGTCGTCGTCCGTTAACTTTAACAAAGATCATTTCCTCTGCAACTGCTGGGCCAAATTTTACAAAACTTGGCCACAATCATCAGTGGGTATCTAGTTTTAAAAAAAACGTGGCCGATGACCCTGCCTGCAGACAAACATGACCGCCATGGTTAAAAATAGAACATAGAGGTAAAATACAACTTTTGCCTTTTATCTTGAAAACCGCTATAGATAAACAAAACCTGACAGCGGCAAACATGTTCAGAATGATGAGATCTACAAAATGTCCATCAACATCAAAACTGTCAGACGACTTCTCATTGCAGAAATTTCCCTCAAACAACGATTTCAATTGTTTTCCAATTTTGCCTATTATCTCGAAAATTATAATAGATATTTAGAAACTTTAAAAAGCAAAACTGATCAGCAAGACAAGATCTACAAATAAGTCAAAATGATCGGAATCGTCAGTCGACACAATATTGAAATTATTGCCCTTAAATGACGAGTTTTCCAATTTTTTGCAGTTTTACCTTTTATTTTGAAAACTACAGAAGATAGATAAAAACTTTAAATAGCCAAAATGATCAGCAAGACAAGATCTACAAATAAGTCAAATAAACAAAATCGTCAGTCGATACCTTATAGAAGATATTTCCGTTAATTACGATTTTTCCTATTTTTTTGCATTTTTATCTATTAGCTTGAAAACTATGTAGATAGATAGAAACTTTGAATATCCAAAATGATCAGCCAAACAGGATCTACAAATAAATCGGCATGACCGAAATCGTCAGTCGACACTTTATTGAAGTTATTGACCTTAAATGACGATTTTCCCCAATTTTTGCATTTTTGCCTTTTATCTTGAAAACTATTACAGAAAGATAGAAACTTTAAATAGCAAAAAAAGACACGATCTACAAATAAGCATAAATCGCCGAAATCTTCATTCAACTCGTTATTGGAGTTATTGCCCTTTAATGATTATTTATACCATTTATTTTGCCTATCACCTTGAAAACTGTAATAGATAAATAGAAAGTTTAACGTTTAACAGGGAAATTATTCAGGCTGAAACTTAACAAAACTTCAATATAAGAAATGAAATTAGGGCGGGTATGAAAAAAATATGTCGGACAACACTGTGATCTAGACATAATTTCCATTCTGGTGAATACTTGGGAATAGCAGTTAGAACTCCAAAAACGTGTTAATTTCTAAGATATTAAGTTGGCCAACACCGCAAAAGAGACAAGAAGGCATTTGATCGATTCAGCTAGAACCTAAACTCAACGGGTAATTAGATACAATGGTTCTCAAAACCATTTTTGGCCATTGAAGGGACCATAGATCTTTAATTTGTAAAAATGGGGCTTTCTTCAAGGGACTTGAATGAGCTGAGAGTTCAATAAATAGAGAATGTACTTTAATATCAGTGGGTTTTTCCAAACTATATTACTATACTCAGCAAATGATAAAAGATATATGAAAATTCACAAAATAATTTCATTCAGTTTGATATCAGACTACATGCCCTTTGCTACATGTATACTGTATCATGTTCTATTTCTATGCATTATGTGGTTTTAAATTTGCATTTTTGTCATTTGCATTAAGTTTCAATCACTTAAATTACACCTTTTTATCTGTTTTGTGATAAATTGTTTTCTTTTTTTAAATATTTTTTTCATACTCGTCTTCCTTGATAATGCTTGATTTGCAATCTTTTATTAGTGTTCTTGACCTAAAGCAATTTATATTTGCTGTTGTTATTTTTAATTGAAAACGTGGATTTCATATGCTGCTTGTTTTGTTTTGCTTGTGAACTATGTTTTTTGGCCACTGAATAAAATCGTCCTTTACAACCAATAGTGCGTTGGTCAGTTAGTCTCCAATCCGAGAAACTGGCCCCTTCTTGTGTTCTATTGTATCCAAGTGACTGTCATGAAGAAACCGCTATATATGAACTGTCAGTGCTGTTGCCTTTCATGTTACCTGGTTAATCCTGTCCTGCATAAGATTATAAGTTTAAGTTCATGACTCTCTATCTCTTTTACATTTCATCCTCATCTGAATATTTATTCAGTCCTTTCCTAATCCGGGTAACATTATAATCTATTTAATTTTAAAACATATTCAAAAGGAAAGCATATTTATGTCATGTTAATAAATATATTGTTAATACATTTTTTTGTTTAAAGATCAACCAAAACCTGTAGATGTCTGTAATATAACCGAATTTCTAATTCATTGTTTACAAAAAAAATCCTAGTAAACATTTTTCAACTTGTTTACTCTCTGTCATCATCATTCTGTATGTGCCTGGCCAAAGTTATTGAACGCCATGACTGGCTTATGTTGATGATCATCATTATATGCAGTGGTGAAAACATCATATGCAGTGTTCACAGTATTATATGCAGTGTTCACAGTATTATATGCAGTCGTGACAGCATTATATGCAGTCGTGACTACATTATATGCAGTGGTCACAACGTTATATGCAGTGATCACAACATTATATGCAGTGGTTACAACATTATATGCAGTGGTCACAACATTATATGCAGTGGTCACAACATTATATGCAGTGGTCACAACATTATATGCAGTGGTCACAACATTATATGCAGTGGTCACAACATTATACATGTTTTGTTTATGAAGGTGATGATGTGATGATCAGTGATAGTGATGATGATGATTGATGATGGTGATGGTGATGATGGTGGTTCCTCAATTCTGAAAACTTCGTAAATTTGATCGAAAATTGCCGAATCCGGTTATATTTAATTCCCCGCACAAAAAATGGAACAATTATTGAAGTCATGTAATTTAGGCAATTTGATTGAAAACTTTATCATCTTTTTTCATGTGAATATGAAAGGAATGAGACAACGTACTAGATTGAGTTGATCAACGTGATTCATGTACGCAAAATATTACTGTCCAAGTGTAGAATCTGTTGTCGGTGGTTGTCTTGTTGTCATTTATCCATGTTAGTTTTTTTTTTATTTGATTTAGTTCATTCTTTGGTACAGGGTGTGTTATCCTTTGTTGTTCCTGTATTATATATAAGTCACGATGATTTGTAATGTATAAAATATTTAAAAAAAAAAACAATTTGTATATTTAGATAGCATTATTCTAAAACAAAACGATCACTTGAGAGAAAATAAAAAAGGATCAAACTAGTAACAAATGATCAATTCATATTAGACCTCGAAAAGAGGAGTTTTAGTAAACAATCATGACATCATATTAGACGTCGATTAGAGGGTAAATATATTATACCTTTATTTGAGAAAGTGACGTTGGATTGGACGTCGTTTAGGTATTAGGCGGACGTCGATCTGACTCTTACATATATATGCATTATGGCACTGAATATCGACTAGAGGATCCTAGAGTGGCATCTACTTTCATTGATTAATAATAAGAAATGAACTCGAGGCATATAGTATACAAAACTGCCATTTAATGTTTCATCACCATTCTCGGAATGGACTACCCCTAATTTGATAAAATAATGTCTGTCTAATTGCAGACAATAGCAGGTGTTAATTTTTCTCTAATAAAGTTTCAATCAAATTGCCTAAATTAAATGATATCAATAAATGTTCCATTTTTTTTTTGTACGGGGCATTATCAGTTCAAACCGAATTCGGCAATTTCCGATTGAAATTTCCGAAGTTTACCACTACCATCACCATCATTAATCATCATCATCACTATCACTGATCATTACCTTCATCGCCAAAACACGAATAATGTTGTGACGACTGCTTATAATGTTTTGACCACTGCATATAATGTTCTGACAACTGCATATAATGTTCCCACAACTGGATATAATGTTGTGACGACTACTTATAATGTTGTGACCACTGCATATAATGTTGTGACCACTGCATAACGTTGTGACCACTGCATATTTTGTTGTCACGACTGCATATAATATTGTCACCACTGCATATAATGTTGTCACCACTGCATATAATGATGATCATCAACATAAGGCAGTCATGGCGTTCCATACTAAGTTATGAGCACGTAATTCAGTGGTTGTCGTTGGTTGCTGTCTGTTACATTCATTCTATGCTTATTCATTTGTATTAAAGTTGGCCGATAGTTTTTTCGTTCGAATTGATTCACATTGTGTCATATCGGAACCTTTCATACGCTATGAGTTTTGCTCATTTTTGAAGACTGTTCGGTGGTCTATAATGGCTTAAATCCACGTCATTTGGATTGTTATGGGTAGTTGTTTCATTGGCAACCATACCACATCTCCTTATTTCATATTGTTTTGTTAATAAGCTTAAACCCAAACTTTTGCGTCGACAATTGTATAAAAAGGGACTCGGTTAAGCTATATAGTCATGTAATGTGCACCATAGCCAAAATTGAACAGATTGTGTGCAATTACGTTCTCATTTAGTAATTTACATAATGTTTTATTTTCATATTAATGTGTAAACTTGTGCAAGTGAACGTGTTTTAACTATACTATCATCTTTTTTGAAACCCATGATTGTTCACAACATTTGTTTTGTACATAAAAGAGCAGAAAAAATAGCTTGTACACTCTCAATGTCTTTGATGTAGCTTATCTCTGTCATATTTGCATAGTTTCAGGCTGCCGTCGTATGCACAACATTGAAACACATCCTTTATAATGGCATTAGACTACGACTGCTATGAGCCAAAATATATATATAGAATCTAACCCAATCTGGTGTACTCATTTGCAGCATAATGCCAAAGAAGACGACTCTTATTGGTTGGTTGAATTGATAACTTTGTGAGTTAAACATCAAGCAAGTTAATCATTGCAAATAAACTGTTGGTGTCAAAACACAGATAACCTGTACATAACGTGTGTACAAATTATGATTTATATAATTTGTACAATATCACAAGTTATACACAACATAGTGATACATTACGTCACTCCCTTCCATAGAACATCTGTTCCGATCTCATGTATAAAATGTGTTTCTTTACTCTGTATCATTAGGGATATTTGTTCATTAGTGGTGAGGGGCCTCGGTGGCAGTGTGGTCTAAGTAGTTACTACTGTAATCACTAGCCAGTCAACACTGAGGTTGTGAGTTCGAACCCCGCTCGTGCGGGTGCATTCGACTCCAATCTTAATTGACTAGGATTGTCAGTTTTCCTATCGAAGGTCGGTGGTTTTCTCCGGGCACTCCGGCTTCCTCCACCAATAAAAAACTGGCCGCCACGAAATAGCCCAAAAGCGGTGCTTAAAAGTGGCGTTAAAACACCAAAAATCAAAAAATCAAAAAAATTATTAGTGGTAACAAACTCATTATATCTGATAATTTATTCATTTCAAGAACTGTTGTAAACGCAAAAATTATGCTAAACACAATGCATATACAAATGTTTTATTAAGTAAAAAATTCAAAATTAAAACATCATCCGGACAAGAATGTCCATTCTGTTCTTAATTTTATCCTATTGGTGGTGGAGCCTTTGTAATTGTCGTTGCTTGTGACACCTGCTGTTCTGTGATTTGTTGAGGCGTTTTGATGCCCTGTGGTATAGGTGGCGCTTTTGTCGTGAAAGGAGGGGGTGAATTTGTCGTTTGTTTTACAGTTGACGTTGGTGGTGGAGGTGTTGCAAAACTACCTCCTAAAACCAACCGTTTTCTAATATTGGAACTATGTAATTTTAGTTCGCATTTCACTCCAACGTATGACTTTTTGCAATCACAATGAAAACTTCCTGGTGTATTTACACACGTTCCTCTCTCACCACAAGGACTTGTGGCAGCTGAAATATAGACAGGTATAAAAATATAGGATAAATCACCGAGGAAGAGTAAAAACAAAACAAATGAGGTGTGAGTCTACTAATTACTTTAAGCATAAATGACAAAGATCATGCTTAGCTAGGGGTAACAAAACAATTCCTCGGATCTAATATTAAAATAGTTGGTGCACAAACTTCGTGCAATTTAAAAGAATCTGTGCAAGTTTGGTGGAATTCTGTCACGCCGTTTTTTATGAATTTGTTGATTAACAAAGTATGACGCGACCGAATATAACACAAGACGACAGTATGATCCCTATGTGACAGTACAGCTTCGCTGTCAGACGACACGATTAAACTTGTAAATGAAATGAATCATTCGAAAAGTTTAACGTATTCAGATATTAATAAAGGGCATGATACATACAAGTACATATACGTGCTACTTCATTGGAGTATACCTTACATCATCTTTGCTGTTCAATTGTGTTTACATCTTATCTGGCATTTATCTATTTTTCATTTTCTTCATTTCTAGGATTTTAGTGTGAGTTATTTTACTTGAAACTAAATGCGTTTAACTATGCTTTTCAGCGGATTTTTATAGAAATCAAGTATTTTTATCATAATATCTTTAATAAATATGCAGACCAGAAAATGTATGGAAAAAAACAACATTCGCAGACTTAAGCAGTCTTGGTGGTTTATCCAATACGACAACTTTTGGAATACAATATTTCAAACTCGGAGTTTAGCAAACTCGTGGAAAATAATGTTTGTACTATATCAAAGGCCTTTTTACTGTATACATGTATACCTGATGCTTACATGTTCAATGATGTTGCATGATATACTATTGATATAAAGGTTTGTGTTTACTGAAACTATTATTTACTGTTCAAATATACCTCTGCTACATTCGTCGATATCAATAGAACAGTCGCTTCCAGTCCATCCTTGATGACAGAAACAGACATTCAAAACACTTAGTCCGTTGCTACATTGGTTTTCTCCAATAACTGTTAGTCCTATTGAAATAAAAATTGCATGTTAGGGCAGTAGATAAATCTAAAAACTTTCGATCTGAGGCCATGTCGCATACGGAAACAAAAGATGTAATACATGAAAACTTAAGAAGAGGCCCAGGAATTGGTAAGGATCATTGCGTATGTACAGTAAGGATAAATATAAAAATAAGAAGATGTGGTATGATTGCCAATGAGAGAACTATCCACACAAGACCAAATGACACAGAAATTAACAACTATAGGTCATCGTACGGCCTTCAACAATGAGTAAAACCTATACCGCATAGTCAGCTATAAAAGGCCCCGAAATGATAAATGTAAAACAATTCGAACGAGAAAACTAACGGCCTGGTTTATGTACAAAATAATGAACAAAAAACAAATATGATATACAGCAACAAACGACAACCACTGAATTATAGGCTCCTGACTTGGGACAGGCACATACAGAATGTGGCTGGGTTAAACTAGTTTGAAGGCGCCTACCCTCCCCCTAACCTGAGACAGTGGTGTAACAGTACAACATAAGAACACACTATAAAAATCAGTTGAAAAGAGCTTAACTCATCAGATGGATACAAAGGAGAAATACATCTGACAAAACACAGAGTGGACATGGCAGGGTACTTATACATCCCCACAACAAAAAGACAATAAGTACAGATCTGAGAGTACTCGCAATTACTGACAACTAGTGCAAAGCCAATAACAACTAATAAAATAAATTATGCATCTAAGACTAAAGTTCTTATTACTCTTAAAGTATTCTAAAGAACAGCTTCCTGACACCTTTGGAACCGTTTCTGGTAGCTGTGTTCTTCACTAGAATAGTTCTGGACATGTTTACCGTATACCAATTTTGGGCCGCTTTACGTAAGGACAGTTCTAGGGTCCAACTGATCTAGGATAGAACATTTATGTGACAGATTATTCTGACAGCTTTGATGAGAAGTTAAAACTTATCTTATCTGTATCAAATAAGTTTAGTAAAACATGTATGAATAAATAAATAAAATGTCCACGTACTTTGGTACGAGATATTGGTGACCCCAAGTTCTCAAACGAGACATCTAAAATACTGATGTTTCCATTCCAAAATAGCTAAATAGAATCACTAATCATAAACGATAACCATTATTATTCGCGTATTAATCTGTTAGAAATATTAGTACTACATTGACAACCTCAGTGAAAAAGTAAGACGCGTATTTCGGAAACTCAAATTTGACTTTTATATCGTACTGTTCTTATGATTTAAATACTCCTCGAAGGACATGTTACCAATGGCCATTCACTATAAAAACTTTCTGAACATTGAAAATACACTGAAACAATGTGTAAAAATACCTGAACATTTTGCGACAAAAATAAAAGATCCAACCATTAATAGAAGTCTATCCATGTCTACAAATCTGAAATATTATGACGCCAGTAGTTATCTTATCTCGTGAGGGGATTGTTCGAACTGTCCTTCTAGGTCAAACCTATTTACGTAATCATAATCATATTGGTATTTGGTGAATATGATATGTATTCGATGTACTTTTGCATTTTATTCGAAATGTAAAAAAAAAGATGTTAGATATTTTAAATGATCAATTGCGGGGTAGTTGCTTGTTTTACGTCCAGTAACAAATATTTCATACTTATAGGACACATAACAATCTTCCTGTATATCAAACGGATATAACGATACATAGAGAAGGAATAGACTGGTTCTCTCTCTTATAAAATACGGGTATCTGAGTCACCCTTATTGCGTGCCAAACAGATAAAGGACAGGGAACCAGTCTAAAAGATAGGATATTTTCGTATGCTTCTAAAACTTATCATTACAGATTACCATAAGTCACATGATAGTGGCTCTTCCATAGAACTGTTTCTTTGTCTCTTTAACGTACAGATGGTCTGAAATTAGTTTACCCAAATAAGATACAGAGATATTGTGGGTTTTTAGACGGCGGCTTTCCAGTTGGCAATTGTGCCCTCAAATAGAATACAAGACTTAACTACACATTATATATGACTAGTTGATGGCTAGTACATTTTTTATGTATTCTCTTTTATCAGATGAATGTCCTTCATTTTTTCCATCGCCGGTGTCGATTCAAAATGATATCACTTTGTTTGCTCCCTCTGAAGTTGTATTTTGCTTAAATGTTAGGGTTTTTTTTTACCCTTCACATATATGTGACCAATTTTGTCCGCCCACCCCAATGTGTTTTTTTTTAAATAGTGTCACCAGACATCAAAACAAAGATATATTAAAATCGATTTTACACTAGAAAACAATCAATAATAAATTATTGGTCGTTTTAATTAGATTAAAGAACCGTTGTGAACAAGCTGAAATACATTTGTATTTTTATTTAAGAATTGAATGCTTCTTTTTGTAAATTTATTGGGGTGTAAAAGCGTTGACTGAAGTGCATTTTGTATGAAGCGCGGAAGCGCTTCATTCTAGAAATGTGCGCACGGTTAGGGCTTTTACAACCCTATAAAATTAAAAATCATTCATTACTAATAATTTATTTACATTTGTTTGCTAGGATCATGAAAACACGATTTCTATCAAGTTTTTCTTTTATTTGCCTGTGCACTTTATTGTGGAAGCTCGTGTCATCATGAATGTTACATTTCATTTTTGAAATGAATGTTAATTTCAGAATGACGCGAGATTGCTGTTAGCCAATCAAAATAACGTATTATAATGAAACATACATGTAATGTTATTTTTCAGAAATGAAGAACTTTGTCAGGTAGTTGCTAAAACCTGCTTTAATATTTTATGTAGATGAACAATTTTCTTATTCATAGATAGCGGGTGATGTAACTTAAATCTTAAATAAATATAGTTTTAAAATTATGTAAGATATTGTATATAATAATTCATTTAATAGTCTCTCATAATTCTTAATATAATGGCGCTTGTATATGTTTTAGTATTTAATCTTATGATGTTTTACTGTTAGTTTAATATACGCTATGTTTTATATATTTATTCGAATGTTTTATGTTATACAAGTTATAAGACTTTGATAAAATATTGAATCTACATCAAACTATAACTGCCCTCTAGGATCGAGGTGTTGCTTAGTTGTACAATAAAAAAAATGTGTCCTCCTCGAAAGAGATTGAAACGGAAATGAAATATTCGGTTAGCACAATAATCCATTATTTTATTTTTCAAAAATCCATTTACAATTCTATATTTTAAGTTTCAACATTCTCGCACTTAAGAAATGCATATAATATTAAATATTCATAAGTATTACTTTTAGTATTGACAAAACCTTTTTACCTGTCCGATATTCTCGATAATAAAAATACATTAACGGCTAATCACAAATGCTTAAATTGATAAAGATGTTTGCTGAATTAATCATGTCTCAATTTGACTTTTCTTTACTGGTTTGTAAAATGCACGTTTTGATCTTAAATGACTAGGGACAAATATGATCGAAATTAGTGACATGCCACCATGATAAAATTATATCAATAGAATATTTTACGATTTAATTATGGCAATTATTGGAAATTTTTATAGATGACCTCTATGTCAACTCGATATTAATGTTCACCTTACTATTTGTGAATTCGCTTTATCATCAGGCAATAAACATCTGTTGACATTGGAGTTTTAAAATCTAATAACATTCAACAGGGTATCAGAATGGTTCTATATGTAACCTCAACGAATAAATTTCGGCTCCTTCTTCTTATGGAGTGGTTATTTCTAAGCTGGTTCGATATGTACGTGTATGTACTAACATCCCTGATATCTGTGAACACAATAGAGATGATTTTTGAAAATATGATTACACTTGCAGAATTTAACAGATGTATTTCTCATCCAGTTCTTTATGATAACATGATTTATAAAGCAACTAAGTGTAGATTATGTCCTTGAAATGTTTACGTTAGAGCATAATAGACCTTTCCATCAAATTAGTTGTCAAATTTTTTATCAACATTTGCGTCTCGTGTCTTTTTGACGTTTTTTGACGGCATCGTCGAAAAATATTGTTTTGGTTTACTTTGAGTACCTGGGCTTCCCATGGTCTTATTCAATATAATTATACTTAAGTATCATTCTCTTGTAACAACATTCATTCTGTATTAAAAGAACTTCACCCCAAATACTAGTCTCGTGTACGTCACCCCATAATAACGTACGCTTTTGAAAAAACCTTGTAAAGGTAAAAGCATACTGTTGAAGTATGAAGAATACAAAAACTCATAACTAAAGTGCAAAGCTACACGACAACGCCGCTGCTCAGTTTATTAAATTTGTTAATTACACATGAACATTCAACAAACACATATGTATATATATACAAATATATACTTCACACAACATAATACCAAAAAGAAAAAACAACCCTCCAGTCCTATCCATCTTATCTTATTAATAAAAAGGGGGAACTAATTAAATAAATTAAAATTTACCAAGTAATTTTAGAACCGATCGCTTTGGCGCTGTCGTGCTGAATGACCGAAACCCCTGTTTCGGCGGGAAACTGACCGTACGATAGGTACGACACCTATACATCATGAAAAAGACAAGAGAAAAAATGTTCACTCTAATTCACTACGTTCAACCGTATGAAATTATATTAATTTATTTTACTTTACTGATTTTGTTGTACGTTCTTATATATACCTTTCGTCAATTCACTTATCAGAGTTAAAGTAACATGTTAATTTGGGCCCATGTATTCGTCCCAGGTCGGGAGGATATTAAGTGGTTGCAGGTTCGGAAGTCTACAAGCACATAACGATCGTTAACGGTGGAGAAACACCTGACTGTATGGCGAGCTCTAGATAGATTATCATCTGTCGGTATAGGTTATTTTCACAGAAATCACTGCATTAACACTTATTCGGGATACAAAGACTCTGTCAATTTCATTTATTTCTTCTACTACTTATGACAATGTCATAATTTTTAATTGGTTTAAATTAATTGATAAAGGTGGTTAAGGTTATACTTGTATTATTGTTGGAAAAATATAACTTTTTTTAGCATAATAGACATACCGAAATGAAAATCAAATTGACCTAATAAAATCCATATACTAGAAGTTATATTTTCTCAAACAATAGCACAGGTATAACATTAACCTTCATCAATCAATTTAAACCAATTAAAATGATAAAAATGTAATGAATAGTGTTGGTGTTAGTTAACCACATATATGAACATAAAAATCGTATGTAATGAAAAAAAATAAAACATTTTGTTTTATTGTTTGTTAACCACAGATGGACATAAAAATCTAGATGTAAAAGCCAAGGACAGTTGTGATTGATTGTTTTAACTAAATCTATTTCTATTTAGAATTCAAGGATGTTTAGGGAACTTTTTCGTAACTACTTTATACAACTCAAACACATAAATTCACTCAAACACGTGCAGATTTTGTTTTACGTTCATCGAATTGGTTCATTTTTCAAACTTGTTTCGATGTTCCATCTCTTCAGAGGTATGTGAAATTATACAAATAAAAAGACAATTACCCTTAATTAACATTAAAATACAAAAATCTTTTAAAAAATCATTTCAATAAGTAACATCGTATAACATCTAAATTTCGATTTTTCCTTAACTGGTCAGTTTTTCTCTTAGATGTATTTTTCAGTTGTTTAAAAAATGGAGAAAAGAACCCTGCATTGTGTTCTTTGCACCAAATATCTGTACAGAGTTCATTTTAAGTTCAGAAGGTAGTGTCCTGATATGTGTCAGAGATTGCACTGCATTGATACTGTTATTAAATCTGCTGGGGGTACTGTTTGTTTTATTGATCTGCATCTGTGAAAATTGTATAGTTGTTTTTTTTTTTTTTTTTTGTTCATAAACACAAAAAACAAAAACAAAGCATTTAACAGTGAACAGGAATGCATTCAGTTCTCAGAATAAAATATAATTCAGTGAGATTTGTCGATTGTCAATTAACTCATATTTGATATTAGATGCCTGCAGCTGGTAAAAAGAATGTGTTTTTGCTAGGAAAATTTGGATAAAACTTAATATGCGTTTACATAATGGTATAAACAAAAAAAGTGCTTCATGTACTAAGTAAATTTACACAACTTTTTTTTCTCTAAAGAGGAATTCATATTTTTCTAAACATCCACTTGCGCCCTTGACCTCTTTCTAACTTATGCCAGACACCATTTAAAAAGGAAATTGATTGTTATTGGAGTAAGAAAATAAGAAACATAAGATTGCCTATAATATTACTACCGATCATTCTTCTTCACAAAAGGTTTATTTGTTCAGAAATTAATTGTATATATTACTATGTATTTTAAACGGAAAGGGAGTTCAATGGAAGATATATTTTACAGGGCGTACGAATGTAGCTCGAAAAATATGATGTACACTAGATCGTGTTTACATTTGATGCATATACTTTAAGCACTGATTGATTTGCGGATCCATATTTGTTTTAATAACATAAACGGAACCAATTTTAATGCACCAGATGAGCATTCCGACAATTAATGTCTCTTCAGTGATGCTCAAGGCCAAAATATTTGAGTATTCAAAACTAATACAAATGTTGAAGAGCGGATCAAACCAAAAAAGACCTAAGGTATAGCCAAATCCAGACAGAGAATCAGAGTAGATATTAAATAAATATTTTCAAAATAAACTTTTACGATGCTGATAAAAGATAAAAGTCCATGATAGATGATAAGTCAAATGGTTTATGTGTTTATGAAATATAGACGATTGTGGAAATAATTTTATTGTTCGTACATTAAAAGTAACATAAAGTAGTTCGCTATTGATCATGTGTTGGATTGTTGTTAACCAATCGCAATATTTTAGTGTACGCAAATGTATTTTTCCCCATAATAGCTTGTCAAATGGTAAATTAAATTGAATTCAGGTCATTCTTGTAAACATGTATGGGTATTTTAATCTATTGGTTCAGAACTGCTTCGTAAAATACGTGTTTACAAAAAAACTTGTAAAAAAGAAACACTATTGTGTATCAATTAATTAAATAAATCACTACACCAAAGGGAAAGGACCAGCGCTTTTATTGCTGTTCTTTATCTCAAAGTCACAGTGAGGTCCATTAACATAAGAGCAAAAACTCTTACCAGACTGCATTTTCAAAGGGTCTTTAGAATGAACATGGGGTTTCAACATTTGTTGTAAAAATGAGTTAAGTCAAGCTTGAGATAAGAAGAATGTATAAGTCTTCGATAATTATTTTTTATTCTTAAAAAAATAACAGTGTTATATTGAGTTTTATTATATACTTAGTAGTAAATACAGATAAATTGTATGTGTAATACAATCATTGGCAACCGTGCTGTATCAGCCACCCGTGATGATATCGATATCAGCACGGTTGCAAAGGCTTTATCACACCTTTAATCTGTATGACGTCACATCATCGATTGCAGTCACTGTTGCAAAGGCTTTATCAAACCCCTAATCTGTATGACGTCATGTCAAACCTATAATCTGTATGACGTCATTTCAAACCTCCTTACCTGTATGACGTCATGTCACATAAAAACATCTGCGTGAGGTATATGTTCATAATATAGTTTCTCTAATTCTTCATCAATTTATCCCTTTCTGCACCCATTGTATAAAAAAATTTTTATCAACGTGTGGTTCGTTTGATCTCAGTTCTTCATTGGTTAAAATCCGATTATGACGTCAAATGTTCTTGCTTTCCTCTGAATTTCCTATTGTGACGGCATGAAAAAAGGCGACCATGCCTGATGACGTCACATAGAAAGAGCACATCTTTTTGCAAATCATTCGAAAAGAATGAATAAATTTGCCTGCGTATTGTTTGAAAATTATTAGAGAAACAGATTCCACCACCAAATCTCGTGTAATACGATATTTATCCACTCTCGACAGTTAAATTTTAAATATTTAAAACGCTCGGCGAGCCTCGCGTTTTAAATTTGAAAATTTAACTGTCTCGAGTGGATAAATATCGTATCACACTCGATGCAGTGGTAGAATCTATATGTATATGATATGGCTTTTTCAATATCACACACCGTATCAACCCTCAACCAATATAATCCCTCGAGCAGAGCTCTTGGGATTATACTGGTGTCTCGGGATGATACGGATGTGATATTGAAAAAGCCATATGATATTCTCTATTAATTGTCGCCAGTACTGTATACGAAGATATATCGCATGATCTTTTGTCTTTGATAAATCTGTGCAATTTGTGATATTTGAAGCTATATCAAGACTATCAACATAGCCCTTAGTATTTAGGTTTTACCCATGCTAAACTAATAATTCACCACAAGAATGTTTTAAATGACGGAAATATGATGAAATGTTATGCGACGTGCACTTATTGCACTAAGACATGATCGTGATTTTATACTTGACAATAACTTATTTACACTTAACTGGTGACAAATAAATGAAATACTCATAATTAAAAAGCAGATGATAGCTTGTTGTCGAAGTGATATCTAATAATACATTTAATTTATTTCGACTGCTCGAAAAAAGTTACTTGAGTGCTTCCCATATTGGATAATTATAGAGCTTTTCGATTTTTTTTATCTCGAGCGGTAATTATGCCGTATGTCGATCACTCTAAATAATATGTCGTATGCCAAGCACTCCTGATAATATGTCGTATGTCAAGCATTCCTAATAAAATTTCCTATTTCAAACACTCCTGATAATATGTATGTCGACCACTCCAGATAATATGTCGTCAATTGAGCACTTCAGATAATATGTAGTCAATTGAGCACTTCAGATAATATGTCGTCAATTGAGCACTTCAGATGATATGTCATATGTCCTTCACTCGAGATAATATGTGGTCTGTCCAGCACTCCAGATATTTCATATGTGGAGCAACCGAGATAGTATGTCATATGTCGAGCACTCGAGATAATATTTCATATGTCGGACAATCCAGATGATATGTCATATGTCGAGCACTCCAGATATTATGTCTTATGTCGAGCATTCCTTATAATATTTCGTATGTGAAACACTCCTAATAATATGTCAAATGTCGAGCACTACAGATAATATGTCGTATGTCGAGCATTACTAATAATAGTTCGTATGTCAAACACTCCTTATGATATGTCATAAGTCTAGCACTCCAAATGATATGTCATATGTTGAATATGTCAGATAATATGTCGGCTGTCGAGCACTCCAGATAATATGTCATAGGTGGAGCACTCCAGATGATATTTAATATGTCGAGTACGTCAGATAATATGTCATATGTCGACCACACAAGATAATATGTCGCCTGTCGAGCTCTCCAGATAATATGTCACATGTGGAGCAATCGAGATGATGTCATACGTCGAGCACTCCAGATAATATGTCGTTTGTCGAGCACTTCAGATAATATGTCGTATGTCGAGCACTACAGATAATATGTCGTATTTCGAGCACTCAGAAAATATGTCGTATATCGAGCACCCCAAATAATATGTCGTTTTTCGAGCTCTCAGAAAATATGCCGCATGTTGAACTCTCGACATAATATGTAAAGCGTTTAATACAATTCGTCATTCACTCTAGATAAAAAATCAAAAGTAAGTATTTTCCCCATGCATACTGCAGTATAATAGGAAGATAAAGGGTGATGTGATTCGGGACAAGTTACAACGGGTATTCACAACACTGTTGCATTAAACTTATAGTACAAGCACTCTCGGTCAGAGCTGATATTTTCCCTCGAGTCCAATACATGCGGTATTTCCTTTTCTTGATTCATTAACTTCAGACAATGTTGAATATGCGCATTTCGACAAATAATGTCTTTCCAGTGATGCTCGAGGACAAAATATCCAAAACTTAATAACTTGGACAAGAGATCAGAGCTATACATGAGAGAGATACATTCCGTAATTTCAAATGATTTCCTAATTTTTATCACTAAAATTGCATATATTGATTGTTGGTTGCTTAATAGAAGCAATATCCGTGTTTTCATGTCAGTACCGAATTACAGAGCAACTGAGCTGGTAATAATACCTTTGGGGACTAATAGTCCACCAGTAGAAGTATCGATCCAGTGATAATAACAAGATTTAACGGTGCATATATTACTACACCAGATGCGCATTTCGACAAATAATCTCTCATCAAAACATTTGAATTCATCGATTAGTAATAATTGTTTTGTAATTTATTATCATATTAAGGCACAGAAGTATATACAGTGAATTGTTTGCAAGAGTTATAAAGAACAAAGCTAATCAATGTTGGTAGGCTCTAACTTTATTCTTCTAAAAGAAACCTTTTTATGCTTTATAAGGACGGGCTGTATTATGACGCTAACCTCACCTGGCATGACCGGTAGTTTACCTTTTAAGTGCTATCAATGTCAAGCCAGGATGACTTTGCCAAATTAACATGCAGAGTTCACCATGCAAATCGATACGCACCGAACTGAAAATAATAAACACCAACAGACACACACAAAGGTAGGACTGATTTAAATTTTAAAAACATTTTTTCTTAATGAGTTTATCTATATTTACTAATATGAAATGATATGCGTTTACTTTAAAAAGTAACTTTAAGTCATATTATATTCCATTTTGTCAATTTTTAATGGTTTTACTTTGTTGAGATGTGTAAGCGTGATACTTGCCGTACATATATATATTCGATTATGTCAATTTTAATTGTATTTTTATAAAGTTGTTTAAGTTTATACTATAAGTACAAAAACTCGTATTTGTCCATTTTTAATTGTTTGTATAGTGTTTGTATGTGTTATTATAATAAAAACATTTTGAACATTTACAAATATTTAAATAGCTAAAGTTAGTAATGCGTATGTATTTTTTTATGTCGTAATGTGTGCAAAAAAATATGTTGGTATATGTTCTTCTAAACATTTGTTAACTGTACTCTTTTAATACTTTACATCGCGGGTCCGTGAATGAATTAAAGTACCTATGACTTATTCTTAGCCTGGATTTTTAGTATTCGTTTTGTCATCTGATAAAGTCATGCTGATTGTAAGTTGCAAAGTTTTCTCTGCTTTCAATTTTTTTCTGTTTGAACCCGTCTTGGTTTTCTAACTACTATAAACTTACTTTAAAGTAAATTTAATTTTTTTTAACTAATTAACCAAAATTGATAGTGGTATTGTGGTGGAATAAAACAGACTTGTTAAATAGTGTACTATCGTGTAACATAGATATTAAACAACTTCTCGAATAATTCGAGGTTATCCTGATAGAGGAGGGATTTACAGAAGGTAACAGGTAACTACAACCGGAAACTACATGTGACATATACTATTGGTATCGGTATCGGTATCGGATTCGACCCGGGACTTGTTGATTATTAATAAGACTAATTATGTGGAAAATAAAAGGGTCAGGAATGGTGTAGTGTAATTTTTAAACAACACCATTGTCCTATATTAGTTATATATATAAAGTTGAATTCTTTGATTCATCGTTTTTACGTCATGTCGGTTAACAAATTGGACCTCGTTATTTTAGTAGTATAGATGCTTTCCAACAATAAGTCTTAAACGTACCCGTTCTTAAAGGTTGGTTCGACAAATACAATCTATTTTGAACTTCAATTTACACAAAAACTAACAAAGTACTAAGTGCTGATTTTTGCACGATGGATAGTCCACGTGTTTTTTTCCGAATGCCTTGCCCATCAAATTTTGCAATTGTTAAACAATTTTGTTCTAAGAATTTGCCTTTTCCTTAGCGAAAACTTGTGTTCCATCTGTTGTAATCTCTAGTTAAAAACGTAGAAAAACAAAACGTTTGATCAATGCTTTATTAGGATTTGCAGATTTAAAAGTTGCAAATAATACATGTACATGTACGTGTACATTTTTTTTTTTTAAATTCTAATTAATCTCAATATTCAACTTTGCTAACAATCTTCTGATATCCCTATTTACATTTTATCAACACAATAAGCCACTGGACGTTAAGCATACTACAACTGTCATTCAACCAATCAGAATAGACGTTCTAACGATTTATTAAAGGCTTCCTGGAATCAAGTAGATTATATTACTAGAACTATTTGTAAATTAAGGACACAAGACAGAACAGAGAAAAAAAATGCACATTTTGCTACACATCAGAGATAGGAGACGAGTACTTTATTAGTATGTCCTGCTTTCAAAAACTAAAGGGAAATTCTATTTACCCCCATGTGTTTCATGTCACCCAAATGTATTCAACTTCAGAAACATTTTAATATAAAGAAATATTCTGGTCTAAAAAAAACTGTGTAAACTAATTAAAATAATAAAGGAGAAAATCGGTCCGCCGTTCTATACCACATTATCATGTTGTTTTCATATTGTATCTCTTACTACAAAAATGTTTGCTTACCTCTTTAATACTATGTATTATTTGTACATCTTTTTTGTTTACCCACCGTGCGAGAGCCTCATGGGTAGACAAGGTCGTTAAACACCCCAAATATATCTTTTTTGCGTGTCATTCTCTGTACCTTTGATTTTTGTTTAGAGAATAACGCAATATTGTTGTTATTGTTGGAAATACCCTGCATAATGTCATAGTTCAAGGGGATATATACTTGGTTGAACAATAAAATTCAACATTTACATAATTGTTTATGTATCCTATATATCCTTATTTACGTATCGTTAATTCTAAAAATCAACGTCAACAATTATATAAACAAGATTTTAAACTAAATCAAGAGATTTTTTATGGTTTGAAACACGTTTAATTTTAATTGCCTTTCAAACATATCTATTTAGAGAGAGGTATTCAACTGTAACACTCATCTGTGAAATAGGCTACAATACTGAATAATGGTCTTGTAAAAATAATTAAATTTGCTGCGTTAAACCAAATGTAGTTATAATAGCAGTTAAAATGTAAGCTAAAGTTTGTTTGGTTATCTACTTTCAAGTAAGTTATTTTATCTGAATCAAAATAAATATTTTTGAAAAATATAACACTAAGCAGGTGTATATATATCCCATTCTTGTCTGACACTTAAATTCTTTTGCAGTGTAGAAAACAAGTTGCTAAAATAATGTCAGATAGCTACTAACATCAGAGGCGGATCCAGCCATTTTTAAAAGGGGGGGTGGTTCCAACCATATATCCCCATTCAAAAGCATTGATCGTCAAAAAAGGGGGTTCCAACCCGGACCCCCACACCCCCACCCCCCCCCCCCCCCCCCCCCCTGGATCCGCCACTGAACATGGAAGGATAAAGTGATGTTATTAATTAACAGAAGTCTAATATTCTATTAGTGTAACCTACTCCATTGCTTCCTAATAAACCGATTTATATATTGCTTTAAAATAATTGACATGGCAAGTACATGAATATGATTCCTATATTGTTTATTTCTCACAAAATAAAGACGTGTTGATAGATTTGTATACCGTACGCGTTTATAAAGTATGTTGACACACTAAATAAAATAGTACAAGACATGTATTTATGTATTTATTCAATACACAATAAAAAGTACAATATGTTATAAAACCAGCCCCATTATCCGTCAAGATTATTAAATATCTCTACGGTCTAGACGTCTACTGGTCATTTTAATGACCATTATTTAGCCGGAGGACTTAACGTATATTAGGTGGACAGATTTAGTTCGGCCATTGACTGTTTTGGTATTTGAAAAATTTATTATTGAATTGTTGTTTTTGTTTTCGTCAAGATATTCCGGGACTATTTTCGCAGTGAATGTTGGGAACTATATGTATCAAAAACAATTTTAGTTGGGTAAATATATTGTTCTGTTATTTAATATATTTGTATTTTTTAATATGATAAATTATAAAATTGATGGAGGTGACATTTTGTAGGAAATATTAACATCGTTTTCAATACTTTAATATATTGACGTTAAGAGATTCTTTTAAAGTTTAGGAGTCCTAAATAGTGCAGATGACGCTAAAATGTAAAAAAACCGACACAGTCAAATTTCAACCCCTTCAGAAAAGAATTCTACCACATAGAATGTAAAATTCTTGACACTTGCTTCGATTTTTTGACTTATATTTGGTTAAAAGTACGTTTTTAATCAAGCGTTTTGCTAATAATTGGAGTGGAAATTTAGAAATAAAAAGAGCAGAAATAAACAAGTTACGGGCCAAGGATTGTAGCTGTTTGACCTATTCATATTGACATAAAACAAGATTAATTTAAAGTATAATTTTTTATTCACGATAATTTAATGGGAACTGCATTATTATACATTCTCGACTTAACTTCATTACCACTTGGTCCAGGAGTTATAAAGCAACATGAAAGTTAACAGATGAACTGGTTAGAAAAATATGTATCTTAAATGTTAATCTGGAGCGTGCTCGGGTGTGATAATTATTTACATTCAGATAACAAATGTGTATATTACAAGTGACAATATAAAAAAGGAGATGAGTATTGATAGTTCATGATTCAACTATCCATCAGAGTCATAATGACGTGGATGTAAGTAATCTTACTTTATACTATGTATATAAAGTCATTTGTACATCTATGATGTAAGCAATTATTATAGTAGGCCTCCACTCCATTTTACATTTCATTACACTGTTCAGTCGAAGACGAATTGTTTTCTTCCCATGTCCAAAACGATTATATTGGAAAGAAATATATAGGTTGTGGACTTTTGTCTCAATTTGTGTAAGTCAAATTCCCTTTTCTTTTAAACATATCGATCTGTTGAATATAAAAAAAACATATGCTTATTTGCATGATCAAGATTAAAAAGAGGAAATGTGGTTTATTATCGCAACACATTTATGTGTCTATCACAATTCAGTAACCTTGGCAGTGGTTATTTTGTGTCATATTTTAATTGTTTGTTCTTATAAGGAGAATTAGGTGATGATTGCAGATCTTTGACTGTTTGTCTACTTTATTCACAACTTTTAAGGACTCGGGACGATTTAGAACTTGTTATATTATATAGACACCGCATATTGCCGATGATTGTATGTTGCCCCCTAAAAGGTTTTTCTTTTTATCGTCTGGTTGCTGTCGTATTGACGTATATCCCACATCTCCTTTTATTCATATTAAATGTCGGTTTCATTTTTATCATTACATATAATAGACGTAAATCTGTTCATTACTAACTACCTGCAGATTATTTGAATTTAGATTCAGACATAGATAAATAAATAAATATCGATAAACCTACAATAATGCCATAAAATACCTACCGCAACGGTTTCTTAATGTACTTGTTTATTATGTATGCTTCAGATTTTTGGATAACAGACAATGAAGATACATGGACATTAAACTGTGATATGTGCATTAAGGTAAGTGTTTAACACTATTGTTAAACAAATGATACTTTTAAATTTTGCAAGTATCAATAAATCAAAGGTAACCATAATGACATGCAAAACAAAACAAATAATTCATGTGTATGTTTCGGAGTTAGTGTGGCGTCTATTTCGCTGAACTAGTATACATTATTATTTATGAGCAAGCTGAAGCCCGCCTCCGGGTGCGGATTTTTCTCTCTGTGTTGAAGGCATATTGGTGGCTTTGGGCTGTTTACTGCTCTTTGGTCGGGTTGTTAATTGCCTCTTTGATCCATTTCCCGTTTCCATTCTCTATTCTAATACCTATTATTACTGAGTTTAATAAACATAGTGTAGAAGATACAATATATATGTGTGCATGTATAGACATATATTCACTTATGTGATCTATCTCCGGATTGAAGAGATATTGCTCTTAAAACAATGAACGGAGTGTGAATAATACGAAAAATGCGTTTATTTGATTGGTCTATCCTGTAATGTGTAACGAAATAGCGGCATTTCTATTGGTCATTCGTTAGGTAAAGATGCCTTTCAAAGGTCATAATGGAAACATTTTCCCGTGGCCACGAATATTTGTGATTTTTCTTCAATAAAAATGCGTTTATTTGATTGGTCTATCCTGTAATGTGTAACGAAATAGCGGCATTTCTATTGGTCATTCGTTAGGTAAAGATGACTTTCAAAGGTCATTACGGAACATTTTCCCGTGTCCACGAATATTTTTATTAAATATTCTTTTTGAAATTTGAAAAAAAAGGCAGGACAGAAGTTTTGAGTAAAAAAAAAAAGCAGGATGACAATGTATGTAAAAAAAGTCAGGATAAACTAATAAAAAAAGGCAGGACCGAATAGAGTAAAAAATAAAAAGGCAGGACAGAGATTACAACTAAAAAAAAATGCAGGACAAAATTTTTCATCCTAACCCCCCCCCATAAAAAATCAAATGGTAGCTCCCTTAATCTTTAATACTATGCTCATGTTGCATTTGAATTATCATCATATTTCTTTAACAAATTCTATTGGGTTTACGTTTTGCAAACACTTTTCATAGTTTGCATAGCTCTTAGTCTTAAGTTTGATGAGCTTGAATTAGATAACTAACTACATGTCAAAATGTTGCTGTCAGATCAGCGGGAATTAGCGTTCCCTTGCCAAGAGATTAAAAAATGGAAGCAGATTCATTTAAAAACAATTGCTCTGAATTTCTTTATTTTGAAAATGGTACAAGGCAAAAGCTAATTGCACAGTATTTGTTTTTATTTCAGCTTTTCTAAAAATGAACGATATAAACGCTAACAACAATTACAGCAGAAAACCCTTGACGCCGAAAGAACAAAAGGCATTGCAACAGGTATACTAGTATGGATCTACATCCAGAGATATATTGAAACATGGAATTCTCTCTCCGGTATCTAGAGCTGGTTATTGATAGATACATTTTGTTAAATTGGATGTATTAAAACATGGACACATCAAATCAAAATTTCGAATTTGAAAATGTGTTCTGCTCCTATGTAGTTATTAGTTGGATAAGGTTCATAGATAAAAAATTTTCACAGACAAGTAATTTCGCCTCATTACTTGTTTGCACTATGCCCCATTTCACAGTACCTATCTGACAAAATTCTCAACAGGAAACGCATGTGTCCTTTTACATAATTATAAGAAAAGGTTAAGCAGTCAAAAAAAATGTAAAATTAGTATTTCTTTTCTACAATGATCTGCAAAAAAGCAAATATATTTAACATAAACTAATACATTAAAAATGCGTGCATATCTGTCAATGTTGCTCTATTCTAAAAAGAGTTTTATACTACAGTAATGTACTACAATAAACTTTTTTGTTGGCGTCTTTGTCAAATTTACTATTAGATACAACAACTTTTTTAGTTGGCGTCTTTGTTAAATCTTTGTATGTTTGTTTGAATTTTCAGTCAGTTGTATTGTATGTCTGTGGTGTATGTTTACACAGTTTTGGCTGCTGGATCCCAATTATTGTCACATTAATATATTATGTCTGTTTGGGTTGCTCACCCAATTTTGTCAATGTGACGGAATTATTAACAACTGTCATACAAGTGTGAGGTTTAGCTAGCCGTAAATCTAGATTTAAAATTAATCCACCGTTTTCTTCGGAAAATGTCTGTACCAAGTCAGGAATATGACACTTGTTTTCCATTCGTTCCGTTTGTTGATATAGTCTAACGATTGATTTTGTCAGGTTTTATGATATTCCACATTTTGGTTTTAACTTGGAGTTCGGTATATTTGTTATACTTTTTTATTCATACTTGTTTTACATTGTTTCATTGATTAACACCAATACACCATGTTTATAGTTAGAATATCAAAGAATATCAAGTAACATGTATATACCTAAATTTTTGTAGTAAAATGGTGTATACTCCATAAAATATAAAATCAAAATGTATAAGAAGATGGGGTATGATCGCCAATGAGACAATTTTTCACTAGGGACCAAACTGACGTAAAAGTTAGCAACTATAGGTCACCATACGGCCTTTAACAATGAGCAAAACCCATACTGCATAGCATGCTATAAATGGCCCCGACATGACAAATGTAAAACAATGCAAAAGAAAAAAAAACAGACTTATACTAGTCTTTTTAGGGCCCTTTATAGCTTGTTGTTCTGTGTGAGCCAAGGCTCCGTGTTGAAGGCCGTACCTATAATTGTTTACTTTTTACACATTGTGACTTGGATGGATAGTTGTCTCATTGACTCTCATACCACATCTTCTTATTCATATTATGTACAAAACAATTAACTAAAACAAATAGGATACACAGCAAAAAAAACAACAACATTTGTTTCGGTTTGTACTACTGGATATAAAATAGCAACCAGATGTATAAATTCTCTTCTCATAAATCTGACATTTTCGTACAGTAATATAATGAAATAAAATAATGATCTTTCAGCTTGATCTTAAAATATATTTTTTGATTTAAGTTTAAAGAAAATACAAAAGACATTGCAGACCAAAATAGCTATGATTTGGAAAAATGGCTTCGAGGTAAGGATTTTTTTGTCTCTATATAAAACTTTCAAAATCATCCTAGAATAATAAACAAATTGATCTTCTTAAAACAAACTGTTGTTGTATTTTAACAGATACCGATTAGTTCCAGACATACATTCGCTCTTTTTTGTAAAAATTAAGACAAATAAGAAACAATTAAAACGATAAATGTACATGATGTTATATGAAAATATAGACAATCCTTCACTACATAGCACAAGAAAACATTGAATAGAAAAAAAAAGAATAATAACCACGTGGGAAGCAGTGGAAAATAAAAAAAAAATGCCATGGTTGAAAGAAAGACAGACGCACAGACAGACCAAACCCTATAGCGTCTGCGAAAACAAAAAACTGAGCATCACAAACACATCAGAACACGGTTGTGGGAGTTGTGAAGTCAGGTGCTTTATAGTGCTTGTTTCAATGGCAAAGTGGTCAAATTTACCGTGTAAGTTTTGTGACTCGGTATTGTATATATTTATGCTAGCAACAATAAACGTTAATATGTTTATAACTTTACAGAACTAGTAAATATAAAACTTTATAATATTCTGTAGTAACAATAACTAACAAAAATGAAAACTATAACTTAAAATTAAATATCCTTCATCTTTTCATTGCAAAAACGATAAAGAATTAAATTTTAAAGGATTTTAAGTATGTGTTTTATTTACAGCTCGGTGCTTTGATGTTAGGAAAGCGGAACAAATGTTACGCAACGTAAGTATTTGTTATACAACCTTTTAAGACTGTATACCGCCATCTTGGATTGTACAATAGCAGTACACTATCAGTCTAGTTCATTGCCTTAGTCTGCAAATTTTGAGACAGGTTTGCAATTTATGTGAAAATACGTGATTTATTACATTATTCAAAATGTTTAAACAAATAACAAATATTTGTGTTTTTTTAGAATCAATTTTTCAACTTAGCCATTTAGGGGGAGATAACTCTTATAGTAAAAATTTTATACTGGAATGATTGTGAAATTTTTATCTTTTACTTGTAGCAAGAACACAAGTTCGGTGACCCCATTTTTTCTTTTTATTTTCTTAAAGCATATTATAAAACCTATCTTCTCATATTTTATTTCAAAATTCTATCTCATAGATTTCTTTTTATTCACAAAAATGCGTTTTTTCATGAACAATCTATGCAAATTTGGGCAATTTTGCACAACTTGTAGCTTGAAAAATAGCACGGTGACCCATACTTTTTATTATATTTTAAAACAAAGCATAGTAAAATCTTCATTTTGGTAAAGTATAAAAAAAATTCTATCTGAGGAATTATATACCGATGATCCACCTTAAATTAGATTACTGTGATCTTCACCGTAATATTGGTCATTGGTGAATAATGCGTAATTTACAGTCTTGTTATACACTACACACTTGTTTGTAAAAGGACCTCTTTAAATATTATAAATATGACTCAAATGATGTTTAATGCCGAATCTAAAGTAATATAAAGTTATCTTTTTTTTTTATATTCGATTGACAACAAAACATATGTTGTAACCTAAATTCTGTATATTGTGCCTAGGAATAAAACCAATGACCTGGTTATTTGTATGTGTGGTCTGGTTTAATGATTAAACATAATATGTAACTATATGGATAATAAAAGATAGGATGATACCAAATGAGAAGGGTTGGTTTCAAAAGGTTATAAATATGTATGGTATTAGTTGTTGAACAATGATTTAGCTTTTTCATGATTTAAAGTGTTTATTCAGTCCTGGTAGTTGATTTTCAGTCCAATTATTTCCTTGAATTAACGATCGCATGCTTTTCCCTAGTCCTATATTTGACCTCCGGGCGATATTCCCTGTTTTTTGAGCGCTCAAGCCTACCCCAATTAGGGACAATGGTGTAACAGCACAACATAAGTGTCTTCTTCCGACTTTACTTTTTTTATTGACCTTTTGAAATCTTGTTTCTATTTTTACAAAATGTTCGAGTTATCGATGTGACCTCATATTTTGATCTTTTCCTCGATATTGACACAGATTAACATACCCTCTGCCCATCGTAAATGTATTGCATTTACATAGTACAATTAATACGTAACGCTCGTTCATGTTCAAAATATACATACTTCATTAACAGGGATGTGATCCTTACACAAAGACTACTCCAACAGATCTGTGAGGTAGAACGACTGAAATCGATATACAGAAGTTTTACGGTCACCATCGAACATTGGTTGACATATACGATGTGTCTATGTTTCAACTCTCTGGCGACATGTTTTCCCGGTCTTATAGCTTGAAATACTTGTACCATTAACAGTACTAATTTTACTGCACCAGATGCGTCAGATCTGTAATTTTACACATTGTGTCTTATTCCCGATTTTTTATATTTTGACTGAATGTGGATTCGCATGGCAGGTGCTATATTTATAGTAGGCCATGTTTACCCTGTAAAAGCTTCCGGTATGGTTCCTTTTGGATTCATACTGTTCCTTAGATGATTTGTGTTACCTTGATTTGTACCTTATTAGTTGATTAGTGAGACATCAGTAAAACACTGTTGCCTAAATTTATGCTAGAAACAATAAACGAAAAAGAAATATGACAGACGGCAAACAACAAAAACCACTGAACTACCGTCTCCTAACTTGAATTGGGACAAAGACATAAAGAACGAGGCGGTGTTTAACATGTTTGTGTGTGCTCAACCCTTCCATAACCTAGGACAGTTGTGTAATAGCACAACAAAAGAACAAACTGTATAAATCAGTTTGGAAAAAGTAAAATAACAAAAATACCGAACTCCAAGGAAAATTCACAACGGAAAGTCCTTTATGAAATGGCAAAATCAAAAGCTCAAACACCTCAAACGAATGGAAAACAACTGTCATATTCCTGACTTGGTACAGGCATTCCTTTATGTAGAAAATGGTGGATTAAACCTGGATTTATAGCTAGCTATAAGGGTGGAAGGGATTGACTCGTCAGTTTGGTGCGAAGCACATAATACAATAACTAACAAAAGAGAAAAGCCATAAGCTTTAAGTCAATCAATCTGAAATTGATGTTTCTGAAATAACTGTTAACACTTCGTTCGTTGCACGTTTCTGATATAAAGAAGTAACATTCTGCTATTCGCCAATTGCATTATTATTTAGGATATCATCATCTTACTATATTTAGAGATAACAAGCACAATTAATTCTAGATGATACATTTTTAAGTCAGGATAATTTCAAACATTACCTTAATAAGATTACAATAGTTTGAAATGGTTATCGGTACTATTATTTGTCTGTTTGTCTTTTTATTTTTGGCCATGGCGTTGTCAGATTGTTTTCGATCTATGAGTTTGACTGTCCCTCTGGTATCTTTCGTCCCTCTTTTCCAACACCGTCTTTTAATTGTATTTGAATAAGTATATTAGAAGGATGAAACGTAATAACCCGAGTTCCTTTTTCTTCTTAACGACAATTTGTGTTCGTATATTCTAATTAAGTAAATGTCTGAGTTGGATGAATTTTTTTATTATGTGTTCAAAAAGTTCGTCCAATCTTAGGAAAACTCGCTACTTAAATTTAAAATCGTACTCAACACAAACTGTAAACTTAAGGAACATTCCATGATGTAAAAACAAGATATTTTATAGTAATACATTTTTCCAACCTTATGAAACCAGAGTATAGGATATTCAAGTCATTTTAGTGTCATACAGATCTTTTATTACACGACTGTAATATATACGTGCGTCATCGACCACATACTTAACTTTAGTGTACCATATATATATTTTTTTTAATTTGATATTATTAATAGCATTTATACAAACAGATCGATTTTAGAGAGTCAGTGCATTTGCACTATTTAATCATTCAACGTAGGTCATGTCAATGTATTATTCGTGCTTGAATGAGTCCTTTAAAAAAAGCTCGTTGAAGTCGTTGTTGACAAACGTGATGATATAGAATTAAAAGGGGGTATAAATAAAGCTTCCAGATTTTTAGCAGTTTTAAACAAGAGGGGTAGCTTTTCAAGTGGGAAAATGAACATATTTCAGAGTATTTCTATTATAAATAATCAGATACTTATTGCTAATGTTTAACATTAGTTAAAATTTTCTTACCATAATTGATATAATATTTATACATAATTACTTTATTCATATTTTTTTTCTTTTCAACAGAGCATCGATTTCAAACAAAAGATAAAAGTGAATACTCTACTTCAAGAGTACAAGCCACCTGAGGTAATAATTAAACTTAAACATTATCCATTGTAATACTAATAGTTGCTGCCTGTGTTCGTAAAATACAGACAAAGATATATCTCCTCCATGGTCTGTAGCAGAGACTAGTCCATATTTGTTATTTGTATTGCAGAGATTGTATAGCAATAATTTTACAGTCTTCACTTGAACAACACATGCATGTATACAAATAAACAAAATATCCATCATGCCAATACAAATAAGAAAACGAATGGATTTCAAGTAAATGTACAAAACCTTGTTAACACTAGATATACTACCAGAGTTAAGGAATCATAAGAAAAGTCGTTGAGATGTTTTTAGTTAAGGACCGCTATCCTCGGAAATATAGTTTTTAATTTAGAAAACTACAAAAGAGAACATCTGAAAATTTCCCTCTTCTCATTTACAAACAGTTTGGACAAATTAACTCCAGTTTTATTACATTTTTTTGGCTAACTAAAGTTACATTAAATAAACACCAAGATGACAATGACGAACCTACTATCGTCTTTCTGTCGGCGAGTTGAGGAGGGGTGACCTTCGAACCTTCGAAGGTTAGCGGTTCTCTCCGGGCACTACGGCCTCCTTCTCCACTACTAAAAACTGACCGCCACGAAAGAGCACAACAGGGGTGAAAGTGGCGTTAAACACAAATCAATCAATCAATCAATTAAGCGAACCTTTTGTATATTTAACGTGGAGGAAAATTTTAATAGATGTGTCAAATTAGATTTAGATTAAGTAGTCTATCTAATTTATTATTTAATAATACCATCAACTCATGTATAAAAAGAAAAAAATAACGATGGGATTTTTTTATAATAAAAAACACTTCATCGAAATGCAACCATTTCGATTTGACAAAACCATAATTACTCGTTGTACGTAAATTCATTATTCCATGCGACCTAATATCATATGATATATTTTATTACACACCTAAGGTATTACGAAAATACTTAACTGGTGGATTTTGTGGTCATGCCATTGATGGGTCACCACTACGCGTGGAATTGTTTGGAAAGCTAGATATCAAAGGCCTGATGTTTTCTACAAAAAAGTCTGACCTAGAAAAAACAAAACTTCTGCAATGTGAATTGACAATAAGAGACTGGGCAGAACAAAGCAAAAAGGTAAATCACTTAAATAGAAATTTCATGCAATTTCCAGACTGAACGAGTTTAATGTTTTGCTCTTTTCAGTGGGCTGTTTTGTCTACAATATATATTCTTTTCAAATGCCATTTGATATTATGGGCGCGTCTTACGCTTCTTCAAACTTCACGAGAAACATGACGGGTGCTACTAATGGAGCAGATCTGTAGTGACGTGTGGTAAGACCAAATGTCTACCACTATCAAGCATCGCCTATTTTTCAAGTGGCATTCGTTGTTATTTGTACTTAATACCGATTAACTCACTTCGTAAAAAATATCAAGTGTTAATTATTCTCGTTCTCAATATACATGAAATAACACGTTTCAATACAGTTCGTTTCTTTATATCCAAATTTTGTTTAAAAGTTTCGAACTATATTTCGGACACCTATGGTAAAACAGTGGAAATTTTCTTATTGCAGCTTCTTTACAATTTTCTGATTCTGATTATGAAAACTCGATTTCAGTTTTAGTGATTTGCACTTCACGTATTTAGCTGTATAATTTGTGATAAAACGATTATTAAACAAGCATAATCGAACTCAACAGACGGTTAACCACGCGTGATATGCACACTATCTGTAAGGAACGTGCAAGTTCAAGCTTGAGACAATAAATTACGTAAAGTAGTGACATATTTGACACGTACTTTTGTAATGGTTCATATTTGTCAAACTTGTACTAGTAATAAACTTATCTGTACTAAAATACATGTAGGCTCAATGCAACTTAAGTATATCTTCAGCCAAACACCATTCTTTTTCGTCATTTTCAGAACGGTTTGTAATCTTATTCTCATACAAAAAAAACTAGCTAATTATTTGTCTTTGTTTTATAGCTAGGACGACCTGTTGATGGTTTAACAGTTATATTTGATATGGCTGATACAGGAACTTCAATGTTATGGGTTCCAGGTAGGTTTGATTAGCTTTCCTGATAATGAGTCTGCATTTTCAGAATAAAAATGAAAAATTAGACACTATGATATAATCCTTTCTCTGTCTATCATTTATTTATTCATTTTCGTCTGTTGTTGTTATGCTGTTATATTTTATCGCTATATGCAATCACTCATCACTGTATATAGACATTTCAAATTTTCATTTCA
Organism: Mytilus californianus; assembly: GCF_021869535.1. Taxonomy (NCBI): domain Eukaryota; kingdom Metazoa; phylum Mollusca; class Bivalvia; order Mytilida; family Mytilidae; genus Mytilus; species Mytilus californianus. The sequence continues at coordinate 29,222,911 of NW_026262734.1, read as the reverse complement.
TTCTAAATTTAAACAAAGTGGTTTGATCACTTCGAAACCCCCAAAAACTTTACATATCTACAATCAAATATATGGATTAACTACTTACTTAAATATCCTAAACAGCCACGAGTCTCTTGGTAAAGGCCCCTTCACACTATGCCAAGACCACGAAGATCCCACTTCGATCTATAAAAAATAAGATCGCGGTAAGATAGTGGTATGTTTGGCTTGAATATTCAATATTTTATAGTTTTCGCGTTTATACCACGACCTTGCTATGATCCTGATAAGATCCTGCTACGATTCCGCTATGATAGTAACACGTTCTAGTTACGATCTTGTCACGCTCTTGCTACGTCTATTAAGACTTTACCACGACTAACACGATCTCTACCAAGACCTTCCCGATCGCATTACGATGTCAATACGAGTCTACTACGATCGAACCAAGACCCCACTACGTTTTCACTACGTTGTCACTGCGCTCTTCGTCCCTATAAATATCTCAGTTGACTTTCCCATTGTACACACCAGTTTCCTTGAGAAAACATGCCGCCAAAGGTATCAAAAACACTTACAGGTCGTGTTGCTTAAAGTAGAGGAAGGTGATCAGTCTCTTAATTTAATCCAAAATATAACAAATAAATCCGATTAGTCCTTAGAAGAGGAACAAAGCATGGCGGAGTGACTTGCTATTTATCCCATATTTTATAATAAAAAGATGACTTCATATAAGGATACTGGTAAAAAGGAAAGGCTATGGATGGAAAAGTCGATTGAACTGAGAAAGCCTGTCGTGATATTGAAAACATGGTACGCCAGTATGAGGACCCGAGACGCCAGAAGCTAAGTGCCTTAAAGTAATAGCAATTTTCAGACCAGGATCTAGTGCCTTTCTGAATCGGTATCTATCTTCTGAATTCGAGGACTTACTCTGTTCAAAAGTTCATCAAACATTTCTGGAGGCATCCTTAAAAAATTAAAGAATGATTATTGATCCTCCATCCTTAATTCTTTCATAAGTCGGTTGTAATGCCCAAAATGGAGTCTTTTTTCAACAGATAGCCAAGGGCGCACCCAACAGGACCTACGCTGTCTAGTATGTCTTCTCCTTCTTATAACTAAAAGTGTAGCCTGATCAGACAAATCGATACAGTGCAGCTGAGTTAAAGATTGCAGAAGTATGTTTTGCTCATGTGTGTCCATGGTTGAACTACAGGTAGAAGTCATTGCATCTGGTTTTTTGCTCACCTGGCCCAATGGGCCAAGTGAGCTTTTCTCATCACTTGGCGTCCGTTGTCCGTCGTCCGTCGTCGTCGTCGTCGTTCGTTAACCTTTACAAAAATCTTCTCCTCTGAAACTACAGGGCCAAATTTAACCAAATTTAGCCACAATCATCATTGGGGTATCTAGTTTAAGAAATTTGTCTGATGACCCGGCCCGCCAACCAAGATGGCCGCCATGGCTAAAAATAGAACATAGGGGAAAAGTATAGATTTTGGCTTGTATCTCTGAAACCAAAATATTAAGAGCAAATCTGAAATAGGGTAAAATTGTTAATCAGGTCAAGATCTATCTGCCCTGAAATTTTCAGACGAATAAAAAAATCCGTTGTTGGGTTGCTGCCCCTGAATTGGTAATTTTAAGGAAATTTTGCAGTTTTGGGTTATTATCTTGAATATTATTATAGATAGAGATAAACTATAAACAGCAATAATGTTCAGCAAAGTAAGATCTACAAATAAGTCAAATGACCAAAATTGTCAATTGACCCCTTAAGGAGGTATTGCCCTTTAAAGTCAGTTTTTAACAATTTTTCGTAAATTTTTGTAATCTTTTACAAAAATCTTCTCCTCTGAAACTACATAAACAAATTCAACCAAACTTGGCCACAATCATCATAAGGGTATCTAAAATGTGTCCGATGACTCCGCCTGCCAACCAACATGGCCGCCATGGCTAAAAATAGAACATAGGGGTAAAATGCAGTTTTTGGCTTATATCTCTGAAACTAAAGCATTTAGAGCAAATCTGATTGGATAAAATTGTTCAGCAGGTTAAGATCTATTTGCCCTGAAATTTTCAGACGAATGAGAAAATCTGTTGTTGGGTTGCTGCCCCTGAATTGATAATTTTAAGGAAATTTTGCAGTTTTTGGTTATTATCTTGAATACTATTATAGATAGAGATAAACTGTTATTAGCAATAATGTTCAGCAATGTAAGATCTACAAATAAGTCAACATAAACAAAATTATCAATTGACCCCTTAAGGAGTTATTGCCCTTTAAATCCGTTTTTATTTTATTTTCTTAAATTTTTGTAATCTTTTACAAAAATCCTCTCATCTGTAACTACTGAGACAAATTTAAAAACTTGGCCACAATCATCATAAGGGTATCTAGTTTAAAAAATGTGTCCCATGACCCCACCTGCCAACGAACATGGCCGACATGGCTAAAAATAGAAACATTGGGGTAAATTGCAGTTTTTCACTTATATCTCTGGAACTAAAGCAAAAGTATAATGGTTGCATTATTTCATGCATCAATTGTAAACAAAAATTATCAGGTGAGCGACACAGGCTCCTTGGAGCCTCTAGTTGTTTTATATCATCAGAATGAGGTCGTGCAATTATCGTGGTTATGGCGTAGTAGTATCGTAGTAAGATCGTACTAAGGACAGGCAAGCGCATAGTAGCAGCGTACTATTGTCTTCCTCATCGTAGTATAATCGTATCAATATCGTAGTAGAAGCATAATTAAGACTTAGTGAAATCGGGATAGTCGCAGTGAAATCGTAGTAAGGTCGCTGCGAAATCTTTTCCATTGGCTTCCCGATTGTACCACGTTTCCAATACGATACTTCTACGCCCATCCCGATCTTACTACGTCCTTACTACGACCTTCCTACGCTTCTACTACGACTAGTTTTGGCCACGACTGCAATACGAATGTTTTGAGCATGTTCAAAGGTGGTCGTGGACCTCCACGATCATGAAGACCTTGGCACGTCCTTACTACGACCTTACCACGACCATCACGATCTTACTACGACTTCCAAAATTTTTCATAATTTTGAAGGTCGTAGCGGAATCGTGGTCCTAGTGTGATGGGGGTATAAAAGAGTAGTTATAGGAAACATTACATAAACATACCAGACGTCGATGATACATCCAAGACAATCGAGCACCCCTTTCGTAATAGTAATTTTATATGTATATTACAGCATTATCATGTCAGACGTGTATACGTATTTACACATCTTCCAAATCAGTCTATATCCACTTGGTAAGAACAGGTGTTCAGTTATACCACTTCTTGGACATTTAAGACGTGACAGCGAATTTATACATTCCTTCAGTCATGCATCCTCACTGTAAGGGTAGTTATACGGGTATACTTTACCTCGAAGAATCCTTCACATTTCGATACAATATTTTTCAACCCCGTTTTCCTGTTTTACATTATACTTGTTATAAAATGCAATGAAATGTTTCCTGGGAAGCCTTTGGTCCTTTTTTTTCTTTTTCGGATTGATACTTTTTATGAAAACAGACAGCGAAGTCTGAATAATCAGTGTAAGCTCTAGAATGTCGAAACTCTTCTTTGATTTAGCAATCATAGTATAAGTGTTACGTTTCCTAATCTTATGGATTATCAGTATATAGAAGTATAGTTATTTGAGTTTTCTAAACGAACCAATTATTTAGTAAACTAAAAATGTATGTAAGTATGAATAATTTAAATAAAAGGCACAATTTTCACTACATAAAACCGTGTCGTCATTTCAAATTTTCACATTGGGTTAAGTTTAATGGTTAGATTGATTGATTTTTTTGTGTTTAACGCCCCTTTCAGCACTATTTAGTGGTGGTCCGCTTTTGTTTCCAAAATTGGGCAAACTGGCATGATCATTTCAGACATATCAACATTTTTTAAAATGACAAATTGCATTTCTATATTTGAGTAAAAAAGCTGCCAGAGTCCCCGTGTCTGCATTTGTTTTATTTACGTTGAAACTAAAAACATAAACAATACAAACAAACAACATGCAATATGGGATATACGTATAGGTAGAAAAAGTGTAAAGAAAAAAGTTACTTATGGAGTTTAAGTGTAATTAGGTTCTTATTAAGTATCTTCATACCTGCGCAAGGCAAACTGGTAACTTTGTAGTTCAGTGGTTGTCGTTTGTTGATGTGGTTCATAAATGTTTCTCGTTTCTCGTTTTTTATATAGATTAGACCGTTGGTTTTCCTGTTTGAATGGTTTTACACTAGTCATTTTTGGGGCCCTTTATAGCTTGTTGTTCGTTGTGAGCCAAGGCTTCGTGTTGAAGGCCGTACTTTGACCTATAATGGTTTACTTTTACAAATTGTGACTTGGATGGAGAGTTGTCTCATTGGCACTCATACCACATCTTCTTATATCTATATATTTCGAGTTCTGTTAAAAGCAAGATAATTATAATGGGCTATCAATGTATTCAGACCCTCTTATAAATTGAAAATGTTTTGTTTTTATCAGAATTATCTTTTGAGTGTATTTAATTTGGATAATGATAAGCGTTATTCAGAAAATTGTCACAAACCATAGAGCTAATAGTTTTATAAATTAGATCCAAAACTATTCTATATTATTTTGAATAAAAGAAATATTAAGAAACTAAGGTTCTGAATCCATCAGGCCAGCTTGGCTTTAGATGAATTAGGCTTTCCTTTTTTGTATAAAAAAAGAGGATGTTGTATGATTGCCAAGAGACAACTCTCCACCAGAAACCAAATGACATACAACTATAGATCACCGTCCGGCCTTCAACAATGAGTTTTGGTCATGTAGTCCGTAACGTCTCTAAGTATTTATATAAATCCCTGGCTTCTTAATGTTTCGGTATGAGTATTCATGATGAAGGTAAATCCAGAAAAGTGCTACGGACGCGCAAAAATAATCATTTGTTATTTCAATTTAATAATCTCTAATGATTTACAACAATAACATTTTTTTTTTAAATTTTATAGGGATGCGGATGTATTTGCATTTGGTAAAAATACTAGAAGATAACTATCCAGAAATGATGAGACGGTTATTGGTTATAAATGGTAAGTGATAAAAGATTGTGTTAATGTTTTTTTTGCGACAAATACTCCCGTAAATATCATCATAACAGAGTTTAGACGGATTTCCTTGGTATTGAAAGATATTAGTAGTTTATCAGTGTCTTATTCCATAACTTTTGTCTGTCTGGATATTCGTGTGACTTGAGTATGTATTCCACATTACACCAGCCTATCAACACTGCTGTGTGTTAAAGCTTTGCGTTAGTCTTTTATATAATGTCATGATGCACCGATTTTATTGTTATACAGAATTGGCAATGAATCCGCCGAAGGTCAGCGCTTTACTCTGACCACTCTTATTTTCTGTCAACAAATCAGGAATGTAAGTTTAAAGCAGTATCAAATATTGTTTTCCACTTATAGTCTGGTTAAATAATAATTACAGAAGTGGAAAATTGAAAGAGCGAGTAACATTTCGAGCATGTTCTATGCTTTTCTTTTTTTTAGCACCACGAATATTCCCATTATTGTATAAAATTGCAAGACCATTGATCAGTGAAGAGATGAAACAGAAAATACACGTAAAAGGAGGTATGTTTTGTGCTACTAGTACCTTTTCTACTTTTTGTAATTATACTATATTATATTATATAAACATTGTATGCACAGATGCAAGTGCAAAATTGTATTTTAATTTTTTGTCATTAATTTTGTTTATTTCAACGTTCTATTACTGTCAAGTGTCTTCAATATATTTCATGGAACCATGTACGTAATGCTTGCACCTTTTTATAACTAGTACATATCAACAATACGGAATCTCGTACGTGACGTATCCCCAATCCTGGTTAAGTTTGACTTAGGTACATGTAAACGATATTATGCGGAAAACTATCTTATTTTTTAAGTCTCACTTGTAGATTTTTCTCAGTTTTAACGATGTTATTATCTTGGTTGGATTATAAGAACACCAATGTTTTAACAGATAAGATAGGCTATTAAAGAATTTATACTTTTTAAAACAGCTAGAAAAATGGATATTTGATGGACGACCGCAATCCAAAATCAACAATCAATGTTTACCTTGCATTTGAAAAAACAGCAATCATTTCCTATTGACAATGAGGGTCGGTTGAAAACAAAACTTTACGACAAAAGAGATGATTTCAGCTTCCCAATTGTGAACTTTCCATTTCTATGTAGCAACATTCCAGCAGCGCCTGCATACGGAGTATATATCTCCCAATTGATACGATATTCCCGGGCTTGTGTTTCCTATCATGATTTCCTTGATAGAGGATTGCTGCTCACAAGGAAGCTATTAAACCAAGAGTTCCAAACGGTGAAGTTGAAGTCATCCCTTCGTAAATTTTACGGACGCCATCACGAGTTGGTTGACCGTTATGGAATAACCGTTTCACAGATGATATCGAATATGTTCCTTATGTCGTAACTACAATACCCTTCCCTTTTCACGAATGTGACTTACCGAATTAGACTATTTACCGGATTTGTAATAACATAAGCAACTCGACGGGTGCCACATGTGGAGCAGGATCTGCTTACCCTTCCGGAGCACCTGAGATCACCCCCAGTTTTTGGTGGGGTTCGTGTTGCTTAGTCTTTAGTTTTTTATGTTGTGTCATCTGTACTATTATTTGTCTGTTTGTCTTTTTATTTTTGGCCATGACGTTGTCAGTTTGTTTTCGATCTATGAGTTTGACTGTCCCTCTGGTATCTTTCGTCCCTCTTTTCCTACAATATTTTTAATGTAATGCTTGCGTGATGAATACCAATAATGCAGTAATTTTTATAGTTAAAAGTACCAAACTTCTTTTGTTCAATACAGATGATTACAAAGACTTACTGTTACGTTACGTTGATCCAGACAATTTACCAGCCTGTTATGGTGGAAGATTAACAGATCCAGATGGAAATCCTAAATGTGTTACTATGGTCAGTTCAACAGGGAACACATAAGAGGTATCACGTGATACCCAAGTTGTTATATACTACTAAGCCTAGTTCGCCAACACCAAGTTTGCATGAAAATACGGATTTTGTGTTATCAGAATTTGCTCTTACATAATTTTGGAAATGATTTCAAACTGAGGAATAGATATCCCTCATGAAAAGCTGTAATTTCTTTCCCGACTTTGGCATACTTTTTAATTCTTTTTGGTTTATAAAAAGCTTTTCAATTTTTAATAACCTTTGGATTTTTAAATATTTTGGCCCCAAGCATCACTGAAGAGACATTTATTGTCGAAATGCGCATTTTGTGCAGAAAAATTGGTACCTTGTTATTAAATTATTCCTTAGATGTATCAATGATACCATAATTATACATTACTAATGCAATTAAGTTCACAAACACCAATTGAAATGCAGGTTATCGCAGAGGTATGTTTACTGGTCTTGATAGAAAATCCTTAATGTTTTACTCTGCTGTCATGTGCAGCCATATGAACCGTACTGATGTATGCCAACGAGTTAAAAATGAACTTGTAATAGTGATATTTTACAGATTTGCCAAGGAGGAACAGTCCCAGAAAAATATTATTTACAAAATTCTGACAATATATCACAAATGCAATCCACTACCGTCCCACGTGGTGATAAACTTTACTTGGAATACAGAGTGGATAAACCGGGTAGTGTAATAAGGTAACTAATTGTCACTTACTGGTATGAGTTCTTTTCTTTTGCTATTCGAAAAGGAAAATGCGCTTTAAATTAAATTAAAAAGCTGATCATCTCGTCCAAAAAATAAACGGGTGACATTGGTCAAACGAAGCCTGTATCTAAAACAAAATATGTCTGTTCCCTTAGAAAGTTATTTGTGGCAACTTTCGATCCAACACATTTTAAAAGAAATACTGTCCATGACAATTTCTGATTTTTGTTATTTGATGGCAAGATTTAACACATGTACAAATGGTAAGCTCCGTTACGTAAATATTTTCCTTTACATTATCGGCGTTTGATTTTCACATCATGATTGTCTAATTGTATGAGTCATTCTTGTGTCAATCAATGACTGACGGACAAAGTCTTGATAATGGTTAAACCACGGATTGATTATTACTTACATTTTGATGTACGAACTATAAGGATTTTCTACCCCAAGGATAGATTACCTTATTTTTTTTGCCATATGTTCAGAACTTTTAGTCTTCGATACTCTTGAACTTTGTACTTTATTTGACCTTTTTAACTTTTTTAATTCGAGCGTCACTGATGTATTTGGCGTACAAAATTTTAAGCCAGGTATCAGTGATGAGTTTATTTACTATGAATATATTTTAACTTTTATATTCGACATTTTAAGTTTAACGGTCAGCAATATGAATTAGTTCACAGACATAATGTCTGTGTCTTGTGTCTCATTATGTATGTGTCTCAACTAACTAGAAGCATGTTTTCGTGGTCAGAAACCTTCTTGATACCAGAGTTATCGTCTGATACGAATACCTTTACCATAACACTTTCTTTAAAGTGATTTAAAGTTACATAAAACATAAAACCAGTGTTTAATTTTTAATCCAAGTAGCTGTGGTCCAAATACACAATGCATTTCGAATTTCTACAGAACCACAGACATGCATTAAGACATATTGCGTATTTTGTCCTATTTTCGATTGTGACATTTTGATTGAGTGTGGATTTGCATTGCGGGTGATGCATGCATAGCGATTCCCTCAGATTTTGTTTGTTATCTTGACTTGTATCTTCGTATTCGTTTTGTGCTATTAGACATCTGTAAACTACTGTTTCCTTAATATTCCAAAACCGGAATTATCACTGACGATTCTTTTACATAAGCCTTGTATTTTTGATAATATTATAATAGCATTACGATCAATTTACAAGAACCTATCTGTATTGTAATTATGACTAGCAAATTTAAAATAAAGGGAAACAAATACCACGTCAGTGGCAAACACAATTTAATTGATTTGTTTCTATTTCAGTTGGGAATTTCAATCGGAGGACCACGATGTTGGATTTGGTCTCCTTTATGAAGAAAATGAAAAGTATGTTCCTATTAGACCACTGGCAAGAGTCAATAGTCACCATGTGTTGGAAGATGGTGTTCATACTTGTGAGAAGACTGGAAAATGTATGTTAATTATATTTTGTTAATTAGTCCTTGTCTGATTATATTATGCTTGTTTAATACTCTTGAAAGTTTTATTAAACAAAATTGAGTTTAAGACTTTATGTTCAAAAGTATATACATCGCATCATTTGATGTTGTGAACCTCATTTTATAGCTGAACAGTCAATATGGACGAAGATATTCGGGTGATCATATTTCTAAACAAAAGTAAACCCTAGGGTTTGTCTAAAGCGCTATGAAAGATCTAGGAGGAAACCGGAAAACTAAAACATGAAGCAATATCAGAGTTTATTTGCAAAATCTTTTTATTGAATAACTGAAATACAACTACATCCAAAATATTACAGGCTCATTTGGATAGGCACATCAAGAATGATGTCAAATATGATTATAAGATAAAGATAAGATAAATAATAGTTTGTAAAAGTGTCACATATTGATCTATGACAAAATTACAAAACAACATGAAAAAAGGATCAATCCCCAGGCTTAAAAGACTAATAAGACACTGTCTATACAAATAAAAGCTATAATAATAATACTAAAGGGAAATATTTTTTACAAAAAGTCATAGTCATGTTTTACATCATTTAAGATTAATCAAATATGTACATATGATTATATATATATATATATATATAATGTCTATTCATGATCACTTCAAAATAATAATAATCTGGAACTTAATAATATAAATTAACGATAAAAACAAAGAAATTATCATTACAGTTAAATTCGTTTAAAAACACCAGTTAATTTTTAGTATATTGTTGTTGGTAAGAAATTAAGCAGATCACTTAGAAACATTTTCTCACAGTGAATCATATGAAATTAAACTTTAGTATCAATATATTATATAACTTAGTTTAAAAGATTTATAGCTGTCTCTTTCTTTACTTCTTTTTCAGATTTCTTGTGTTTTGATAACAGTTTTAGTTGGACACGATCAAAGAAAATTCGTTATGTTTGTGAAGTTATTGCCCCTGATGACTCTCTTATATCTCGAGAGATTAATAAGTTAATAGAAGACGGTGATTGGGAAACGTTATCAGAAAGATTTGAAACAACGCATTTATGATGAATTATGTCTATTAAATATATGTTTCTTTTTGTTTTGTATTATACATTCATGCATTTCCAACATTGGTAATGTATGAAAACAATGAAATTGATTATTTATACAAATGTTCAAAGGTTTGATTTGAATTTGAAATATCTACCATGCTTTAATATATATGATTATCAGAACTATTTACATGCATATAGTAATACAATTATTAATCGTTATATTTTCAGAAAGATTTGACACGATGCATTTATGATGAATTGTGTTTGTTAAGCAATTGTTCCTTTTTGTCGTGTATTATACATTCGTGTAGTTCAAATTGATTTGGTAAAAGCAAGCAATACAAATATTTTTGTGTATATATGTTGAGCGTGTAAGCCTGTACCTGAACAAAGTAAAATAACATAAATACCGAACTCCAAGGAAAATTGAAATCAGAAAGTTTTTTATCAAATGGCAAAATCAAAAGCTCAAGCACATCAAACGAATGGCAAAACAACTGTCATATTCTTGACTTGTTACAGGCATTTCCTTAGGTAGAAAAATGGTGGATTAAGCCTGGTTTTATAGCTAACTAAACCTCTCACTTGTATGACAGTCGCATAGACTTCCATTATATTGACAAACATGTGTGAGCAAAACACAAGCAATTCATTCTTATCATGACTATTTACATGCATGTAGTCATTTAATTGTTAAAAAGATATAACATAAAGTACTATTTTTAAACATCTGATTGTTGGCATCATGAATTTGACTTTAGCATTAAGCCAGTTATGTTCCCTGCTGTTACGATGTTGTTGTATGATGCTGTACATTTACATATTGGAAGCTATGCAACATAGTTTAACTATGATAAATTGCACAAAATATTATGTGTATACAAATTTTTAATAGATATAGGAAGATGTGGTATGAGTGCCAATGAGACAACTCTCCATCCAAGTTACAATTTATAAAAGTTAAACTCGTTATATGTTATACTTTTGACATTTTTAACATTCCAGTTGAAATGGAAAGTAAAGAATAATTTGCCATTAACATAACCGTTGAACAAAATCGATCCAGCCGTTTGAGATGTGATATACTTGTTACTTCTTTATTAGGCATAGTTATAATTCCAGAATAATGGATACAGACAGTGGTATCCTATGGAACAAAATCTGTAAAAATAAATAATTTTTTTCAGAGTTCATTTTTCTAATATACTATAGAATTTTCTTTTGTTTAGTTCTAAGCATTTTATACAAATACAGTTTTATTTATTGTTTGTTCATGATGATTGTAAAGTAATTCAAGCATAAAATTCAGTATTTAAATCAAAGCATATCAACTACAGTACCAATGATATAAATCTGCAATACGTTCTTAAATGTGATTGTTAAATATATAAATAAAGACTATCGTTAATACTTTACTATAGTGGCGTATATAACTGTAGAATGTTATGTTGTCTTGTTCTCTTCAAGTTTTCTTAGATATAAACAAATACTGCTAATTGTAGTGCCCTGAAACCTGTTTCTAGAATACTACTAACCTTCATCTGCTGCGCTAAAGGTCAAAACTTTGGAAATGCATTCACACGAACTTGTTTGAAAAGGCCTAAATAAAACAGCCTAAGGTTGACTTTGCCTAAGTGAGTTGCATTTTAGATCTAAGTCTTTTTTTTTAAATATTGAATACGGAAAAGTGTTCCATACACTTAAAGTTTTATGTATGATATCTTGTCGTGTCTAGGTGATATATTCAATAATTTTAGATTTATTATTATGATCCGAAGACCATTAGGCGGTGCCCTATAGTAATCACTCCGTCTTTTGGTGTGTCTGTCTGCCTGTCTGTATGTCCGTCTGTCGGTCTGTCCGTCTGTCAATTTGTCTATCTGCCTGCCCGTCTGTCAGCATTTCTTTGTCATAAAATAAGTGAAGATAGCCTCAACCGATTCCCATAATTTTATACACAGTGTTGACATTAATATAAGATAGGTCTAGTTTGATTTTTCTGAAAGGGAAGGGTGCGGTAAAGGTCCTATTTGGCCTAATCATTTACAGACATTTAAACTTTTGATTTCAGTTTTCAATTTCTCTGTTTCGAAATTGCGGTAAAAAAAAACTAGAAACAAGTAGTTTTTCACCAATGACGTCACAATTAATCAATTGTAATGTCCCAAAAAGAGCCTTCTGGACTCAGACTACAATAAGTTACAATGCATTTCTTTGTAATTTTAAAATTGAGTTAAAAGATTTGCATCGGTTAAACATGAAATAAATTTTACTGCGTATAGACCATTATTATTCAATAGAATATGCTTGTCCCAGCACAATCCATCTCTGATTTTTCTTTTGAGAGCCCTGAAAACATGCCAAGGTAGGATTTGAATCTTGAATAAATGGCGAAGGCTAATGTCTACCCTACTTCAGTGTGGCCAAATCACTACTTTCACTTTGAACAATAAATTGTTCTCACTGGTTCTGCTTATTTCAATAAATATACAACTTATAGTAACACTTAAATAGTAAATTTTTCAAAGAAAACTGTAGCAAGACTAGTATCTCAATTGTTTGTAAAACAATTGAAAGGTCTTTCCTGTTAAAGTGATGTTTTCGTAATGTACTTTGTACGACCTTTCATTTGATATACGACAAGCATACCTTCTGAAACTTTTCGCATTTTACACTTAATGACCCCATCCGCCTTAATTTTCGAGATCGGAAGTATGATATATGTAATGTAGACTTGATGATCTTTCATTTGATATGCGACAACGCCATGTTCTAGAAAGTTTGATTTTAGCACTTAATAACCCCATCCAACTTATTTTTTGAGGACAGAAATCTGATATTTGAAATGTACACGTTACGACCTTTCATTTGATATACAACAACCTTACCCTTAAAAACAAATTTATTTTTTGCACTCAATGACCCCACCCAACTCATTTTTTGGGGACGTCAATTTGATATTTGTTACCTGTTGTTAATTCAGAAATACATGCCTCCGCTCGCAAAATTTCAAACTGCATTATCTCTAAAACGACAATAGATATCTCAAATCTGTTAAATGATAAATGATCTGCAGTTGAAGGGCAACATTGTATAAAAATTTGGGACAATTCCAAAGTTCATCAAGGTCACAAGGAATCAGCAAATATATGATGCAATACCAAACTTGAAAACCCGAAATCGTAGAGACATGGGACTACCACCATTCAACTTAAGACCACTTGACCTTTCAAATGTCACAAGGTCAAGGTCATAGTACACTTTCAAGGTGAAGGTAAAATTTCAACATGACCTGACATTGACCTCAAATTAAAGGTCTTGAATAACTGATAATTTTTGCAGTTTTTAGTAGGTTGATATCTGTTACCATTTAAAATATATTCACACAATACTATACTTTTAAGAATTATCTTGATGTAACTTTTGAACAGACGGTCGGACATGTTTGAGCTTAATGTATAAAATGTAGAGCTTGTCGAGAGGAACATTTTATACACAGTATGTATGCAGCAAACTCTTCTCGTTTTCCTAATATGCAAGCTTGAAATTGCAGCGTAAATTTTTTTCGCACTCGGTGACCTTTGACCTTGGTTGCAAATTAAAGGTCACATGAATTAAAGATTATTGGTGAAGGTCCCAAGTCTCTACGACTTCCGGTTCTCGAAATAGATTTTTTTTTAAATTGTGCATAATTTTTCAAGGGAAATAACTCCTTATAAAGGTTGATATCAAAATAATTGTTTATGTTTATTAACATCGCCATCTGTTATTGTACATGTTGCCATTTTCAAATCGATTCTAGCTCTAACACTTTTGAAAAAATTGCAAATAAAAGAAATTGCTTCAAGGGGATATAACTCTCAAAAGGGAAGATGAAATCCTACGCAGCCTCATATGGTAATACATCATGATGAGATCTACCTATTGTCCACATAAAGTTTTGTTATCTTTAAAAACAATGAGGGGGGGCCATGTCGAAAAAAAACAATAAAAGGGAGATAACTTCTAAAGGGGATGATGAAATCCTTAACAGGGTCATCTGGTAATACTTCATGATGAGGTCTACTGATGGTCCATATTTGGTCTTGATAACTTTAACAGAAACGGGGGTAGGGCATGTGAAAAAAATGTTGGAAGAAAAAAAAGAAAAAAAAAAAAAGAAAAAGAAAAAGAAAAAGAAAGAAAAAGAAAAAGAAAAAGAAAAAAAAACATTAGAAAAACAATAAGGTCTTTCCTAACGGAGTGGAAAGACCTTAAAAACTCCGGAAGAAATGCCCCCATATAAAACTTAGGAACTAGGGGGAATCAATTGTGGTCTGGGGCCTTCTACTTGTTTCGTGAAAAATACATATAATTTTGTCTTTTCTACATAATTTTGAGCAACAAATATAGAACACATGGTAGTACTAACTTAACAATTTACACAAATGTTTGAACACAACACGGTACATGTTAATATTTCTGCAGTACTTGCATGTGCTCAATATTTCCCACTAACAAACAAGTATGAATATATGCTTACACATCTTTAAGTTCTAGGATTTCAAAAACAATTGATGTTTGGGTATAAAATTTATTGTCACTTTAAAGAATATTTTTTTGGAATTGTAGCGAAAACTTATTTTTTGTTTTAAAAAAAAGTCTCAAATTTTAAGAAACATATTTGTGTTTGATAGAAGTTTAGTAAAAAATTTTATTAGGCAACAATGCTATTCCAAATTTGATTTAAAAACGTTTGTTTAGAAACTTCTGTCATTACTGGTACCAAAAAGAAATTGATAAAATACTTATAGGTAAAGTAAGCCTAATTGATGTGAAACAAATTATAATAAAGTTTTTTTTTATATAAGTTATCGGCAGCCATATTAGAAATGGTCACCAAACCACATTAACAGTATAAGTGCTTAATTTAAACAAAACTTTCAGAATCTATTTATGGAGAACACATCCTGAATTAATTCCTGTTGTCAAAATGAATGAAAATAGACACCTTATGAACATGTAATGCTTTTTTTACCTCAGGATTAATTACCAAAAAAATAACAAACTATAGTTTACTGATTACATCTTTTAAAACGCCTTAACGCGGATTGTCATTTCAGATGAATGAACAGTACGTTTCATTTTGTATATTAACCTTTTATACCCATACTAGTAACTTAAAACTTTTGATACAGTAATCATAAATAAATACTATACTAATATGAGATGTAGACGTTTTATTTTTTAAATAGACATAATGATATTATTCACGCAATATGGTTATACAATATTAAATGTGCAATAAAATAACAGTAGGATCTTGTTGTGTTTCGTGATTAAGTATTCCCTCAAACTCGTCTATGCAACTGCATATTTACCAGAGGAAAAACGATTTTCTATTTTAAATGTTCATACGGTATAATAGAGAAGAAATGATATGGTGTATCAAATAAAGATACAAAAAACTCCTACATGCCTTTTGTTTGTATGACTCTTAACAGGACTCGGAAAAGAGAGGCGAAGGATAACAAAGGGACATTCAACTCTTAAGTCGAAAATAAACTGATAACGCCATGGCTAAAAAAGAAGAAGACAAACCGACAAACAACAGTACACAAAACACAACATAGAAAACCAAAGACAGAGTAACACGAACCCCACCAAAAACTAGAGGTGATCTCAGGTGCTCCGGAAGGGTAAGCAGATCCTGCTCCACATGTGGCACCCATCGTGTGTAATGTTAGTACAAACCTGGTGATAAGTCTAATTCGGTAGGTCACATTCTGGGAAAAGAGGACGGGATTGTAGTTACGACTTTTGGAACATATCCGTTGTCATCTGTCAAACGGATATTCCACAAAGGTCAACCAACTCGAGCTCTTGATGGCGTCCGTAAAATTTACGAAGGGACGATTTCAACTTCACCACTTGGAACTCTTGATTTAATAGCTTCCGTGTGAGTAGCAACCCTCTATTAAGGAAATCGTGATAGGAAATACAAGCCCTGGAATATCGTATCAACTGGGAATTACATATTCCCTATGCAGGTGCTGCTGGAATGTTGCTACGTAGAAATGAAAAGTTCACAATTGGGAGGCTGAAATCATCTCTTTATGTCGTAAAGTGTTGTTTTCAACCGACCATCATTGTCAATTTCTAGATGTATTCAAGATGTGAGGCCGACTTAACTGTATCTGTTATGTACATCAAGCTATCGGGGTTTTCGCTTTGGTCGTTCATGGTGCAGGTGGGTCCATGGGTGTGATTCGAACGCAAGAGGTGATTACAGTGTTGTTTTTATTTTGTTTACCCTTGTATTGATATGTAACTTAATTTGTACCTTATCGGGAAAGTGTATACTAGTATGGCATAACGTTTTTACTTACTGTATATACTATCAACTACAAAAGCCTTTTTGATGGCGTCCTTGTCATATTTACTATCAACTGCAATAACCTTTTTGTTGGCGTCTTTGTGAGATTTATTTGTTTGTTTGTTGGAATTTTTTTAGTCAGTTGTACACATCTGTCAGTGTGTCCTTTTGTCAACATGTTTTTGTTGTCATATAATAATTGTAGATTGCCTCGACCGATTCCAGTACTGTTTAAGTAAGGTGTTGTCAGTTACATACGGCAGATCTCTATTGATGTTTTTTAAGAAAAGGGTGCGGTAAGGGTTTTATTTTGCCCTTTTTACGAAGTTTAGATAAAGCAAAATTGATATCGCAATAAAATTCAGTTATAACGTCACGAAAAGGGCCTTCTATGTTATGAGATGAAAACGTAGAATTTTATCATTTCATATTTTTATATAGTTTTTAGACCTGCAAATATAGACCACATGCTGCAAGTACCAACTAAACACTTTATCAAAATATTTTTCTCTATGATCAACACTTTGCATGAATATATTTCTGTAGTACGTGCATGTGGTAAATTATTCTCACTAACACACATATAGGAAAAATATATGCATACTCATCTTTAACTTCTAGAATTTCAACATTAATTGATGTATATGAATAACATACATGTTCTATTAAAAAATGCATTGTCAATGTAAAAAGTTTTTTGTTTTAAACAAATCACAAATTTTGAGAAACATATTTTCGTCCTAGACTTAACAAAAATTATTATTTAGTCAACAAGCTATTCCAAATTTACTCCTGCAACACAATTTTGGTTAAAACATTTTTAAGAAACTTGTCTTTTATGCTGGGATTTAAACGAAAATTGAAATATAGGTAAACTATGTATAATTAATTACTGGTCTTAAAAAGTTAAACAAATTGTACAAAATTTTTTTTTTATATTTCTTTTTTTGCTAGAACATTTAGAAGAAGGTGTGATTTGCTTTTCCAATATCATTCATGGTGCAACATTTGTGGTAAATCTGAGTTTTGTTCAAAATCATAAAATTATGTAAAACATGTTTTCTGCTAGAATTTCAATAAAAATATTTTTGTTAAAAAATCAAATAGTTCGCGAAAGATCACGTGCCATGTTCTATATAGCTATTTTATACAATTCCGGTAGTAAAATTGTTTTGGTCGTCAGACATTATAGAAATGGCCGCCAACATACTTTAATAACCTTAGTGTTTTAAACGAACTAATCGTCTATTTATGGAGAACTCGACGTGAATTAATTCCTAGTGTCAAAATTAATGAAAATTGACACCCAATGAAAATGAAATGCTTTTTTACATCAGGAGCAATTACCCCAAAAAAGTACAAGCTATAGTATACTGAGTGTCTCTCCTGATATGTGTTAGCAGATTGTCATATCAGATGAACAGTGCGTTGTATTTCTTATATTTATCATTATACCCATGCTAGTAACCTAAAACTTTTGATATGTACTAATCCGAAATGTTGACGTGTTTTCATTTAAATAGAGATATTCACGCAATATTGTTATACAATATATAATTTGTAATAAAATAGGATCTTTCCTTTATTCAACATTGAATATTCCGTCAAACATGTTTATGCAACTGCATATTTACCAGAGGAAAAAAACTATTTCTATTTTAAATGAGTAATACGGTATGATAGAGAAGGGATTTGGTGTGTAAAATAAAGACACAAAACACCTACACACATATCACAACCCAAAGAAACTGCGCTTTTATTTCTGTTCTCCATCTCAAAGGCACAAGTAAGGCATGCATTCAACACGGACACAAAAGCTTTCGCGCCACTGCAAACATAAATACGGCCCTTAGCACTGGTTTGATCGGAGTTCTTTATATATCATTAAATGTTACAAACGTTGAGTGAGTATCCTTACAAATGAAAATTGCCCTGTGGTTGCGATATATTTATCCTTATCTTTTAAAAGTTTCAAACTGAAATAAATCGTAAACCTGACCCAAAAGATCAGTTAATAATGAACTGAAACTTCTCACTACAGTGTTCAACGAACAAAAGGAAGTAACATAACTTGTTACTTGGACTAGATATGAATATGAGGATTACAACAATATGATTTAAGGTATAAAGTATTGGAAAATTATGTATCTTGATCTTCTCGAACCGGATATCATTCCTGGATTGAAGGGGAGGACTTCGTATTGTCCAAATATTTTCACGTTTTTATTGTCCTTTGAATTTCTTTTTCTGAAAATCCAGTTGCAAATTTTATTTTTCTATACAAGAGCGTAAATTTAACCATAAAACATCAAAAGGTTACAACATCCATTAATCAACTTATCATAAATTAAGTTAAGACACCGGAAATGTCAGAAAGATGTGTTGGCTACATTTATTAACGTTACACTTCGAATCATGACATTAAAGAGGATGTTGCAAGCAAAAGGTAATATGTTATTGCTATTCCTTGAAATTATTTGATACTTGTTCCAGTATGTAAAAGATAATCTGCATTCCCTATACTTTTTGTTACTTTTGCACTTATTGCGGTCATGAGTAAAGAAAATTACAGTTTTCTGATTTGAAACTATTGTTCAGGTGATGAAAGTGGTCGTTCGTGTAAAAAAAGTGATGGTTTCATATGCATCTAAATGCCTTTCAAATCTAAATATTTTATAATTCGAGTTACTTTCAATAACATCTAGATACTAGTCATAAGTATCTAAAAATTGGTAACTAGCATCTGGGTATTTAAACATTTGTTTAACGAAATATCTAGATGGTCGAAACGAATTATATTTAGCGAAAATATTTCTACCCTTAACAATAGATGTATCTTCCTTGTACTGTTATGAATTGTATCGACCATTCAAAACCCGTTACAATGGACATGGACATTTAGCTTTATATTTTCGGTCGTACTCACTTATGCCCTAGCAAACTTGGATAGTGTTGCTGTCGTGTTTTGTCATTACCGACAATACAACGAGTGTTCGATTGAACCAACGTCACAAGTGGGTCTCCAAACATTTTGTTTTACGCTTTTACATTTCCATTCCCATTTTCTTCTGTGATTGCTGTTTCGGCAATACACTGGTTGTACAATTTCTATCATTGTTTTGCTTTCCTTCTGTTCATTTGCTTTTTTTGTAATTACACCATGTTCTTATCGGGATGTAACTTTCAATTATCTATCTTTATCTTGTTAAAGATTCTTGCTAATGGAAGTATTTCATTGGTGCCTTTTTAATTTTTCCGATATGAAGACTGAATGTTGTTAGCAGTACCAATGGTTTCTTTTCTATTTCAATATTTTCTTTCTAGCAGATCTGATTTTTCATTTATCATGCGGACAATGATGTTTTTTATTGATTGGTGGTGTATATCCTCATCTGATATGTGATGGACGGGATGAGGTATACTGAATAGAGAATAATGGGCAAAAAGTGCAAAATAAAGGCAAAAAATATGAAGATTAGAGAAAAATAGGCCAAAGAAAATACAGAATAGAGAATAATGGGTGCTTAAACATAAAGAATAGAGAATAACAGGCAAAATTTATAAAGAATAGAGTAAATTACCTAAAAAATAAATACAGAAATGAAGGACACCCATCCTGACCCTCATAAGTCATTTCTGTAGGCTGGAATAGTTTTGATTTTTTTTGTCATATATATTTCTTATTTGATTATAATTTCCTCCTTTAAAAAGCCTATGAATACAATCTGGGGTTTTATCTGGTTCATTTCAATAAGGGCAACAGTAGTATACCGCTGTTCAATAGTCATAAATCTATTAAGCGAAAACAAATCAGGGTCACAACCCAAAACCGAGGGAAACACATCAACTATAAGAGGAAAACAACGTTACAACATGAACACTGAACTGCAACAAAAACAAACGCCAACAGACATAGAAACGGACTATTTGATGACCACTGCCATATCCCTGACTTGGTACAGGACATTTTCAGAAAAATGGTGGGTTGAACCTGGTTCAAGTACTAGAATGTCTATGTATTCTTGAAAAATGTTTAAATATCCATAATACTGCATGAACTAAATTTGTCGCATTTGTAAAGAAATCCCTATGTATATAAAAAATGTTTAGCAATATCTTGAGCAATTTAATTCTTTTTTCCTAATGATTATATCTTATATGATATTAAAGTGTGGACAAAGATCAGTGTGGATAGTAATCATGTCTGTCATAATTGTTATTCGTAAATTGTTTTGTTTTAAATTAGGCCGTTACGTTTCTCAATTGAATTATTTCTCATGTCAGGGCATTTTATAGTCGACTAAACGGTATAGGTTTTATTCATTGTTGAAGGCCGTACGGTTGCCTATAATTGCTTACATCCACTTCATTTGAACTTTGGTGGATAGTTGTCTCATTGGCAATCATGCCACACCTCTCCTTTTTTATATTAAAAAGAAATTATAACCAATTTAAAATTAACTTAATAAATTGGTGATTCCATTTTACATGTTCATAAGTTTTTTTTCATTTTTTTTTTCTAGAAGTCAATTAGAATAAATTGTGTTGAGTAAAACAAATATGATATTTTGGATATAAAAGGTAGTGCAGAAATTTATTTTTAAAGTTAAAAGAATAACAACACTGATCTATTTTTATACAAAAAATCAACACTTATTCTCGTGTTTTCATTAAAACTTTCAATCCAAAAGTTTGTTATTTATTTACGTTTTATAATAACAAATTTCTTAAAAAAGTGTTAAATAAGAAAAAAAAGGGGAATGCAACTGTTGATTTTTGTATGAAAATAGATCAGTGTTCTTATTTTTCTAACACAACATTATTTTTATTTTACAAAATATTAAGTTCAACAATGTAAGAACAAATGACTTAGTCTGTTAAGCCTTGTGACTTTTGTCCCTTTACATAATTATAGTAATGGGCATTTGCACTTGCAACTCTCCGGTAGGCAGTATAGATGGTTGAAAGAACGAGTTAAACACCTATAAACATATTGCAAAATTAATATTTTGTCATGGTGGAAAAAATGATCAGTTCTAATGGAAATAAAGATCTTAAATTGCCCTTTAATAGTTTATGTGATGTTAAATCATATCTTATGCGGACAATTATTTGGACCAAGGACCTCCCACACTCAAGACGAACACGCTACCAAGAGACATTCGAGGCAATTTATAGTAATCTAGGGGGTAATAGGGAGGATTCTCAATCAAATCATGTACTTCGTAAAACGTGCCATAATTTGAATAAGTTTTAGACAAATCTGCATCTGGAGAACCTGCAAAAAGTCTTATTCATAATTTCTATTTGATGTAGAACCCTATGTGATTGTGGTGAAAACGACACCTATTTTTAAAAATCCAAATGATGTTTTAGATTTTAAACAAATAGTTTTGTCCCCTCCCAGCTCCTACACCAGTAGATTACGTCTTCACCTCAGATCTTGAACTGTTTATAACATGCACAGAAGCAATCACCCTTACCCACACATGCACACACGTACATATATGAATCGCACTATTTAAAGTCAGGCAATTTCAACAGATGAAGGCCATTGATATGTGTTATCCAAAATACTTATTAGTTATTGCATTAATTATTTATTATTATTATCATTTAATCACTTGACGTATATATCAAGTCTTGCATATATAATAGACGTTTACTTCCTGTATAATGAATAAACAGTGTTAAAAGGCCAAGTCCTATTCAAAAGGTCAAAAGTGACAATAAAACAATAAACCTTTTAGAAAAAGTTTACATTAAACTTGTCGTTCTGAAGTTAATGGTTGGACATGCATATTTAATCATTTAGTTCTTAAATAATATGTATCCAGAATGTACCTTACGAGAAGAACTTCCTCGGAAGTTAAGTGCTCGTATGGGGTCATGGGTTCGATCCCGGTTGAACCGGAGACTTTATTTAGTATAATTTGCTGTTTCGACACATACGCATACAGCTTGAAGAAGTAAAAGCGCGCAGAAATTGCCCCAATCGGAAATGATACAGATTTGTCCGGTTTGGTGATATGCAAGTCGTTTTGTGAATTACATGTTGGTACGTCAAAATCCAATTCAAATAGTGTTTTGGTTAGTACAAAACAGTGCATTTATATCATTAACACAGTTTCGACCAGGACATAATAGAAAATATGCATTGTTGCTTCATGTGAACGTGTCATCTGAATAAAAATATTCGTAAGACAACCAGATCATATATGGAATGAGCTGGATATATATTTTTGTTTTACTAAACTCCAAGGAAAATTCAAAAAGGAAAGTCCTTTATTAATTCGTAAAATCAAAAGCTCAAACACAGCAAATGAATGGAAAACAACTGTCATATTCCTGACTTGGTACAGGCATTTCCTAATGTAGAACAGGGTGAATTATACCTGGTTTTATAGCTAGCTAAACTTCTCACTTGTATGACAGTCGCATAGAATTCCATAATATTGACAGCAATGTGTGGGCAAAATAAACAGACATAATAGGTAAAAATGTCAAAAATTGAGGAAAGACCTTGATGCTTAATGGAGTTTGACATAATATAGTTGACATATTCTACAGAAGACTGAATCAACATTTTATTCATGATTTCAAGAGTTCATGCATGGATATTTCAAATTGACATGACTTCTGACATTTTTTTTAAAGAAACCAAAATACTATATATACCGTAAATAGAGATCCATTCAGAATAAAATGAAATGAAACGAGAAATTTTAAGGAGGTATAATTCAATACATGGTTCTAAAGTTTAATATAAATCTTCAAAGGAAAAGAAGGTGGTAATGTAATGATCCATAAGATTTATTTTTCAATGGAACAGACCATGTTGACATGCATTATGATGATGATCATTGATATCGTCATAATCATAAATTGACTGTATACAAAATTTCGAAATACTATGGATTTTCAACCCCAGGAATAGATTATTTTACCTGTATTTGGCACATCCTTTCGGAAGTTTGGATCATCAATGCTCTTCAGCTTTTTACTTTATTTGACCTCTTTAACGAAACGCGCGTCTGACCTAAAATTGTTTAAGTCTGGTATCTATGATGAGTTTATTTATGGACATTCATAGCAAAAAAGATTGATGTCCTACATGCCACCCTACCAATAAGAAGTTATGATTCTTTGTAGAGATTAATAAAGCGGACAAAAATGAATAAAGATAAAAACATTGCAGCTGGTGGCCATATTTTTTATTCCATTGTTTGAATATTTTTAAATTTTACAAAAATCTCTCAGGTATTGTTCTTCTGTATAGCACCCGAATGGCAAAACCTGGAAACTATTAGTTTGTTGAAAGACCAATCAAGAAAGCTGAGTATTATAAAATGTTAATATTTCCTTATCTTGAAGTATCAGAAGCTTCAATGGTTGAACATAAATCAAATTTTACCATACAGTATCTTCAGTCCAAATTTATGGGTGAAAAATGAAATAAAGAATGTTGATAAAAGTCTAAATACATCTTTAATACGGTAATTGGCATTGTATATTTGTAGACGAAACGCGCGTCTGGTGCAAATACAAAATTTCAATCCTGGTATCTATGATGAGCTTATTTAGAAGCAGATGCAAATGTAAAGCACACCAATTAACCAGACTAGTAGGGTAGCTTATGAAATTACGAATAAGATTTTATGTAGCGAATAAATTCGAATTTTTTTTCCATGCCCATCGCCCCCTATCGATCCCTTCTCGGTGATATGCTGGTTTGTTTCGTTTGTCTGTAACAAAGCTTGTTCGATGCAAAATTCTTTACGTTTTTATAGAAATTGAACGTAAAAGGGCAGTATCGCTTCACATCATCTACAGTTGTATAACACATGTGTTATTCTTATTCTATATCCATTTGTATTATCATTATTATGATTATTATGTTTTGTATTATCATTATTATGATCATTATGTTTTGTATTATCATTACTATGATTATTATTTTTTGTAGATAGATTTTTTTTTCGAGTAATCCTCAACCACGAAAACATGATCATTTTTATAAATGGGATCGGCTTCTCTGAGTATTACTCGATACATGAATTGAATGGATTCAGTCTTACGATGATGGCTCCCAAAAATGTGAGGGCTCAAAGGAGAAAATGTAAATAATACACAACTAAATGTGCCATGCATGCACTTGAGCACATCTGTAATTTATGGCACTCTGTTACTTCGTCTAATTATTTTGCAAACAGACAGTTACTTGTTCAATACGTCCGACGTTTCGTTATATGATGATTTATACGCATATTACACCGAAAGACCCCCTTTAAATACGTCATTTTAGCATACATTTTACACCGTGGTATTAAAAATTGAAACCTAAATCTAGGATAACTTCCATTTAAACAGAACACCTGTAGGTTTAATTCAGTTTTATAAATTATATAACCCAAGCAATATTAAAAGTTGTCCTAAATCGTATAACCCAAACAATATTAAAAGTTGTCCTAAATAATATAACCCAAACAATATTAAAAGTTGTCCTAAATTATACAACCCAAACAATATGAAAAGTTGTCCTAAATTATATCACCCAAACAATATTAAAAGTTGTCCTAAATTATATAACCCAAACAATATTAAAAGTTGTCCTAAATTATATAACCCAAACAATATGAAAAGTTGTCCTAAATTATATAACCCAAACAATATGAAAAGTTGTCCTAAATTATATAACCCAAACAATATTAAAAGTTGTCCTAATTGTATGTCCGGATACGCCATCCTTTTCAGATCAAACACCAGCATCGACTTTCTATCAAGGTTCTTGAACGAATCACCTTGGATAGTTAAAAATAAAATATTATCCATGCTCTTGCATGTTTTAACAAACTTTTGTTACCAGGGATATGACCCGTACATTGATTTTACTCCTGCAGTCCCTACCTAAAGACTAACGGTTATATAAAAGACCATAAATACTATACTCACAAGATTTTGCATCATTTTACTTATATCCATATTACGAAAGCTCAGAATTAAATGAAACATATTCATCCAGAACAATATTTCATTATGAAATAGTGTCCTTATCTAGAAATTTTTGTACACTGTGAAATACTGTTCCTGGCAATATTTCCAAATCAAAGTATGTCTTTCCTGAGGATAATACGCCATGAAATTCTGAGAGTGTTTCTGAAATTTTTGGAATATTGTTTTTGAAATATATGTTTAGAACAGTGAAAAGCTTCATCTCAACTGTAGTACACAAACATGAAGGAGGGTTTGCATAATAGAGAATAATGGGTAAAAAGAGCAGAATAAAGGCTAAAATATATACAGAAGAGAGAAAAATCGGCCATAAAAATAAAGAATAGAGAATAATGGAGTGCTAAAATATAAAGAATAGAGAAAAATAACCTAAAAAATTCAAGAATACAGAATTAAAGGACTCCCCATCCAGACCTTCATGAAGCTTGCACATTTTAGTTTATAAATTTATAATTGAAAATATTTTGTAATGCAAGTATTTTATATTGAAACAAACATATATTTTGTTTTATCATAAGCTAATTTCAAATTTGCATTTATAAATGATTAAAGTCAAATATCTTAATTAATTGTACCATATTATACTGTTTAAATATACGAAAAGTACTGACAATCATTTGTAATATATGTGTTTGTTACTATATATAAAATCCAACACTTTAATGATATCATTGTCAAAAATATCATTTTTTTTCACATTTATTTCATAAGACAAAATTTTATGACACCCCATCAAAGAAATATTGTCTCAATAGACAATAAACAAAAGGTAACTTTGGATAACCCCTCCCCCTTAACGACATATGGTGGAAGATGATTAGTTCTAATGGAAAAACAAAAATCTTAAATTGCCATTTAATAGTTTATTTAATGTTAAATCATACCTTACCTTACGGGACAATTATTTGGACCCAGGACCTCCCACTTTCAAGAAGAACAAGCTACCACGAGACCTTTGAGACCTTGGAGGCGGTTTATAGTAGTCTTAGGGAGGATTCTCAATCAAATTATGTATTTCGTAAATATTACCATAATTTGAAATAGATTGTGATAAATCTGCATTTGGAGAACCTGCAAAAAGTCTTATTCATCATTTCTATTTTATGTAGAACACCTATTTTTAAAAATCCAAATGATGTTTTAGATGTCGGCCGACAAAACCAAAGATACAAATTATTAAACAAATATTAATATACTTTAAGTGCGCTGTTGCCCGCCAACACTGCCAACTTAATTCTTGTCCTAATTTGTTCAATTTAACACAAATTTGTGCTGAAAAGCCATGATGTTGGGCAAACAATTTAGAATGAGCGAATGTTTTCGAAAATAGCACTGCAAAAACATTCCTTTTTAGTCCTTAAAGGTCTATTCGTTTGTTTCTATAGGTATACCATGGTGGGAGAATTTGTGTCCTTTGAATTAATTTTCATATATAACTTATTTTACAATCAATAAATTAAGACAATCAATTGTAGACTGTCCTTTTTAAAGTATATTAATCTTTTCATTTCTCACGATCCTACATTCTGTCAATACCTATAGGTTGCAATTCTGTAAATATAGACAATGCAATTTCCCATAGGAACTCCCTTATTGCTAAAACTGTGCCACTTTTACTAGGAAGTTTCGTGAAAAATTATATCCCAGAACGGAAAGTTGATATGCACTACTATTTTATTGAAAGGTCAAAATATAGGGCTGTGCGGCATATTTTCAACATGTATATACCCTGACCTTCTAAGAGTTTAAACTTGTACTAAAATTCTATACTACTCCTACCTCCACTTTTGGACCTCCTAAGACATAAATTTTAGGCGCTACCATTTTTTTCTATACTAGTAACATTCTCAAGTTATGTCTCTATGAGATGAAACACAGAGATCATGTCTGGGAACCAGTACGTTAACAAACTAACATACCAATGAATATTATATATCTCCCCAAAAGAGGCGTGGCTTGTGAAACATCTGTATTTACAAAGTTCAACCTATACAAACATTTATTCAAATAAACAACTCTTGAAAAACACTTTTTCTCACAACAATACTTATTTATCAGAGTTATAGCTTTAAAGAAATCACTGCATATACTCTAACTTTTCTTTTACAGTACATTTTATACCCCCACCCCTGTTTCAATTTTTTAAAGAATTTTAAAACAAGACTTTAATTATTGTCAGCTTATCCTATGTGCATGTTTTTTTGACATGAAATGTCTAGAACCTGTTTGAAACTATCCTTATAACAAATTAAAAACATTTCAGAATACTATAAATGTAAAGTTTAGTGGTTAATCATTCCAACATTCAAGATTATATAAAGTATCCAATCCTGCCTTTGTCTCGGATCCAGTCCACATCTTACAGTATGCCTATTTGTCAATTAAAGTTAACAGTTTCTACCTCAAATGGTCAGTGCAGAAATGTTGTCACAACAATATCATCTCTAATCATATATCTAACATAAATTTAGCTAATATATGAACAAGAAGTGCTTAAACAAAGCCATATTTTAAAAAGTTGTATGTATGAAGTTACCTGTCTTATGTATGACTTCACTAAAAGTTTTATAGAACTGACTGCTAACATCTGTCTTTTGCATAATTTCAAAGCACAGTTATTGTTTTCTATACAAAAGACCTTTAAAATAATAAAATCTTAGCATTTACAGGTTAAATTATCTGTTTTGTGACCCAGGGTGGTAGGCATTTTTCTGGTTTTTTTTTGCCACTAGGGCCTCACATTTGCTAAATTATTCTGCTTTTTCTGTAAATATGGAATATTCAATACATATTTAGGATAGAACACACTATTGTTAGTATTGAGGTATTTTGTATTTCTAGCTTGTATTTGTTTATGCTGCGGTCACAAAAAAGCACATTGAGGTGTTACGGCTTACTTTTGGGTTATCGACAGAACAAAAACACCCCAAAAACAATATTCAGGAAGGATCTATGAGTTTCAATGACTGCGAAGAGTAAATATAAGCACTGTATTTTTGTCATATAGCTCTTCAACGGTTTCGGTACTTATACACCCTCGGATTTCAAATGTTTGGCTTTGAGCGTTCCTGATGAAGGTAAATCCAGAAAAGCGCTTCGGACGCATGAAATTATTAAACGTGTTGTTTTCAATTTTTTTTATAAACAATTCAAATTACAAATATGCATACATTAAGAATTTATTTTGAATTCAGGCCTTTAAGTAAACTATGCATACTGTAAACTGTGGATTTATGATGAGTCATCATAGTTAAGGCCCAGGATTTTCTCAATCTTCATGAAATATTCATAAAACTTTGTATTTGAATTAATTTCATTTAAATCTCTGAGATAAACCAGATTTGATGAAATTCTATATGTTCTCTTTTTTCACCCTATATAGGTTGCAATTCTGTAAGTATAGACAATGCAATTTCCCATAGGAACTCCCTTTGCGGCTTAAACTGTGCCACTTTTACTAAGAAGTTTCGATAAAAATTATATCCAAGAACGGAAAGTTGATATGCACTACTATTTTATTGAAAGGTCAAAATATAGGGCTGTGCGGCATATTTTCAACATGTATATGCCCTGAAACAGCTGTATTTACAAAGTGCAACCTATACTTTGGCATTGCCTTCTATGACTTTTAATGACGTCTTTATACTTAATCCATTGCTGTGTTAATCCACTTCTGATCTTGAACTGCTTATAACATGCACAGAGGCAAACACCCTTACCCACACATGCACACACGTACATATATCATGAATCGCACTATTTAAAGTCAGGCAATTTCAACAGATGAAGTCCAAGGATATGTGTTATCCAAAATACTTATTGATTATTGCATTAACTATTTATTATTATCATTATTTATTCACTTGACGTATATGTTTCAAGGCTTGCATATATAATAAACGTTTACTTCCTGTAAATGAATAAACAGTGTTTAAAAGGCCAAGTCCTATTCAAAAGGTTAAAAGTGACAATAAAACAATAAACCTTTTAGGAAAAGTTTACATTAAACTTGTCGTTCTTAAGTTAATGGTTTGACATGCATATATAATCATTTAGTTCTTACACAATATGTATCCAGAATGTGCCTTACGAGAAGAACTTCCTCGGAAGTTTCGTGCTCGTATGGGGTCTTGGGTTTGATCCCGGTTGAACCAGAGACTTTATTTAGTATTATTTGCTGTTTCGACACATACGCATACAGCTTAAAGAAGTAAGAGCGCGCAGAGATTGTCCGTCTCGGAATTGAGACAGATATGTCCGGCTTGGATAATATGCATGTCGTTTTGTGAATTACATGCTAGTACGTCAAAATCTGATTTAAGTAGTGTGTTGGTTAGTACAATACAGTGTATTCATACGCCATTAACACAGTTTCGACCAGGACCAAATAGAAAATATGCATTGTTGCTTCATGTGAACGTGTTATCTGAATAAAAATATTCGTAAGACAACCAGATCATATATGGAATGAGCTGGATATATATTTTTGTTTTACTAAACTCCAAGGAAAATTCAAAACGGGAAGTCCTTTATTAAATGGCAAAATCAAAAGCTCAAACACAGCAAATGAATGGAAAACAACTGACATATTCCTGACTTGGTACAGGCATTTCCTTATGTAGAAAATGGGGGATTAAACCTGGTTTTATAGCTAGCTAAACTTCTCACTTGTATGACAGTCGCATAGAATTCCATAATATTGACAACAATGTGTGGGCAAAATAAACAGACATAATAGGTAAAAATGTCAAAAATTGAGGAGAGACCTTGATGCTTAATGGGGTTAGACATAATATAGTTGAGATATTCTACAGAAGACTGAATCAACATTTTATTCATGATTTCAAGAGTTCATGCATGGATATTTCAAATTGACATGACTTCTGATATTTGTTTAAAGAAACAAAAATACTATATATACCGTAAAAAGAGATCCATCCAGAATAAAATGAAATGAAACGAGAAATTTTAAGGAGGTATAATTCAATACATTGTTCTAAAGTTTAATATAAATCTTCAAAGGAAAAGAAGGTGGTAATGTAATGATCTATAAGATTTATTTTTCAATGGAACATACCATGTTGATATGCATTATGAGGATGATCATTGATATGGTCATAATCATAAATTGACTGTATATAAAATTTCGAAATACTTTGGATTTTCAACCCCAGGAATAGATTATTTTACCTGTATTTGGCACATCCTTTCGGAATTTTGGATCATCAATGCTCTTCAACTTCGTACTTTATTTTACCTCTTTAACGAAACGCGCGTCTGACGTAAAATTGTTTAAGTCTGGTATCTATGATGAGTTTATTTATAGACATTCATAGCAAAAAAGATTGATGTCCTACATGCCACCCTACCAATAAGAAGTTATAATTCTTTGTAGAGATTAATAAAGCGAACAAAAATGAATCAAGATAAAACATTGCCGCTGGTGGCCATATTTTTCATTCCATTGTTTGAATATCTAAATTTTACAAAAATCTCTCAGGCATTGTTCTTGTGTATGAATCAAATGATATGTGGTGTATACGTCAACGAGATAGCACCCGAATGACAGAACTATCAGTTTGTTAAAAGACCAATCAAGACAACTCAGTATTATGAAATTTAGATATTTCCATGTCTTGAAGTATCAGATGTTTCAATAGCGGAAAATAAATCAAATTTAATCATGCAATATCTTCAGTCCAAATGTATCGGCGGAAAATGAAATAAAGAATGTTGATAAAAGTCTGAATACATCATTAATATGGTAATGTATGGTTTAGCTTGGTATTATATATTTATAAGCAGATGCAAATGTAAAACATAACCGTATTAATATGAACGACAATGAACAGAATAAAACACACCCATTAACCAAACTAGTAGGTTAACTTATGGAATTAAGGATAAGATTGTATGTAACGAATAAATTAGATTTTTTTTCTATGCCCATCGCCACTATCGGTCTCTTCTTGATGATATGCTGGGTTGTTCCGTTTGTCCGTAACAAAGCTTGTTCGATGCAAAATTGCTGACGTTTTTTAAGAAATTGAACGTAACTGGGCATTGTCGCTTCACATCATCTACAGTTTTATAACACATGTGTTATTCTTATTCTATATCCATTTGTATTATCATTATTATGATTATTATGATTTGTATTATCATTATTATGATTATTATGTTTTGTATTATCATTACTATGATTATTATGTTTTGTATTATCATTACTATGATTATTATGTTTTGTATTATCATTACTATGATTATTATTTTTTGTAGATAGATTTTTTTCGAGTAATCCCCAACCACGAAAACATGGTCATTTTTATAAATGGGACAGGCTTCTCTAAGTATTACTTGATACATCAATTGAATGGATTCAGTCATACGCTGATGGCTCCCAAAAATGTGAGGGGTTCGACGGTGAAAATGTATATAATACACAACTAAATGTGCCATACATGCACCTGAGCACATCTGTAATTTATGACACTCAATTTACTTCGTCTAATTATTTTCCATGCAGACAGTAACTTGTTTAATACGTCCGACTTTTAGTAATATGATGATTTATACGCATATTAAACCGACAGAACCCCTTTAATTACGTCATTTTAGCATACATTTTACACCGCGAAATTAAAAATTGAAACCTAAATCAAGGATTACTTTTAAATAGAACACCTGTGGATTTATTTCAGTTTATAAATTATATAACCCAAACAATATTGTAAGTTGTCCTACTTTTATGTCCGGATACGCCATTCTTTTCAGAACAGCCACCAGCATCAACTTTCTATAAGGGTGCTTGAACGAATCACCTTGGATTGTTAGAAATAATATATTGTCCATTTTGATTGTTGTCGTTTATTGTTTATAGAAAATGTATACGTATTTCCAAAGTATGGAGCTCTTGTATGTTTTAACACACTTTTATTACAAGGTGTATGATAAGTGCATTGATTTTACTCCCGCAGTCCCTATCTAATAAAAGACTAACGGTTACATAAAAGACCATAAATACTATACTTACAAGATTTTCGTTGTTTTACTTATATTCATATTATGAAAGCTTAGAATTAAATGAAACATATTCATCCATGTCTTCCCTGAGGATAATACGCCATGAAATTGTGAGAGTGTTTCTGAAATCTTGGGAATATTGTTTCTGAAAAGAACAGTGAAATACTGCGACAAATAATTCTCAGCTATACATTTGTAGTACACAAGCCTGAGCACATGCACATTTTTATATAAATTTATAATTGAAAATATTTTGTAAGGCAAGTATTTTATCTTGTAACAAACATATATTTCTTTTATCATAAGCTAATTTCGAATTTGCGTTTATAAATGATTAAAGTCAAATATCTAATTTGTACCATATTATACTGTTTAAATATACGTTTAAGTACTGACAATCATTTGTAATATACATGTTTGTTACCATCAATAAAATCCAACACTTTAATGATATCATTCTCAATAATATTAATTTTTTCACATCTATTTCATAAGACAACATTTTATGACACTTCATCTATGAAATATTGTCTCAATAGCCTATAAACAAAACGTAACTTTGGATACCACCCCCCCCCCCTTCCCCCTCCCCCTTAACGAGACGATATTTCACAATTTTGTCTTTCTCTGGACATTTTTTCATAGATGGTGACAAAAGATCATGATACATAATCATGAAATATTGTCTTGGGGCACATTATTTCATAGGACAATATTTTGCCTGATTTTTATTGTTTAATTCCACCTTATGTAATAATGCTGTATTTTGATAGGATGAGAGAAATTATATTTTTCACCAATTTTCTATATATTGAGATTTTCTTTTCTCTGTCGGTGTATTTGTCATTAGAGAATTCCATGTGCCGTGGTTTTGCTAGCAAATACCACGGCAGATGGGAAATACTATGTCTAAAAATAACGCGACTTCCGAAGACCTCTAGACTTTTTTGTCTTTTTTCATCACGAATTTACTCCAAAAAAAAAATGGAAAGAAAATCATGATCGACTTATACATGTATGAAAAAACAAAATGTTATGGAGTAAATACAAGAGACATTACGATATGTTATAACGCAATCTACTGGTTTCAGGGTTTTGAGTAACACATAACAAAGGAATGCAACTTTTATTGTTGTTCTTCATCCTGAAGTCACTATTAGGTATGAGTACTTATATCCAACAGAAATTTCAAGAGGGACACGTACATTGTAGGTAATTGTTCATTTTTTAAAGGTTTTATTGCTATTCTTCATCTTGAAATCACATTTTGTGCTAGGATTTTGTGTCATTTGAGTTTGTCACACGGTTAGTTGTTTGACCTGATAAAGTCACAATTGTGGCCCGACTTTGTCATTGGTTGTGTCATTTGATTTGTCACGCAAAAAATCCATTATGTCATACAATACAAATTTGCTACTATGCTACTTACAGTTTAGTTTAGAAACAGGATTATTGGACAGTGAGGAACAGCTGCATACCATTACACATACACAAATTTTACAGTCAAGCAGAAACTCCATAGGATACCTGATTACAATGAAAATTCTGAGGTCAAGATGGATACAAAAAGCATTCGGTGGAATTAATGGAATTCCCTAATGTTAAATACACCGGTAGAGAAAAGAAAATCTCAATATATAGAAAATTGGTGAAAAATACCATTTTTCTCATCCAATCAAAATACAGCATTATTACATAAGATGGAATTAAACAATTATATCATGCTTACAAGGGGTATTTGCCAAAAATGCCGCTTGTAAGCATGACATATTTGTATAAAAACCCTTAATACTATATGAACTGTCAGATGTCTTTTTTTTTTTCTCGTGTCGTTGGGTTGCGTGCTCAATGGCGTATACCTCACATGCCTCTCGTTTTAGTTATGAGTAGTAATGTTATCATAATATCAAATAACATACATGAAGCTATGATACAGTTGGATTAGTAAAGTTTCGGAGGCTTCTTAAAATGACACTGATGATGACAAAAAAAACAGAGAACTTTCGTGCGATTTTAAGCTTTATGAATCAAAGTCAGGACGATATTCATTTTCTTAAGTTGCGAATGGAGTAAGTGAATATTCAAAATAAAACATATTCTTCGAAGTGATGTGGTTGCTCGGGGACGGACGTATCGTGTGAAGCTGTTTATTTCAAAATGTGATTCACTTATTCAAAACCCAATGGTTAATTTTCTCAGCTATTATATAAGCGATTATACAATGCATCCAACGAACGATTTGTCTTTAAATATTTTGAACTACTACAAAAATTAATTGCATGTAGGATTTGAACAGGGTGTAAATAGTTTTGCCGTACATCGATTTTAGTCATCCATTTGATCTGCATTTTCAGATTATGAATAATATTTTCTACCTGAGTTTACCTATGTCACCTGTCTTGACCAACAGTTTATAGGTGTCATGTGCCATTATGACATACAATTCTGATCTATATGCTCCATTTGATTTACAGGCCAGAGGACAAATACAAAGGCAGGTTAGATTTAGATTTAAATAATTGTTTTTATAAATGGCAAAATACACATTTTTTTTCAATATTCAAATATAATTATCACCGTATTAAACATATAATTCCAATCGATTTTGTTTCTCTCTCGCTAATTTGTATTAGACCTGCGTGGTGTAAATAATTAATATTAGCACATCAATACATACTTACTGACAATGATACTGGTTTAATATCTGTTTTGTTCAATTCTTTTAAAAGCTTTCATTACTTTGACTGTCTTATAAATTTAATCTTTAAATTTGTCAAAATCAAAGATTTAAATGATTTAAAATTGAATCAAACATCAAACACAAAAACAACAAGCATTAATCATTAAATAATACATGTCTTGTGTACAAGTTGTCATTTTGTACACATTACAATTTGTACAAAATTTATGTACGAGTTATCAGTATTTTGCAAATTGCATAACATAATAAGGATATTAAGCTAACACGTGACGTCTCAGCATATATAACACTCACACTGATACAAATAAATAAGCACATTATAAGATATTATGGGGACTTAAAATCTTGAATAAGAGAAAACATATCAATAGAAATAAACCAAATATGGTGTCCTAAATTGCAACAACTTTAGGCCAACGAGAACAGTGCTTGAAGTTTGGTTTACTGAAATATGACAATTTTTGTTACTGTGTAATTTTTGAAGATACACGTTCATTTCGTGATGAAAGAATAAAATCTGCACACATATAATTTGTAAACAATACACCTTTTACGCGAGGTACAGATTTGTATGTATATTATATTAAATCAAAACAAAAATGAACAGAAAAGTCCGTAAAGAATATTATGATTTGGTTCTGGGTTGAAAACAACATAGTTATATAGTTTTAAATTGCTTCAGTAGATACCATGTAGCTGTTCCCGCATAGACAGCCACTGGAAGATGAGATTCAAACAAAATGATTTTTCAATTCCCGCTCAAGTCTCGTTACGATTTTGAACTAAGCTTTCATGTTTTCTTGATTTTATTTGTATTTTTCTAAAGACCACAGACACTCAATAAGCTTGATTCTCTCACCTTAAAACCAAACAGAGCAATGTTAACGTTGACCTCGAACGACCTAAGGGTTACGTGTAATTATGATTAGTTAGATACCTACTGTAACAAGTTTTAAAGACTAAGTTTATTATAATTGCCTTCACAATAAATACTAGTTTGCGTGAACTTTATATCCGAGTCTGATGAATTCTGTGCTAGCTAGTGAAAAATACAAAGAAATAGTTTGCTTCAACAATCAGATGTTTTATGGAAGCCGGTTAGAGTCATGGTGTTGTTTTATCTGAAGTCCTTATCCCGACTTGCAAACTCGTAATAAAGACTTAGCTAACTCGTTATAAGACTTGGCTTACTCTTTATAACGACTTATCTAATTCGTTATCACGACTTAGCTAACTCGTTATCACGACATAGCTTACTCGTTATAGCGACTTAGTAAGTAACGACTACGGTAATTCGTTATAACGACTTAGCTGAGTCATCGTTATAACGAGTAAGCTAAGTCATGATAACGATTTTAAAAACTAAGTCGTTATTACCAGTTACTAAGTCATGATAACGACTTAAAATAAAACTACTCTCTGACAATTACAGTTTCGTGCTAGTTAGTGTTGCAGACTGTGAAAATAAACAAATAATACTATTGAGATACAATTTAAACATGTGACAAAATTGATATATCAACGTAAATGTGTTCCTCTTAACAGGAATTCTCTGGAAACTTTGTTATAAACACTGCTATGATATCTATTCCTGTTGGAACAAATATTTTATACTATTTATTCTGTTTGGAACTAATATTATTAAAGAACTTCTATTTTGTAACAATTTACATCCGCCTGAACTCACAATTTGAAAACCTTTATGTTACCCTTTTATAACAATACCAGGGGTTTCTCGTAGCCAGTTTAGCATTGAATGGTTTCGAGCTTTGAGTTGAAATAGGTGAAAAACAAACATTTCTAAATATTGTTATCACACCTGTTTTGGGGAATATTTATCTCATTTCACACATTGACAAGATGATATTGTTTGTAGTAAACAATATAGCATGTACATGTACTGAAATCAAATGTCATTTGCACTTATTTGAGCCCTACAAATGCAGCAGTTTTCCTTAAGGACCACATATTTAAAACAGATTTTTGGCTGGGTATTCATAATCAGATCTGACATGTTTTGGGGGATTCATACAAATATAAATTCATATGTAAAACATAGAGCTACTCTGAAAAGAGTTATGAGAGACGTTATCATTTATATACACATATGTTAGTCTTGTATGTTTTTTTTTTTTATTTTAGTTCTTTTATATGTTTCGGAAGTTAGTGTGACGTCCATTTTCACTGAACTAGTACACAATTTTGTTTAGGGGCCAGCTGAAGCCTGCCTCCGGGTGCGGGATTTTTTCGCTGTGTTGAAGACCCATTGGTGGCCTTTGGCTGTTTTCTGCTGTTTGGTCGGATTGTTGTCTCTTTGACACATTCCCCATTTCCGTTCTCAATTTTATATACATATACCAAGGATTTATATAGTAAGACGTCAAATCTATGTATAAATCTATACACATAAAATATAAAACATAATGAAAATAAAAAAATAAACATTTTAAGAATATAATAAACATTTTCTTTTCAAATAAATATTATAGCAGATCTTGGCAGTGTAAAAGTAAACATTTAATCACTAAATAAAATACAAATTTGTTTTCATCTGAAGTTCTCTATTAAAATCGAGACAAATAAAATAGCATGACTAGCATGTAAACCTGCATATAATGAACAACTCAAACGTAGATGTTTTCCATCTTCAATTGCACTATTTTTACAATTAAAACAACCTCTGTCATTAAAATGTAAGTTCTGCGCAACACCACAGCGCTTGTGTATTTCCCTGCAATTTTTTACAAATAAAGCTCTGTTTTAAACAATTTATAAGTATGTATTTCGGCATATTAATTCGGAACTAACTAATTATACCATTCATCTTTTTTATAAATCAATAGCTAAGCATTCTATATCATTAATTACATTTTTAGTTAACAATATATCACAAATACAGTATGGTTCTAGATAATATATTATCAGATATAATTCATAGTTGGAATGGATTGATTGTTTTTCGAACTAATTAGCAAAGCAAGATACATTTTTACATGTATAATATCATCATTTTTCATATTTTGCGTCATGAACACGTCTCATTTTCTCAATTATCGATATCCCTTAACACGTTTTAATAGAAAATCTGGAGAATAAACATTTTGCTTCATCAAAATAAGATATTAAAGAAATAATTTCTTCATGTCATGCTTTGTGCTCATTTTAACATGGAAAGGCATTATATTTGTCGATATTTTACACCGAGCGTTAGGTGTCAAATATGGTCAAATATAATGCCTAACCATGTTAAAATGAGCATAAAGCATGACATGAAGAAATTATTTCGATTCTAATAGGACAAACTCGGTATTTTTATAGGTCGAAGCGTGCGAAAATACCGAAGGAATGTTTGGCTGTTCCTGTTTCCTCCCTACGAATCATGTACATTACATTTTCATACTTAATAAGTTTAAAAAAGAATAGCAGGGTAAATACATGATGTTTTGGTAAAAATTTATGATAAAATGTTATGTACGCAGCTAAGATATATATTTTTTATTAAGATAGAAATGAAAATAACGAGAATGTAAACAGTAAGTTTGTGCGCATGTGTCAAACATATTTTGTGTTAATTAGAACACGGCTTTGTTTACAAATCGAAATAAGGACGTCATATTAGAATGTGTTTATTTATTATGTACACTAAAAATACTGTTAATTGCATTTCACATCTTCTTCGACCTCGGATAAAAAAAATATTCCATCGACTGACAGAAACTGTTTTGTTCAGGTTCTGTGATGTCATCGATTATTTAACATTTTGCATTTAACCTTGGGAAAAAAAACATTAATTAACTGTAGGAGTTTTGTAGGGTTGAATAAAAATCCTCATACTATTCTGTTTGTACGAATATGAATAAAAGAAGATTTAGGCATACGTCAATAGGACCGCAATCCAAACGGGAAAAGAAACAACCCTAAGGACATCTGGAGGTCATTATACAGCATTCTACAATAGACAATATTTTCTATATAATATGTTGAGATCTAACAAGTCTAGCAAAATTCTATACATGTAACAGATGTTTATAAAGATCTACAATCATCACTAAATTATCCATATACCAAAAAGAAAACAACATTGAGTATTGTGATCAGTTGGTGTTAACTTTGAGTACTGTGATCAGTTGGTGTTTACTTTGAGTACTGTGATCAGTTGGTGTTTACTTTGAGTACTATGATCAGCTGGTGTTTACTTTGAGTACTGTGATCAGTTGGTGTTTACTTTGAGTACTATGATCAGCTGGTGTTTACTTTGAGTACTGTGATCAGTTGGTAGTTTTTTTTAGTATTTTGATCAGTTGATGTTTACTTTGAGTTTGGAGAAAAGTCGGTGTTTATATTGTTCTTTGAGTATTGTGAAAAGTTGGCGTTTAAAATGTGCTTTGAGTATTGTGAAAAGTTGGTGATTAAAATGTACTTTGAGTGTTGTGAACAGTTTGTGTTTAAATTGCACTTTGAGTACTGTAAACAAATGGTGTGTACATTGTACTCAGTGTGTTGTGCTCAGTTGGTTTCAACTTTTAATCTTATTGATAGAGACTGGTGTTAAGTGAAATGAAAAAAATATATATATGGTATTTATACTCATAGCACGCCAAGAAAAAAAATGATTTGCAAATCGTAAAACCAATCTAATAACGGATGTTTTAGGCGACTTGTTTCTCGTGAGTCATTTCAACAGATTCGTCAATCTTTATTTTAAGTAGAATTATATCTGGGTATGTACCCATCTTATCATTATTTATCTTGTTGTCGCACCTCACCCGGGTATTATCTTTCTTTTTCTTTTTAAATGCATTGTTTGTTTTACACTCCTTCGTTCTCGTTGTTTACTATACCACAATATTTTATAAGCTTGCTCATTGTTTATACCCAGTGCTTAACAGAGCATGTAGCTATCGGCCATTAATACTTTTTTTTCTAGCTGTAAGAATTTATACAGCCTTTACAAATACCAAGTTAATTGTTATGTATCAGGTTTATCCGACTGGATTATTGGAGCATTTAAAAATTTTAACTATACTCAACAACAAAGAAAACAATTCATTTTCTTTAGCCTCTGCTTGAAAACAAAAACGCATGTATATTTTATCTTTTAAAATAAGAAGCTTCTTTTTGTGAAAATATTATGAATGTACGGTATACATTTGTGTGTATACAATCATTAGAAAAAAGCTAATTTTTAAGGTCTTTTTGAGATTTCGCACAAAAATATATCTACCAGTTAGAATGTTTAATTGCGTTCTTTTTTACGTGTGAAAATATTAACAACCCTGAATAGAAAAAAAAAACCCAAATTATCATCGAGTCTTTTTATCAGGAAAAAAACATGTCATTGATGATGTGTATTCCTATTATTATTATCTTTATAGTTATTATTATACTGGGAAGTAAGGGATAAATTTGTAATGACTAAAGATAAAACCTACTCTGACGCCTTTAATGCAATTGCAATTGGTACGTTGCATGACATTTTTCTTACGATATTCTTGGATTCAGATACTGAATAGAGGGACAAAACGAGGAAAAGTGGTGCGGTAATATGGTCGCTAAGCTTACATAAAGTAACGGTCTGATAATCACCATTATGTTTACAAGCCTTATAATCTATATATTATTTTTGCATAGAAAGGGAGCCTTTAAACAGACTTTTTAAAACATCCGAATTGTATTTTGTGATTTACATTTTTAGAATGAAAGGTCCTAAGATTGGAATTTGAAAGCATTATCTAAGATTACACCTCCTACCGGTAAGTTTTGTTACAGGTACATGTAACTTGACAGAATATTGCAAGGTTAAAATGATTGTATAATTATTACTGTATAGGTTTATTTCCGGACAAATAATTACTTGTCATTGAGATTGGTGTATTGTATACATATAATAATAGATGGGAAAACATATGAACTGTGCAATGAATTATTAAACCATATAAAATTGCAAGTGTGACTTGAATTATTATTTCACTGTTTATAACTTCTGACTTAATTCAACTTGAGATCTACATTGTAGGAGATAATGAAGAACCGTTAAAATTGCTGTGATATTAGACTTGTGAAATTTAAGCAAGTTTTTTTAATTACTATTTTAATAGTTTACAACAATTTTCTCGTTTGAAATATGCTGTTAGACTTCTAAACGGGGATCGTTATGTATGATGTATTGCCATTAAACATAAATAAAGCAATTTAATAAAATTTCTGACCAGTTTAAAGTTCGGTTTTTAATTAGATAAGCAATAAATAAAAAATGCATTTGAGAGAAGGCAACTCAAAATTAAGTTGGGAGTTGTTCCAAATGGTAAGTTCTATATAAAGGAAATTTGAAGTATACATGTATATATAGTTTTAAGTCAGATAAATTATATACTTAGTTAACTGACCTGTTTTAATTTATATATACACGTAAATATGAGTCTGTATCATCAAATTTGTGGAATAATTATTTAATTTTCAGCAATTATCAAAATGACCGATTCAGAGATCAACTTGAACAACAATTATGCGAGAAAGCCATTAACAGCAAAAGAAGAAAAGGCGCTACAACAGGTATGATATATATATATATATAACGTATACTACTGATTCATGATAGCATGACAAGTAGTTTGTGAAAACAACATTATCTGGTACGCTAGAGAACAAAAGTCAAAAGCCAATTACATACATAACAGACATAAATCATTTCAACGTTGCTGTCTGTCCGTATACTTGATATGAATATATCTACGGGTAGAGCATTCAAAACGTATACACATTATATAAGGCGTTTACTCGGACTGAGAAAAATGGGTATAAGCTAATGGCTGAATTTGGTATTATAATGCAGGTTTCACAGACGATATCAATCTGTAAAAGTTTGTTTTACGTCCAGGTTTCTGAAGAGCTAATGCTAGACGCCTATTTTCCCTTTTAATTTTCATGATGATGATGATGATGATGATGGATGGCTGCTTAACATCCAGCGGCAAATTAATATGTATTTTCAGGACGAGAACATGTTAATGTAATATGAATATAAAACCCTGCTTTGTACTAGACCGACACGCTGAGCCGGATTTTTAACGTTCTTGTTCACAAGGTAACGGTCCGCAGGAAGACATGTCACCTTACACGGATACATTATTCTGACTCCGAGCCAACCAGTCTTTGCTCTTACTCCTTAATGCCGCGTGCTTAGCGGGGAAGCAGCAAATACCAATTTTGAAGTCTTTGGTTTGACCCGGCCGGGGTTTGAACCCACGACCTTTAATTGAGCCTCTAACATTATACGTCACCTCTAGACAAACTCGACTATTTGCGAAGGGTACAGTCAAGCCTGTTCTTGTTGTAGGGAGACTAAATCAAGAGTATTCATCGATTTATTACTGTTTGTCTAACGTCCAGTGGCAAATAGTTCAAGAAAATTCAAGAAGTAAAAAAATAAGTCTTTGAAGAATAACACACTCAATTTTAAAAAGCAGTTATAAGAAGGTGTTTCAGATGTCTTTTTGTTAATTCATTTTTTTCTCCCTACCAAATTCTCCCTTATTTTTGATTAACAGTCATTCCTATTCGTCTTTCTTATGATTCTCCACTTTTCAGATTAAACATATTGATCTGTAGGTACATAAACTTGTTCTAATCCTAAATATGTGTGAACTATTTAGAAGACTGAGTGTGCATAACACCAGCAACAATAAACTATCCGTAATTAATGATGGTGTTTATTTTTTTCAATTTTAGTTTAGAGAAAATGTAAAGGACGTAGTAGATCTTATTAATTACGATGTGGAAAAGTTTCTTCGAGGTAAGAAATATATGGTTAACATTCATTGAAAGTTAAAGAAAGTTGTAATCTACATGAACATTGAAAATAATCGGAACTGCGCTACATGCCTACTCAAAGAGATCGCATCTCTAGTGGGAAAAGATGGTCAATGTTCCATAGATGTCAGTATTTTTGTCCCAAGATACTCCACATACAATGTATCAAATAATGACATGTACATGTGGTGTTGCCTATGAGACAACTATCCATTAGAGCCCAACAAAACAAGGATTTAAGGATGTTTGCTACTCTATTTCAAAATAACAAGCTTTTTAAAAGACTGTTATAAATTTAAAGTACACCAATAACAGAACTCAAAAAGCAGAAAAAAATGCAAGGTCCCTGTCCTTGTTTTTGAGATATAAATAATTGAAAATTTGATTGGAAATGATTCTCTCTAGATTTCTCATACATTTACATAGGTACCTTTACAAGGATTTTATCAGATTTTCCAAATTCCTTTTTAAACTATATGTAATAAAATTATGAAAAGAAAAGTAAGGGTTAGTGGGTAAAATTCTTCTAGGCATCGCATGGATAAAACTAGAGGATTCCGAATATCTGACAAAAAGTCAAAAACATGAGAAGCGAACATCCTTAAGCATCTATAGGGCGCTGTACGGCCTCCAACAATGAGCAAAGCCCATAACATATAGTAAACTATAAAAGGCCGCGACCTAACAAAATGTGAAACATTTCTAACGAGAAAACTATGTATATCTTATTACAGAAAAAAGATGTTCCATATATTTATGATTCTCTCAAAATAGCACCTAGCCATTCTGCATTGTAGCTCTAGATTACTTGGATGGGGTCAATATTAAAAGACCACGTTTCCAGGGGCCATACAAAAATTCCAACACCATCTATAAAAATGTTATATATAATATAATTGATGATTTAAGTATCAATTTCCTACACAAAATACTTTACATTTTTTCAATATTTACTCGATAATCCGAAATATATTTCTCCCAAAATCCTGGTATCAGCTTAAATGTCATGATGCCGGGACCATTGGCACAGACAACTGTTGTATCAATTACCTACCAGTTTTCATGGTATCATCTAAAATAGTGTGATAGGAGGTCAATGTAGATCATTGTTTTGCCTCCTCCTTTTCAGAGGTCGCATGAACATTCCCACACCATTGATATGTGTCTACGTATAATGTGACAAGTGACATCCAATGCTTAGTACTTCAAAATATTTCAATAATTACTGGATAACTTATATCACATTTTCGCCCAAAATTCTGGCCTGAAAGGCAAATATCACAATTCTGAAATCTTTGCACAGACAACTGTCGTATTAATTACACACAAATTGTCATGGCTCTATCTCAAACGGTGTAAGAGGAGTTTGAGGACAACAGATTTTGCTGGGGACGATATCCTCAGGGGTGGCATGACAATCATAATACATGTACCATTGTTCATGTTTGC
Source organism: Mytilus californianus (assembly GCF_021869535.1). Taxonomy (NCBI): domain Eukaryota; kingdom Metazoa; phylum Mollusca; class Bivalvia; order Mytilida; family Mytilidae; genus Mytilus; species Mytilus californianus. The sequence goes on along the minus strand of NW_026262734.1, from coordinate 29,178,331 downwards.
AGATATACTGTGACTTGTGACTCAATGTTTAAACTTTCTATCCTTAATAATTTTAGAATTCTGACCATTTGGAAATAAAACTTATCTTGGTGATAATATATTCATGATAGTTCTAATAACAATCCTTTTTTTCCAGCTCGCTCTTTTGATATTAAAAAAGCTGAACAAATGTTACGAACAGTAAGTTTTACCTTCTTATATTTTTTAATACGTTTTAAAACTGTTTCATATATGTAGTAATGTTACTAAATGATTTTATTATAAAAATAAGAAGACATATAAGTTATTTAAAAATCCTCCGCCTCTAGTCTTTCCCTTTGCGCCAGGCCACCATACAAACTGAGTACATTTTCTGAAGAAGACGAATTTTCTGCTCATTTGGTCATTTATCTCGGGTCAATGTCAGATGCATATTTTATATTTTATCAAATTGCTTTGTATGCGAATGTTTTAAGCTGTGATTCATAGATGCTATTTATTGATATATGATTGAATGATTGATTATATTATTTATTATCCACACTATAAGTACCCTATTGGAAATAAGCGTTTTTGCTTTCATGGTTCATCCTTGAATTAAGGTATTAAGGGGGTGCAGAACACCTAAGGGAGTTAACTCTTTAAAAATCTGCTCAACATTTTAATTAAATATTATTAGTATAGAGAAATCAAGCTTCTCAATGATCATAATTGGTGTTTGTCAAACAGCTATATAAACAATAAAATTATTCCGGTAAATTGTGAGAGTCAAATTTTTTCAAATTTTTATATTTTTGTCAACAGGTCAAAGTAATTATTTTGTCAAAATTTTATGAAAATTAAACGAGCCAAATCTGTTTTAGTCAAAGTGTTGGGTACCCCCTTAAATATACTGTACCTGTAGTCACAACCACTTCTATATCTTAAGGTTTTGTTTGGCTATGTTTCGAAATCTTATTACATATATATTGCCCTTACCTGAATAAACATTATTATTATTAAAATGAGTTCAAAAATCAAAAGTTTGGAAAGTTGATAGAGAATAAAGTAATGGAGAGCTTCAAAACAAAGCGACCGTTGAGAATAGTGGGCACCAGGCCATAAGATATAACTATGTAAATCAACAAGTATAAATGAGGATCATTTAAAAATCTGCATTTGAAAGAACAAAGGGTTTGTAAAAGTGTACAACAAATAAAAAAATAAATAAACCAAGGACAAGGAATATAAAAGTAGGATACGGGGGTATGATTGCCAAGGACAATAACTTTATATAGAAATCTGTAATGTGATGCCACTGTTGGTTATATATTAAGTTTCACATATATCAGGTCATTCACCGTTTTAATTTAACAGGTAGAATTGAAAGTAGTGAAGGATGATGTGTTTTTCTTTATAGAAATATCGTTAAGTAATAGAATCATGAAGTTTAATGTTATATAATGAATAAAAGACGGGTTATAAATTCTTATTTTTTCATTCTTCTAATATAATAATAATATAACAAGGTTTGTGTTTCAAGATTTAAGAAATTGCTTGTCAAAAAATAAACTCATTAGATAATTTAGAATTAAGACTTATAGGGGTAATATCTCATAAGTGTACAAAACAAATTACAATGTATTTTAAGAATGTACATACGGATAAATAATGTTGTGAACGGCAACCAAAACCACCAAAGTTTACCAAAAAAAAAACCCGACATTTATATATATATATATACGTCTAAATATGTGACCACTTTACGACAGGCGTTCCTAATAGGATAACCCGTGGTTATGCAGGGCTAACACCATAATTTATATATACTTCATCTCAAATTTAGCCCATCAATGTTAGATCTGCAAATTTGCGTTAATCTATATACAGGTGATGTTGCCACGATGTCTCAGATGCTGAGGGAAGAACTTGATATAACATTGTTGGGCTAAATATGAGACGAAGTAAAATATATATACATGTATATGATTATGAGAAGAGTTGAAATAAATGTTAAGAAATCCCATAGAGACCAGTCACATATACAATTCAGTAAAGTAAGGTTTAAACGTATGGAGAAAATTTGTGAAATTATAGAATTTATTTGTGGGAATGTACAGAGGACAATAATGTTAAGTTTACAGGTTTGATAGATAGGCCGTAAAATCAATAAACTATCTATAGAAAGAGTAAGAATTGTCTTCATAAGCTACCCCAAGGACGACTGGGGTATAGAAATATGGTCATCCGGACTTCTCACAACCAAAGTGGAGAGTCCGTTTAGCTGTTAGGGATGCTTAAATACGCAGCCACGTCTAGTCGGAATTGGGACGTTAAAATCGATGCCTCGGGTATTATATAAATAAACTTGCAAAAATCTTTCAGGGTCCGTAAATGATCAATCTAAATAGATATAAGAAGATGTGGTATGAGTGCCAATGAGACAACTCTCCATCCAAGTCAAAATTTATAAAAGTAAACCATTATAGGTCACAGTATATACGGTCTTCAAAGGTTAGATTTCCGCCCCTATCCAACATATCATCATTTCATGTGGCAGTCCAAATTTCCTACCCTTCATCTTGAACGGCACACATTGCAGAACCTTTGTTTTAATTGTTAATGGTTTCTCGTCCTGAATATGCATGAAATATACGAATACTAAATTATTTAACAAAAACACATTAAAGATACCAGCTTATAATTTTGTACGCCAGACGCGCGTTTCGTCTACAAGTGTCTCATCCGTGACGCTCGAATAAAAAAAAATACAAGACCAAATAAAGTTCAAGGTTGAAGAGTATTAAGAGCCACAAGTTCTATAAATTGACCGATTGAATCTATTGAATACGTACCTGACTGCCAGCGGGTCATAGTTTTTTCAATCTGATCTGGTGTTATTCATAGTTTTAATTGACATTTAAACTATGAAATTTAACATAAAGTTTACAACTATTTAAAAGCATTTATAAATCAGCTATCTTGAAAAATTGACCTTACTACTACTATGTCATATTATATCCTACATAAGTGAGGGTCTGGATGGGGGAGGGGTCCTTCATTTCTTTATTCTTTAACTTTTTATACCATTTTTCTCTATTCTTTATTTTTTTAGACCCTTATTCTCTACTTTTTATATTTCTGCACCCCATTATTATCTATTTTTTATATTTGTCACTTTATTCTGCAGTTTTTATTCTATCATTCTCTATTCTTTAAAACCGCATCCAGACCCTCATTAATACAAGTAAGGTAATAAATGTTCAGTGCATTAGTTAAGTAATTAAGACATCGCCTAAAAGGGCGTATGACATTTGCGCTAATTTCGAAACTTTTATTTTCACCGTGTTGAGCACGGGGCAGATGGCAGTCGGAAGAGGTATTTTCTGTAGTCATCAATTAATTTTATACAACTTCTGTCTCTTCTAATTGTTTTTACGTGTATATTGGCGCACATGAAATGCTGGTTGGTGCAAATGCATAACGCATCCGAATCTTCCTTTACTTTTATATTGGGGGATCTGTTCAGTAAAATGACCGCCTATGTCAAAAATTTTAGTTTGCCTTTACAAAGTTTATATTTTTTTTTAAATCCTATATATGTATTTTGTTTGCATGTGTTATTTGTGATGTTATTACCTTGACGTAGACCTTACATTTCACATTTTATACTGTTTTTATAATTGAGCAGTTGGCTGATGTATTTCAAATGCAACAGTTCAAACATGAGTTGCACATTTTGCCAGGCGTTTAGTCGAGACTGAAATCCGTTTAAATCATTGACATTGGAAGTTTGCTCTTTGCATAAGTAATTTTATTGTTAGTGGTGGTAAATGTAACCAAATAGAATCATTAAGATATCGATATAGTTAAAATACAATAATATAAACGATGCATTGGTATATATATTTCTCACTTTGCCAAAAAAAAATATGTACAATTTTACGAAACGATTGTAATATGACCATGTTAAAAAAGATCGATATCTTACCATTTCATTTTTAGATTTATCATTTTAATTGATAGAAATTAACAACAATTCTGTTCTAGCGTGACGAAGAATTTAGTTAATCTTAAACATACCCGCTAAAATTCTACTGTCAAATTTATATGCTTCGTCTTAAGCAATTTGGCCTAAATTAATTAAAGTCTGTTTTACTGTTATGTTGTTTAAGACATAGTACTCGTGGAATCCATTTCCTATGCAAATGGTTTACATCGTTTTTCTTTATCTTATTGTAATTCTAAAATTGAAGAAAAGTTTTGTGCCATTGCCTCTTAGAATGTTTTCTACTTGTTTCGTTATGAGACACTAACTTTTGTATAACTGGTACTTGCTTTCCTTTTTCACAATGTATGTAATAAAAGCTTTCATGACGAGTGAGATTTGAATATCTCTTCATATCAACTCAATTATTTAATTCCAATATTATGATAAACGAGTCTTTGGCGAGTTTATTAGTATTATCAAAATTAGATAATATAACGAGAAATTATCTTTGTGTGGCTTGGAAAAGTGGTCATTCTTGACCTTTTCTAGTCATCATTAACCTAACCATAGCCAATGGGAAAGTAACAATTTCGTATTACATGTCAGAACATGCCTATGTGGTATCACTTATTCATATCAGTACTCCGTTCCGAGTGAAACAAAACATATCTCTTCATGCTGAAAATTGATAACAAGCCGTAACTTTACGTGAATTTCTCGGTTACATCATCTATATTAGGCTCTTTCTCAGTGTACGTAAATCACTGAAACACTGATAACGTCTGAAACACAATTCTCTGGTTTATTTTATTAGAGTGTCGAATTCAGACAAAAGGCGAAAGTTGATACACTTCTGAAAGAATACAAAATACCAGAGGTAATTATAAATATTCAGTAATAAACTTTTCATTATTTTCGCTGAGTTAATTTATTTTCATATATTTTTCAAATTTATTAAATTCGTACGACCACTAAACCGGTTACTCTGTCTTTATAAACAGTGAGAGTCAGATGCTCTGCGTGATAATATCTAGCAAGAATTGGCAGTGAATATAAAAATAAAAAGATATAGTATGATTGCTAATGATATAACTTTCCACTAGAGTTACTGAAAGCTAGTTCGTTCAAAACACAGCTTCAACTAATAAATAAACCATGATTTCCTAGACATATATATAAAAAGATAAACCTTCAACAGATGTAATGTCAAAATGTCAAAAACAGTCCAGAAAAACATTTTTATTAGGAATAGTATCACATTTACATAATAAATATTTAGGTGATGGACAAATATTTAACTGGTGGATTTTGTGGTCATGCAAAAGATGGTTCTCCTATACGTGTAGAACTGTATGGGAATATAGATCTTAAAGGCTTAATGCGTTCAACAAAGAAATCCGATTTCGAGAGGAATAAACTACATCAGTGTGAATGGACCGTCAATGACTGGGCGGAACAGAGCAAAAAGGTAAGTGGAGGTTTCACTTGCTAATAATTTACATTGACATTTTGACATGTCGTAGACTTTATTGACATTTTGACATGTCGTAGACTTTATTCACTCACCTTTTTAAATAAACGAAGACTTGAATTCATCTTTTGTTAGACTGAAAGTAGACAAAAATTCACTCGCTGCTAGACTGAACATCGACTGGAATTCCTCCAATGCAAGAATGTGCTTTTATTCTTATAAATAAAGGCAACAGTAGTATACCGCTGTTCAATAGTCATAAATCGATTAAGTGAAAACAAATCCAGGTCATAAACCAAAATCGAGGGAAATACAGACATACTTTATTCAAAAATTTCAACAACAAAAAGAAGCTGTCATTATCCTTTGACTTCACTTTCTGTTGTTGAGATAATGTCCCTTCTCTGAATAATAAAGACTTGAACGTTTGGTGACTTGTTGACTGCGTCTATCGCAATGAACTTGAAATAAAGGATATCTCGATACAGTTAAGTCTGCCTTATATCTTGACTTGCATCTAGAAATTGACAATTTAACAGGTTTGGGTTGTTTGCTTGTGCGATAACTGTACTCCAAAACTCTCGTGGTAATTGTCTCATTTAGTAATCATACCACATCTCCTGATTTTTATAACGATGAGAACTAAACTTTATGTTAACAATGTGAACATCCCATTTTCGTGTAGCAATATTCCAGTAGCGCCTGTAAATGGAGTATATATCTCCCAGTTGATGCGATATTCCAGTTCTTATGTTTCCTATCATGACTTCATTGATATAGGGTTACTTCTTTGCACCAAGGGTTCAAGATGGTAAAGTTGAAGGCATTCCTTCGTAACGTTTACGGACGCCATCATGATTTGGTTGACTGTTATGGAATATCTGTGTCCCATATGACCGTGGATATGTAATACTTGTCGTAACCATAATTCCTCCCTCTTTTCATGACTTAATCAAATGAAACTGATCTTATTGTTTTTATTTTTCTGTATGCTCATTGTTGAAGGCCATGCGTTGACCTCCTAGTGCTGACATCAACGTCATTTGGACTCTGGTGGATAGTTATTTTATATCAGATCTCTTAATTTTTTATAACTAAAGTTTTGTAAATTTTCTTAATCTAAAGGTAACATCAAATGTAAAAAAAAATCTTTATAACCTAGAAATAAATCTGAGTCTGGTGATGAAAATGTCGTAAAGATTGGATAAAGAATCATATTTGTTTTGAAATTTATCTAATAAAAATATATATTTATGAATAGAAATATACTAGGGGAAATGTAAAATGAAGGAATTTGTCCACAAACTGTATACAATTGCATTTAGTAATACATATAGAAGGTTTAATTTCAAATATGGATTATGTCTGAATTATATTATTTTAATAATTCAAAAGAATATTTACAAAGCTTACAAACCAACATAAATATGAGCACTGTACTTCGAAATAAAAACAACACTATATACTGTAAATAAAAACAACACTATATATTGTAAATAAAAACAACACTATATACTGTAAATAAAAACAACGCTATATACTGTAAATAAAAACAACACTCTATACTGTAAATAAAAACAACACTATATACTGTAAATAAAAACAACAATATATTGTAAATAAAAACAACACTATATACTGTAAATAAAAACAACACTATCTACTGTAAATAAAAACAACAATATACTGTAAATAAAAACAACACTCTATACTGTAAATAAAAACAACACTATATACCGTAAATAAAAACAACACTATATACTGTAAATAAAAACAACACTATAAACTGTAAATAAAAACAACAATATATACTGTATTTTAAAGCTACAGTAGTTTACCGATGTTCAAATCTCCTAAATCGATTAAGAAGAGACAAATCAATGTAACAAACAAAACCTGAGGGAATCGCATGAACATCAAAAGTTGCGAGAGTGGGTGCGTCGGCAGGGTAAGCGTTTCCTGCTATGCATGTATCGCTCTATATGCGAATTCACACTCAGTCAAAATGTCACAATCTGGAATAGGACAGATTTGGTAAAATTACAGATCAGACGACTATACTGTTATCTTAAGATCTAAGACCGTAAAAACCTATCACTAATGAGTTGTGACACCGATATAGTGTATCGGTCAACGTGATGGTGACTGTAAATACTAAGTAGTTTCGACTTCACTCGTTCTTCCTCGCAATACCGTTGGAGCGGTTTTTGTTGAAGGAGAACACTCCTGTTAATGTAGTCCGTATGTTGTGAAAATGCACGAGCGTAACGTATTAAGATATGTAAACGCCATACAATGGAGCAGATGGTACGTTTCTGCTGAGAAATGGAAAGTTGACAATTGAAATGTTGAAATCAGCACATTTGTCATAGATTCTAGTTCGAAGTCGTCTATCTGTGTCAATATCGATGAAAAATGAAGCTATGGAGCAGACCGTCTACTTTCGGTACTATCCTTCATCTCAATCTTAAAACAGTATCAAACAAAGTTCAGTTATTAATAGCAAGATCCAAGTACTTTTTATCTGTGGATAATGAATATACATATACCGGTATATAATTATACTGTAAGATACTGTAATTATACATTCAGACAATCTAAGATTTGCAACTGCACCCTGAAACAAAAAGTACAACATTAGTTGATTGATTGATTGTTGGTTGCTAAACGTCCAGTGGCAAATATTGCATGCATGTTCGGGACGACACTACGACGTTAGCATAATATTAAATTGACTTATACTCCCGCATGGTATCGATATATTTTCTTTAAATCATGGCGTAATTCTTTTTCTTTTCGTTACAAAGTTGGGTTATCCAGTTGACGGGATGACAGTTATTTGTGATATGGGAAACACTGGAACGTCGGCGCTGTGGCTCCCTGGTAAGTTACAGTTATATATGATATGAGAAACACCGGAACGTCGGCGTTGCGGCTCCTTCGTAAGTTACAGTTATATGTGATATGTGAAATACTGGAACGCCGGCGTTGTGGCTTCCTGGTAAGTTACAGTTATATGCGATATGGGAAACACCGGATCGTCGGCGTTGTGGCTTCCTGGTAAGGTACAGTTATATGCGATATGGTAAACACCAGAACGTCGGTGCTGTGGCTTCTGGGTAAGTTACAGATATATGTGATATGGAAAACACCGAATCGTCGGCGTTGGGGCTTCCTGGTAAGTTACAATTATATGTGATATGGGAAACACCGGAACATCGGCGCTGTGGCTCCCTGGTAAGTTACAGTTATATGCGATATGGGAAACACTGGAACGTCGGCTTTGTGGCTACCTGGTAAGTTACAGTTATATGTGATATGGCCGGGAAACACCGGAACGTCGGCGATGTGGCTACCTAGTAAGTTACAGTTATATGCGATATGGGAAACACTGGAACGTCGGCGCTGCGGCTCCCTGGTATGTTACAGTTATATGTGATATGGGAAACACCGGAACGTCGACGCTGTGGTTCCCTGGTAAGTTACAGTTATATGCGATATGGGAAACTCTGGAACGTCGGTGGTGTGGCTCCCCGGTATATTAATTGGTAAATGAACAAAAATAATAATCATACAATTTATGTCATACTTTATGCTGGACTAAAATGAGGGATTGTATAAACTTTGGAGAGATTAAAATATTTCAACAAACTGTCACAAAATATCATATTATTTCAAAACAACTACCCGGATGTTTACCGATGAAAGTTCTATAATCAATTTCTTTAAAATCATCGATTCACTTCAGCTGATCTTTAAGAAGATGGCAGCTGTTTTATGAACGGTTAATTGTCTTTGTATCATGGGAAACTTTTTAGATAAAGGTGTAATATACAAGACAAGACACAGACACATACTTTATTATAGTCTTGTTACCACTATATAACTAAGTGTGAGCTGAAGGATATTTGTTAAAACAATTAGGAAATAAGGAAACTAAAACAATTAGACGTGAACATTAAGGAAGAACTTAGTAAGGAAAGCTCCTTTGTATTGCCTTAAAGGTAAAACAAAATGATTGGGGCAAAGAGCGTTATCAACATTTCAAAGTAACACAGGGTTTCGATTGTTCTCAAAAGCCGAACGAATTTAATAGTCCAAACTTATGCAAGAATTTTATTTTATTTTTTCAGGCATAAAAATGCACTTAGGTTTAGTAAAGATGTTAGAAGACAATTATCCAGAAATGTTGAAGAGACTTTTGGTTATCAATGGTAATTACATGTAAAAACACCAATCCTTATCTTGTTATTAGAATGCCAGACTAGTATACTATGGTGTAGTATTTACAAATTACTAGGAAGATAAATCAACTCGTAATTTATAGGACTGAGTATAAGTACAACAAACTTCGTGCTTTAAAAAATAAATAAGACAAGTCTACCGTATTGTAAAGTTTTACATTTGAAGATCATCATATTTTATTGGTACATAGTTCATTAAGATGATAAATTGTTGAATTGTTTAAACCATACCTTATAAATTTCACATAATTGAGCGCGGCTGAAGTATCAACGTTACTGAAGAATTGCTGTGTACGAAAAGGGAGTCGTTTTATGGTCTGAAAACAACAAACACACAAAAAAATAAAACTTATATTTTAACTTTTTGATTATTTAAATGCAAATGAGACGTTCCTCTGTTTGCAGCTTGGACGACTCTCATGGGTTCACATTTTGAAAGCTATATTTATTATTTCATTATTTTATTATTTTCTAGCACCTCGAATATTTCCAATATTATATAGAATATCAAGACCGCTTATCAGTGAAGACACAAAACAGAAAATACACGTTAAAGGAGGTAATTCGTACAGTTAGATTTATTTATTTGTATGATATAATCCATGTTCTTGGTTAAAATTTACGTATTTTGTCTAGTTTAAATGTTTGTACATTTCTTGTTAAATTCGACCTGAGCTTTTATTTCACATTGCTCAACGTCATGAATTGTTTGTCTATTCAAAAGTTACAATTTGCGCATTATGTGTCTATTATGCTCTATATAACTTGAAAAGAATCATTTGTATGTCGGTGTAATTAAAGAAAAGGTGGTTTAACCCATATAATAAGGTATAACAAAATAAAATGAAATGTGCGTTAATATTGTCGATTTACCCACCCGTAGCACCTGGGTTCACCCTTATGAATAGGTGGAGTTCGTGTTCCCCAATCTGTTGTCGATATACCCATCCGTAGCACCTAGGTTCACCCTTAGGAATAGGTGGAGTTCGTGTTCCCCAATCTGGTGTTTTCTGATTATTGTTTTGTTGACTGTTCGTCTTTTTCTTTTCTGCATGATGTTGTCTGGATTTCATCGACTTGCGGTTTTTCATTTCTCCTTTGGTATATTCTTTCCTTTTTGAAATATATAAAACAAAATCTCAAATTTACAGAATGTATCCTTAAGTTTTGTTTGCGTTTTTGCCTATTATTTTAAAAACTGTAATAGCTAGATAAATAGAAAGTTTAAAAAGCAAAAATGGTCAGCAAGACAAGTTCTACAAATAATTCAAATAGCTGAAACTGTTGATCGATTCCCCATACTAGTTAATGCCCTTAAATGACGACTTTAAATAAACTTGTTTCGTTAATTCGTATTTGCTTATTATTTTAAGAACTATAATAGATAAAGAGAAAATGAAAAAGGAAATACTATCAAGACAAGATCTACAAATTTGTTAATATGGCTGAAATCGTCTGTCGTCTCCTTATAGGGTTTATTGCCACTAAATGACGGTTAATGTCATTTTGTTTGCATTTTTAACCAAAACTGTATTGGTAAAACAAACTGAAAACAGCAAAATGATCAGCAAGACAAGATCTGAAAATGTATCAACTTGACTGAAATTGTCAATCGACTCCTTCCAGTGAAGTTTTACCCATGTTTTTGCATATTATGCATTAACTGTAATATATAAAGAAAAATGTAAACAGAAAACATACTCAGCAAGACAAGTTCAACAAAACAATATCTTAGTTATGAATTATATTCTAGTCTTCAATGTTGAAAAAGGTCCAAGTGATCCCTTAGTTTTCCACACTGTACGAATATTGTATATATTTTTTCGACACTATAACGTTAAATATTTTGAATTGGACTGTAAATATTCAAACCTAAATGTTGCTGCAAAAACTGATCTGAAAGGATTGGTCAATAACTAAAGCGATTGAAGAAAATCATAAAATAAAATTGCTTTAATTTTTTTTTCATATCAGGTGATTACAAAGACTTATTGTTACGCTACATTGATCCAGACAATTTACCAGCCTGCTATGGTGGAAAGTTAACAGATCCAGACGGAAATCCTAATTGTGCTTCTATGGTGAGTTCATAGGTCACGGTGTCAACATGTGAGACTAGACTAAAACCAATACCAACTGTTTGTTTGTGTGTCGTCTAATTCTTGTCTTCATATGCTTTCACACTTTATGAAGACCAGTGTTACAATGGCGGAGATCAATCAGACGACATTTGATGATTGTCCAATTATGTAACATAGAGGTGAATCAAATGCAAACTGACAGTTCCAGCGCAATAAATTAATGTAGGAATGCCAATTGGTGAAAATAAACTCATCATAGATACCAAGCTTAAAATTTTGTACGCCGGATGCGCGTTTCGTCTACAAAAGACTTATCAGTGACACAATTAAAAGTACAAATAAAGTACATGGTTTACAAATACAGCTAAGGTTCCCTGGTATAAAATCTTTAGTATTTTGAAAAAAAGTTTTGTAAACAGTTAATCTATATATATGAAAGATATCAATTTGGTAAATATAGAAAAAATACAATGTTCGAGTAATGTTCACTTTTATCTCACGGAAGTGTCTCCAATCCGTCTTGGTAACCAATGATCCTCAAAATGGGGAGCAAACAAAAGTTTTATGTACACTAAAGACGAGCCCAACGGACGACCATCTTAACCATAGGTTTTATTGCCTGATAGATGAGCATATTTCTATACTTAAGTTAACTCTCGGGTTCACGAAAAACGTTTTTTTATTTTTTCTGCGGTATTTAGATTTGGAACTCGAGCATAGTCGTCTGTATTTAAATGCATGAATAGAAGGAGAAACTTTTGTCTTGGTTAATACATTCCTCATGACTTTGTGGGTTTTGAACATCGGTTATTATAAGTATTGTAGCCTCTTATATGTTTTTAATCATCATATTAAATTTAGAATCTAGCATAAAACTGAAAGGTGGCGAGGCAACATTTGTTGTTCCGAAAGGGAACACTAGTGGCACCCATCGTGTTACTAGAATATGAAGTTGCATTGTGTCTGTCATGACATGATTGTAAACCTAAGACTTTATGCAAGTAGGAATTTTTCTGTAAAGCATATTTATTTTTTAGATTGGTCAAGGAGGACCTGTGCCAAAAGAGTTTTATCTAGAAAATACTGACTTTAATTTACAACTGCAAACTGCAACTGTCCCAAATGGCGATAAACTGTACTTGGAATATATAGTTGAAAGAAAAGGGAGTGTTTTAAGGTAATTTCGTAATCAACTTGTCAATTTCCTTAAAATGATTGCTTTCTTTTGTTATATTCGAGAAGAAATTGTGGCCGCAGAATGAACAAGTGTCGAATATTGAGAAACATCAGCAGTTAGAAAAGTGTTTAAAAATGTATTATAAAAATACCGACCTCCAAGGTAAATTCAAAGTGGGGAAGTCCATAAAAATAACCAAACGTCCGATTATATCAACCAATTCAACGATACGTCTGGAAAATAACTATAATATTCCTTATACAGATATTTTTCGAAGAAAATTATGGACTAAACCTCTATCTAGTAGCTAGTTGAACATCCCACTTGTATGACAGTTGTATATTGTTCCATTATATTGACAAAAACGTGTGAGCAACCTAAACAGACATAATTTGTTAACGCGGCAATAATTGGGATCCAGCAGTCAAACGTGTGTAAACATTGATCATAGATATATAACATAAGTAAATTAAATAATTCAAACACATTTACAATTAATCTAACAAAAACGTCAACAAAAAAAGTTTCAGTGGTTGATAGAATGATCTAGTACAGTATAGTAAAACTTAATGACTTAAACACTTTCCCAATCAAGTACAGATTAAATCAAATATGAATACGAGGGAACACAAAATGGAAGTTACACTATACTAATTTCATGTGTCCGAAGCGCACCTCTGGACCCACCTGCATCAGGAACGTCCAAACCGAAACCCCCAAAATCCGAATTTACGAATAAGAGATACGACAAATGCTATACGACCGACATTGACATAGTAGTACAATAAAAAATAAAGTGAAAATTGTCAAGTAAATAAAATGATACACAGCGTCAATCGGGGATAGAAAAATCAAAATCCAGGGGACCATACACGGACATGCAAATAAACTCATCATAGATGCAAGGATTGAAATTTTGTACGCCAGACGCGCGTTTCGTCTACAACAGACTCATCAGTGACGCTCGAATCAAAAACAGTTAAAAAGGCAAAATAAAGTACGAAGTTGAAGAGCATTGAGGACCCCAAATTCCTGTAGTTTTGCCAAATATAGCTAAGATAATCTATTTCTGGGGTAAAAAATCCTTAGTATTTCGAAAAATTAAAAGTTTTGTAAACAGTTAAAAGGTAAAATCACAAAAATACTGAACTCCGAGGAAAATTCAAAAAGGAAAGTCCCTAATCAAATGGCAAAATCAAAAGCTCAAACACATCAAACGAAAGGATAACTTAATTTATAACTATGACCATATCAACGATAATTCATGGCATGGCTGACTACTAGGCTGGTAATACCATTGGGGAGAAAAACTCCACCAGCAGTGACACCGAAACAGTGGTTGTAAATAAACTCATCATGGATACCAGGATAGAAATTTTGTACGCCAGATGCGCGTTTCGTCTACAAAATACTCTTCAGTGAATCAGTCAGATGTTCTAACAAACAAAAAAGACCTTTGCGAATTCCAAACGCTTTAAAAAAGAGGCGAACGATACAAAGTGACATTCAAACTTATTAGTCGAAAATAAACTGACAACAGACAAACAACAGTACACAAAACACAACATAGAAAACTAAAAACTGACAACACGAACCCCATCAAAAATTGTGGGTGATCCCAGGTGCTCCAGAAGGGTAAAAAGATCCTGCTCCCCATGTGGCACCCGTCGTGTTGCTCAGGTAGGTACAAACCCGATGATAGTCTAATTCGGTAGGTCACATTCGGGGAAAATTAAGCTAAAGATATTTGCAAAGTATAGTTTATTGTCAGCTCTTTTATATACAATCGATTCCATAACATTGTTTCAGAATGAAGAAATCCACCATTTGCTCTTTCTGTATAATTCTTCATACAATAGCATTGAGTGCTTAATATATCATTTAGATAACTATAAAAAAAATCTATTTGCAGAGCTTGATATAATTTAAATGTAATAAGTGAAAGGATATTGAATAGTTTCTGTCAGTTTTTATTTTAATTTTCATACTCTATATGAAAGAGATGAAATATCTTTTAATTTATATTGTTTTCATTTTTTTTCAATTTGCTTTTTTTCAGTTGGGAATTTAAAACTGAAGACCATGACATAGGATTCGGACTTTTCTATTGGGAAAATGAAAAATATAAACCAATACTACCTCTAGAAAGAACAGATAGTAATGTTGTAATTCAAGATGGCACCTACACTTGTGACAAAGTTGGAAAATGTAAATATTTTAAAATGCTGTTTCATCATTCTTTAGTTAATAGTTGAAAACAAATTAGTACGATGAAGTCAATGATACATAAAGAATATCCGTATTTATTATTACGGTTATGTAAGAGTATAGGAAGACTATTACGTATGAAGCAGATTCAAAATGAAAATATCACTCAATAGATATGATGCGTTAGAACCGCTTTTTTATTTACCTTCATCAGTAACGCTCAAACTCCAAAATTTTAAGGGCATACAATACAGTAGAGATCCCTCGTTGATTTTTTCTTGAAATTTTGGTAGAAGGTCAATTTCGATGTGTACTTTTGAAATATGCAAAGAAAAATATACCTTCATGACTTACTTTTTGAGATAATTTGGTTTGAAATTTGCATATTTGAAGGGAAAACCCTGAAATTTCATAAAAAAGGACTTTTAAAGAAAGTTACAATACTTTTGAACGAACAGTCATAACTTAACCGGGTTTTTTGTAAAATGTTCCCTTGATCCATGGCATGACCATGCTGTAACAAGTTTAAGGTTAAACAAAATTGTTGTTTTCTGAATTTACTTTACTATTAGTGAAATAAAGAAATTGACAATATTTTTGCGTCTATTCAGAAGTGCAGAAAAAAATCGATCGTTGATTTTTTCTTAAAATTTTGGCGGAGTGTTCTTTAAATATTACTTGATTGATTGCAAAAGAAAAAACTGGGGGTCCATGTGCTTGTTTTTTCAATAAAAGCAATAAACCTTGATTTTTAATTGCCAGCGGGACGTTTGCCAATAGGGCGCTAAACTACGTTGAAATAAGTTTTAATCGCAATAACGTCGTCAAATCATTCCCGCCGTTCATGATTACGCTGTCAAGTTCAGTGGTATAGCCAAGTTTTTTTTTCGAAAGCAATGATATTATTCATCAAAATTTTTAAAGCTGGTTACTCGTAAACTAGCATAAAATATTTGCCAAACCTTTATGAATTGTTACGAATCTTGTACATGTTGGATACAAAAAGTATTCTAGTAAATTACTTTTAGAAAAGAAATGTTCGGAAACATAAAAAGATAAATTTTATAAAAATAAATATTTCATAATCAAAATATAATAATAACAATAAAAATAAATGGGGAATGTGTCCATGGGACACAGATGATGCCCCCGCTTGCATATAACGTTATAAAGGGATATAACTCAAGAACTGTAAAAGTGACGCTACCCAAATTTGTACTTGATCTGAGTTTTGCGGTAATAAGCATTGTGCGTAAGTTTCATAACATTTGGTTGAGGCAAACTAAAATTAGAGAACAGAAACAAATATTTCAGAAATTTTTCCATTTGTTAAGGGGCATAACTCTAGAACGGTAAAAGTGACCCCACCAAAATTCAAACTTGTCATGTCTTCTTTGACTGTCCATGACGTTAAAATACTAAATCCCTGGGATGTGTTTTAGTTGATTTTAGTCTCTGATGCATGATTTTTTATTATTAATTGTTTTGGCTTTTAACTAGCTGTCAGTAACTGCGAGTACTCTCAAATCGTACTTTCTTGTTTATTTGACCTGTTGATACTAATTGTATTGCTTTTTTGTTATTTAATGTTATTCAGGGTTATATCTGGTCTATATACCAGCTTTGATAAGTGTTTGGTATAACTATAAATTTTCACTTCGTACTATGAACATCAAAATTATTTATTTTGTAAAAATATTTCCTTTCTCCATTGGTACTATACACGTATACCTAACAACAAAATTATTTTCATTTACCTGTGTTTAAAGTTAGTGCAAATGGCTGATATTTTTGTTCGAGCATTTTGTTTTTCTTTAATTGTTTAACATTTCTTACCGATATAACATGTTACTTTTATTATTCTTCCCTTAGTTTATTTATTTTATATTTACATTGTGTCATAGGTCAAATTTATTTGTTCAGTGTATGTTCAATGGTGTTAATATGTCCTTTGATTGAGTTAAGCTATTTCAGTTGATATTTTATAGTGTGTCTTTCTATGTTGCGATGTTACACTATTGTTTCGGAAAAAGGGTGAAGGTCTGGTACCATTAAAACGTTTAAACCCGCTGCATTTGTTTGCACCTGTCCTAAGTCAGGAATCTGATGTTCAGTAGTTGTCGTTTGTTGATGTGGTTCATAAGTTTTTCTCGTTTCTCGTTTTTTATATAGATTAGACCGTTGGTTTTACACTAGTAATTTTTGGGGCCCTTTATAGCTTACTGTTCGGTGTGAGCCAAGGCTCCGTGTTGAAGACCGTACTGTGACCTATAATGGTTTACTTTTATAAATTTTGACTTGGATGGAGAGTTGTCTCATTGGCACTCATACCACATCTTCTTATATCTATTGATCTGTGTTTTGTGGTAATAAGCATTGTGTATAAGTTTCATAACATTTGGTTGAGGCAAACTAAAGTTAGAGAACGGAAACCAATTTTGGGACGTACGTACGTACGTACAGACGGACAAGGGTAAAACTTAATGCCCCCTCCGCTACGGCGTTGGCATAAAAAATAATTTGCATCTCAGTCCGACATTAGTCCTTCAACTCATGCAGACAACACAGCTTGGGCATATTTTTAATTATTCAAAAGGTCCCAACATGACAAAATATGAAACAATTATCAAGTAAGTGGGATAATATAAAAAAAAGGACATTTGGTATGATTGCCAATGAGACAACTATCAACCATATTTCAAATTACGAAGATAAACGCAATTAAGGGTCACCGCACGGCCTTCACCAAAAAAAAAGCCTCACTGTTTAGTCAGCTTTAAAAAGCCCCGACATGAAAATGTGAACAATTCAATTAAGAAAACTATCGGCCTACTATATAGGCATTATATGAACACAAAACCATACCCACATTAACTCGGGTCAGCTTAGAACAACTCTGAACATGTTCAAAAAGGTGTATATTTAGAGCTGTTTCGAGCAAATTCATGTCGTTATTGTCTCAATAAAGTCCATTACGGTGTAGTTTAACATTTCATAGGAAGTACAGCAGTCGGTAAAATTGCATGATTTTGTATCAATAGATAAGTTGCCTAAGTTTATTTGTCTTCAGGGTATTTTTATACCCCCGCAACTGAAAGTTGGGTGGCGTATTGTTTTACACCTGTCCGTCTGTCCGTCCGTCATTCCGTCTATAATACGGGGCTTATAACTGTGTCTTTTAAACTGACAGTTCTTTTTCATACACATATGTATTCCACTGGGTTAAATTCTAAAAATGCCGTTAAACTTTTTAATGTACTTATTCAAAGTCAGGTGCAGTATGAGGCGTTGTCTTTATTAATCATGTTATTTTGTCATTTTGTTGATAGTCTCTGTTAAATTTATTTGCACAATTCTCCATACAGTTTTCCAAATGGTGTAGATATTATATATAGATCAAGACAGTACGTTAATATCTAAATTACATTTAATTACTTATTGGTCTTTTTGTTTAGTTGGGTTTCTGTCTCATCGACGTATCATTATTTGCATATCTGTTATTCATTTCCTATATGAAATAAAACATATACAAGAGTATGAATGTGGATTTAATTTTTTTTTTCACATTTCAAGTTAATACTGTTGACCTCAATATTAATGAATGAATATAACAATTTTCGTGATATGGCCGATTTTCTTGGCAGGTAATTTTTTTTCAAATTCGCGCAACCGGATTTGTGACGTCACTGGATTTTCCGCAAATGTGACTACATTTTTAAATAAAAAACGACGTCACGAAATGTAATCGTTCTTATTAGAAACTTCGCGAAATTACAACGTTCTGATTAACAACGTCGCGAAAACAACACGAACAGTTTTGAAAACGTTATTATCTGCCCCTGCTACTGTATCGTATTCCCTTAAGGCAACGTATGTATACGTACCTGAAGTTGTGAGGAACTATATGACAAAAAGGGGCATAAAAAGAATACCCAATACATCTAAGGTCTGCTTTGACCAAGGGAGTTGGAATCTTTGTTTCCTAATAATTTATAAATTCATCAAAAAGTAAAATAACAAAAATACCGAACACCGAGGAAAATTTTAAACGGAAAGTCCCTAAGCAAATGGCAAAATCAAAAGCTCAAACACATCAAACGAATGGATAACAACTGTCATATTCCTGACTTGGTACAGGCAATTTCTTGTGTAGAAAATGGTGGATTAAATCTGGTTTTATAGATAGCTAAACCTCTCACCGATAATTTTAGAAACGTTTGTTATAAATCAAACCAGTGACGAAGCTCTTACTCCTGAGCGGGGAATACCATCGTAGACTTTAGTCCACCCATGGTTGTATCGACTCAGCGCTAGAAAATGAAAATAGCACTTTAAAAATGTAATTCGTTCGAAACTCTTTTTTGATGAACTTTCATCAGGAACGTTCAAAACGAAATATTTGAAAGTCAAGGATGTGCAAGTTTAATAAACATATTTTACCCAAAAAAAAGTAAATGCTATTTCCTAAGATTTGTCGATTAAATGGGAAGTTTATCGACGATATCTAAGGAATACCGAGTTCTTGTTATAAATTTTATTCATACATCCTGGTCTTTTTGCGATCACGTGATCAACTATTTGTAGAGATTCCATTAAGTATTGATAACTGTTATTCTCTGTTTAACAAAAACACATTATTTGTTAATTTTTAAATACTTTCCCATTTTTAGATTTCTTGTGCTTTGATAACAGTTTTAGTTGGACACGATCAAAGAAATTGCGATATACATGTGATGTTTTTGCGCCTGTTGAAACCTCAATGATTACGGAGATAAATAAACTGGTGGGAGACTGTGATTGGAAAACATTATCAGAAAAGTTTGAAACGACTCATTTATGAACAACTTTGTGTATTTTTTGTTGTTCGCATATGATGTCAAAGCAAAAAAAATGGAGGATATGATTTCAAGAATGAATACCTGACGAAAGATGCAAATAAATGATTTAGTACAAGTGTACTCACAAATTAACTTATAAATTGAAATAGAGTGTGCTTTGATTGAAGAGATATGAACTATGTTTTACAACCTGCACTATCATCTTTATATGATTCTACGCAGGTCATTTCAAATTTTGTTATTATTATTTATTTGAGACTAATCAAAATATATAATAACTAACAGTATTTAAAGTATTATTAGTGTTAAAACTGTGTATTTGTGTTGTATTATTGGGCCACGTGGTGCTGATACAAACTTTCATATTGTATGAAAACTTGTAACCGTTTAGAAGCAAGCATGCCACCACGATACACTGTGCAGAATGGGTAAATCTGCAGTAGTTATCATTATTTATTACTTTTAAATATACTTATTTACTAATTGCTATATTGGATTATATTTACTGAAACTATAAGAATTTTAGTTTTAATGGTAGAAACTCAATTGACAAAACACATTTTACATAATCGCTACACTGCTTCATTTAAAATGTTCTACGTTAGTTCTATTCATATTGCTTTAAATTACAAAAGATTGGTTTATTTCATAAATGAGGGTGTGGATGGGGGTTTACAAAATAGAGAATAATGGGCAAAAAATATAAAGAATACAGAAAAATGGACCAAAAAAATAAAGAATAGAGAATAATGAGGTGCTCAAATATAAAGAATAGAGAATAATGGACAAAAAGTATAAAGAATGGAGAAAAATGGCCTAAAATATTAAAGAATACAGAAATGGAGGATCCCCCCATCCAGACCCTCATAAATGATTTCCAAAATATTAAACAAGTAGTAAGAGTGGTGTTTGCCAATATTTTGTTATAGGACAATGTAAGGAAATTTGTATTTCGTTATCAACAATCGTTTCCATCCGATAAATATTTTTTTCACACATTTATTTATTTTCTAAAAGATCAACTAGATGATCATTAATCAAAATATAATACAGTCATTTTCGATGAATTATGTTGCATTCTGGTATACTTGTTCAACTATACTGATTTTAATATCATTTTGGCAGCTTTCATCTTTTATTTGAGAATAAGATATAGTATTTTCCGTATGAATGTGATGTAACGGGAAGAAAGTATTGTAATGATTTTAAACATCTTTAAAAGGATGGTAGTCAAGAATATGGCAAAAGGAAAAGAAAAAAGAATTATTCCTACATTTGTTATAGTCTTTTTACGATTAGACTGTTGTATTAAATGATTATTTGAAGATGCAACACATGATTCTTTCTTTGTTGGATACTGATTTCAAATACTAGCGCAATTGGGAAAAATTCATCGGCACAGTCAATGAATTGTTTTAAATTGTTTTAAATTGGTATATCATAGAGTATAATAAAATCACTGAACGATTTTAATTATTGTCGACTTTTATCAAAAAGGAGTCGTCTTCAGTCTTTCTTCTATTCTAAGCTGATACATGTGATATATTTGCAAATTCTCAAGGTAAAATCTCATTACGGCTTATTTGAACATGCATGATTATAGCCATTAAAACTTTTAGTTCTGAGAGTTCTTTATGTAGATGAATAAAAAAAATATGTTTCAGACGCAACAAATGCCATGTATGTTTTGACCAATATGCTAATTTTTCTCAATTTTAGTATCATTGAAAAATATATACATAGAACCAAAAAGCACTATTTTTCTTATTTATCTAGCAAAATCCTATACTAGACCGTGCATGCTTATCATAAAAACAATCATGTACAATAAAAGTAATGTCACAACAAGAGAACAAATATCTGTATGTTGTTGGATGTAAAAGAAAAGATAAGTTCGCAGTGAATATTTACTACGCTGAACACTGTATGTTTTATATCCTTTTTAAGTATACCAGTATATCGTTTTCTGTTATATTATGTTCATGTCACATTTGAAGTATTTATAATAAAATTATGTTTTTTATTTTATACAAATATGATTTTTTTTTCTTTTTTTTTGTCGAAAAAACTGACATTTTTTTTTTTTTTTTGCTACAATGGTATAGTGCAGTTTATTCAGCCAATTAAACATTAAACATTGAAGTCTGAAATGCCTCTTTACCATGTAGATAAGCTTTGAGTAGTGATTTCAACAAATTACAATCATTTCACACCTCTGTACGCCGCATTTGGAGTCACAGCAATCGCAAATATACACCATTTTATATACATATGTGATTCATTTGTACGTTGTTCAAACATCTTTTAGAATTTACCACATTCGAACTAAGCCGTTTTCCATAACGTTTTCCATAACGTCTAAGTAAGATGTATAGGAATCAGACAATAGGGTAATGTAATCTTTGAAAGAATCCTTAATGACTCTGTCTTCCTAAAGCTGTATTTTCTGAATATGCTCTGGTTTTGAAATTACTGTTTATATTGGTGTTGATGAAATGAGATAGATTATATAATCACATCTTGACAATAAAAATATTTTAAGTCAGTGTTCAATCAATCGAAAAAAAATATATGTTTCGTTGAATACTATTTTAGAGGGTAACGATGAACTGCGAAATCTAGTGTTCAACAAAATACAAGTTACCAATTGATTTTTATACAGAATTTGTAAAAAACTATGAGATCAAGTATCCCCGAACGAGAATAAGTGCCCATGAAATAAAAATAAACCGACAGTATATAACATCAGTAGAAGGATTTATATTGATAAAAGTGAGTGACGGTACATATCGCAGAATAGGTTTTGAAAATAGCACTCTATCAATTCGGTACGCCCAAAGTGCTTGTCTCGACCCAACGCCATTAGGAACACTTAAATCAAACGTTTTGAAAGCTAACTCTGCTATCATTTCTTAACAGACTTGTCTTCATAATTCTGATAAAATATAAAAAAGAAGATGTGGTATGATTGTCAATGAGACAACTCTCCACAATAGACCAAATGACACAGAAATTCACAACTATAGGTCACCGTACGGCCTTCAACAATGAGCAAAGCCCATACCGCATAGTCAGCTATAAAAGGCCCTAAAATGACAAATGTAAAACAATTCAAACGAGAACACTAACGGCCTAATTTATGTACAAAATAATGAACGAAAAACAAATATATAACACAGCAACAAACGACAACCACTGAATTACAGGCTCCTGACTTGGGACAGGCGCATACAGAATGTGGCGGGGTTAACATGTTAGCGAGCGCCCAACCCTCCCTCTAACCTTGGACAGTGGCGTAACAGTACAACAATAGAACAAACTATAAAAATCAGTTGAAAAAGGCTTAACTTATCAGATGGATACAAATAGACCTACATCTAACAAAAACACAGAGTAGACGTGGACGGGTACTTGTACATCCCAACAACAAAAAGACGCTTAGTTGAGTTTTTTTCATTTTTTTTTACAACATCAAAAAGGAAGTAACAGGTAAACTTTGAAAATATGATCGTAAACATCGAGACAAATAAACTCTTGAAATGAAATTGATTTTCCCTGAAAACACACGACATCGTTTGCATGCATTAAAATCATTTGTTCGTTCATTCAAAGACAAAAAAAGAGTAGTGTTCTATGAGTAGGTTCTGTCATTTTAATCACCAGAATGGTGTTGATTTTCTGCTTCATATATGGGTCTTTCTCTAAATAAACGGAGTCAACCACCGACCGGCAGGAAAAATTTTAATCTTAGTCAATTAAGATTGGAAGCGAACGCATCTGTCCTGTTTTATAACTTTACTCTTCACTTAACTTTTCAAATAAAATATTTAGAAAAAGTGAAAATATAATAAGAGTTTTCATTTTGTACCCCATAGGAAGCATTTTTTACATGTCAGATTGTGAGCTTTTACATTAAAAAGTATGCTAAAATAAATTAAATGTATAAACTGGGCAATTTCTACTTCGTTAATTGTAATGTCTGTATAATATTCATCTTCAATCTGGCATAGTCATATTTGACTTTTTAGGCTAGGAATGTGGGTTTTGTTTTGTAATTATAGTGTGTTGAATTGAATCACGATTATTTGAAGCCACGATAATTACAATTACAGTGATGTTGGTTTACATTATAAAACAGTCTTCAATCAAAATTTTAAGTTCGACTTAACCTGTTGCAAAAAAGTATAACAAAAATACAGAACTCCAAGGTAAATTCAAAAAGGAAAGTACATAAAATATGACAAAATCAAACGTTATCAACCAAAGGAACGAGTGAAAAACAACTGTCATGTTCCTGACTTGGTACAGGCATTATGATGTTTGATCTTACACAATACGCCCTTCATTTCTCTTTTTTTTAATTTTAAGACGTGCATTACCTTTTGTTTGTTTTAAATCACCACATACAAATGTACACCTAAATTGTATGCATAAATATAAGACAAATAAGGGGTAAAAAGTAAAATCACAAAAATACTGAACTCCGAGGAATATTCAAAAAGGAAAGTCCCTAATCAAATAAACGGAAATGAGTCCAAACCCTTTAAATACAACAGAAAAGACATCTGGGTGCCAACATACGGTCTTCTAATCTTAGAACGTCTTCTCCTCATATACAATTTATTAAAATATATAGCATTCATTTATTTTCCTACAATTCTTAACATTATGATAGTATTTACATTTGACAAAAAAGAAAAGAGATATAGAGGTAGAGAAAGGGGATGGGTAAAACATATTTGTGTGTGTGTGTGTTTCAATCACAATGTGCTTCTAACATGTATAGTTTTCTTGATTTCGTTTATATGTTAGCGTTATATTTCTGCAACCCAGGCCAACAGCTCTAAATCGAAGACAAGACTGTCAGACAATCAGTTTAAATTGATATTTAAGATAGTCCTATAAATTTGGTGAAGAAGGCAATACAAAACCTTATAACGTTAAATGTCTGCTAGAAATAAAACTACCACGATATGTCGTAAAAGGTGTTTCTGAAATAAAGGGAGGGATATCGGTAAACAATTTGTCCGGCTTTTCTGTTTGTAATTCAATTAATTCATGTTACCTATTCTGACATAGGACTCGGACTTCTTTTAAATTGAGTTTTACGGTGCGTATTGCTGTTTGTTTGTTTATTCTACACTGGCTAGAGGTATATGTTGAGGGTTGAGATCTAACAAAACATCTTTAACACCGCAGCATTTTTGCGCCTGTCCCATTTCAGGAGCCTCTAGCCTTTGTTAGTCTTGTATGTTTTTTAATTTCAGTTTATTTATATGTTTCGGAGTTTAGTGTGACGTCCATGTTCATTGAACTAGTACACATTTTTGTATATGGGCCAGCTGAAGCCCGCCTTCGGGTGCGGGATTTTTTCGCTGTGTTGAAAACCCATTGGTGGCTTTGGGCTGTTTTCTGCTCTTTGATCGGGTTGTTGTCTCTTTGACACATTCCCAATTTCCATTCTCAATTTTATTCATGATTGCTTAATGTTGTCTGTAGTGGCAAATATTACATGCATATTAAGGACGAGAACAAATAAACAATTAAGAAAACACCAGGATAAAAGGTAGGGAATTACCTGGATAAAGGGCATGTAATTTGGACTGCCACTAAAAATGAGATTTACATTATGTCAATAGGGGCAGTGAATTTGACTTGAAACGAGCCACCTACGGATCCCTCAAAGGGGATTTATTTCAACTGGATATCAATCTCTTTTGCAAAGTATTTTCGTTAATAAAAATTCTCCCTTCCACATCATTGACCTCTTTCATAAAAGTAGGACAATTTACACGTGAAGATATTAAGTGTTATTTACGTCGCAAAAAAACATTTAAAAAATGTTAACAAAGTGTACATATTCAAATCTGGAAGTTTGTCGCGTTTTAAATCATTATTTTGTTTGAAATATTCCATAGCGTCTTAAACCTTAATTATCGTTTGATACACAATATATATACGGAATATGATCTGGTGATATATTGTTGTCCCATTTCCCAATCTCCTTTAGTCCTACTTTATATGACATAATACACACAGATTGCATGCATGTTTTAGAATGTGCTGAAATTGCTTTTTTCTAATTCTTTAACCGCTATACGTTCCAATAAGGGGACGACCATCTGATATTCTGGGGGGAGGGGGTTTCAAGAGTTTTTTTTGCGGATTGATCATTTATTGTCATCTGTTGTTACGCCTGTTTATTTTTTCCGCATTTATTTTCACTTTTTACACACTTGTATCCTCAACTATTCTGATTTGATTTGGAGAATAGTTATTTTCATCCTGTCTTGTGCAAAGTCATTTATTGTTTATTGTCAGTTCATCCTAGGCCAAGTTACTCATTTTCGAATCCTCCTCTCCCCCATCCCAAACCCCCACACCACACCACTGAGTATAAACAACGGGTTTCCAAAAAGACGTTTCTGAGTGGTTGAAATATATAGGTTAACTTACAATAAAGTATAAACTGACACAGGAGTCCACAATTGGTTGATACAATTGACAATAATATAAATTCCCATGGCATTAGGAACAAGTTACAATACGGTAATATAAATCTTGTGTATGTCTATTTAAAAATGTTTGTTGTAAAGTAAGGAATCTGATATACTACAGCCAAACTAATAAATGCTTGAGGTCACTTCAATATGAAAATCAAAAATAATATAAAAGTATGGAAAATGAAGCGGAGGTAAATACCAATGAGAAATCTATAAGAGCAACAAAATAGGAAAAATCGGAAAATACGAGCCTTCAACACTAAACAAGGTACGCACAGAAAGTTCCAAAATACGACCACAAAATAAATTACAACTCGGAAGAAAATTAAACAGTCTAATATTTAAAACAACTAGTAGCAACAACATGGAAGATAAAAACTAACTACTAGAATACATAGGGTGATTGATTCATGGTGCTTAATGCCACTTTAATATAAAAAATAAAGAGATGTGGTATGATTGCCAATGAGACAACTATCCACCAAAGGTCAAATGAAGTGGATTAAGCACGCTTCATTATATCGTGGCAATCAGTGTTTATTGGTGGAGGAAGCCGGAGTACCCGGAGAGAACCACCAACCTTCGGCAAAACAAATTGTCATTTTCATATAATCAGTTAAGATAGGAGTGGAACGCACCTGCCATGAGGGGGACTAGAACTCACAACATCAATGGTGAGAGGCTAATGATCGCTTTAGATGAACTACTTAGACATATCGACAACCAT
The DNA here is from genome assembly GCF_021869535.1 of Mytilus californianus. Classification (NCBI taxonomy): domain Eukaryota; kingdom Metazoa; phylum Mollusca; class Bivalvia; order Mytilida; family Mytilidae; genus Mytilus; species Mytilus californianus. The sequence continues at coordinate 29,151,133 of NW_026262734.1, read as the reverse complement.
ATTTGAATCTAAGTTCTTGGCATAAAGAATGTATTGGGTAAACTTATTTGATAGCGTTCAAGCCATCTCTTACTTTTAGTCTGTGGTATTACAAGAAGATTGCCCATTTTAAAATATATAGTATTTGCGGCCGGTTTTTTGTTCATTAACATTAATTCTTTTTTGTTTTTTATCTTATAAAGAACAAGCAAGTGGGGCAGTTTACGATTACGATGGGTAAAATATAGACAATGGGAGGCAACTTTAAAATGATATCATGGTAATTGTGTACGCTTAGTGCAGGAAAAAAAGTCTCATTACCTTGAACTTTCATCTAAGTTCTTTATTGGAAGTTTAATCGTGTATCAAGGGCTATAAAAGGTTGTGAGGATAAACAAGTATAAAAGTTGTTGAATATTAAAATTACTTTTATTACAATATATGTTTACGACTTTAACTACCAACATAAATCTTAGTACTCGGAGAATAACTGCAATGCTTAGCCGGTTGTAATTTTATTATCAGCTACGGGTATTTCTAAATTTCGATGTTTACAATGTAGTTGACATTGTTTGGTCATTTGTGCTCCTGGGATACTGTCTCGTTGTTTGGTCGTGTGTGCTCCTGGGATACTGTCTCGTTGTTTGGTCGTGTGTGCTCCTGTGATACTGTCTCGTTGTTTGGTCGTGTGTGCTCCTGGGATACTGTCTCGTTGTTTGGACGTGTGTGCTCCTGGGATACTGTCTCGTTATTTGGTCGTGTGTGCTTCTGGGATACTGTCTCGTTGTTTGGTCGTGTGTGCTCCTGGAATACTGTCTCGTTGTCTCGGATACTGTCTCCTTGACATATACCATACATCTCATTTAATGAAACAATTAACGTAGTGAAAATGGGCTGGCTAAACAGAGCAAAATGCAGTACTTCACTTTAGTTATCGTGATTACTTTTGTCTATCTGTTCAAGATTAGGGGTACTCTTTTATAATATTTGATTTTGACTGTTCACTGGCTAGATATAAACATCCGCGTATGGAGCATTTTATTAACTTAAGTATGCTGTAGTTTGGCCTTGACAAAAAACAAACAATTAAAACTGAGAGGAAGCAATCAAAATCATTAGTATGCCTACACGAAATAACTATACATATACCACAAAAATTTTAGAGGAAAAAATGAACCAGAAGTACGTCCGTAACCATTCAAAGTTAATTTTGATATTATCAAGAAAGCAATACAGATCCTTTGGGACCTCTTGTAAAACAATTTTGTATCATTGACTATGTGATCTCATTTAAGACTTATTTCTATGTCATATAGTATGCATTCAAACAAGGGTTGCACGCGTTGTTGTGATAAACGTTCCGTCATAAGTATTTTATAAGTATCAGAAAACAGGAAGAAGGTGTCGGACAAATTCGAAAAGCGCTCCTGAATTTCACACTCATTATTGTCCAGCTGCTGACCAAATATGAAGTAATTCTGTTCAGTAGCATCTAAAAAAAGTGTAACGAAAATATTTGTTTGACAAACGGACGGATAAGGTTAATAGCATCCCCCTCCCCTAATTCTATAGTTGGGGTATAATAATGTTGAAATAAAAGGTTTTGGACCATGTGAAAAAATCATGACGGGAGCAACGTCTTATTCGCCAACTATCCGTGGGTTATTTAATTCAAAATTATATACCGTTATTCATACAGAAATATTGCTACCATTTAAATCTTTTGTCATCGATCGCCTGTTGTTGTAATATATTTTTATGATTTCACATACCGTATCATTTACAAGAAGACATCGTCGACAAATCAACAATGTGCCTATTTTAATTTTCAGGATTTATCAAAATGAACGAGTCCAATGTTAACTCGAACAATATCTACATGAAAAAACCTTTGACGGCGAAGGAGGAACACGCACTTCAACAGGTATGTCACATGCAAGGACAGAAAATCATCATTCAAGATTTCCGTCGTAAAAACAGATTCTAATTGAACTAAACGTTTATACCGCAAGTAAATAGATTGCGCCTGTCCCAAGTCAGGAGCCTCTGGCCTTTGTTAGTCTTGTATCACTTTTTATTTTAGTTTCTTGTGTATAATTTGGAGTTTAGTATGACGTCCATTATCACTGAACTAGTATACATACTTGTTTAGGGGCCAGCTGAAGGACGCCTCCGGGGGCGGGAGTTTCTCGCTGCATTGAAGACCCATTGGTGGCCTTCGGCTGTTGTCTGCTCTATGGTCGGGTTGTTGTCTCTTTGACACATTCCCCATTTCCATTCTCAATTTTATTAGTTTCAATCTTTGCAGCGAAAACACGACTGTAGTTTTCATTATTTCGGCATGCTGAAGAGTGTATTTATAAGTTCTATTCAATGACATTCTATTGCTATAGGAAATGTACTTTGAAGTGCAATGATAAATATTATAGTGTAAAAAAGTATGAATTATATACCAGCATGTAAGGTATTTTGAACTCTCTTTTAATTGATATTTTGTCTACTCGTGTTGTCATTTTTCGGAGCTTGGTATACAGTTCGGGAACTTGTCTATCACAGAAAACCGTTTGTCGACCTTTGGGCGTCGTTTTTTGTCTTGCTTAATTGTTGTGTTGCTATTTCGTTGGAAGGAGGAGTAACAGCCCCTGTTTGTCCCTAAACTTTCAAAAATGAATAATTCTTCATTCCTTTCAAAGTAAGGTTGATGTATTGATAAATGAATATGTTATATAGATACAATGGATAAGCGTGGATTCTTGAAAAAGAAACCATGAGCCCGGAGGGCGAATGGTTTGTTTTTCATGAATCTACGCTTATCCATTGTATCTATAACTTAAACTATTGTGTTAATTTCTTTTCAAAATTAAAGCCTTTTCTTAATTAGAAGGTATTGTAAGTGAGTTTAAATAACCATGTTATCGTGTCCAACGATGCATTGATAAATCTCAGATCACAATTAATTGGTTAACAAAATACAAATATAACACTTCTACCTTTACAGATCTTTATATTACCAGGCATATGAATATTATCTGTTTATACAAAATAAGACATATTCGAAATTATTTCTAATAAAATTGAAAATGGAAATAGGGAACGTGTCAAAGAGACAACAACCCGACCAAAAAGCATATATAAAGTATATATAATAAGCATGTTATCGAAATTTTTCTAGCACTCTAGGCACATCACGATTTTCTCGCATAGGAATTTGCGAACAAACCTTTGTAAAATTATGTAGTAAAACAGATGAAATCAAACTATATTTATAAAACAAAAATTGACAAATAGAATGTTAGCATTTTTGTTTCAAACATGTGAAATAGCCAATAATAATATAAAAAAAAAACGGTAAAACTCGCTATTATTACAAAAATATCCACTATAACATGCAAATTTAGAAAAAAAAGGAGGAAAACTTAAGAATTGGAACAACAGAGAGAATACAGGGATTCGAACCTTAACCGACAAATCCCTATCTTTAACTCATTGATTTTAACCATGCTAACCTCGCGGTTTAAAGCACTTGTTGATGTTCGAATTCAATGTGCAAAAACTTCGATCTTATATATTCCCCTTTACAATACATCTTTTATTTGTATGAAAGGGGACATCGCCAATGAACAGTTCTGCCCTAAAATTCATAATGAAAGCCTTCCTATATTGTTCTGCAATCTAACCCGTACGTTATTTTTGTTTCATAATGAGCTGCGTCGGATAGAAATCGACCTTATGCAAGTGCATGTATTGTATACATGTAAATGTATAAGACTTTGATTGATTTTGGAACATTCAAATACAAAGTAAAAGATGAATTTTGGTCTGTTTTGTAGATTTTCTCTTATAACAGCTGAATTTTCAAAAAGTTACAGACTTTCCATAGAGATTTGTTCAACCCGAAAAAGGTTAACAGCAATATTGGTATGCATTTGCATAAGGTCGATTTCTATCCGACTCAGCTCATATGTTGTCGTTGAAAGCCTCATTTTGAATCAGGAAGCAGTAATAACTGCTTTTAAATCAGATAAGTAAAACTTGAAAAAATGTCAGTGCAAAAGTATTTATCTGTTTATTACAGTTTAATGTTTGTCGTTTATTTATAACATATTCATGACATTTTAATTTCTATTTTCTTAGTTCAAGGAGATTACGAAAGACGTAGCAGATCAGATTAATTATGATTTGGAAAAGTTTCTTCGAGGTACATGTAAGACTCAAAACTCGTAGCATAATAGCTGATTTGTGTAGAGAGAATCACTCTTCGTGCACAATTAATACCTCTTTAAAAAAAATAGTCGCAGGTCGCCGCTACAAAGAGCTAGTATTCCGTCTCTTCCAAACTCTCCGTATATTTCTTGTGGGAGTTAAAATTCAATTCTTTTAATGTCCCATCTAAGTCCCCGTTTCAATTAATTTTCGTCATGAACTGTTATGGATATAAGCTTTTAGAGGTCACTGTGCGGTCTTCAACAATGAGCAAAACCCATGACGTATAGTTAGCTATAATAGGCCCTGACCTGACAAAAGGAAACAATTTAAACGAAAACGGAAAATATTATGACAGCGAAAAACGATAACAACTGGATTACAGACACCTGACAAGGGACAGGCAGTTAAAGAATATATGTTCATTTTATATCATACATTCATTTAATATGCATTGCATGGTGCTGCTATATGGGACGAAATCAAACAGATCCCGTATGTTACAATAAACATGTCTGCATGAATTTCTGCAATATGGAATTTTTTTATTCTTATTTCTGCAAAATATCTATGAAATCAGAACTTGGTAAATGGAAAGTTTGAAATACATTCTATTTGATTGATCTTTACAAATTGTAGAACTTCAGAGACAACGTACATCAATGTTTCTAAAATGTGAAGATTATCCATTGGTTTTGTACGTGCATTCTATACACATATTTTGTCTTTGTGAAGGTTATGGATTTGTTTTTATACTTTACAGCCCGTTGTTTTGACGTTCAGAAGGCGGAACAAATGTTAAGAAATGTAAGTTTACTCAATTCATTTCATCTTAGAATGTTCGTTCTTTCTTTCGATTAATTTCAAGTATGCAGGATATATTATGTGTTGTGTGTATATCACATAGGTATGGTTTTACAAATGCTGCATTTTCAATTTTTTAATTCAATTACTCAACAGGTGATCTTGTAAGTATCTATTTAAAATTTATTATTGTCATTCAAGAAAAGTGCAATACAGAAATAAGGATGTGGATGGGAGTTTACAGAATAGAGAATAATGGGCAAAAAATATAAAGAATAGAGAAAAATGGACAAAAAAATAGGGAATAATGAGGTGCTAAAATATAAAGTATGGAGAATAATGGGCAACCCATCCAGACCCTCAGAAATGTACTGTAAAATAGATATGTTACACTAGTACGTTAATTTCACGGTCATCAATTGGTCTCCTGCATACCAACAAGATCGTTTGAGTTGATATCCTGTTGTGAAAGGGAGCGATTAAAACAAAGGTCTTCCAAACGAAGATGAATGATTTTTTTTTCGATCATCAATATATTGTTTCGAAAAAAGCGAAACAAAAAAAGGGCTACTTAAAGAAAGTGATTTTTTTTTATTAAAGCTACCAAGCTCATAATTTGGTATGCCAGACACGTTTTATAAAAATAAACATCTACTTCAGCTTCAAGTGGCTAAAATAATAAACTCTGTGCATTTAATGCATATACAATATAATAATTATTAATAGAATAGCCAAAATAGCCGAGTCATTTGATTTTGTGATAAACGGATTAAATCCGAAAAGGTCGCGTAAATATATATTATTTTGTAAAGGTCATTTAAACGAATAAATTATTTATAAATTTAAATGAACTAAAATAGATGTATGTATGCACCCATTCAATATTTGTTTATGTATATATATATATAGTTATAACGTTTTTAAATAGCTAAAGGTTGAATACTGTTTCTTCTACAGAGTGTTGACTTTAGAAAGACAATGAAAGTTAATACATTGTTGAAAGATTACAAACAACCAGAGGTATTTCATTATAGTAAATACATATTTATACAATCTTATCTGGCTTTGAACTCAAAATGTAAGAATATTTCCTCAGCAATTTGTTCACCGCCTACAGAGCACAATGTATAACATACAGATGCCAAAAACTATTTACCCGAATCACTGCAAAGAGAAAATACAATTAGATTGAAACTAGATGTTTAAATGTTAAGTTGTGACGTTATTGCAAATAAGTATCAACAAAAATACCGAACTACAAGGTAAATCAAAAAAAGGGGGAAGTCCATAAAACATGACCCAGTCAAGTGATAGACTATATCAACCAAAGGAACGAATCGAAAACAGCGCTGTCATATCCTGACTTGGTACAAAATGATGGATTAAACCTTGGTTTTATAGCTAGTTAAACCTCCCACTTGTATAACAGTAGTTTATGACAAATGAGTAGCTGGCAAATGCTCAAACAATTTCCTTTTTGTCACAACTTATCAACGCAATTACTAAAGGTTCAGAGAAGACTGAACATCAACTTTGTCAATATAACGGAACTATAAACAACTGTCAAACAAATGGGCGTTTTAACTAACTATAAAACCAGGTTCAACCCACCATTTTCTACGGAAAATCCCTGTAACACGTCAGAAATATGATGTGAGTTGTTTTACATTTGTTCCGTTGGTTGAAAACGGTTTTTTATAAATGTTCTGATTCAGCACATAACACATTACTCAATGATATCAATAACAAACAAAAGGTAGATGAATTTCTTAAAAACAAAATGTAAAAGTAAAGCTGCAGGGACAATAAAATGCATTGTTCCTAAAAGAAACAAAGTTATCATATGCATTAAATAGAAGAAAAAAACTCATTCCACTAGTTCATGTGTCTGTAGTGTGATACCAAGCAAATAATGTTAAAGAGGAAATCAGAAAGTCGAAGTCAAGATGACAAAGCAAGAACCGAGAGAGAAAACAGAACACACCCTAGCCAATAAAAAAACAGACAGCTGCAAACAGCGGAGACATTGGCAAGGAACCTATTTTTTATTAACGAATTGGTAGTTGATGGTGTTTGTTTGGTAGTCTTAGCTTAATTCTTTTCAACTAGGGTTGATATTTTCCTTTTATGGACTTTATACTCGTGGCCTGTCAATCATTTAGAACTATGAACAATTTCGTGTTCGACTTGCTACCGGGTAGTCTTTGTTATTTATAAGTATTATGTGAGACAGCAAACCAACAACCCAAAAACAAATCTTAATCTCTTATAGTTAAGTTAGGGTATACTTCAAGAGATAGAAAACCACCGACACAAGAAACAACACATCTAGAGGTATTGTTATTGACAGTAAACAAAAAGAATAGGCATTTATCGCAAATTATTGGAAAGGGTTCTGTAATTTCCGATTGTCCTCTCAACTGTGTTTTTTTACTTTGCCCTTTCTCATCTTTCTCATTGATGCACAAATTACAATTTGATTTTTAAATAAGGTAATGAGAAAATATTTAACTGGGGGATTTTGTGGTCATGCTAAAGATGGTTCGCCTGTACGTGTAGAATTGTTTGGAAATCTTGATCTTAAAGGGCTAATGCGATCTACAAAAAAATCCGACTTTGTAAAGAATAAACTACACGAATGTGAGTGGACTGTGAGTGACTGGGCAGAACAGAGCAAAAAGGTTAGTAAATATATGCGACAGTTAGTACACCTCATCTCACTTTTCTTGTAATTGTCTGATTCACATGCATTGATTCAGAATTGCTTGATTTATGCCCAGTGTCAAATATTTTTGTTAATGTTTGCCATAATTTTTTAATGTTTTTGGTGTGTCGTGGATACTTATCTATACATCCAGAACGCCCCTCTGTTGCATGGGTTTTGTGGTCTGATGGACCAAGTGACCATATGTCTGTACTCAAGTGAACCGTTTGGGTTGAATTGCAACAAAAATAATTCGTAATTCCATTTTAAGGGAAAACAAAATATGCTGATATACAACTGTCAATAATAATAGTTTTTTATTCCTTTTTATTGTAGTTAAAAATATGCTGCACGCTTTCTTTCAAAAGCCACATAGTAATGTATGCAGTCTATGTGAATAATATGGCAATAAACAAATAAACAATTTAAACGCAATTCCGATTTCCCCCCAAACTAGCTGGTATATATGAGCATTGTTGTTTTAAGAATTATCCTTTAAGTTAACTTTTACTATTTACATAAGAATAACAAACTTTAATTCTATCCATTATTAATAATCTGGCTCGTCGAATAATAAAGCAGGATATAATGATGCCTTCCCTGTAAATGATGTTGCACATTAGTATTAGAGAATACCAAAATGATAATTACTGCGACGTTTCCAATTGTAAATTTTTCCAATAATAAAAGCATCGCACTAATTTTGGAATAATTGACATTACATTACACTACTCGTTTACATGATGATAAACAATTTTAAGCCATCCAAGTCATAACACACATCTTTCATTGTATAGTTGGGTAGACCAGTAGACGGAATGACAGTTATATGTGATATGGCAGACATAGGAACGTCAGCACTGTGGATTCCAGGTAAAATTAACATTAATAATATTCATCATTACTATACAGAAATTTAAAAAAGAAACTTGACTTCGTCATTTTGTCTTGTTCAGAAAATGATGAAACGAGTCTATCACATCTTTGAAAAGCCGAAACATCAGAATCTCTGGCAGCGAAAAACGGCACTTGGCGCAAAATGTAGGAGCGGAAACAATATGCAGTTGCTTTTAGTGAGACCATGCAGGCGTGTCGATACACTAAACATATATTGATATACGTTATATTCTCGCCATACCGTGAAAAACTCACTGCACCTAAGTTAACCTGTTACAGTGGCATATGGACAATATGAAAGTATACAACATGACATCAAATCTAAATGTTATAATTAATTAATATCATTCATACATTATATATCTATAATAGTGTTAATACTACACCATTTGATCATACACATGATACAAGGTTTTGTTTTAAACAAAGCAACAATTTCATAGGGTTCCGTTGTTACTTTAAATTATGCGGCCAATTTGCTTTTCAGACCAAATGTAATATTACAAGGCTTAATTTAAACGGACCATTGAATTACCATATATTCATGCTAGTTCTCCAGTTCCAAAAAGAAGCTGTATTTTCATGTGGTTTCCACTATTTTTATGGTTTATAATGTTTCTTGGTTAAAACCATCTTGGATTTCTAGTTATAAAAAAAATACGTTTAGGTACGATAATCATATTGTCATTCTAATGATAAAACTCATCAAAGATACTGGGCTTATGATTTTATAAGCGAAGGCTGGTATGCATAAAACCACTTAAGTTAAGATATTCAATTGTAGTACTAATTTATCGTAGGACATGTAGACAAATCCGTCCGTTCGGAACAAATCTTAACTTGAGTAGTTTCATGCATATCAGCCCAGATGCGTGTTTCGTCAACATAAGACTCATCATGACCCTCGAATTAAAACACATGGAAGGCTGATTCAAATATTAGTGCGAAATTGTAGAGCTTTAAAACCCAAAATTCCGAAAAACGGCAATCTATACCTGAGGGTAGAAAACTTTAGTGTTTCGAATAATTCAACATTATATATACAGCAAATTAAAAAAAATGAATATATCAATGATATTTCATGTCAACACAAAAATTTCAATTGAATATACGAATAAAAAGGATACTTTTTTCCAAGAAGCTGCTTGCAGATTTTTCTTATAGGTTCCAACATTAAAACATTTGGTAGTGTTTGTGAATTGTACCAAACTTACAAGCACAATGAAGAACCATACTCAATATTCTATATGACTAATTTTATTTCCCTTTGTAAATAGAGTTCACAAGTTTCAATTGTTGAACTGTCCTCAGTTCGGTAGTTATCATTGTGTTACGTTTAAAGAAAAAACTCGAAACGATAACTTTGTGTGTTAGTTTATGTACTGTTTCTTTTAGTATCTTATTCTTTATGAATATTTTAAAATCTAAAGACATAAAATAAATGTTATTTTGGATAATAGACTTGTCAAAACACACCTCTTACCAGTTCAAGTATTTCTGGCAAGAATTGTAATAATAATGAATGGGTAATTCTATCAATTTTCATTTTTTGTTGTCTAGGTATAAAGCTACACTTACATTTAGTAAAGGTGCTGGAAGACAATTATCCTGAAATGTTAAAGAGACTGTTGGTTATAAATGGTCAGTAAATAAACTCATCATAGATACCAGGATTGAAATTTTATATTTACGCCAGACGCGCGTTTCATCTACAAAAGACTCATCAGTGACGCTCGAATAAAAACACAAGTAGTAAAGTTAACAATTAGGTACACTTTTACTCGAAACATTTGTGGTGAACTTTATTCATGTTTCAGTTCTTGCGGTCTTGGAAAAATATGAGTTAATAGATAAGTTTTGATATGACATAATTTGAGTTTGAGTTTCCCGTGGCCGCCATTATTTGGAGGGATAAATGGTTGATTTTCTTATTTGACTTACTATATTGAAACATGCATTACAAACAAGTCTGATAAAAGATACTTGCTAGATCGTAGATGAACCAAGCAAGGCTAAAAGAAATTAAAAATTTTCAGAAATAAACTTTTTCTAAAGTCTAGCGGTCATTATAACATGTTGAATTTGGCGAATAAAGGAATCTGTACATCTCAACATGGCGACAAAAGGGAAGTAACTATTGTTCAAATTGTGTCAGTCGAAACTTATCTAAACTAGATATATTACAGAAACGAAATTTTTTTATGGTTAACCATATAGGAGTATAAATGAACGCTGTAACTTTGATTAACTTAAAAATCTGTTATTCCGCATACATAATCAGGTCTCTTCGTCTAATAATAATCGTTAGAGAGGTTTTTTTTTATCGTGAATAAGAAGAGTTGTTTCAAAATATTAGACTTCTCCTGCAAATATATCTTTCTTCATCTAACCTTACAAGAAACAACCAGGAGTTCACTCAGAACATTGGATTTGTATGATATTGAAAACACAAATACGTTGTCGAATCTACACTGCAGAAGTATAAAAAAAGAGTAATAACTTTTGAATAATGAATTAAGGAAGGACTCAGAAATAAGTTTAATAGCATTAAAATAATCACGTCACTCATTCGTTGCATCTTAAAGTTCTTATGGTGAACATTTGGCAATTTGCCAAATACCATAAGAAAATTCCTGATTGATCTCATATCAAAATAAAATGATTTTTGTCATTTATCTGAAACACACCGGCAATTAGGCAGGGATATTACTTGATTTCTTAACTCATAACTGATTCTTCTTGCAAAGACTCGCTAATGTTTTACTAAACATTCACATTTCAGCGCCATTAATATTTCCGTTGCTACATAAAATTGCAAGGCCATTACTCAGTGAAGATACACGACAAAAACTATATGTTAAAGGAGGTATGTTGTCATGAAACACTATTTTAGTTTGTATCAATTATAGCTATTGATCTAATGCGTTAACTGTAAAAAGGGAAATTATTGAGTAGCACTTATCAAAAAAGTATAAGTAAAAAAAGTATAACAAAAATACTTAACTCCAGGGTAGACTCAATAAGTCCATAAAAACTGACAAAATCAAACGTTAGACTTTATCAACCAACGTAACGAATGGAAAACAACTGTCATATTCCTGAATTGGTACAGGCTTTTTCCGAAGAAAAGCAAAGTTTTCTTCCTATCAAAGTCGACGATTGAGGTCAATCCGATGCAAATCCAAAAGAGAAAAGAGACACAAAAAAATCAATTTTATTTGCATATTCCAAGTAGTTCCACCACATTTTTAGGAGTAGCTTTATAAATGAAGTAACATGTGCTGTTTCAAAACGGTAAGATATCGGATTACCATTTTGTGTTATCTGGCTACAATGTGTGCTCTTATGCTGTTTTCATCGTTGACACAGCGTTTTTAATTATGATTTATTGTTAATAAGTTCTGAAAAGGGTATTGTAGGAACTTTAGTTTTAACTAACCTAGCCTAATGAGAAAATATAAGGTGGCTAACGTTGTCTATCATTGTAATCTTTTCAAAATTTGCGGAATGTTTCATGAGCAAAGTTTCATTCAGCAGCCTATCTATATTATATAATAATAATGAAATGCTCTGATTGACTGAAATGTGTTTACACATTTGACAATGTGTAAACAGGCGTTATGATGTTAACAGTTTATTCTGTCGTCAAATTTTTTCTGCATCTGATTTTCTACGTAACTATATCATTTACTTTTCCATTTTTAGTACTTACTCTGCCATTCAAAATAATATAATGTTCATCATGATATTCATCTAAGGTAGTAGCCAAAACTTCAGTGAAAGATGCGGAATCGTAAGAGATCGTTAATTAATCTGTTGTTGGTTTTTTGTTTTGGCGGAAAATCGTTTACATTTTTTTATTCAAAAATAACTATATTTTTCATTTACAATATAAAAATAAGATTGTTCGACTTTTCAAATGAGGAAACTATATTAATTACATTCCCTTCTGAAGTCAATTTTTTTTTCAAGAAATGTTTCATCAAAATATTTATCTATATACATGTAATAAAAAAAAACTTGTCCCCTAGAAATAATGAATGGTTGGGGCCTTATTCCAAATCGTTAAATAGGAACCAAAGAATATTGCTGTATTGTAGATAATTACAAAAATTTGCTGTTAAGTTTTATTGATGCCGAAAACTTACCAGCCTGTTATGGTGGGATGTTAACAGATCCAGATGGAAATCCTAATTGCACGACAATGGTGAGTAAAAGACATTACTTTTAATCCTGAAAGTGTAATAGCTATCCCCTTTCCTGTCTGTATTCGGGATGTACGAATTGCTTTCTGGAATTGTAGGGTAAAATGAAATTAAATCGTTTACTGATGACAAACTGATGTATTTGGTTCATACTGAGTAATATGTATTTGCGTTGAACGGTAAGCTTAGAAATCTTATATTGATTCCAGTGTCAAGCAAACGAAAAAACATGTAGGAAGATTTGAGACAGCTCTTGCAGGAAGGAACACGTTTGCCGCAAGTATAACTTGCAGTTTCGAAATCAAAACTTAAGATAATCATCACGAGTACTTTCTATAATAAGACTTTTGATTGTGGTCAGTAACTTCGACTGACTTTAATATTGACAGCCTCAGTGGTTCTTTGATATTTTTACCATTTTTTTTGTTTTAAGACAGTTATATTAATGTCTTTATCTTTAAACAGTAATTTGTTTGCAGGAATTTAATTCTATTTATTTATATAATTATTCATTCACATATTTGTTTTTGGAAAAATCTTAATCTGAATGATATAATGTTCCACATTACATGTTTTCCTATTTTCTTTGCGTGTTATGTAACAGCACAAGATAGGAAACTTGGCGGGAAAACGATCACAATACCCGATTTTACTTCGATTTTCGTGTATTGCATACACTGTATTTTCCAGTGTTGTGTACATGACATACAAATTTTAAAAGCACAAAACTTATCTACTCTACTGTGACGACAAATTTTTCAGATTGGTCAGGGTGGACCAGTGCCAGAAGAGTTTTATTTTGAAAATGCAGATTTAAAGGAACAGATGCAATCTGTCACTGTACCGAGAGCTGGGAAAATATACATAGGAGCTAAAGTAGATAGATCATTGAGTGTACTTAGGTAATAAACTTGATAATGTTGGTAAATCTAAAGAGATTTTCTTGGATTTATCTACAGCTGGAACGCTCAAACCCAAAAGAATGAAAGGAAAGGATGTATAAATAATTTGATACGTAAATACATAGGTATAGGATTAACTATTTATATGTTGCGTTCTTTAATATTAATTTGTGTATAACATTTTGGAGTCTATCAACGAAATAATTTAGGGCATTGGTACCATTGAAACGGTAGATGACTGAATGTTTTAATTCCCTTCTTAGCAAAGTTGACCTTACAATTGAGAATGGAAATGAGGAATGTGTCAAAGAGAAAACAACCCGACCAAAGAGCAGAAAACAGTCCAAGGCCACCAATGGGTCTTCAACACAGCGAGAAAATCCCGCACCCGGAGGCGGGCTTCAGCTGGCTCCTGAACAAAAATTTATACTAGTTCATTGAAAATGGACGTCACACTAAACTCCGAAACATATAAATGAACTAAAATTAAAAAAACATACAAGACTAACAAAGGCCAGAGGCTCCTGACTTGGGCCAGGCGCAAAAATGCGACGAGGTTAACATGTTTTGTGATATCTCAGCCCTCCCCTATAACTCTAGCCACTATAGAATAAACAAACACACAGCAATACGCAGAGTTAAACTCAGTTTAAAAGAAGTCCGAGTCCGATGTCAGAATAGGTAGACAATAGAAGAAACTAAGCAAAGTGACAATGATACTTAAATTAACAAAGGACTACTAGCAGTTACTGACATGCCAACTCCAGACCTCAATTAAACTGATTGAAAGATTATGTCTTCATCGTATGAAAATCAAGCACAATCCCTCCCGTTAGGGGTTTATTATCATACTATCATAAAATATATGAGAACATATCCCGTATCATGCCAACAACTAGTTTTAGAACTAATGTGTTTATTTCCGATGCAAAGACCCTATGAGTGAATTAATATTAATTCCAAAATATGCCATCTTTAATGACTTGACAACTTATTAATTTGTGTACAACTTTTTGGAGTCTATCAACGAAATAATTTAGGGCTGTGGTACCATTGAAACGGTAGATGACTGAATGTTTTAATTCCCTTCTTCGCAAAGTTGACCTTACAATTGAGAATGGAAATGAGGAATGTGTCAAAGAGAAAACAACCCGACCAAAGAGCAGAAAACAGCCCAAGGCCACCAATGGGTCTTCAACACAGCGAGAAAATCCCGCACCCGGAGGCGGTCTTCAGCTGGCTCCTGAACAAAAATTTATACTAGTTCATTGAAAATGGACGTCACACTAAACTCCGAAACATATAAATGAACTAAAATTAAAAAAACATACAAGACTAACAAAGGCCAGAGGCTCCTGACTTGGGCCAGGCGCAAAAATGCGACGAGGTTAACATGTTTTGTGATATCTCAGCCCTCCCCTATAACTCTAGCCACTATAGAATAAACAAACACACAGCAATACGCAGAGTTAAACTCAGTTTAAAAGAAGTCCGAGTCCGATGTCAGAATAGGTAGACAATAGAAGAAACTAAGCAAAGTGACAATGATACTTAAATTAACAAAGGACTACTAGCAGTTACTGACATGCCAACTCCAGACCTCAATTAAACTGATTGAAAGATTATGTCTTCATCGTATGAAAATCAAGCACAATCCCTCCCGTTAGGGGTTTATTATCATACTATCATAAAATATATGAGAACATATCCCGTATCATGCCAACAACTGGTTTTAGAACTAATGTGTTTATTTCCGATGCAAAGACCCTATGAGTGAATTAATATTAATTCCAAAATATGCCATCTTTAATGACTTGACAACTTATTAATTTGTGTAGAACTTTTTGGAGTCTATCAACGAAATAATTTAGGGCTTTGGTACCATTGAAACGGTAGATGACTGAATGTTTTAATTCCCTTCTTCGCAAAGTTGACCTTACAATTGAGAATGGAAATGAGGAATGTGTCAAAGAGAAAACAACCCGACCAAAGAGCAGAAAACAGCCCAAGGCCACCAATGGGTCTTCAACACAGCGAGAAAATCCCGCACCCGGAGGCGGTCTTCAGCTGGCTCCTGAACAAAAATTTATACTAGTTCATTGAAAATGGACGTCACACTAAACTCCGAAACATATAAATGAACTAAAATTAAAAAACATATAAGACTAACAAAGGCCAGAGGCTCCTGACTTGGGCCAGGCGCAAAAATGCGACGGGGTTAACATGTTTTGTGATATCTCAGCCCTCCCCTATAACTCTAGCCACTATAGAATAAACAAACACACAGCAATACGCAGAGTTAAACTCAGTTTAAAAGAAGTCCGAGTCCCATGTCAGAATAGGTAGACAATAGAAGAAACTAAGCAAAGTGACAATGATACATAAATTAACAAAGGACTACTAGCAGTTACTGACATGCCAACTCCAGACCTCAATTAAACTGATTGAAAGATTATGTCTTCATCGTATGAAAATCAAGCACAATCCCTCCCGTTAGGGGTTTATTATCATACCATCATAAAATAAATGAGAACATATCCCGTATCATGCCAACAACTGGTTTTAGAACTAATGTGTTTATTTCCGATGCAAAGACCCTATGAGTGAATTAATATTAATTCCAAAATATGCCATCTTTAATGACTTGACAACTTATTAATTTGTGTAGAACTTTTTGGAGTCTATCAACGAAATAATTTAGGGCATTGGTACCATTGAAACGGTAGATGACTGAATGTTTTAATTCCCTTCTTAGCAAAGTTGACCTTACAATTGAGAATGGAAATGAGGAATGTGTCAAAGAGAAAACAACCCGACCAAAGAGCAGAAAACAGCCCAAGGCCACCAATGGGTCTTCAACACAGCGAGAAAATCCCGCACCCGGAGGCGGTCTTCAGCTGGCTCCTGAAAAAAAATTTATACTAGTTCATTGGAAATGGACGTCACACTAAACTCCGAAACATATAAATGAACTAAAATTAAAAAAACATACAAGACTAACAAAGGCCAGAGGCTCCTGACTTGGGCCAGGCGCAAAAATGCGACGAGGTTAACATGTTTTGTGATATCTCAGCCCTCCCCTATAACTCTAGCCACTATAGAATGATACCATCATAAAATATATGAGAACATATCCCGTATCATGCCAACAACTGGTTTTAGAATTAATGTGTTTATTTCCGATGCAAAGACCCTATGAGTGAATTAATATTAATTCCATAATATGCCATCTTTAATGACTTGACAACAGTATCATACGATTTTAAACAGATATACTTTGGTTAATTGCAGTTGGGAATTTCAAACAGAAGATCACGACATAGAATTCGGACTTTTTTATGAAGAAAATGATAATTACATTCCCATTATACCTGTGACAAGAGCTGATAGTCATGTTGTAACTCATGATGGCACGTATACTTGTGACAAAGTTGGAAAATGTGAGTAGTTGTTACAAATTCCAGCTTACAAAGAATTAAATTACATCTTAATCTCATTTGCCGGCTGTGCATCTTCTTCGATTTTCACATTTCATAACTATTTTTAACAATACTTGTGAAGATTTACGAATCCTAAAATTTTCGTCTAAAAACAAACGTTCTACGTGGAAAATACCTGGTCAATATTGGTGAAAACTGACCGGAATAATGTCATAATAATTATAGAACTCCTCACTTTGATTCATTCAGATGAAAATATGACTACACGGCCAAGTATTCATAAACATAGAATAATCATTATGGTGAATAGTAAACCCACTGTAATGATGTATTAAATTATTCTTCTCGGACGATATGCATAACAAATAGATATCAGAGATGTTACAACTATCATATTTTTTTCTTCGTTTTAGATTTCTTGTGTTTTGATAATACTTATAGTTGGACTAGATCAAAGCAACTTCGATATACATGTGAAGTTTATGAACCTGATCAGACTATCTTTTCAGAGGACGTCACCAAGCTGATGAAAGATGGTGACATCAAAACATTAACAGAGAAATTTAAGTCACATAATTGAATAATACAGTAACTTTATATTTTGAATATGTTTCTGGTTGTACTTCTGTTCATGTAAATGTTAAAACTTTCATTTCAATCATGAATACGTTGAAACGCAAACCAAATCTAGTTTCAAAAACCAGTGTTCCTGCTTTATGTGTTATCCTATTATTTTTACTTGGCTTCGCTCGATTGGAATGTTTTTATTCTATCTCAGGTGCATACAGCCGTTGGTATCTACTTATAAGTATTTGGTAATTTTAAGTAGTTGTTTTAGTTCAGGTGACAAATACCATACAGCTTGAACACTTGGTACTAGTTTTTGATATTTGATCATGTTCAGGATGTTATTACACGTTCATAATCGTTTACTTCCATCATCCATATAATTCAAGTCAGTATAAAAAGAAGCAGATGTGGTATGATTGCCAACGAGACAAGTATCCACCTGAGCAGAGTCCAAATGACGTGGATATTCGTAACTATAGATCACTGGTACTCTTTTAGTTTTTTCGCCGCTTCCTTCATTTTGTTTACAACCAAGAAAAGGACGTTTGTTATTTTCTTTGCGCCATTAATTTAGTTGTCTCATTTATTTAGTCATCTTTATGTTTTGCTATTTTTCTTTTTTAGAAGGGGGTGCTTACTTTTAATTCATTCATTCAAACACTAGCAACATGTAGCCAATGAATATTTTTCATTATTAAATGATATGAGCAAATCAGCCCTAATACGGATAAATCAGCATGTCCAATACTGATGACCTTGTCCTGTCGATATTAATCAAGAGTTAATATTGCTTTCCGGACATGGCCAATACGGAAAAATGCCGTATTGGCCCATGGGCTAATACGGGACGTTCACTTTCGGTTTCAATTTTCTTACGCCTTTGGACGTATCGTTATGCATAACATACTTTGTATCATATTTTTTAACTTAATATCATAAAAAAAGTTTAAATGCTGTTCAGTTTTTATAAACGTCTTGAAACGAGTAAGAATAGTAACTGTCTGATTTATTCTTCCCGGCTACTTCATATTTGCTAGATTTGAATTGTACTAGCATAAGATTAAGTACTAGGACGAGAAATTAGAAATTACATCTGACAATGTTGACAAAAAATTCATCGTAAATGCGAAAAAACAAGTTCAGATATGAATTTCTGTATCTTCTTCACGGCAGGTTTCATAGTTTAATCGAAGAATTAAAAACATTTAATAAAAGTGTTATAAACTGGCTGTTTCTGTAATGGCCAGAGTCTCGGGTCCAATACAGCTAACCTCGAATCTATAACAGGGTAAATACAGAAATAGCCAGTTAATAACACTATAGTAAATTACGGCAACTTGCATGCATATAAATATTTATCAGCAGCGATCTCGTCAAAAGCTTCCAAGAAAATGTTAATGCTATTGAAGAAGCTTGTTCCCACAAAGTTTTTTTTTACCAACTGTTACCTCAAATACATAGCAATCGGCTGTTTGGGGTTGAAGTCTCCTGTTGTATAGTGGTATATGTTATCCCTTATATGTATCAATACATGTAAATCTTTTTTATTAAATTATATCACTTTCTTTGATATCACACATACACACACTATAGTTACTATACCTGTATTTTCAATTAGCTGTTTAGGCAAACTAACAAGTATTTTTTATATAGAAGAATTCATCAAATTCAGAATAATTATGTATTTCTGCAATATTTTATATAAGTCTTGTACTAATGCTGATAAAGTTAATGCGGTCAGTGTGAATGGTTCAAAATGTGACCATTATTTGCTATGTCATACAAATCACACGTTTGTTGTGACCCTAATTCAGATAAAATATCAAATGTATTTTGTGATATTTGATTTCTTTATAGATTAAAATGATAAAATGTTTATTTTTTATTTTTTTTATATAATACTTTCATGGATTTATAATGTACGTAATACTTATAGTCAAGTTACATTATCAAAAAGTAAAATCACAAAAATACTGAACTCCGAGGAAAATTCAAAAAGGAAAGTTCCTAATCAAATGGCAAAACCAAAAGCTCAAACACATCAAACGAATAGATAACAACTGTCATATTCCTGACTTGGTACAGGCATTTTCTTATGTAGAAAATTGTAGATTAAACCTGGTTTTAAAGCTAGCTAAACCTCTCACGTGTATGACAGTCGCATCAAATTCCATTATATTGACAACGATGTGTGAACAAAACAAACACAAAAGGTTAAAATGTCACAAATAGGGGTACAACAGCAACACGAACCCCACCAAAAACTGGGGTGATATCAGGTGCTCCGGAAGGGTAAGCAGATCCTGCTCCACATCTGGCACCCGTCGTGTTGCTCATTTTATTACAAAGCGGTAAATAGCTTATTCGGTAGGTCACATTCGTGAAAAGGGAACGGGATAGTAGTTACGACATAAGGAACATTTCCGATATCATCTGTGAAACGGATATTCCATAACGGTCAACCAACTGGTGATGGCGTCCGTAAAATTTACGAGGTGATGATTTCAACTTCACCATTTGGAACTAAAAATGGAAAGGTCACAATTGGGAAGCTGAAATCATCTCTTTTGTCGCAAAGTTTTGTTTTCAACCGACCCTCATTGTCAATAGATGTAAGTCAAGGTATGAGGCAGACTTAACTGTAAAACGGAAAGTCCCTAATCAAATGGCAAAATCAAAAGCTCAAACACACCAAATGAATGGATAACAACTGTCATATTCCTGACTTGGTACAGGCATTTTAAAGCGACAGAGCCATGTTAAAACCTACATACATTTTCACTGCACTGAATACCAAACATTCCAAAATACTGTGTCAAGTCTATCTAATGTCACATTTACATTTTATTATTACGAATGATTTTAACATTTTGAGAACAGTTGAGTGATACAGGAACACGGTAGACTAATATTTCTATGTGTGGGAATAATGAAACATTTATGGGTTAAAACATATATGCCAAAACACGTTGAAGGTGATATGAACAAACAAAGTAGTGTATAAAGGCAAGTACATAACACACACTCAATTTTGTTTTATACTAATTTCAATAAATTATTTATATATCATTGGATATTAAATTTGGTATGTATGCGTTCCTAATGAACAGAAATCAAGAAAAAGTCTTCGGACGTATTCAATTTATACAATCTTTATTTACAAGCAATGGTCAATACCTCTGTTAATGGACTGGTACGTTCAGAGGGTATCATTAGCCCAGTAGTCAGTCTTTTGTCATTGACAGGATTTATATTATGCATTTGTTAATTTTTCCATTGATAAATGTAAAAAATAATAATGAAACTATGGATCCAACTCCCTTTGGCAAACTTGATCTTAAATGGTTTTGCTATTCTTTTGTTATGTGTCGATTTGGTTATATAGAATTTATGGATAATTGGCTTTTGACGTTCTTCCTGAATATAAATCTAGAGAAGCGATTTAGACACAATAAATTTATCAAATGTAATTTTTATTTGATAATATTTTACAGTAACATATAACAATCTACATGTCTGCACATGACTTAGTGTAATGATGTAGTTTAAATCAACAAGGTCCTTCTTTCATTGTAATATTGTCAAGTTCTGCTGAACTATAAACTGTTTCTCCAACGATGTATTCAAACACAATCTGGAAAAAAAAATATTGTACAATATTACAAAATCCCTTCCTCTTTTCTTTGATTGTGACATTACCGATGCGATTTATACCCGTATTTTTATTTGCAATGATTAACACGAAAGGTGCCATGCCAGGGGAGAAGGGCACGTCTTACTCTTTAAGAGCACCTGAGTTTTGTACGCCAGACGTGCGTTTCGTCTACAAAAGACTCATCAGTGATGCTTGAATAGAAAAAGTTAAAAAGTCAAAAACATGAGTAGAAAATGGGTGATTTTTAAACATTGGTCCTATTTTATGAAAATCATGTCGAAAGGGTAGTATTGACCATGTTAGATATATACTCTGGCAGATTATGCCAAATCTAAAGCTTTACACACTAAGCATTGTGTACCCTCGGTGACTAACAGGCCACCAAAACTGTTATGGGTATAGTCGTAGTGAGTAAGAATAATTTATACCGAAACCTTGTGTTTTTTTGATAAATTGTCTACAATTACGCTCTGCGAATGAGGATTTGACAGGTATGATGCTGAATGAGGAAACAATGAAAAGTTGTAGTATTGAATTTATAGTGAGTATGACAAATGCCATTCAATTATGTTTTATAGCAACGAGAAGTTTAAATTAGCATTTATTTATCTTTTAATGTGTAGTTCTATTTGACGCTTTACAAAAAGCAAGATTAAAGAAAATATGTGTATACGTACCCTAAACTTGTTATTTATAAACACAAAAGTTTCATGCTCTG
The DNA here is from genome assembly GCF_021869535.1 of Mytilus californianus. NCBI lineage: Eukaryota > Metazoa > Mollusca > Bivalvia > Mytilida > Mytilidae > Mytilus > Mytilus californianus. The sequence continues at coordinate 29,129,056 of NW_026262734.1, read as the reverse complement.
TCCATAATTCATATTCATCTGCAGTTCCCGTCCAAAGCAATATCTGTTGCTCATTATGATTATCTTCTATATAAAGATTGATCATAGTGTTATCATTTCCTAATAATCTGTATGAAAAATGAATACATGTTTCACCTGAACTTTTATAAATTTTTGATCGAATTTTTCCTTTATCTCCTGGAGCCTGTGTTTTAGCCGATGCTGTCCTTAGGTAAAACTCTGAAAAAAAGCAATAAAAGTATATTCCTTAATGCATTACTTTTGTAAGTTAGATTACAGGTTGGTGTTTTGGTAATCGTTGTTTATGGTAAAAATTAAAAAAAAACATTTGTTATTGATTGTAAAAGTTCAGACATTTTATAATCATATTATCCTTAAACATTAGGTACTGCCTGGTGTTGCTGTATGTATTGCTGAAACTTTAATGACAAAACATATCGGTTGAGGGTAATTTTAAAACCGACGATTTTACGTTTGAATTTGTTAATAACCAAGACAGTATATATGGAATGATAATTAATTGATATATACAAACACCAATTATTTCACTATAGGCAAGTAACAATTAATCAGTCAATTTACGCAATAGAAAGTAAGTTGAAAATAGTTCAGCTCCTGTTCAATTTGTTATATCAACAATATTGTTTCACCTCTGATTATTGTGGGGTTCGCGTTGTTCGGTCTTTAGTTTTCAGTGAAGTTTTTTATTGCTGGTATATGTCTTTTCGTCGGTTTTCTTTTTGGAAATGGCATTATCTGCTCTTTTTTTACTTGAATTTTTGATTGACCCCTAAGTAAACTATCCCTCTGTTTTTGTACAAATCAAAACATACCTTGTTCATTTACCGAGTTCAAACTTCGTTCAACATCCCAATTCAAGTCATCATCTTTCCGATTTTGGAATCCACACAGGTTTCCTTCGAAATTACAGTATTCTATCACTGGCATATCTGCAAACAAAATATTTTACTGTTAAAATATATGGATTTATGAATAAGAACATCTTGTACTGATTCGAGCGGATTAAAGAAAACATATCATGCATATATCAAACATAAAACTGTAGATTCAATGTCGGTGCACTCCAGGAGGAATATACTTTGGACATGTTGAAGTAGGGGAAAAGCACTACATGATTTTTTTGTTTTTATGTTATTTTCATTAGCTTTTGATAAGCAAAGGAAAAATAATTAAATCGTTACGTGGGAAATGTCAATGTATATTCAAGGGATATATTTAGTACATTTTGTACTTTTTACCGTCCTCCAAGAAACATGGTCCCACCTTTCCTCCTATCGCCCCATTTTTTAAAAATCATTTGACATATAAGTTCTGATCAGTGTAATTGATTGGAAAGATAAAATTGAATGTCTTTTTTTTTTAAATGAAAAACGTTGAAATATATATAAACTTCTCTTAAAATATAGAACATTGCATTAGCAGCTGTTTAATCAATTTGTACAAACGATAGGGTTGTTTCATTAGAATTATATAGATAAACTTTTCGTCTATGTGTGTAATATATTCTCTCTATGACACTCTTTTTCAGCATTGAAAGTATTAAAACAAACAAGGAGTAAAGAACAAAGCAAATCATATCACATTTGTAGCTCATATACCATCATCACGATTGCACAGCGTCATACGTATTGAAAACAAATAGAAATACCCATGTAAATATATAGCAATTCAGAAATATAATATATAAATAATGCATATAGAGATGAGAGAGTGATAGAGCCTCTGTTGACCATGTTTCTCATGGTAACAAAAGAGTGATAGAACCTCTGTTGACCATGTTTTCTCATGGTAACAATCTGTTCTTTTACTCTTTAGTTATGTGCTATTTATTTAGTTATTAATTATACTGAATGTTGTGTTATTATGGACTTTTGAAAACTATAAATTTATAATTCAATTATTATTTGTTCAGTTGTTGATTTTTGATTGAGCTGTACGAGAACATTGTTACCCACATGTTAGCCATGTGTTAGAGTAGAATAAATCCTGCGATTTAACCAATAATACAAATTGTATTTTAGAGTAAAGTATAACAGCAGTAACATCAATATTTCAGAGCTTCCATTCCCAATCATGATTTCCTTGATAGAGGGTTGCATATGCCCCTGAATTGGGTGCATTTGTTTGCCCTTTTCGTTGCTTTCAGTAACGTTTACTGATCGGACATTTAATCTGTATAGAGATAATATATGGCTTCATTTAAAAAGTATGGGTCTTTATGTAAAATTACTGCAATACAGTAAATCTGCTTAATAATATAAACGGTACCAATTTGTACCGCACCAGATGCGTTTCGACAATCAATGTCTCTTTAGTGATGCTCGAGGCCAAAATATTTGAAAATTCAAAACTTAGTAAAAAGATGAAGAGCTATAAACCAAAAGGACAAAAAAGGTATAGCCAAAGCCGGGCAAGGAATCATAGCTTTGTATGAGGGAGATATATTCCTTAGTCTAAAATAATTTCCAAAATTCTATAACAGCAAATTTTAATAACACAAAATCCGTATTTTTATGCCAGTACCGAAGTACTTATGATACTTCAGGAGTGACAGGTTTATTCGGATTAAACAGCTGTTTTGTTATCATAGGGTTAACTATTTAATAATTGCACTGTTTGTACTAATACAAATGTTCAGCTTTGGGTGTATACGGTATGTATAGGGTTCATCAATGAGTGCACATCATTCTTAACAGCTTCTACTTACCAGCACTGCGTTTAAAATTTCTAATGCAAAATGGTGTTCTGTCAGACCACACAGCAAATCCTTTTTGGTCGACACAAGTAACTGCTGACGTTCCGAGCATTCTGTATCCTGGGTCACATACAAATACTACATTGTCACCAACAAAATTAGATGTTCCTATTATCACAGAGTGTGCTGGCTGTTGGATCTCTGTACAGGCTTTTCCTAGACAAAATTTTAAATAGTATGAAAAACACATAAATAATCGTCTAATAAGTAAATATATATCAAAACTTTAGGTAACATTGTTATGGATCATATGGGAAGATGCAATAATAATTTATCTAAATAACAAAAACTATATTTTCACATGCTTGGTCAAGACAAAATCTTTGTTTTATGCACCAATTTCATTGTGATAAATGCGTTTAAATGTATTGACACTGACTCAATATTTTCAAAATTTTTCGAATCTAAATTGATCTTACGAATCTCACCAAATAATATCAGCTAAATGGTAAAACAAATCTACTTTTTGTACAAGTACAATTAAGTCTTTTTTCTTCATAACCCTGATATTTCATCAAAATAGTAGAGATAGATGCACGAAAACTATTTTCCAATACACATTTGTTTCGAACAATGAAAAATGGTATTAACTAACACGAATATCGTTTGTCCAATGTTTGTCTGTTGTATACCTGGATTTGAGGAAATATTATGTGGACATCTGTATGCCACCTTAAGATTTTGTCTTGTCTTTACAAACTGTGATTTTCTACGGGTCATTGGTCAATCTTTATTTAGCACCGAAAAACTTACTTGCTCGACTGTTAATTGTGTACTCAATTGTATATCCCCCGGCTGTTCCAGTAGCATCTGATTGAAATAGTAAGTATAAGGAGTTGGACGACGATTCAAAAGGAATGGGTCGATTGCTTCCACAAAACTCTCCTATTGGCGTTGAATACTGATCTGGTCCATCGTATATCTATAACATGTCCAGTTAAAAACAAATTACAAACACTTTGGCAGCATTTTTAAAAAGAGTTTTTCTTTTTCTATTTTTCACAAGTATCCTAATTTGACTTAAACAACAAATGTGTGTTAATGAATAACTGTCATGGGGAACAACACTGATTGGTTGCAATAAAGAGTTAACGACTTGCTGATTTGTTATCCCCGACATTTTACGTAAATATCAAATTTAAATGATAATTCGCGGTACAACTTTTAACTATTATTTCATTTGATAAACAAATCCCATTAAAACTACCCAAGAGTTGACAAGGCTTTAGAAATATGGTAACCTGTGCCTCTCCTATTCGTCATTATACCCCTTTTTAGAAAGGAACAACTTCTTGGCTGTGCGAGATAAATACGAAGTCACATCCTGTCATTATCAGGCGTTTAACCTAATGTCTAATGTACAGAGGGTGTCACGTTTTTAATCAGAAGTAATATATTCTCTGCCTTGATCTATCGCGTTCACAATGCAGATCTCAATTGATACGTTACGAGCGTGCATGTTTACATTATACAGACTTCATTAACAGAGCTCCCAAAGCAAAAAACTGATCCAGCAGGGTTATGAGGATGAACGACTAAAGTCGATACTACACAAATTTAACGGTAAACCTCACGAAATGTTTGACTGATATGATTTGTCTGTGTCTTGACTCACGAAAAACGTGTTTGCTCAGTCTTATATCTTAAGATATCAGAATATTCATCTAATTTGTAAGTTTACCGATTGTCTCCTATTCTATCGTGACTTTTGTACTGAGTCAGGATTCGTATGATGTAAACATAGAAGAAGACGCAAAGTTTCACTTCGTAAAAGTTCATATCTTTATTTGTTCAAACAATCTTTTGAAATAATTGATTTAAATCTACTAATCACATACGGTTTTTAGAGTAACAAAAGTCCGCTAATCTACTTTAACCTTTAACTCGAATAACTTTATTTTGACTTCAAATCATAGTCCAACATAAAAAAAAACATTTGTTTTCTTTACACTCTCTGTACTTACAGTTAGTATATCATACAAGCATCCTCGACTATATTCAATATCAATCCTTGAAAAGGCCAATGAAATGGTCGTATTGGCGTCAACTGTCTCTATTTTGTAATCACATGTCATGTAGTTGTCGTAATTTGATAGGTGGATTTTGCCGCTAGTTCCCGGCATGCCCATGTAATACTTAACACCGCATTTAGCATCAGCTGTGAAAAAAACAATAGAAAGTCTTTTATATTGTATCGGATGAGTCAGTCGCATATAATATTGATGGTTGGCGTATACGATAGACTGACATATGTAACTATGATATAGAATAATGTAGGTTAATTTAGCTATTACCATTCAGCTCCCATTTGTTTTGACAGAGCAAATTGCTTCTAGTTTTGTCGTTAAAAATGCTTACGCAAAGCTACCCTTAAACTATTCCGAAAATAATTATTTCAACCACACATTATCAATTCAAAAGCTTATTTATATAATGAGTGGAGGCTGTCCTTTGTATCGTTTTATTGTTAAATTTTGCAATGCTAAATGAGTAAAGCACTGGAGGTTCATGTTTTTTTTTCTATGAATGGGCTCATCTCTAAAAAATGCTACAAAATAAAAGCGAAAATACATTAAAATTAGCATTAAGAGCAAAAAAATATAGTTTCAAAGATTTCAAAAATACTTTTGCTTATTTAACCTAAACAGTATAAATGTAACCTATCAGCCTTCAGTACTTGCTTGATATAATCTGTTTTCATCCATACATGGAATATACTTAGCCTGATTATATAATACTCACTACTGCAAAGTTCGTTGTTGCATGAACGAAGTTCTTGGCCTGGTCCTTTACAGGGTGCCCCGTCACCTATTGGAGGTGGATTATTACACTGTCTATAACGGTACTGTTCGCCACCACCACATGTCCTTGTACATTGTCCCCAATCTGTCCACAGACCGTACTGACCATCAATATCTGCAAGATATATATTTTTTTGTTTTAAGATTGAAATAAGAAACTGTGACTGCAAGTTTTGAAGCTAGGTCTTTAAATGAAATATAATCTTTTCTTACAATCAACACACATGAAATGTAATTCTGTGCTTTTTTCTTCTCGTGAATGAATTGTAAGTAATATTGAAACTTTGTGGAGTTGAGATGTACAGTATGACATTTTGGCGAGGGAATTTGAAGAACGGATAGTTTCGTATCCCATTATGACATATGACGTAATCATTTGTAGCATGAACAGTTTCGTATTCAGGTGAGCAGTAATTTTATACGAATCCGAATCAAAAATTGCAAATGCATGCTTTTTTTTAATTAATCATTTCATCGGTAATTTCTATGCTTTATCACACCGTGAAAATATAGTCTGGAAATGAGAATCGATGCAAATGTTAGTATCATGTCATCTTTTAGGGCAAAAGCATATACAAACCATATATGTAACTACTAGCTACGATGTATTTATGTTGTTTATACCAGAATTACCTTTCTGAAAAGAGTACACACTAATTCCAGTCGATCCACCTTTTCCTCTGTATCCACAATCTGTAGAAGGGCCATACTGACTAAATGACTTCACTGCATTTGGTCCGGTCAAACACATTCCAAAGTCAAACAACGCAAATACTGTATATCCATTAATAGATGCTACATCAGCACATTTGCGAACAGCTGCTGTCCGGGCTTGATAGTTGTCTGCAAGACCAGGGTATTTACCCTCCACAGACGGGATGGATAAATTGCCCAAGTTAATTTTCCAGCAACCTAAGTATGATGCCGCTGTGAATAAATGAAACTTTTACAGATATGCAAACTTTGCAAACTCCTACGAATCTGAAGGTTATTGAATTCCTAACGAAACTTCTTATAATTATTATTCAGTAATTGGTGTTTAGTTATGTGTATACAATATGTTGATAGCTTCATGTTTTTTCTTTAATTCAATTACATATTATACTTAAATTAAAGACGAGATATAGTGAGTGCGTTACTTAGCTAGTTAAGTCTCCCAAACGAAGTTTGGGAAGACTTATTGTTTTTGCTCAGTCCTTATTATTATTATTATTATTCTTCCGCCGCTTTTAAATTTGAACTTGTCCGCACCCGTTCTCCAAAACCGCTTGTCAGATTAACTTAAGGTTTCACAATATGTTAGACTAACATGTCTTGTGGTGCAATCAGGGTTTTGTTTGTGCAATGGGGTTTATAAAGGGGTATTTTGAGGGCCAAAAAGAAAAGAGGGTTTTACTATAGAAACCTATGGGATTTTATTTTTTTAAATTTTCAAATGATTATAAATTGAAAACCGTTTGTGATATATACAATCTTTTTAATTGAAAATGTTCTAAATGATAAAGCCCATTAAATGAAATACAGGGTTAGTCCCCAGGGGTCATCCCGACCCCCTGCCATTTGAGAAAGTTCAAATATCTTGTAAATGGTCGAGATCCCCACCCCTAAACCATATATATTCTGGTTTGTCATGATAAAGCACATCAAATGAAATACAGGGTTAGTCTCCAGGGGTCACCTCACCCCATGCCATTTAAGAAAGTTCTAATATCTTGTAAGTGGTCAAGATCCCCACCCCTAAACCATATATATTCTGGTTTGTCATGTCTCGAACATTTGAATGACGTATACGGTCAGTCCCCAGGGGTTCCCCCCACCCCCAATGTTCTAATATCTTGTAAATGGTTGAGATCCCCACCCCTAAACCATATATATTCCTGTTCGTCATATATATTCTGGTTTGTCATGCTAAGATGGTTTGAATGATATACAGGGTTAGTCCCCAGGGGTCATCCCGACCCCCTGCCATTTGAGAAAGTTCTAATATCTTGTAAATGGTCGAGATCCCCACCCCTAAACCATATATATTCAGGTTTGTCATGCTAAGATGGTTTGAATGATATACAGGGTTAGTCCCCAGGGGTCATCCCGACCCCCTGCCATTTGAGAAAGTTCTAATATCTTGTAAATGGTCGAGATCCCCACCCCTAAACCATATATATTCTAGTTTGTCATGTCTCGAACATTTGAATGACGTATACGGTCAGTCCCCAGGGGTTCCCCCCACCCCCAATGTTCTAATATCTTGTAAATGGTTGAGATCCCCACCCCTAAACCATATATATTCCTGTTCGTCATGTAATGAACATTTGAATGACGTATAGGGTCAGTCCCCAGGGTTTCCTCCCCACCCCCAATGTTCTAGTATCTTGTAAATGGTCTAGATCCCCACCCCTAAACCATATATATTCTGGTTTGTCATGCCAAGATGATTTGAATGATATACAAGGTTAGTCCCCAGGCATCACTAATGCATATAACTTTACTGGACCAAACCAATGTTCACTGGACGTTGCCCAATGTCAGGTGACCCTGGGAATTACGAATTATGGGAGCTTCGTTTGGGAGACTTCGTAACAGCATCCTGTTACAATCATTTCTTGTTGTGTATTGTAATTGCGTCTATCTCTTAAGCTAAACATCGGTAAACTGCAGATGCCTACAAATCTGCACAAATAAGAAATGGTTGGGCGATGTTTGCAGGGATTTAAAGTGCAATTTTGAAAAAATTATGTCTTTTCTTGTTCTTATTCTTGGTTTACTGACTCAGTAGTCGATTTAATTGTTTGAAAATTCTTCGGTAACATCGAAATGATGGTCATAGTAAATAATAAATGTTGAAATGTCTGTAAGTTGCAGTGGGCCGACTACTATTGTTACCGTAAGATTTTGCCTGAATAGAAACACAAGGCGAAAAACATACACGTGTACGTGTAACTAATGAGAATGTGAATAAGGCTTTCAACAGTATAAACTATATATCATTATTTTTTCATGAAAGAAATCTTCTTGTCCATGAATACATATCTATATAAATATTGGTTTAAAGAAACCAACCAAGTAGCTAATTTAATAAGTACAGGATCTAAATTAACTAGCGCTTTCACTGCTTTCACAGATCTTCAGGTACAGAATTTATGTGTACATATAAAACAAATTTTAAACATACGTTTGCAAGGTTGTCCACATATATCAGTCTGAGAGTTAGGTCCAGGACAGTATTTGCTGTTCAAGTTGAAACAGAATCTATATCTTTTACGTTGACACTGCAGATCACATGGCGTATAAAATGACCAAGAAGACCATCCGATGGGTGCCGGTGTCGGCCTTTGTGTTGGAGATAGCGTTGGTTGTAATATAGGCACCAATGTTGTTTTCAAAGTGGTTGGTGTTGGAGGCTGTTGTGTTGGTTTCATTGTCGGCTGGGGCGTTGGTGGTTTGTGTGTCTGTTGTTGTATTGTTGTCTTTTTTGTTGTTGATGATTGTTTTGTTTCAGTTGTTGGTTTGGCTGGTAATGGTGGTGTCTGTTGTTTGGTAGTTGGCTTGGTTGGTAATGGTGGTGTCGGTTGTTGTGTAGTTGGTTTGGTTGGTAATGGTGGTGTTGGTCCTTGAGTAGTTGTCTTGGTTGGTAATGGTGGTGTCGGTTGTTTGGTGGTTGGTTTAGTTACTAACGGTTGCGTCTGAGGTGGTAATGTTGGTTTTGAGGTAGTTGGAAGAAACTGGTTAGGGATACTTATATCTGCAATATTAATTATTCTATTTACATTTGGTAACGAAAACATTGATTATGACAAAACAAAGTTTACTTATTGCAGTTTACAAATTGATGTTCAGTAGTATAAAAAGTATAACATAACAAAAATACCGAACTCCAAGGTAAATTCACAAACTGACTACATCAATCGTCAGACTTTATCAACCAAAGGAACGAATAGTAAACAACTGTCATTTCCTGACTTGAGCGAGGCATTTTATTGCTTTTTGAAGTATTTTTATAAATATGATCCAACTCAGGTCTTAATTATGCATTTTATATTTTTCTATTTTGAAAGTGTCTCTTTTGTTTCGATTCGATGAACGTATTGGTCTATCCTTGATTGTCCCAGTTATTGATCAGAAGACTTCTAGGTGTTGTGAAATCAAGATATGTGCATCCAACGAAGATAAAAGATAAATCCTTGATTTTAATAACAGAACCCAAACTACTTCGTATGACCATTGTTCTGGAGAGGGGGTGATTTTAGTATTGTTTTGTAAAGTTATCAAAGAGGTAATTTCAGTAATGAGTTGAGATGAGTAATTTGGTTGTGTAAAAAGAATTGATTTTACCAAATACCTGAAAGTACCCAAATACATCAGAGAAGCATTCTTATGTTATACATTTGTCTATAAGGAGAGAAAAATAGCATTGTTTTGCATGCTTTAAGTAATGACAGCAAAAAGTAACATATAGTAGCATACATCTTTGGTTGTCTCGTAAGGTAATAATGCCACACTATCATTTTATTGAAACTTAATAAATCGCTAAAATGAAAGACAGAAAATTTTTATGAAATCATCTCTGTTGTGTGTGTGTTTGTGTGTATGAGAGAGAGAGAGAGAGAGAGAGAGAGAGAGAGAGAGAGAGTTTAACAGTATGATGGCGCCTACCACATCGATAGAGTGTATTGATCCTCTTTATATCTAGATCACTAAGTCCATCTCGTTGTCCGATTTCAGCATTAGTATTTCTGATGGGCTGTATTGTTGGATTTCCATTTTTACTGAATGAGTATTTTGAATAATGCATTATACTACCGTAGTCGTATTGCACACCAAGAGTATCAACTTCATCTACTGATAGTTTGTCAAAGTTAAATGCTTTTCCTGAAACAAAATTATGGTATTGTACAGTTAACCTTTATATAAAGGCCAGTATAGGTAGTCTTGGAAAATCAACAAAATATGATAAGAGTTTTTTTTAATTCTTTATAAAAAATTTATTCATATCGTACGATTTAAAAAAGATTCTAAACAGTGCTGGTTTAAAAGTTTGTAAACAAAATATTGTTTAAACTTTTCATATTTTGTAAACATTATTCACGAAAAGGCACTGTGGTGCCTAGAAAGAATATGAAAATTGCGAAATAGAACAATGAGGTATATGAAATGCATTTTAAAAAATAAAAATGAAAAGATGATTTGCTTTTTAAAAAAAATCATTGAAAATAAGTTATTGCAGGAGGGTATATAATAAGATTCATTCAGATGTTATTTTGTTGTCTGAAGTTCGAGACGTTTTCAATTTTTTTTTTAGGAAAGTTCATTATATAATCATGATAATAACATAAACGGTACCAATTTTTTGCACCAGATGCACTTTTTGACAATCAATATCTCTTCAGTGATGCTCGAGGCCAAAATATTTGAAAATTTAAAAAGATGAAGAGCTATAAACCAAAAAGGACAAAAAAGTACAGCCAAAGCCGATAATTTCTGTTCAAGATGGTATGCTGTTTGTATATTTTGATTTCTAAAATTTTGTAGTATTGATATAAAAGAAAAAATACAAAGGGTAACGTAATGTTTCTATTTTTATTATTGAGTTTTGACTTCATATATGTTCGATGTTTCCGATGGTGCTATCATATAGATAATTATTTTGTTAGTTTTTCAGAATGCAAAACCGGACGCAAGGAAAAATCATTTAAAAGGAAAATAGCTGTTCAACTAAAGATTATTGCATTTCTGCTTGTCATGATTTTATTTATTTTCAAATGTCACTATAGTTCTTTCTGTTTATTTTTGTAATTATATTACAATCAGAAACTATTCATGATGACTTATAAGATAACTCCTGTATTTGCTTTCCTATCATCATGTATAAAATGTCAACAATTACTTGAAGATTTAAGTATTTGCTAAATATGGATGTTTGGATCATTCTTTGCACACGTTATCAACTTATCTGCCGCGTTCATATTTATTTATAGATTTCAACCAAGTTGTTGTCACATTTAACCTATGTTTATATTTGTACATGGCGTATTCTTGAATATCATGACCACTTTAATCCCCAATAAAGATAAGCATCCAGTTTGTGTAAGTTTTTGTTTATGAAAACGTAAAACACAAAATGATTATCTTTGCAGTATGTTTCCTCATGTCATTTTGTTATTATCAAAATAGCCTTATCAGTATTTTTAAAGGCAGCATAGAAGCTAGACAAGTACTATATATAAATACAAAAAAAGGCTAACAACTTTAATGGTTGCTTTTTGTAACGTTTATGCACAGTAACGGTCGTGTAGCGAATATATTTCTTTATAAAAGCCCGACATTTGAAAAACAACCATTTTAAGAAAAACAGATTTAATTTATAAAGATTTAGGACCAATGTGTGCCTTAATTTATTTTAGGTGTAGGGTCGAAAGCTGAAAGTTGTTAAAATCTACTGGAATTTTAATATTGAAGGGTCCAAATAATTCATTTTAAGGATTTTAAAATAATTGAGAGTTTTTAAACAATATCGAAAATCACATTATATGTTTTTTGTAAAATTTTGCATTGTAGGACGCGCTTGACAAACATGAATTGGTTTGTATCTGAAAGACAAAACATAGCTAATTCTAGTTTTGGTTAAAAATTTCTTTCTTATATATGCACATTTTCGATAATAACTGAAATTTACCAAAACCCATAATATTGCGGTTTTGAACCGTCTTTGGGCATTTACTATGTAGCAACATGTTGCAAAATACGCCATAATATTTCTAGAAGCTCAAAGTGTACATAATGAAGCTTGAAAATGTAATTTTCGGGAATATTAATAAGATCCTTGAGTGAAATGAATTCAGACACAATGGCCGTACCTATTTCAATAGTATTAAATAGTGCAATTTAAATTATAGTTTCCTTCTGAAAAATCTTTTTAAAATATATTATTGAATCTTTGCTGGTCTTTTGTTCCCTTTGTTTGTGAAAAAAAACATTCTATTTAGTTATCTGCATACCTTTTTCTATATTTGCAAAAATGACTTTTACCCATGAGTCACGATCAGGTCTACTTTGTTCATGCCAAAATCCCAATGCGTGCATCATCTCATGAATTGCAGTGCCCATCCTTAAACAAGGACTCATTAATGATATATCTTGCGGTCCTCCCTGTCTTCCGATATTTGAATAACACCTGTAAAATTAATATAAAGCATATTTGACTTCCTTCCTACATCATGAAAAAGAACAGAATATTAAGTTTGAAGACACAAAGGGACAAATAATAAGGATAAATCACATGGTGGATATGTTTATGTTGACCAGTCGATATCAAAAGTATATCAAACGTTAGCAAATTTCACTGGCCTAAAAATTACAAAATGAAAAGATATCAGCGAAGAAAGATACTGAAAATGATATAAAAGCAAAAGTACTATTGAACATAAGAGTTGTTCATTTGTTCAATTCTTTTGGATATAAGATATAAGAAGATGTGGTATGAGTGCCAACGAGACAACTCTCCATCCAAGTCACAATTTGTAAAAGTAAACCATTAAAGGTCAAAGTATATGTTTCTTTAAACTTTCGTAAATAATACGAAGTATATTTAAGAAGTATATTTAAAACAAAATCTACTTTCGATCATCAAATTTTATTTTCAAAATAATATGCACAATCCTAACCAGATTTCATTAGAAAGATTTCACGAAAACAAAATGAAAGATAAGAGTCAACATGAATCATATGAATATTGAAGAATAAAGAATATTTTCACATGTATGTACTTTTCTAATTCTTACCCAGATATGTGTTTGAATATAATGTAATCATACTGATCTGTCCTTGGTATAAATCGCAGACAAGTTTTTGCATGGTATTGTGATATTGCTTTGAGAACCTCTTGTCTTGCATCAGGAGCTAAAAATATACACAACATACCTTGTCATCGAAGAAAATACTATACATTTTCATTGACCAAAAAGTAATGTGTATTGTCAACACATTTGAAAACCGTTTTTTTTTTTTAAATTTTCCATTGATTAATGTCAGCTATCAAGTAACAAGAGGGTATGTGGATAAACTAGAGGTTATTTATATTACAGTTAAAATGGTATATCTTTGTCATATTACATAAATGAGGATGTGGATGGGGTTTACAGAATAGAGAATAATGTGCAAAAAGTGCAGAATAAAGGGTCCAAAACATAAAGAATAGAGAAAAATAGGGTAAAAAGTTAAAGAATAGAGAATAATGGGGTACTAAGATATAAAGAATCGAGAATAACAGGCAAAATTTATAAAGAGTAGAGAATAACAGGCAAAATTTATAAAAAATAGAGAAAATAGCATAAAAGATTAAAAATACAGGAATGAAGGACCCCACCAGACCCTCATAAATGTATGTGATAAACTACTTTATAAAACTATCAAAATGGGCTATGCAAAGCTATATCCCTAAAGGATCATATACGGAAGAAAACATTAAATTTCAGAGCCATTCGACGTCATTTGGCGAAACATTTTGCGGTCTTTGTTTTCGTATTAGGAAACATCATTAAAAACATAAATTCTTTGATTCTTTGTGCAAGATAATGATTCTGTAACCATTGAAAACGCTTAGAAATTAAATGGAGGTAAACTACTTTAAACAAGGTGTTGCAAAATGTGTATGTACGAAAGTATTCCACATATATAACTTACCAAAAGACGGATCGAAGGAGTACGGTATGACGCGAGTATTCCACAGGTATGTTTGGTCTCTTACTGCTGTTCTGTGCTGTTCGAGAAGGGAAAACAAGTTTGATAAAAAAAACCTCAAATTGAATATGATGCTAAAATAATTCAATGCACAGCTAACTTTTTTTGACATATCAATCAGATTGGTATATTTCTTCTGATTTCTTTGCAGCATGTTTACTTATAATGTTTAAACTGCTATCTTGTATAACTTATTTATCTATTGTTTATTATTTATCTGCTGTTATAATTTCTTCAATTTCGTAATTGATCTGGTCTTCCAAATGTTTGATTCGAACGTCACTGATCAGTCTAGTGTAGACGATACTCGCCTCTTGTGTGAGGTCAAATTATTAGCCTGGTACCGCTGATGACTTTAAAGACAATAATACAATTAGATAGATGGTAAAAATGCTGTACAAAGATATATAGTTCTCTCTTTGAAGACCGGCAAAAGAAACGAGAAATATAATATATTAACGAGTATTTTTTTCAATTTATGGCATATGTAACACTGAAATATTTCAAATACTTGATTTTTGTTTATTACATATTTGTATAGCCTACATTTATCTTTATATTGTACTCACTCGTGGATTATATCCCTTTATGTCACCTTGATAAAGATTTAAACCCATTCCTGAAATCGAAAATTAAAAACAGTTAGTAAATTATTCCAATTCAATCAAAACTAATTACTAAAGGTTGTTCTGCTTTATATCTATGAACACACATTCATCTCAAAATATTAGGATTAGAATCATTTATCGTACGCTAGCAAATCCCTGATTTATATAGTCACGGCACCAAACATAAAATTTTCGATAATTGATGTTAGTCATGGTTTCTTGCGCGCTGTATACTGAGTCTCTTGTTAAGAGTCTTTGCTAGGCATTTCGCTCAATATTCTGTCGACATGCATTTAAAAAAATATCACATTTAAAAAGAACTACACGACAAAAAAATAAGCTTCAAAATAATGAGTATCCTCAATCGTTTAAGATAGCAATAATGAGTCTTACCATAATTAACCTGATAAATATAATCGAATATAGTAGAGTCTTTCCTACTATCGAGCCATCTTGTTATTGACTGTAGTTTATGTTGCAGGTAGTTATCTGAAAAGTATAATGGCAAATTAATAGTCGTCCAAAAGTGAAATTAAGATACTGCCGGGTAACTTTTGTTTGAGACGTTTGTTTGTTTTTTCCTGTTTGATCATATAGCTCTTCAGCTGTTTCGGTTCTTGGCATTCAAATATTCGGCTACTTAGCGTTCCTGATGAATGTGATTCCAGGAAAGCGCTTCGGACGCATGAAATTTATATCTGGTTGTTTTCATTGTTTGTTTTCTTTCCAAAGTTTCTGAAACTTAAATGAACATTGTTACTTTTGAAAATCTAAACTTGAAAAACATTTGAAAATTTTATGTATCCAAGAATTTTTGATTTAAAGTTACCATATACAATGTAAGTCTTTATCCAATGTCGAAGGCATTACGGTGATCAGTATTAATTTATAAGCAAATTATCATCCATTTGATCTTTGTTGTATAGTGTATCATACAATGTACCTAATATTGTTTTGTGTTACTGAAATTAGTATATAGAAATGTTAGACTGGCATTGCAAATTATTTACCTAACGTTGAATTTCCCGAGAATCTTGAATCTGTGACCTGTAAAGAAATATTAAATTAGATAAAAAGAATGCAAATAAAAATATTATTAAAGTAAAGCATGCAACATTCCCTGTTGTAAGATCGTACTTTCTCTCCACCTGTCTCTCTTATTGGACTGTTTTTCGACATGAGCTTACATCTGAGATTGAAATTATTCGACTGTACAATACATTCTACATCGAATGTAATCAGACATCTCGTATGTGTGCCTGTTATGATATTCTAATATGTTATTTCTAAGTAAAATTTAAGGACATATAATTATGCGACAATGGTATTTATTAACTTTATTTTATGCAAGTAATCGATCGTGCCCAACAAACTAATTCCTATCCTTTAATCGACAGAAAAGTGAAATTAAATCAAAAATGTTATCTTTGTTTTAGAAATATTTTGTAAAACCCAATCAGATAAAAGTAGCTTAAGTTAATTACAACTATTCAAATAATAAATAATAAAGTGATATTTTCATTAAAATAAAAGTTTTGCGTATAAATGATAATTTCCGCTTGGCCGGCAGTAAAGCAAGTAACTGCAGCAACCAATCAGACAATGTATCAAAGAAAAATCCAAATTATAAGTGTATCTTTTAATTAAAGTATTTCAAAACAGCAATATAATTTCAA
This sequence comes from Mytilus californianus, assembly GCF_021869535.1. NCBI lineage: Eukaryota > Metazoa > Mollusca > Bivalvia > Mytilida > Mytilidae > Mytilus > Mytilus californianus. The sequence continues at coordinate 29,112,462 of NW_026262734.1, read as the reverse complement.
CTTTATGAAAAGTGATAAATTAATGCAGATGAACTCAAACGATAACAATATTATCATATGAATCTTTATAAAGAGCAAACCTGCAATGATGTTCCACAAATTATGCAAAATCCAAATACTAAATTTTCAAGGTTCATTTTGTTTGTCTATCAATTTAAAGTGACAGAAATGAGGGAAAAGGTTCAATTTTATACCGCGATCCTGACGTAAACTTGTCAAATTATAATCTCATTTATAAGGGTTTAACTTGATTTCAGTTTCCACATATCAATAAGCATTACTTTCCTTCTATGACAAATTGTTTGTCAATTAACCGGGTGTTTATGTCTCATATCTTTGACTTTCCATTGGTATCCATACATGCCGAATGATATCATTCACACCCTATATCGGAAACGAGCAAACACAACATTACCGTCATACAACTTTCCCTTAAGATTATCTTATTATTGACATGGAAAGCTACAGAGGTATATTCTACTTTTGCAACAAAAGTGCATCATCATACTATCACGTGCACCAAGCAATTTTTTTTTTTTTAAATAATGAATATCTATATTATCATATTTGAAAGTATTGTACCATTATGAACGAATATGATAACACATTGAAATATTGTTACTTACATTTTTGTCTTCTTAATCGATTTCGGATATTTGCACACCGGTTAACTACTGTTCTGTTGCCTTCATTCCTAAATTTAAAGTAATTGAACAAGAATGAAAAATTAACATTTCTTGACATACGAAAGGAAAATACAAATACGATGTCATTTTACATGTCACACTAGTGCAATGATCGCAATAAAAATGTTAAACATAAAGAGCGCAGATTTTTTTTTCAATCAATCAATTTTGTTCTTTTCTAGTTTTTTAGAAGTTGAGTTTAGGTTCTTCTCTCTTTGCAATAATCAAAACAGGATGCATCTGCCATTGGTGCAATTAACTAATTTAAAATGGTAGCAAACTCTTAATCATAACTCTTCATAAAGGCAGTATCCCCAAATTACTTCATAAAGGCAGTATCCCCAAATTACTTCATAAAGGCAGTATCCCCAAATTACTTCATAAAGGCAGTATCTCCAAATTACTTCATAAAGGCAGTATCCCCAAATTACTTCATAAAGGCAGTATCCCCAAATTACTTCATAAAGGCAGTATCCCCAAATTACTTCATAAAGGCAGTATCCCCAAATTACTTCATAAAGGCAGTATCCCCAAATTACTTCAAATATCTCGTGTTCGTGTACAGAAAAACATGGCAAAGAGAATGACAAGACCTACAACGGAATAAAGGCAAGATGGAGAAACTGATGTACATGCTCTACTTACAATTGTTATTCTCCTAGATCTTATATATCTTTTGCATGACCAGGAACAGTCTCGACAGAGCGGTTGGAGCAGAGAAAGCGTGCCTTTTCGAAGCCCCTTATCCAACTCCCTACTCTAAATATGATTCATTTTCAATTATAAAATAGTCCGACGATACCAAAATCAAAACCCATAATTCAAAGAGAGACCGATACAATCAGGTAAAAACCACTACAAAAACAAAAACCACAGCCTACAAAACGCTACATAACAAAACAAGAGACAGAGCAACACGAATCCCACCAAAAACTTGTAGTTATATCAAGTGCTCTGGAAGGATTATCGTATCTTGCTCCACATGTGCCACCCGTATATATACATGTAAGCTGTTGTTTTTTTATCTTTCAATTTATCTTTAATTGCCCTAAACATATGTTTTAAATGTTTGTTTTGAATAGAGGGTACCTGATGAAAAAAATTACAAAATTGCACACTTGCTTCATTCAAAACCAAATAGTTTAAATAATTTACACGATATAGTTCAAGGTATTGATATTAGGGAATTTCAAATTTGCCGAAAGGGTAGAGTCTATTACGATAAAGGTTGACAAAACAAAAACAGGACAATATCAAAGACAAAAACTGAACAAAATACGTGACGTTCGTCAATACTGTACAAACATAAGTGTGGCCTAAAATATTCTTTACAGAAGTCAAATCGGACCTCCTCATTTTAAAAACGCTATGTCATTACAGAAGTGTATGAAGGAAAGAACGTAGATATGAATTTATATAGATAACTTTTTCGGAAGTTCAAAAGAACAATATATTAATGACGTTGTTGAGGTGTTAGACACGCATGCACACTATTCACATGCAAATTGTCGAACGTAGACTTTTGGGTAAACAGTTAAATCCGTCAAATATCTACTGCTATTTGTACTCAAACGGTTTTTTTTTCAGAACAAATTCATACGATTTTAACTTTAAGTATAAACATTTTTCAGCAGAATTTAAAGGAGATATTACAATACAAATTTGTACTTTCTACGTGTCCCCTTGTCAATGTTGCATACCAATGATGTTATGCTTGAACATTCAGTTTTATACACAAAACTGTTTCGGAATTTGTCTTAGAAATAAAAGAATCATTACAAGGTTTGCTAAATAGTGGGATAACACATTTGAAATTGTATAGTTTTATTGGCGCGTAGTGGGTTTTTGTTTTATCTTTTGCTTCATTTTCTATTGTTAAGCGGGATCTAAATCCACTTGTTTTTTTTTTGTTTTTTTTATTTCAAATCAAATTGTCTTTGGCATTTGTGTGTGTGTGTGGTTTTTTTTTTTCTTCGTTTTGTTGATTCTAAAAGTTTACTTGAGTCTGTGTGTTTACGTATTACCTGATGTGTGCATAGATAAAACTAACCCTTCTTAGTACAAGAACTATATATCATAAAAAAACAATATTAGATTTTGTTTTAAATCTATAAAGTGACTTGAAAGTTTTTTTTGTGAATCCCATGATGTATTGGGACTATCTAAATGATACAAAATTATATCGAAAAAAGTGCCACTTTTAAATGCTGAGAAGTAAAAAAATAATTCATTTGTCTTAGTTTTAAATTCCATCAATATCATATTTGATTATGAAAGTTGTGGATCTCTTTTTATATAACATTGATATCAGAGACATATATTCTACAGCGTTACACCCTGCATCGGTTACTATACATGTCTCTGTTGATATGTATATAATTTATTATACTTTAACGGTTTTATTTTTCATTATCATCAATACTATAAATTAAAAAGGAACAATCTTTAATTGATATTTTTATTGGATTGATTGATGATTGCTTAACGTCCAGTGGCAAATAGTTCATGCATGCATGTTCAGGACGATTTTGTATTTTTTATTGGAGGTTTGTCAATGATCTTCATGTAAAATTTTGAAATAATATAATGAACTTTTTAAAGGCGGATTGAAGAATATCGAAAAATAAAAGTAGAATTGGTGATTTTATTTTAATTTCAAATGCAAAAGGATTTCTTTTTTTTTTCTTTATTATTTTTTTCAAATTTAGTTAAAAAACAAAAGTTTCTTTCAAACTCTAATACTGTAACCAATAACGTAAATGTATGCATAGAATATGTCATGTCTGTTTAGATTTTTTGATAGCGACACAACGGATTTGTATCATTAACAGCATATAAAGTATATGGATTTAAAACTATTGACGGAAAAGTGTGGTATCATGGATTTAAAAGGGGAGGAATCTTACAAGGAAAGCACAATATTTATATTTTTACTTGCATGTCCTTGTCCCCAACGTTGATTATCGTCCCTCAACAATCGCGGATATATGTTTAACCGATTGTTACTTTTTATTTAATAGCTTTTCCTCCTATGTTGACGATTATAGGCCTATGATTGAAGACCTTATAAAATATTATTGAGTGCTATATATTGATGCGATCATTGGTCCTCAAGTAGTGAACCTTAGTTTTGTTAGGACATATTAAAATAGAACATCTAGTCTATAATTTGTGTAATATATTTCCATAATTCCTTTACATTTTGGGAGACATTCGGTACATTGATGGATTATTATCATTTACCGTCAAGCGTAAATATTTCGCTACTGGAAATGCAAGTAAACCTTTGACACAACCGTCTGTTGCTAATAATGGGGACGGGGTTTGTGTATTAACTAAAAATTTAAAAGACATAGAAGACTACAACCGTAGTTATTGGATAATTTGAACACTATGGTCAGTGACATATTATGCAGGGTATTTTTTACAATTGAAAGGAAGGCAATTGAATAATACCATACACAAATTTTTAAAGTATGAAGTTTGAATTTATTTTTATGGTTGAAGAACAGAATTATTTATTTATTTATTTATTTATTTATTTATTTATTTATTTATTTATTTATTTATTTATTTATTTATTTATTTATTTATTTATTCTTGAACTACAGATAGAATATTCTGTTGTGCTTCCAGTCATTAACTAGATAGAATATTCTGTTGTGCTTCCAGTCATTAACTATTTATTCAAATTCGAAACAACTCTTTTAAGATCCAATCTTTAGTTTATGAATTCAAGAATTGTACTTTATACTGTTGTAGTTCTTTTTTTTTTTTTTTGCTTATACTTTGTGAATTCATAATATCAAGGGTTGTGATATGCAATCGGTTGGTCCATTTTGTTATTGCTTTTCAAAGATTTATTTTGTGTAACCTGAGTCTGTACAGTCTTTGGTTAGTAAGTCTTCTTTACTTTCATGATTACCAACGTTGTGTTGTGTTTTTTATGGCTTTCCCTCCTCTTTTTTTCTTTTGTTCCATGTTTGACAACGTTAACATGTTTCTTTGTGTTGCTGGGTTGTTGTCTCATTAATTTTAAACCAATATCGCCTTTCATTTCTATTAATTGATGTATAATGGTTCAGAACGAAGATATTTTCGCATGTATAAAACTACACCTAAAATCTCTCTATACTTGTACGTCTTCTCGCTTGAATTAATAGGTTTTCCTCTTAGTTAGATAGAAGGCCTATATTAAACAATAAGTACATTCCAACATACGTTTTACACATAATTTAAATTAATGAAAACTAGTCCGCAATTCGAAAAATTCAACGCATGTCTTTTGATCTAGTAAGGAAATAACGATCTTCAATTAGTAAGAGTGTGTTACAAGTTTGACTTTTAACTTTTATGAAATATAGCATGTTTATCTTGACAGTGAAAGCAGTAAATTAACTAAGATTTGTAGAATATGTTAGATTGCATTGTTCTTATCTGGGCCGTACATTCGTACAACATTGCCTCGTATGTCATTCAAAGCAGCGGAATGTTAGATAAATAGGGGATCCAGGTTCGGGTAATTGACGTGAAATACTTCATAAACAGGTGGGAAATGTATACAATTTATTTTTGCACAAGGGTTTTTGAAACCCGCCATTCTTTTTTAAAATTCTCTACTGGAAATTTTTATTTTGGGGTCCGCTGGCAAAATGTTGAAGAACGATCGGAAAAATATTCTGCAGACCGTTTCAAAATTATAGAGAAAAGGATCCTCAAATAGGGTTTTCCGTTGGATTCAAATGTTGAACGGATACTTTTTTTCAGTATAAAATACGGATGTCTCCACCCAACTATCCGAACTAAGCTCAGTAACATTTATTTCTGTTTATTTCAGATTAAAGTTGCCCGAGATAGAAAAAAAAGTTGTTCCTCCAATTCCGCTTGATCCTTTGCAAGTATTATCCAGTTAACAAATGCAAGCAGTATTGTTGCATGAAACTTACTTTGCTTGAATATAAAGTGGTTTATGAAAACGTATTTCAGTTTTGTATGTTTTGTATGTTTTGATAGTGAAGATACATGGGTTCAAAATTTCGAAAATTGACGGAGACGACATGTTGATGTCTATATACGTCTTATTTTGCTTTTTTGTGTGCTGCATGCATGATTGATGTTTTATTGATGTTAATCCCACGTCTCCTGAGATGCGTATAAGTTATCATCTTCATACTACGTTCCTACCTTCGATGATAATCAGAACTCCACCAGTAACACTGCTGAAAGAGTTTTCACATAGATGGATATTTTGTTTTATCCTTGGCTCTTTCATTGATATATTTATAACTCACAACAAATTTGGACTGCTTGATTTGTCTTTGATTACTTGCTTTTAAATTTTTCATAAAAAGGAACAGTGCTGGTATAATACGTCTTTTAATTTATAGAATAATCTGAGTTGTAGATGTTTGCCTTACGATGTCAGTGTTACTTTATGTCCAATTTGGTTAAAAGTCAGATATACTCGTATACGGTACTGGGAGACACAATCTTTTACAATGCCTATAACACATTGTACAGAATTTCGATGCAGAAAAAAAACAAAAGAAACATTGTAGTCTTGCCGTTTATACTATAAATTAGCGATTTAGTGTTTATCCCCCAAAATACCATAACCAATAATTGATTAACAAGCAGTATACATTTTAATTATAACCTTTATCAATAAGCAAAAAAGAATGATTTTAATGACAAGTCTTAAATCCGTTATCTTTATAAATCATAGTATTGTAAACTTCTTAATTCTTGCAAGTGAAATGATACTTTTATAACAAATATCTCTATTTATGACTAAATTTAGTATAAGTTTTCACCAAGATTTATCGAAAGAATCTTTTTTCTTTTTTCAATTTTCATCATTTATATCGTTCGGATTTTATAATTTTGTATGCATTTTAGACACGACATATCTTTATCACAGATATCGGTTGCATTTGCTATTTTCAGTTACAAAAGTTATAAAATACACTCATTAGACATGGCAAGATTAAAACTTCAGGTTTGAGTATTGAAATTAATTCGTTCATTGAAATCAGAGACGTCAAATTGCAAACGCAGGCATATCAAATCATCTGCGAAATGAACGATCAATAAGAAGGAACCAATGGAATATCATCACCAAGGAAAGGAAAGTGAACAATAGGATTCTAGTGTGAGATCACAATGAGAACTCGTTGTACTGCATGCAGTTGAATATATACTTACAGAGATACAATCAAATACAAATTTGTCAAACTCGTATACAAATGATTTTTGTTCGCTTCAAATTGCTTTTTCTTGATAATAATGTCGTCTTAAGAATTTCTTTAAGAAATGATACGTTATTGGTATGAGTATTTTTTCGCTTTACCTAAAGCTTTTTTCAGTAGAATTCAGTTAGTATCGATATGGAAACTTCTAAGTGATAAATAAGGGTAAGGTCGTGAAGGCGACACGATTCAGACCATAGTTGTTCACGTTCTGTCATACTTAACTCAAAGTTAAACGATTCTACATGCACACACACCTGTCCTAAGTCAGGAATCTGATGTTCAGTAGTTGTCGTTTGTTGATGTGGTTCATAAGTGTTTCTCGTTTCTCGTTTTTTATATAGATTAGACCGTTGTTTTTCCCGTTTGAATGGTTTTACACTAGTAATTTTTGGGGCCCTTTATAGCTTGCTGTTCGGTGTGAGCCAAGGCTCCGTGTTGAAGACCGTATACTTTGACCTATAATGGTTAACTTTTATAAATTTTGACTTGGATGGAGAGTTGTCTCATTGGCACTCATACCACATCTTCCTATATCTCACAACTACATAATAATCCGAATTACCACCTAATCACCTAAACTTCGCCTTTAAAATCATACTAAAATATAACTTATCGTTTCAGCTTGATCAAAACAGCATACATCGGCCATTAGCGAAATAAATCAAAGTGTATAGTAAATAAGTTTTATAAGTCGGCGTAGTACAAAACATGCAGACATAATACAGAAGTTCTACTGAGCTTTTGACATGCAGAAATATGTAAGAAAATCAGGATAAAAAAATTCAAATCATCAATTACTTTGACTTATTATCAACAGTATGTTACATACATAATGGTTAAATTTGTAAGTTTTAATACCACACTGTCCTTTGGGCAGTCCATATATAACTATTATGTAAATCGTTGTTACCATAGTTAAGGACTGTACTGATCTGTTGCAATCCACTTGTTTCGCTGTACATGTGCATGCAGGAAAACAATAAGCAGATATTTGAAAATTCATTATTTTCATTTTACCCAAAACACGCCCGTGGACGAAATAATGCGGACTGTTTCTATGGGCTTTCTTTTCATAACGATGCTTTCTCCAATCTTAACGTATATTTTCTTCATTTTCAGTTTTGGAACTAGTCGAATAGGAAAAATTATTCTTAATCCACATCCATTTTCATCAATCATATAATACCAACTCTCACTTAACGGAAGTCTGGAAAAGTCATCTGCACAATTCAATATTATTTCTTTGTCGGTCTGAAAGCAATGTCTGAAAATGTCCAAGTCAAATCTGATAACGGTAGTATCCTTTCCGTCGTTGGGTCTAACTCTATCTTGAATTCCATCCTCAAATGCGTTGGCTGCTGAGAGTAAACGGTGATGGTCAATTCTATGGGGAAAATACTCGGAGAGAGAATGTTGATCAACGTTGGACTTGGATTTCCAGGTAGTCTCAGTATTTGGCCGGCCATGACATTTTACAATTTATTCGAGATTTCCTCCCAAAAAATCTATAGCAGTAATCTAAATATTTCCGATGAACGGAGGCTTTCCATTAGCTAATTTCCATTCCGTTTGTAAATAAATATTCTTCAGGCCTTTTTCTGTTTATAATTTGCTTATTATACTAGCCATAATCTTAAACATATTTTCCTGAAGAGAAAAATTGGTATTCAGGTTCAGATATTGTTTTCAAACGGCAAATAACTAAAATGATGAATTATTGCACTTATGATTTTAAGATTTGTTTAAGTATACTTACTTAATTAATTTTTTTTTAATTCTTGCTTCAAGAAACTTTTCCTTTCAATGAAAAAAAAATAAAGGAACAAATGAATAGTCGATAAGGAATAAATTACTACAAAATTTTGAAGGATAACAGTCAAGTTGAACGTCGATTATATATATGCAGAGACAAAATCCTAACAATACTTTTAGTTCAAACATTAATTGTTATAATCTCTTGGGAAATATTCTAGCTATTTCCTAATTTGTATCTAAATCTTAACTGTAGAAAAATGTACATATTTTGATATAAATAAAATGTAGCGAAACATATGATCATTTCATCGGATGATAACCGTTTGCGCCAATAATACGTTTGCGCAACTCGTTTCAAACTACCTTGTATCATTTGCGCCATAAATTTAATATACTAGTATATATACGATTGCGCCAATTCTAAGATAAAATTTTATTTGATTAAAAAACTGACTCCATCTGTCGTTTCTTTTCAATCTGTGCGTAGTCAGTTTTAACTTGGCGATGTTTAAAATTACGGTAAGGTAGGTAATTTGGCGCAAATGAGGTCCGTATTCGGCTGTAGCAACTGCATAATGCCTTTGAAAAATAATATTTGGTGCTGATGATATATCGTAAGTAATAGCATTTTTTCCCCAGTTCATTGGCAGATCCAGAGGGAGGATTTCAAGCAGGCAGATAAAAATCGACAAAATATAACTCATCATCATTTTTAAAAATAATTCTTACCTCTTTTGTGGTAGATTTTTTAACAATAATTCTTTCAATTTTCAACGTCTCCTGTAAATCAACCCTGGATGGTGCTGATTCCTGATTGAAAAACGGCGACAACTCTTCAAAACGCAATTTTTGTTCCCTCTTTTTGATATTTGACATTATTGTAATCAGTTATAAATCTATGCTATGTGTAATAATAGTCTCAGTTATATGCGGTAGTGCTAAATTTTTCTGATTGTTCTTTTCAGACGTTTTCGTGCTTAAACTTTTATTTTCGATGCAGAAGGTAATTTTTAATACTTTGAAATATCTGGGAAGAGGATACAACTCTATATCATGTCACAGGAAATACTTAACAGATGCCAGTATTCAGGGGCGGATCCAGGATTTTGGAAAGGGGTGGCGTATTATTAAAGTTTGCCGAGCGGAGCGAGGCGAAAAATTTTTTTGGACCTTTTTTTGGCTAAAAAACATAAAATAAGTGTAAAATGCATTTTATAGTTAAAGTGTAGGGGTTGGACATTTTTGGTGCCGTATTCTCTCCATCAATTGTCAATTATGAAATGATTGGATAGATCCAAAGCTATGTACTAATTAATATATTTGATGTGGGATTTGTCAGTAAAAAATGGACATGGAAAATTCTCGTTTGTTGTATGGTTAGTTAGCATAACCTTACAGATTTCTTGTTGTAAACAAGATATACGGCTATTCAATGAAATTTACAATACGACCGACACGAAGAAAGACAAACAAGCAATTTTCATCCAAATGTTTGGTTGAAATGTTTTACCCAACAAGGGAAGTGAGGGGTTCCAAATCAACCAAAGGCTACGAATTAGTCGGAAATGACAATGAAGTTGTGAATGACGGTCGACACATGGAGACATATAGGCCACACCCAGCAGGCAGGTTGCAGTCGGGCCTTGAAAAAAGTATTCGGTATATCAATTCGGCGAAACAGACATTCCGGTCAGATATGGGATTCACATGCAACCCCCCCTCATAAAAAAATTACGCCCGTTTTTTATTCATCATGTTCATTTAATGCTAAATAATTCTGTTGAAAATATTTTTTCTAATAGCAAAAAAGTGGACAAGATTATTGTTTTCAATCCAGATACGGCCAGAATTTTTGTTTAAGGCAAAAATTAGGGTCAGAATTTTTTCTCGAAAATATCTCAGACTGCCCCCTCAGATCAAATGGTCCGTACCTTAGACTTTAAATCTATATCTAGAGCTTACTGACTGGGGATCACTATTCAGCAATGTTATTAATGGGCTGGGGCGTGAGGGGTTAAACATGTTTTCGTAGGTAAATAATATTGCTGTGGAACTTTTTTTTCATGAGAGTGTAATAGAGTATTACTTTCTGTTGGTTGGAATCGTGAAATAGAAGTCAATACGTTCTTGCTCAATACTTTTGCTTTGAAGGCGTCATGCTTGTCATCCTCAGCCTAAGCAATGTGTTACTGTAATTTGAATTTCAAAATGACTGAGTGACGTTTTTTTTGACGAACTGTTCAACTCCACCGTAGAGAATCACATGACTTTGACATAATCAATAATATATTACAGTAAATACGAGCGAAAAGTCTAGAATTGTCGCATAAGAATTAAATACACGGGAAATGGCAAAGTTCACAAAGTCTAGTCTGATTAATCATTTTACAAAAAAAAAAAAAAAAAAAGTGCAAGCAAAGGGGGGGGGGGGGGCGTACGCCCTCTACGCCCCCCCCTCTGGATCCGCCACTGCAGTATATGATCAGGACAGCAACTCTTGATTATTGTCACAGGTGTCAACCTCTCACAGTTTCAAGCGGTATATAGCCGCAATAATCCCTACGTGTGACTTCCGTTAACTTGCGAAATTAGTAGGAACACGGAGTTATAATTTTATTAAATATCTTCATGGTAAAAATGATACATATTTATCACACTGTGCAGAACATTCTTACAGTATTGTCAAGGTTATAATTTGTCTTCATATTTATAGTTTAATACAGTTGCATAACACCATGACAGTCAAATAAATTAACCATACCTTATATTCACAAAATCGCTTAAATATAGAGCTTATCATACATGTACAGATTTTTTTACAGAGTTATCTGAAGGCTAATCGAAAAAAATTGATTAATTCATATAATATGAAAAAAAAACGGATATATCAAAACAAGGATTTGTATAGTAAGATTCTTACTTTACAAATCGTTGATCAAAACAAGCAAAACCAGAACTGGCTGTCATTCTCAAAATGATAGTTTTCCTACACTTTCTTTTTTATGATTGTATGAAAACATTTGAACAACCTAAATTTACGCAAAATTAACACAATTTAAAGGTTGAATCCATACAATTTGTACAATTAGAGAGGGGAGAGGTGTCACGGAATAGAAGTTCCTTCATAATATAAGTTCCAAATGGAAACAATATTCTGGAATATTATTTCCACTGGAATAAATATTACAGTAAATGTTCCTAACGGAAAAAAGGGTATAGAATATTTGTTCCAACAGGAACAGATATTATGACATTGTTTATAACAAAGTTTCCAGTGGAACTTCTGTTAGGCGGAACAAATATACGTTGACACAGGTTCTAACTTAAAATAGATAGGAATTTTAAAATCAAATTGAAACGTACGACTTGACTTTAGACATTTTCCTGTTCAGAAGATCTTACGGCAAATTTTTGCACCAGAATGATGACCCTCATGGGGTTGTCCAAGTAATCACATAATCACAATTTTTTTGCCAATATAATCACATATAATCATTCATTATTTTTTTAAACAAGATAATCAAATAATAAAAAATACAGTCCTAGATTATCAAATAATCAAATAATCATGAAAGATTTGGTCTGGTAATCAAATAATTAATATAAAAACGGCCAAGTAATCACATATTCAAAAAACCCCATGAGGAGGCTCCAGAATGATCCATTTCCACCTACCACGCGCTCATGGAATCTCAAATACATCTACAGCTATTCGAAAATCTAAATCATGTCTCAAGAGGATTTTGATACTGTGAAAAGGGAGGAGTTTAATACACGAATACTGGGACCAGAGACATATAATAAAATTATATGTTTCTGCTGGGACTAATAAATTTATAAAATACAAGCGGTGTAGAGAAGAAGTAAATAATTTGTTCAACTTTTTTTTATATTAAAAAAAATTACTCTTCTAATCTATGTGTTCTTGCATATTAACATAGAATTCCAGTATATTTCCAAAAATACGGGGGTTTCGCGATCAGGTGATAAAATCTTTCCTTTACTCGCATATTACACTCTCCTCAAATGAAGGTCAACAAATTCGATTGGAAATGGCGGGGAAAACGAAAAAATGATTTTCTGACAATTTTAACTCAATTTATCTGATTATGGCACTTTCAACGCAACAGCCAGACAATGATGATAGATATGTACTCTTAGCTAAAATAGACAATGCCAGAAATGTATCGAACATTCTTAAAGCCATTCATTTTAAAGAGGTAATTAACTTAATTATTAAGAGATCAAAGTTAGCTGTGATTCGTGTGAAACACAAACAGACAAATATGACAAAGTCAAAGATAATAACATAATTTCACTCATCAAATATATATTATATTGCAAATGGTAAACAAACTGACGTAGTCGTTATGGATTTTTCAAAAGCTTCCTATAAAGTAGGCCACGAAAGACTTTACCTTATGGAATTCTGTATCCCAGAGCAAAGGAGTAGGTTCGATAAGTTCCTTCAATGGCCCCTATTTCTAGCTACAATTTCAAATTAGGTGTTATTGAATGATTTTACAATGAATCAAAGCTAATACAAAGATTATATAGGATATATGTCTTTTTGTTGAAAATTTACGTATTTCCATTCTATTCATGATGTCAAAATTAGCACTTATTTTGACTTTCCACGAAAATTCAATGAAAACATTTAACTTCCCATGGTTTTTTGTACAGGAAACGTAGAGCGCATGCGTCGATTATTTTTTTTCTTTTCACATAAGGTTTGTTATAACATTTCACATTTCACATTGGGGTCTAAGCGTGACGCGGGATTGGCCGATTTTTGTAAGCGTGACACGTGAAAGTCAAATTATTGTCCGGGAAAACGGGAAATAAAGTCGGGCGGGACACGTGAAATTACCCAAAAATGAGCCGGGAATCCAGGAAAATCATTTTATTAAGCGTGAATCAAAATTTGTTATAAAAAAATGAAAAAAAGGGATGTGGATTGACTGCCAATGAGACAGATGTCCACCAAAGTTCGAATGAAGTGGATGTAAAGCCCCATCACATTAGACCAAGACCATGAATAAGCAGTTGACCTCATACTTGAGTGATTTACTAACTAAAATAGATAAGATTACAGTGAAATCGTGGTATGGTTGGCTTGAATATTCATTAATTTATTTCGTAGTTTTCACGTTGATACGGCGATCTTGCTATGATTTCGCTACGACAGTTACATGTTCTATAGTTACTATCTTGTCACGCTCTTGCTGCGTCTAATAAGACCTTACCACGACTTACACGGTCTCTGAACCCTTCCCAATCTCATTACGATTTCAATACGTGTCTACTACGATCGAAAAACGACTCCACTTCGTTGTCACTATGCTCTTCGTCCCTATAAATATCTTGACTTTCCCATTGTACACATCAGTTTCCTGGAGATGACTTTCCACTAAAGGTATTAAAAACACATAGAGATCGGGGTGCTAATTAAAAAGCAGAGGTCTCAAAAAAGGTATGCAATTTTGAAATTTCCAATTTGCAAATAAGGAAATATAACACAATTCTCGTGGCTAGGACATAGTAGAATCGTGACGAGGACGACAAGGGTAAAGTAGCTGCGCATTATTGTCTTCCTCATCGTAGAATAATTGAATCAATATTGTAGAAGCGTAATTAAGACGTATAGTGAAATCGGGATAGTCGCAGTGACTGAATAGGCCTACCTAAGGTTGCAGCGAAATATTTTCCATTGGCTACCCTGATTGCACCACGTTTCCAACACGATGCTTCTACGCCCATCCCGATCTAACTACTTCCTTACTACGACTGAGTTTATACGGTTCTACTTCAACTAGTTTGGCCATGACTACACTACAAAAGTTTTGAGCATATTCAAAGCCCCACGATCAAGAAGACTTGGCATGTCCTTATTACGACCTCACCACGATCTTACTATGACTTTCAAAATTGTATAATTTCTGAGATCGTAGTGGGATCGTGGTCCTAGTGTGATGGGGATATAAGTAATTTTTGTTTGTTTATCATATCAAATGTATTCCGTTTTTTTTTTCTCAATATAATCTTATGACAGTCAGGGGCGTAGCTGCCGTTAGGCACTTTAGGCACGTACCTATACACATATTCTTTTCAGAAATCTTTTTTTTTATATACAAAAGATAAAAACAACATTATCTGTAGACAGTCAGAGCTCAGACATAAATAAGTCTAAATCTGCTTTTGACTCATAGAGGTCTAAATTTTTAGGTTTCTAGATTTGTCTCCCTTAAATTTAAGACAAATTATGACTTCAACAAGTCAATTAGTGTTAAGTAAGAAATATTTGACCTGAATTAAAAAGTTGCAAATATTGACTCCTACAAGTCAAAAAGTTACCAAAATTGGTCAACTTCAAGACCCAAGCATATTTATAAAAAGGTCAAGCATCTACATGAAAATATGACAACATTGAAAGACAATTCTTTGTCTTCTAAAGAAAAATATGCATGAGAGCCTAAAAAAAGGGAGATAATGTTTATTTATTTGACAATGCAACCATCTATAACCACACAAAATGAGGAAAATAATCTTATGTTAAGTAAAAATGTTGAATTAGATAAGCAAATATAGATAGCTCAGGTCCTTATGAACTCTCAGACAGGTTTATGATGTCATAGGTGATGCGCTTTGGCCACCAATTAAAATCAAGTCTTTTCATAAACATAAATAGACCTAAACAAGTCTGTCATTTTCTGACTTAAATCAGTCTGAAAATGAAAACGCATTTTTGTAATAAATACAGTTTTTGACTTTTGTAAGTCAAAAACAAAAAACGACTTGTTTATGTCTGAGCTCTGACTGGTAGATACATGTGAATTCGGTAAAACTCTTTAATTATCAAATGTCATTTGTACACTAGTCTATCATCCTTAGTGAATTGAGTACTGGATAGAATGTCATTATATTCCACCGTATATAAACTAAAAACTAGATCTTTGGTTCAGATCATTTCATTTCTATCAACAAATACTTGAATTAGCCTCATCATGCTCAAAACCCTGCCTTTTTATATACATGATTTATTTTTTATTAATTGTTGTTGAATTTCAACTAACTTTCCACTTGGTCCTTATCCGACCTAAAATAGAATCCTTGCCGAAGTTAGGCGTTCGTTTGGTTGTACGTAATGTATACTTACCGTTACGCAGTCACGTCTGGTCAGAATGGGGACTTGAAATCCGATGCCGCTAGTGTAGAGAGAATGCCCCGCTCTTTACACGTTAAGCAACTTGCAACAACTCTTTGAGGGGTTTGTAGGTGGTCCACTGAAAGGCAAAAATCTATATTCCTATCCAGGAAAACCACATTTTCTATGCATTGCATTTCTAAAATTCCAGACCTTCATCCTCGACGATCAGGACCTAGCTACCTGTTGTATTTATGGTAAATTTGTTTTTGTCCTGAACAATCATGAACTATTTGCCATTTTTAGCAATTAACCAATCAATCAATCAATCAACTAGCTTTCAGCAACTTCGAGTACTCTCAAATCTACTATAGACCTGCTGCGTGCATTCAGCGGCCCCAGATCCCCTGCCGCAATTTTTACCCACAGTTTATTGGACATGTAGTTACGTTTCTCACAGTCTTGGCGCCCAGAGTACCACCCACCTTTGGCGAGTCACTGACAATTTTTTTGTATCATTCCTAAATTTGTGACACCAGTAAGCCATTTATCGGTTCCCTGATATCTTGCCAATGGTAATACAAGTGTGATATACCGATAGGAGGGCTCTTGTAAGGCGACTTCTTATAGAAAAAAATATATAAGCAGGAAAGGGGAAACTAAAAAAAATGATAAGCGGGATACGGGAATCTGACAAAACGATAAGCGGGATCCGGGATTAGACCCCCCAAATGAGACCCCCTTTCACATATCTGACTTGAATATTTAGTTTGTCGACACCTGCACTCTATGTTTCCATGGCCATAATTTGGTTGAAATCCGAAACTAATTTTTCAAATTTTGCAAAAATCTCTATTTTTGGACTATTTGGGATGTACAAATCAACGCTTTGAAGTAAAACTTGGACCAAAAAAGTTCTAATTAACTGTTTTCACATGTCTTCCCATCAACTTAAAATATGTTTTATCTTGAAACATTACACTTAATACATGTAATAATCGGGGCCAAAT
Organism: Mytilus californianus; assembly: GCF_021869535.1. Taxonomy (NCBI): domain Eukaryota; kingdom Metazoa; phylum Mollusca; class Bivalvia; order Mytilida; family Mytilidae; genus Mytilus; species Mytilus californianus. The sequence goes on along the minus strand of NW_026262734.1, from coordinate 29,095,616 downwards.
ATAGCCCGTACCGAACTTACTCCTTTCTGATTTGGCTGCCCGCAGAATTTCTTATCAAGCCCAATTAAGTCTATTCCCGGAAATTTTTGACAACTACCTCACCTCAAACTGGTGCCTTTTCACGCATGGCACTATTTCGTACACCAGAGGCAGGTTAGAATTGAAAAGAAGACATCAGCATTTTAGAATCCTTTACAATTTCAACCAGAAATCCAGCACGTGTGACTGTCACCTCAGAAAATGTATTCCACTTTTAAAATAAAGTATAAAGAAGATTGTTGGAATGCCCCCCTCCAAATTTTTTTTTTTTTTTTTGCTAAAACATTTGAGACATGACCAATATATAAGTCAGTCTAAAATTGTATATATGCTTGTGGACATTTGAAATGCATTTTTGAAACATTTTTTAAAATGTCAGACACATAACATGTATATATAATTGTAATTTTAAAGTAACCAATAAAAATCCACTTACATGTACTATCAGGTCTTTCTAGAGCATGTTGCATGTGTGGAATGAAAATTGCATGTGCACCTCATTTTTAGCCCGTTAATTTTGTAGCTCTATCAGATCTATTAGCATGCCAAATATTAAAATTATGCAGGACACCCCCAGTTACATTACTACTGTTGTGTTTAATGACCTTGACTACCCATGATGGTCTTGCATGGTCAACAATTATTTTTACTTGACCTTCAGATTACTTCAGAGATTTCTGATGTTTGAATTACATCCTAATTGGACTTAATTTTGTTATAATGCCATGTATCAAGGCTTGCATTCTTATGTTTCTTCAAAATTATAATGATGATAATATAGGTACCTACTATTTGATGTTTAATTTTCAAAAGGTCTACGATTGTATCCTTAAGAATTTGAATGTTTGATAAGGGAGAATATGAAAGAAAAGTATAATGTTACAACTGGGAATGAATCACTATTTCATGACTCAAAAGGTAATACATGCATGTTTTTTTTCAGTCGGCAACCGTGTTTGCTAGTTCTATGGGATTTAAGGTGACAGTTGAAGATTCTAAGTGTGTACAGGCCAATGCCTTTATTCAGGAAGCTCTGTTCCATGAATTTGTAATAAAAGAGGACCAGATCACCTTTAAAATAAATCTGACAGTGCTACTGGTTTGTATTATTAGCTTACACATGTACATGTAGGTATAATACATGTATACACATTGATTTTCTTTTTATGCCCCATCTAGGGGCATTATGTTTTTCGGTCTGTGTGTCCATTCGTCCGTCCGTAGGGACCGTCCGCCTGTCCCGCTTCAGGTTAAAGTTTTTGGTCACAGTAGTTTTAGATGAAGTTGAAGTCCAATCAACTTGAAACTTAGTACACATGTTCCCTATGATATGATCTTTCTAATTTTAATGCCAAATTAGAGTTTTGACCCCAATTTCACGGTCCACTGAACATAGAAAATAAATGATAGTGTGAGTGGGGCATCCGTGTACTAAAATGTACATTTTGACTTGGATGGAGAGTTGTCTCATTGGCACTCATACCACATCTTCTTATATCTATGTACTATGGACTCATTCTTGTTCTTATTCAAATTAAATGGAGAATTCCATCTCCTTTGGTAGCCTCTTAAAGAATTGCAAAACTAATAATTATACAGCTGAACATACATGTACGCACTTTTTCATCGTGTGTTCTTACATGTCTTATGCATACCAGCTGAGGTTAACAAAAATATATTTTTTAGAATTTTATTTCATGATGTTACATTTTGAGTTATATTTCACCGTACTGGCATCATCATACTCAGCAGGTAATTGTGGTACAATCTGACAGGATCCATTTGGCCTTGACCATAGTTACATTTGTACAAAGTTAAATGTAAATCTTTAAAATAATTGAAATACTGCAGCAGGTAATACATTTTATTTTCAATTACAGACATGACTGAACTGATACATGTATGTCCCTTTTTATAAGTTCAAAATATTTAATCGGAATATGAAATTAACCAAAAAAACTTTCCTATGTCTAGATGCAGAAACAAAATATAAACAAACCATAGGAATTATAAATAATCCTTATATGTATATATGTACACAGTTTAGTTGAGGCCAGGGACCAGGGTGCTTTTCTTCTCTAACATGTCTAACAGCCTATCAATATAGACATTTGAGATGACAGTTTAATTTTATAAATTTTGTAAAGTATATTTGTCTAGGTTTTTAAGTGAATGAAATGCATAAACTTACTGAATGAATATGAAGCACATCAATTAATAAAAGCACTGTTCTTTTACCATGTTTACTTTTGCTATTTTCATTTGCCTTTAGTAATTTTGTGTCATGAATTGGTACGCCATATCTTTTCATATCCATTTCCAGCAGGGACTAATCTGTACACATTTATACTTGAACATTTGTTTTGAAAAATTTTCATTTGATGCATTGATAGCAATACAGAAAGTATGGTATAAAATTAACAACAAGAATATAAAAGAGAGGCCATAGATTCCAAGCTCAAAGTCGTAAACAAACTGATAACACCATGTCAAAAAACAGGGTTGATCTCAGGTGCTCGGAAGGGTAAAAAGATCCTGCTCCACATGTGGCACCCATCATGTCGCTCATATAAGTACAAACCCATTGATAAGTCTAATTCAGTAGGTCACAATCGAGGGAAGGAGGACGGGATTGTGGCTACAATAACTGGAACACATTCACTATCATCTGTGAAACAGATATTCCATAATGGTCAACCAACTTGTGGTATCCGTAAAATATTCGAAGGAAAGGTGAACAAATTAAATGATTCAACAAGTAACAAGCTTAATATACATTGACAGGAATGTCTGACAATATTTGGTGGGACACCAGGAGAGAGTACCAGTCTGAAGATGTGTTATGCTGGTTATGGATGTCCTCTTATCCTTGTGTAAGTGTATTTCTTCAAGTGTTAGTAATCGTTAGTATGTATGGTACTCATATAAAAATAAGGAAATGTGGTTAACTTGCCATGAGAGAGACCAATGAATGAAGATATAAACAACTATCATGACTATAGGTAACTGTACGCTGTCAACAGTGAGCAAAACCCATACCTTATAGTAAGCTTAACAAGGTTTGGGTATGACAAAATGTGAAACGATTCAAAGGAGAAAACCAATCGCCTGAATGTATTGTTGTCTTACTACATGTACCTCAACTACAATCATCAGCATTCACATTCAAAATTCACAACCTAAAATTTTGTGTTAACTAAATCACGTGTCCTCCTATGTACTTTATAAACATCAGTGATTCTAAATTTCAGATTTCAGTATTGAAACATTTATGTCTCTGTTTTATATTTTAGTTTGGAAGAAGATGGTGTTCTCACAGACTGCAGTATTAAGACTTTAGAACCTGATGAGATCTTAGACTTCAACTTCTGTAGTACAAATGTTATCAATAAAATTATCATGAAAGTAGGTACATTGATTATATTTCATTTAATTGTATCCTTTCATGTAAATGTGGACTAGGTGTAGTGCTGAATTTCCTTGTTGTTTAGTTCCCTATAACTTAAAAAAGTAGGAAAAATAAGAATTATTTCCATAGTTCAAGTATATTTCAAAAGTCAGGTTGATCAGACATAACCTGAGACTGCAATTAAAGACAAAGTGACATTAACCTGGCTTGGGTATAGCCACAAACATATATTATACTTGATATGAACAATGACTGTGCTGGTTTTTTTTATAACAATATAATTTTACTTAATAGATTTAATACTATATTGCTATGGTTATGTTCAAATAAGATTTTCAATGCAAGAATTCCTGAAATGATTTTTCTTATCCATTCAGTATGTCTGCAGAAAATGTTCATTGATTCGAAGCAAACACTTGAAAATTGGTATTTGCTGATTTTCTGCTTAACACGCAGCATTTAAAAGTAAGAGTAACAACAGTAAAGAGTATGTCTGGGTAGTGTGACATGTCTTCCTGCAGACTGTTACCTTCTTAACAAGCATGTTAAAAATCTGGCATTCAAATTCATATCGCATTAACATCCTCTTGTCCTGATATGCACGTAATAATTGCCACTGGACATTATACACTAAATCATTATCATCATCTTTATGCTGTTAATTAAAGAGTTCCAGATTATTTTGTGTGTATCACATATGTAAAGCAATTTGTTCTTCTTCAGTCAGAATGTCTGAAGGAAGCTTTCAGTGAGTTGGACATGACCAGTGATATACTACAGTTCCTGATGTCACCGGACCCCCCACACTTCAGATTGTCTACCTTTGGCAATGCTGGTAGCACACATGTAAGTTTAATAAAAAAAAGTTAATCATGGCAGCCACTGATTCCATTGAAATTCACAATTGCTTTAACTTCGTTAAAGAAAAATTCATAGTGGTCATCAAATTTTTTTTTAAAGAGGTCTTTTGTAGCACTTATTATACTAGTTTAAAAATGTAATTCATCGGAAAAAAATCAAGAATTTTATATGCAAAAATAGTCTATTGATGTATGTTAGTTATAGAATAAAAAACTGTTAAAATTTAAAGAAAAAGACATTACAGGTTTTTTTTGAATTGATAAAGCTTTGTGAAAAGATTTCTATTGTCTATTATGATGGGAATGTCTGTCAGGTTAATGGCTTGTGTAACCCACTGTCCGTGCCACTTATCTGCATCACTTTCTAAATGAATATTTTTTCTCACAAACTGTCAAGCAATAGACGACTTGAATTCATGCCCTGTCCCTTAAATTTCCTTTTTCACAATGCTTATGTTATTAAGTCACAGTAAGGAACGATTGTTCGATGACATCTTTTATGCTGATTGACCTCGGGTAAACCAGTGTAACTCATTCATAAAAAACAACTCTGATGTCTAATTGGGTTGTACTAATCATATCTTGAATTTGAGTTTGTCATACCTATACATAACTTCATCTCACAAACTGCTGAAGCAAACAAAACCAAACTTTACAGTATGTTGCGGCTTTCCAAGGATGGTTGATACAGGTTTCTTTGTATTAGAATTATTGTTGCTCCATTATTTTATTTACAGTATAGCTATTTAAGTTTGTAATGACAACTTTATATTTCAGTCAGATTTTCCTAAGGAATCAGACATGATGGAATCATTCCAGTGTACCCAGACACAAACAAACAGGTAATTAGATAGATATAAGAAGTTATGGTATGAGTGCCAATGAGACAACTCTCCATCCAAGTCACAATTTGTAAAAGTAAACCATTATAGGTTAAAGTACGGCCTTCAACACGGAGCCTTGGCTCACACCGAACAGCAAGCTATAAAGGGACCAAAAATGACTAGTGTAAAACCATTCAAACAGGAAAACCAACGTTTGTATACTTTTTCAATCATTGTTTAGAAATTGAATTGAAAGTTAAAGGGTAGACCTCAGGTCAATTAAACTTCTCACTTTAAGCTAAGTCAGTAAAGTTATGTAAAGTATCATTTAGAAAGTTTGACTTGTTGCAAAAGTCTGGATTTTTGAAAGAAGGCAAGTATAAATTATTTAATGGCAAAATACCAAAACAATAACAGTGAAGGTATAATACAGGTATACAAGTAACAAAAACAGTCAATGAACGTCTACATCCCAGCTGTCTTCAGAAAAGCACATATATAGTGTATGCCACATACATGTATTTATTGTCCCCATGCCGTCCGATCTTGTTAGCGATCTCACAGGTACAATTCTTGCCAGATTTTTATAAAACTTAAACTATAGGTTAATATCAGCAATATCTCGGACAAGTTCTATAATGACCGACTTTTTTTAAAAGAGTTATGCACCTTGGAAATATTAAATTTATGGAAAATGGCCTCCTTAGCGCTTTCACAGGTACAATTCTTGCCAGATTTTTTAAAAACTTATAGTATATTATAATTTGTTTTAAAGAACCAAAAAAAAAGGGTTTTCTAGTTATTGCCCTTGTACCTTAGATAGATAAAATATGTGCAACAAGGGGGACATTGGAACTTTGTTCTTTTATTTTTATCAAGTATAAGACTTTTTTTAAAAGAGTTATGCCCCTTGGAAATATTAAATTTATAGAAATAGCCTTGTTAGCGCTCTCACGGGTCCATCAGAACAGATAATAGAGGATTTCTCTCATTACAGTTTATTATTTGTTTACAGGTATAAGATATCTTTATTGAAGCCATCAGTCAAGGCTCTAGCACTATCCACCCGAGTATCCATCAGAACAGATAATAGAGGATTTCTCTCATTACAGTTTATTATTTGTTTACAGGTATAAGATATCTTTATTGAAGCCATCAGTCAAGGCTCTAGCACTATCCACCCGAGTATCCATCAGAACAGATAACAGAGGATTTCTCTCATTACAGTTTATGATCAAGAATGAAGATGGACAAGTCTGCTTTGTAGAATTTTATGTATGTACTATGTTAAATAGCATGAATCTTGACTGATCAGGACTTCTATTAAGTAGAGATTTTAATCATGATTTAATCCAAACACATGACTTTTTAACAAATGTGATTATGCTACTTTGGATTAACATGATTAAGGAGCTCTAGGCAGTCAAGGCTCTAGCATATTCCAGGGTTCACAACAGAATGAAAATCAAGGGTTGGGGAGAAAGTTCATCAAATCAGAGATGTTGTGTTGCGTTGTCGAATCGATTCCTTGTGCATGAATTATTAATTATATGCCTTACATGTATTTGTCATATATATAGCTAATTTGGAAAGGGGGTGTCACACAGATTTTGTAGTTGGTCCTATTATTGGTCACCACACTTGTAGGAACATATTAAACAGGGAGGGTAAACACCTGATGTGGCTTCCCAGATTGCAGGAATATTCTAACAAATTTTATCTAAATTGTCTTATGGAAAACCACCTAGTAAAAAGGTCTAAAAAGATAAAGAAATTAATAATAAAAAAAAATATTCAGTCACAGAATTTCAGTCATTTCAACCAAATTAAGCCTAATCTAGCAGTTTATAAAATCATATGTGTTATGTAGAATTTTATTAAATTAACTCCCCTCTTTTCCCAGTCAGGGGTACTACTTAAACAAGTGATTTCATTATCACCTATTTCAGTGATTTGATAAATTCAGTAATCACCTATTTAAGTGATTTTGGTGTTTCCTTTGATCTTCAAATGCTAATTTCATTGATTTTCCATATTTTGACAAACTTCTCTATAATTTTCCTACTTAGATCAATTATCCCTGTTTCTTTGTATATGAATTTCACCAGTGCGCTTGGGCAGTAAGTTAGTGCGCTAAAGCTTTTAAAAGTACCCTTGGGAATTTTTCTGTAATCAAATATTCATTAACTACTCTTACTATCAGAAAAGGTCAACAATATTAGGTAACCTAGTTGGTTTTCTTTAGAGTTAGAATGATCTACTTCAAGGTTATGTCTTGATCTACAAATTATTCCAGTTTTTGCTTATTTTAAATAAACTGTAAAAACTGACAGGCTTATTAAGCAAAAGACAATTTCTGCATGTACATAGTTGTTTTTTCAATGGAATTCTTGTCTTTTTACCAATAAAAAAATCAACCATGTGGGAAAAATATCAAGAAAATGTTATAAACACTTATTGAAGTGATTACATTTTAACTTCTCAAATTACTTGTTTCAGTGATTTTAAAAATTCTATGTCTATTTTTGTGAAAATTTTTAATATTTCACAGCCAAAATCACTTGAAGAAGTGATTCTGAAATCACTTGTTTAAGTAGTACCCCTGACTGTTTCCAATACAAGTATGTAAAGGAATTATATATCCAGTTTTACTCTTTTCTTCTTACTTTAAATGAGTTTTAAGATAAGGAAACTCCTATCCCAGATCTAACTGTCTAAAAATAACCAGACAATGTTTGTCTGTTATTGAGGTATTCCCCAGTGTTTTCCCGCCAAATGAGATCATGTGACATTGTTGTCAACAAAAGGACCATGTGGTCAGGGAATCCATTTGTTTTTTGGATTACTGCTTTTATTAATCTAGTTAGGATATAAACATTCCATTTAAGGTATAGTCAAACATATGCATTTATAAAATAACTGTAGTTTGCAAACAAGTTTTACTTTTCAAATTGAAGAAACTGGGTCATGATCGTTCATCGGTTGTTACCTTGTTCAACCACGCGAGACCATGTAAATAATATAATCAGCTGTCAGTGTACATCCCTTGAGGCAATTAACAATAATTCGACTTCTTAATTGCCACTGACATGATAATTGGATTAGGGATATCTGAAATTTCTTCAATCTATTGAATTTTCAAGTGTGGCGGACAATAAAATAAGCGTGGCGCTGGGAATTTTAACGTGGTGCTAGAAATTTTAGCATGGCGCACCGCCATCCTTAAATAGGTTGTGGTGATCCCTGTTAATTCTTTTTCATTCTGGATAAAATACAGATTCTGTGTTCACACTTTGCTTACACAAATCTGACAGCATTCTGTTTTACTATCTGTTGTGGCAATTATTACATCAGCCAATGAAATTTCTGCCTCCAAATTTTTGTGTATCATTATGACAAAACCACTTACGTCTTTAAAACAGAAAATAGAAAGGAACCTTTTCAGATCTTTCTAAGCAAAGTGTGACCAAAAGATCTGTATTTCAATTAAATTGTTTTCTTTTTAAATGGATAAATGTGTTGATTTGACCTCATTTGCTGAAAGTTCTTAAACTGGCTTTTTATTGTCATGATTTTTTGATTCAGCCATGCTGGATCTATGCGATCACTCTGGTTTTGGAGATGGTGCAGAATACTAAGTTGAAGACATATCATGAAACTAATTATGTGTTTTTATGACTTGCAGAAACTTTCTACACCATATTAATCATCAACTGCAAACTTTTGACATGTTATTTGCCCTTAAATTAAGAAAAGATTGGTCGAATAATGACTTTATTTTAGATATACACTTGCATATAGTTCCTTTCTAAATCAAAATTTATGATGATTTACTATTTATGAATTAATTTGAAAAAGTATTTTACATCAATTGAATCAGTTGATAAGAATTTTGAAAGTATTATATTAGTATCTTGTGCTTGTGTAAATTATTGTACAATGAAATGTAGGTCAACATGTGTATAAATATATCTAAGTTGATTCCCACACTTGTTTGAAATGGTATTACTCCAATTCTTTCCATAGGCAAGTAAGAGTCAGAATGATTATTAATTGTCATGATTTTCAAATAAGTATTAATTAGAAACAACCCCAGGCTTAATTCAAAACAGTTAATATCTCATGACCTGTTACATAATTAAATAGACACAATTTATTACACACCTAACTTAATACACACATTCTTGACCTCAATAGTAAACCTACAAATGTATTATTTATTTTGATCTACACTACATTAAAATATTCTGTTAATTTTGCTAGCTAGCTGAATGATTAATCTGATGTGTTTTTTTTTCTCAATGAAAATAACTTAAAATGTATAAAAAATGCAAGCAAATTTTATTTTACTTGTAAAATCAGTGCCATTATCATCTGACATAAGTCAATAATCAAGTTCTAATTAATTAGTTACAACAGAGACATATATACACAGAGATTGGCAACTGTAACAGTGGTCAGCGAAATCCAATTAAAAACACGCATCACACGAGACTTTAACGAGATCGCCATTTTGCATCTGATCATGACAAGTTCACCACCGCTTCGATTTTTATTTTACATCAAGCTTTTCAAAACAGCATAATGTAAGTATATATTTCAATTTCGTAAATTATTTACCTTGTTTTATTCAGTTTGTAGTAATTGTTAGTTAAAATATTGTGACGATTAACGTTTTATTGTGGTCAATAATAAGGGGAAAGCTTGGCCGACATGGACGTTATGAAAATTTTTTACACGGACGTATTTTTTATTAAAACCTTTTCATTCGAAAACCATTTATGAGATGAATCACTTTTCCCAAGACATACTGGTTTTGTGTAAATATGTTGAATTTTTCATTAAATCACCCACTTTGATGCAATTTACAATTAAAAATGACCATTCAATCTGTTGGCCATTTTCATTCTCTTCAATATAAAGACAGGCCCCTGTCCATGTCTACAGTCAATAAACTTTTCCATCTTTAGAGAATAGTTATTCCCAGCACATGAATTACTTTTTTATGACATACTGGATTTGTGTATAACAGTTGTTTTTTCCATATTTTCACCAGCTTTGATGCAATTTACCATTTAAAATGACCATTCAAGCTGTCGGCCATTTTCATTCTCTTCAATATAAAGACAGGCCCCTGTCCATGTCTACAGTCAATAAACTTTTCCATCTTTAGAGAATAATTATTCCCAGCACATGAATTACTTTCTTATGACATACTGGATTTGTGTATAACAGTTGTTTTTTCCATATTTTCACCAGCTTTGATGCAATTTACAATTAAAAATGACCATTCAAGCTGTCGGCCATTTTCATTCTCTTCAATATAAAGACAGGCCCCTGTCCATGTCTACAGTCAATAAACTTTTCCATCTTTAGAGAATAATTATTCCCAGCACATGAATTACTTTCTTATGACATACTGGATTTGTGTATAACAGTTGTTTTTTCCATATTTTCACCAGCTTTGATGCAATTTACAATTAAAAATGACCATTCAAGCTGTCGGCCATTTTCATTCTCTTCAATATAAAGACAGGCACCTTTCCATGGCTACAGTTTATAAAATTGTCCATCTTTAAAGAACAAATGTACCCATCACCATTGATCACAGGAATTACTTTCCCAAGACATACCGGTTTTGTGTATATAAATTGTTTTTTTCATTATTTCCACCACTTTGATGACATTTACAAGTTTATATACATGTATATTTACATTCAGTATCTGACAGCATTTTTTTTTAACAGGATCCTGTATGTTATAAAAGAACAAAGATGTTGATCAAATTTACCTAACAGTGCAGCATACAAGGGATGTAATATCATACATGTGCTGAATGTAGGACTCCCTAGCCTTTCTGATTGAAAAAAAGATTCCCTGGCAAACAGGAACAACTACTATCAATGTGATACTAAAAAATGGTTTTGTAAGAGAGAAAATGACATGTGCTTATCCTGACTGTGAAAACACCACATTATTGTAGTTCAAATATCATAGTTCATATGCCAAACTTGATGTACATGTGTATGCGATTTTTGTGCAAGTGATGGTGACATCATTGAACTAAGAATAAATACAAGACTCCGCATTCAATCTATTGAATTTGAAACAGAAGTGGCAGTTGTGCAGAGACTAAACGGATAAAAATGCAAATAAATATCTTGTGTTCAACTTCATTTGTCTTCTTTACGTTTACAAAGTATACATGTACATAATTTTTACATACATGTATAACAATATGATGATGTAGTATGATTGCCAATGAGACAATGATTTACATGTATGACTATCATTGGAAGGCCACTCTATAATATCTTTGTATATCATGAGAATGGAAATGCTACCTTTGTAGCATAAAGGTAGCATAATGTAAAAAAAGGGAAAATGTTCATTTATTCAACAACACTTCTGTGAATATATAACTTGACAGTACTAAAGGCAAAATATTTCGTTTCGCAAATTCCTTCCTCTCCTTGGAAAATAACATAGTTAATTGTTTACATGAAATGACAAAATGTGTAGAATAAGAAGCAAGAAATGTTCACTCTACTTGTACACTACTAGTCGCTCATATTAGTCATCATCTATGTTTGTTTCAGTCCTTTAGCAATGGTGCTTGTTTATATTTATCTGTTGTGTTGTGTTGTTTCAGTTTTACATGTCCTCATTCTGTGATCACTGTTTCACCTCGCCTATTTTGAAAAATGTTAATGCAAATATTTTCTGCAATAAATTGAAAAGGCACAGCTGCTAGGACTATTCAGAAATGTGAGGTATATGTCAATGAGACAACAACCCAACGACAAAAATATTCTTTGCACATCTATGAATGTTTAAGAATTCTTGTGGAGGTCAAAAGCACATAACGTGTACTTATATATTGGTGACCTGGTACATGTATGTACCTATTGATGCATTCCGTCCTAAACATAAATTGTGTGAAGAGACCAAGCAGTTTATATGCTTATAAAAAACCTGATATTAAAATGAATTCCTGTATAACAAATTCCGGGAATGAGACACTATTTTATTTAAACCAGATGAGATATTAGTGGTAAAGGTTTAAACAGAAGCAGGAGATGTCAAGGGGCAATACAAAAAGTACAAGGTCATGTAACACAGATAAAAAGATGACAAATGAAAAGAAAATAACAGCCCACATAGCACTGCACCGAAACATAAACCCACAAAAGATCAGATAAAACTTGTCAATTTTAAATCTTTCTAATTTCAAACTCGAGTTTCACTACCCGATAGGAAAGAGTAAAGATAAGGATGTTGCAGTACTTCTGTGGTCTATGAAACAGAACATTAAAATCCTACAGTTCAGCAGAGCATTTTACTGTACTTATGATACACGTTGTTTTTAATCAGGGTCTGTGATATTAAGTCTATAAAAAACTACAAATAATGACAGATTCATATTCAATATTTCATGACAGCAAAAATAGTGATTTCGACAACACTGTACATAATGTACGTTCATTTAGGAAATTCATGCTAAGGTTCCACAAATAATGTAATTGTAGGTCAATCAAAAATTAATCATTTAAATCCGTTTTCCACGAGACAAAATTCTACTGGCTACATATTTTTTTTATATAAAAAAGTTGCTTTCTGATTTCTTTTTTTGACATGTTAAATGACTATTTTTGTTCCTGATTGAATACTATAGTAGAATGTAGGACAGTACGTCACAGGACAAAAAGGCACGGACAAAAAGTCACGGACGAAAAGTCACAATTCAGTTTTGAGATTATTTTTCTCTGAACAAGAAAACACTAATTTTAAAAACAATTTTTTGATTTTTTATTGAACTATAATATAAGAAGCAACTTTGTAATTAAAATTTATTCAATAAATATCAATGATGATCAAATAATTGTTATGATAACAAAATGTCAAAGTGGTTTGGCACTTAAATGGCTTCATGGTGCCAAGAAATATATTATTTGCATGATTAAAATTTAATAATTTTTCATTTATCAAGGCTGATGAACAATTTCCTGAACTTAAAAATGAATAAATGTAAAAAAAGATATTATTTGAAGATCTTTCTCTTATATATTCAAACAATTGTCAATAAATTATTTGTGACTTTTTGTCCTATCCAATTTGTGACTTTATGTCCTGTGACTTTTTGTACTGTGACTTTCTGTCCGTTTACCCTATTCATAGTATAGCCCAGTGTTTCTGTTAAAATAAAGTTCTGGTCATGGTTAAAATAATGTCAGAATTTGTTTAGTTGTAAAAACAATTACCAAGTAATAATCCACTTAGAACTTCACCTCCGGCAAAATTCAGGTGATCGGAGGGCAATAAATTGCGTAATCGCACACCTGTGAATCCACAGTCACAACTCTAAGGAAATAATGACCGGAAAATCGGACACACATAATTTCACTGTGTAATTTAGAAGCAAACTTTAGCAAAGAAATGTTTCTTGTAATATCATGATCATTACCAGATTTTACTTTTTAAATTAAAAGAAATGCCGAAAAAAAGAAAAAAATATTTTCTCAATCAAATACATTAAAAAAAATACAACTATTTCAAGTAGTTTTTTTTAGAAAAAGAATTTATTTGATCTGAAATAAGTTTTCCTATTACTTTTCTTGATTAGCTATCGAGGTTATTCATCCCTGACGTCTACATGTTGTAGAATAATTATCGACGAGAATCTCATTCCGGGCCGCGTTTTTTAACGGGATTTCACGGAGTTGCCAATCTCTGTGTATATATGTCTCTGGTTACAATTATCAGAAATTTGGTTGAAATATTTAAACAAAATTGCATAACTCTTACCTGAGCATTTTATGCAATAAAATTTATTTGTTTGTTTTACATTTATATCCCATTATATTGCTTTTTAACAGTAATTGGAAATATCTCAGCATTAGGTATTTGTACATTCAGATTTGAATACAGGAAATGTATTTTTTCTTAATGAAGAATGAACACCAATTTAGATACAAAATAGTTATTATTTTTTTAAAATTTTTATTGTTGAGAAAGTGCATTTATAAGGCCTCTTTCTGGAAATTATTAAACCTGTCATTATTAATGGCATATAAAAAATATATTACTTGTTTGACGATTTTCCTTTCCATTCTTGTCAAAAATAAAATCTGACAGTCTAAAATTGAAAGATCAGTATATATATCTATATTTACATCAATTTTGCGAAATTCTCTACCTTTGGACAATAACATAGAAATTTTACAGTAAGATTGGAAATGAAAAGAGAAAAAAATTAAAAAAAAAGTATGGTCAGAAAGAATATGAGACTAGCTATGAATATGGCTGGATCACAACATCAACGATGCTTTGATTTTATAAATGAAAAGTGTACTATTCTTATTATAATGTGAAAGTGAAGGTACTGTTGTCTTAAAGTTTGATCATCGGCTGTTTCAGATTTTCACTTAAAAAAGTATGTGTTATACAAAGAACAGAAGGCCAGAGAACACAGTTATTTCGTAGTGCATTTCTTTTAAACAATAAATTCGAATTAAAATAAAATGCTCCGCTGGGGCGCAGCTTGATACGACTGCAGAGGTCGAACCCTGAACAGTTGGGGCAAGTATGGACACAACATTCAAGCTTGAAACAGCACTGAATTTGGATTGTAATTAAATATTTGACACAGCATAGGTTTCTGACACAGAATGAATGTGGTCTAAGAACTTAAAGATTTTTAATTTACCTATTCAAACCATATCATTATTATTTGCTTTTATATATAAATCAGAAATAACCAACTTAAAATGGAAAATTTTAAAGAAAAAAAAGGAAACCCCCCCCCCCCAAATTTTTTGAACCCCCTTATGATTCATCACCCCCAAACTCAATCCCAGCCTTCCCTTTGTGGTATGGTACCTTGCAGTACAATTTCAGAGAGATCCATACACTTGAACACAAGTTATTGTCTGGAAACTAGAAAAATGCTTATTTTTGGCCCCTTTTTGGCCCCTTATTCCTAAACGTTTTGGGCAATTACCCCCAAACTCAATTCCAGCTTTCCCTTTGTGATATGGAACCTTGTAGTACAATTTCAAAAAGATCATTATACTTACACACAAGTTATTGTCATGAAACTAGAAAACTGCTTGTTTTTTGCCCCTTTTTGGCCCCTTATTCCTAAAATTTGTAGGCAATTACCCCCAAAATCAATCCCAGCATTCCCTTTGTGATATGGAACCTTGTAGTACAATGTCAGAGAGATCAATACACTTACACACAAGTTATTGTCATGAAACTAGAAAAATGCCTGTTTTTTGCCCCTTTTTGGCCCCTAATTCCTAAAATTTGGAGGCAATTACCCCCAAAATCAATCCCAGCATTTCCTTTGTGATATGGAACCTTGTGGTACAATGTCAGAGAGATCCATACACTAACACACAAGTTATGTCTGGAAGTTACAAAAATGCTTATTTTTTTGGCCCCTTTTTGGCCCCTAATTCCTTAACAGTTGGTACCATAACCCCCAAAATCAATCCCCACCTTCCTTTTGTGGTATTGAACCTTAAGGTAAAATTTCATAAAGATCCATTCACTTTAACTAAAGTTAGAGTGCAAAAACCAATGTGTCTTCGGACGACGACGCCAACGTCATACCAATATATTTTTTTTTGCGATCGTATAAAAATTGCACCTGCTTTATCCCAAAAAGATTTTTACAGTGTAGTGTACTACTATTGGGACAAATAATATCAATATTATAGAAGAGTCTACCAGCTCTTACTCATAAATATGGACAATTCTATGTAAAGGGGGTCTATAAGTCAGTTTGACAGCTTCAGACATACTAATTTTTGACCTTTTTTAACTTCACCAAATCTTGACAAAAAAAATTCATCACCCAAATTTTTTTAACATGTAATTTCATCTCCCTACTTAATATTTCATGCATGAAATATAAATAAATAAATTTTGTAAGTGTATGAAAAAAATTGGCAATCTATACACTGTCCAAACTAGGGACTATATTTGTAGACAATGAAAATCAAAGGACGATAACTGTGTCCTCGGACCTGAAGAGGAGAAGCTGTAGTGAAATTAATTGAACTATTCCAAAAGGAGACAAAATTTTGATTCGTATGAATAATAAATAAATGATGGTATATGCCATTGAAACAGCAACCGAATGACAGAATACTGTGGATTCATTTATTTTTGTGGGTACCAATTTTCGTGGATTAGGGAAAACTTGCATGTTCGTGGATATTTGATTTCATGGTTTTGCTGAAGTCTGCATACAAGCCTATAGAAAATTTGTCATTCGTTGAACATTTAATTTCGTGGTTCACCTGTACCCACGAAATCCACGAAAATTGGTATCCAACAAATATTAATGAATCCACAGTATCCAAAAGACATCTAGAGGTAAACATACATTCTCCAATTTGTTTAAAATTCTATATTTTGTAGTGTGCACCAGATGAAGATGTAGACGAAGGACCTGAGCCATAGAAGATACTGAACACTTCTTTTTGAAATGTGCCAAGCATTGTTTTACAGAAAAGGTGTAAGAAATCATGACCAACCATGACTAATGTGAAAATTTTAAAGCAAAGTTACAATCAGATTGACTAAGGTTCAAACTGTCTACTTGTAAAATCATAGATGTGTTGATTGATTTGTGTTATTATATGGATTACATCGGAAGACTACCTTCCTGGATCCTTGTTATTTATTGTATTATTTGTTAAGAGTATTTTTTTACATAGTAGAAACAAATATGTTTTTTCATGATGAAAATAAAATGTAATGTCATATTTTATGTACCGGTATATTTATTATTCTTGAAAGCTTTTGTGTTGGTTTTCTCTCTCTATGACAATATATATACCTCATCTTAATTCACAAGATTGTGTATATACATTGTTAGAAACAAGAATATTCTATGCTGTTTAAACTGGCTTTCTCTTGGTAAAATTTAACAAATTTAGGTATCTGAAGAATCAAAATCTAAAACCTGGTTTGTTACCAAGCTTATGGATAACTCACAATTTAGACAATGTTTGTGTAGCAATTTGGATTAGGAATTTGTTCACATTTCTAGACATTGAAGGAAAAATCTTTTTATATGACAAGAAACTATACCTCCACAATACCAGATAGTATTGATCACCCTCAATATGATATTAGTTTTCTTTATGCAAATATGCATAATGATGCTGGTCTGGCACTCTGGCTCTCCAGCACTCTGGCTTCATCCACCAATAAAAACTGGCTGAGAAAAAGTGCTTTGAAAGTGGCATTGAAAGACAAAAAATCAATCAATTACAATGACACCACAGTGAAAGTTAGATTGTTGAAAACACATTACCATAGCCAACTGATACCTGTTTACAAATGTTATTTTGTAAATGTTTTTAACCGGACTTTATGTTATCATTTTAAACATATGGAACTTCTACTTGTGAACCACTGAAAAAAATTTTGCAATATCAACAGGTTCTTATTACATCACAAATTTGACCCAACTTGCCAAAAACAAATAGACTCTTCAAATTCTCCAAAACTTGAGATCTTCTCTTATTATAATGAATATGGGAAAGGATAAAGTAATTGACAAAATGCACAAAACCATCATTATTTAATATAATATACCTATATGGATTTATTTTCTTTCAGAACGATAGGTCTTCCTTTTAAAGAATCAACCCAGACGATACCAAGTTTCAATGAAATTTGCTTCAAGGCATAAAATAATGACCTGTGTTAGGTCATTATTTTCCCTGATTAAAATGCAAATTATAATGTACCTAAACATGTAATTGGTTTGATAGTTATCGTGTGTTGTTGCCAATTGGGGTTTAATTTTTTAATTTTCCAACTTTGATAGGTTTAAGGCAGAAACAATCCTTAAAGTTTCCTGTGTTTATTAGACTGAAATAACAAAAATCGTCGTTGACGCACATTTTAACTTTCAAAATAAATAATGTGAAGTTTTGCTAATTTATAGCTACAATTAAGGACCATTATGCGAGATGAATTAAATAATGCAAAACTTTTAAAACAAGCCAGATTTAACACATTCGTGTGGATTTTGAAAATCTTATTGATTCACGCTGTAGTGGAAATCATACTTTTACCTATGGATATTAATTTTTCGTGTTATATGTACATTTATTTCGATTTTTTGCACTCTTCAAGCCAGTTCTTAACTTTTTACATCTATCTATTATACCTTTTACTCCATCAAATGATCAAATGACCAAATATTCTTATTTTCTGTAGAAATACAACCACATACTTTACAATTGGGTTTGTGGGGGTATAATATTCAATCATGATTTTCAGTTTTAACAAATGTATTGCCAAACAAAAGAGAGAAAACAATTATTCGCAATAGTTTGAAAATTGTTGAAAACATAATCTGCTTTCCGCGATAAAAAGTTGATTTTTTTTTTAAAATAATACCATCCCCCTTTCATAAACTTAGTTGATACAATAAATTACTTACAAAGTGACTTGTTTTTTTTTATACACCGTAACAATTCATTTGTGTCTTGCTTCATGCAGTCACAGAAATATTTTTATTGTAACTGGATAATGGTTTCTAAAGTTTATATCTAGATTATAATAAGTGTGTTGTATTTCACATTATCAATGAGCCGTAGGGCATATTAAAACCAAATTGTATCTAAAAAGAATATCCCATTTAGTGTGGTTGTAAAAATAGGATGCAAATCCTGCAAATCTTTGCAGAAAATAGTATTTTTTTGGTGGTATATAAATCAGATAATGCATATTTTAAGGTTTTTCTTGTCGTATAGCACACCTCGGGGTGTCAGGATTGCCCAAAGAAAGATCAAGATCTCCCTACGGTCGGTCTTTCATTTGATCAGTCCTGACACCCCTCGGTGTGTTATTCGACAAGAAAAACCTTAAAATATGCATTATCTATAACAGAGTCCCTCCCATCTCCCCCTACAAGATCAATTTTGGAACAGCCCTTTCAGACTATTACCTTGTAAGTGAAAACCTGAACATGAATATAATATTTGCCACTGGACAATAAGAATCCTTCCATTATCACCACTGAATCATACGTGAACTATGCTGATCTTCAAATCAATATTATCTTTGGCAGGCAACTTGAATTTATCATGCAAACATTTCATTAAATGTCATTCAGTTATGACAGCACAATATATCCAAGTGTACAAAAATGAAATAGTTATTTTAATTTTATTTTCCAACAATACATGTTACAATATCTTGTACTTGGTACAGATATAAAAACTATTACAGAACTACATAATGTGCAGACATTTTGTAACAAGATTATTAATACAAAACAATTATAACTTGAACAAAATAAAATAAGTAACTTTATTGATAAATAAAATAGATTAAAAATTACATGAATTGAAATTAATGAAAAATGCAAATGAGAAATGATGAAACAAACTAAAATGATACGAAAAAATTAATGAAAATGTCTTTTGTTTATACAACTGAATACAGTACATGTATTTGAATACAAGGAGAACAATTTTATTTAGTTTTTGCCTGAAATAAAAACATGTTTGAAAGATAAGGGGGCTTAAGGAGAAAATATTAACAAATCTATCTGATCCATATATTTGTTAGAAAATCTTAACCAAAATACAGAAAGCAGTTCTCAAGATACTGTTTGAGGGAAAAAAATCACATTTTAAATGTAAGGCACACTCAGCTATTAAATGGGAAAATGTCAAAAGTTAAAGGACAAGGTTCACTTTAATATATGAACTAAGTGAAATATGGCCTTGAAATTCAACTTTATCATAAAATATCAAAATGATCATAATTTGGTTCTTAAATGGATCTATTTCAAAAGCCTTACTACTAGGTTAAACAAATCTCTTCATTAGAGTACATTTTAGGCTTCAAAATTCAGCACATTTTGGATATACTGTCAAAAAACAATGATCTTGTGCATTTTTCGGAGCGAAAAGCTTTAGGAAATCCTTGGCCGCAACCTAGGATCCAAAATGATCTGTTGCCAATGACAATATTGAATACCTTGACACGAAAACATTCTTGATCCGGGAAGGCAGCCAAAGTAAATTATGTTAAAAACTGTTAAGAATTGTTGAAAATTTGACCATAACTGACGTTACAACACTAATTAATGCATACTTGAGGGGTAATTTCTTCATCATTTTTAATGTGATGTGCCAAAAAAAGTTATTTTGTATTAATAGTTTTATGACAACTATTTCTATGTGAAATTTGTAGTATTTTGGCCAAATTAAAAAAAACATCAAAATTCTTAGGGCCAATTTAACCCTTCATGTTCTTACTCCTTTTAAGGTGGATGATTCTAAAATAATCGCAAAAAATGTTATTTTTTCAGGGAATTAAGGGTATATGTAATAACTCCTACACAAATTTGCTTTGACCAATTCTCATGTAATTTGAACAGAACTTAGGAATGACGAAAGAAAGCTCACTTTTGATTTTGAAATTTTTGTCATTCCACATTAACTGTTTAGATTTAAGGCAATTTTTCACATATCCTGCTTAAACTCCAGTACACCTGATAGATTTCCTCAAAACTTTGCAGTATTGTTGGAATTGATAAAAGGCAGCTCCCTTTTGATTTTCTAAATTTTTTGGTTTGTCGTTACAGAGTTATGGAACTTTTGTCAGATTTAAAAAAAAATTTCACATGATGTTTCATAACTTGAGTTTGCTTGGTTTGATTTACAGGAAACTTTACATAATTGCTGGAATGGGTGAACTTGACACACAGTTCAACTAAAAAAATATTCTGATATGTCATTATAGAGTTATGGGACTTTGACCGTCAGATAATTTAAAAGTATTTTTAAATGTCAATTTTTAAATGTCAATTTTTAAATGTCATGCACTGGCTTTGATATTTGTGGACCAAATTACTACAAACTTGACGCTGTTATTGGGATTGGTGAATATAGACTAGCTTTTAATTATATAATTTTTTTTGTTTGACATTCTAGAGTTATGGGACTTTCAAATTTGATGCAATATTATCAATCAGTTTAAATAGTAGCTGTTCAGATAAATAATGTACAGAGGCAACAAAAATAATTCAAGCCAGATAATTATTATCTATTGGGGAAACAAAAAAATACATTAATATATTTATAACATAAATTGATACACCTACAAGTACTAAGATTAGCTGAGGCCTATTATATCTGCCGTATGTGGCCCCTAGGGTTGGCATTAAGAAATCTCATATATGAGTGGGTTTCCTAAAACAACTGTTCAGAATGTCAATGAATTTTGAAATTGCTTCAATGTATGGAATATATAAAGTGTAACCCACCCCTTGAAAAAGATGATATAGAGTTCATTAACAATCATACAATATCTCCTTCATTTATATATGAATGTTTAATAACAATATAAACAGTCCTTAATAATATTCTATAAAAACAATGAAGTAAACAAAAACACAGTATGCTATCACTCACATACCATTTTCCTCACCCTTTATATTCTGAAGATACTGCTTAAAGCAACAATGACTAATTGTTCAAAATATACATTGAAAACATGTAAGCATTTAATTTGATAGGTATCTTTTAATTTTGAGATAAACATACATGCAGTTTCAAAGTTTACATATTTTACTGCAAAAATATTGCAGCTGAGAAATATAAACTCCCAGAATACACTATTTTGATGACATAGCACTATTCATTTCTTCTTATCCTCTTTACACAGAATGACATATCTTTGAGCAACCATCAGTGGAGGGGAATACCCATCAGGGTAGGATGTATCTTCAAATAGTACCGAGTATTCATCTCCTTGCTGAAATTATAGTTAACAAATCATTTACAAGTAAAACAAAGGAGGAGGTATGTTAAGAGCCATTATTTGTCCTATGAAATTGTAAAATATTAAACTTATTCAAGATTAAATAATTATTTTAATTTTATTGATAAATGAACTGGTTAATATAATGATAATCTGAACGCTTTATGCAGTAAGGTCATTTGTGATGTCACCATATATGAAGCATAAACATGTTGAAATTGAAATGTTTGACCAAAAATGGTAATTTTACACATATTTTTTTGGCCGAATACACAGGCAAATTTTGTTCACGTAAATTTCACGTGAAAATCACGTGAATTTCACATGAAATTTTTCACGTGAGATTCACCTCAAACGAGCTTATACATGAAACTCACGTGAAATTTTTCACATGAAACTCACGTGAATTTTACGTGAATTTCACGTGAAATGAGACTCACGTGAAATTCACGTGAACAAAATTTGCCTGTGTAGATAACAGCAAAGGCTGTAACCCAAATAGATATTTGACATATATTGATATGTTTATGAAACACAATTTATAGAATAACATTTTTGGGCTAAACTTTTAAGCCTTTGCTCATTTTCAATGATCTAACAATTTTGCATTACATTTAAAAAGTTAAAGCAAAATTGACTAAATGCAAGAATGTTAGACCAAATTAACTAACTGTCCTTATATGCCTGTAATAATTGCACTGGAAGTTAAACACCAATCCAACACCATCAACAGAGTAATGATTGCACAGAAGTGATAAAAAAAAAGAAAGTGTCCAATGAGACAGGGGTCAAATTTACTGATAGTAATACATATGAGCAATCCATCTCTCTTGATAATTGTGGTAAAAGGCAGCATGCTTCAATCCTCTGTTCAAATAATTGTGTTGGATATTTAACACTTACATTTAGCTCTATAGAAAACTACATAAAATCATCTTAATTTATTGGCAGTTCACAGAAAATTTCCATGTGTGACATTTTAGCCACCTTATATTTCATAATTCATATTTGTAGACTGAAACTAGTAACAGGATAAGTAGAATAGAAATAAATGGGGAATGTGTCCATGGGACACAGATGATGCCCCCGCTTGCATATAATGTTATAAAGGGACATAACTCAAGAACAGTTAAAGTGACGCTACCCAAATTTGTACTTGATCTTAGTTTTGTGGTAATAAGCATTGTGTATAAGTTTCATAACATTTGGTTGAGGCAAACTAAAGTTAGAGAACGGAAACACTTTTTGGGACGTACATACAGACGGACAAGGGTAAAACTTAATGCCCCCTCCGCTACGGTGGGGGCATAAATATTGTGAATTAAAGTCAAAACTAATTTTTGAATATCTCATTTTATTCTGTATCTTATTTTTTGGCAAATAACTTCATAAGGTAGACTTTACAATTTTTATAATTTTGGTTCATAATAATATGTTTCGGAGTTTAGTGTGGCATCCATTTTGCTGAACTAGTATACATTATTGTTTAGGGGCCATCTGAAGCATGCCTCCAAGTGTGGGATTTTCTCCCAGTGTAGAAGACCCATTGGTGGCCTTGGGCTGTTTTATGCTGTTTGTTCGGGGTTGTCTTTTTGACACATTTCCTGTTTCTATTCTATAACTACTTTCTAGCACAAAGTCTTTCTTTTTCCAGTTTTATACATTCCAATTTTGTTATCTTCACAATAATTAATTTTGATCTCAACAAGAATTCTTACCTTCTTTGGTGGTTCATGTATCAGTGCTCTGTAGAAACAAGTAGTCTGTGGATATAATGCCAGCACCAACTGAAAATTTAAAACAATAAGAATAAGTGTTCAAAGGATACAATGCCCCGCACACACTTTTATATGTCCATGTTTTGTAAACTGTTAAATTGTGCTAAAAACCATATTTTGGTATATAACTAATAAAGTTTTCATTATATAAACTAGGGATGTCAACTCGGTGAAGATTTACTAATCAAGTGACCCGTTAGATTTACCGAGCGATACTTGAGTACTCGCTCAAAAAAAAAACATCTACAAAATGGAAAAAAAATAAACCCAATTTACGTATTGTGGGTCGTTGTTTTAAGGACGTAGAACCCTCAACATTATTATCTAGCTATAAGACTAGATAATATTCCAAGGAATTGTATGCCATAACTAATAGCTCATTTACTACATGCACTAATCAGTAAACTTGCAATAAGCTAACCAATTCATTAATAAACATCTATAGAAAAATGTTTACTCAAACATCAGTATTTGTAAATCGTACAAAAACATATTAAATGATCAACAAAGGGAATGATGATTAGAACTCACTGATGCTTTAAGGGTCGAGACAGGGTGCAACTAATTTTTTCTGATTTAGAAATATTATCTTTTCAACTTTTTCTGGGACGAGTCGATTTCTCAACTTTGTTACATATCTAACAGTCCTGCTGTTGAAAATATTTGCTCTGACGATACAGAGATGTTGTAATGACTAAGACACGATTAGCTAAAAGTGTAAGCCTTGGACAGGTGCTCTTGTAGCCAACATCTGTTCGAAGGAATTTTAAATGATAATTAAATCCAATATTCGAAGTGCATTTTAATTTTGATTAATATTTAATTTCTTTATAAAAAAAAAAAATTTCTTTAAGAAGGCAACATTTTAACAAAAACTGATTAGTCAAGTATAATTTTAGTATTCGATACTCAGTACTACCAAGCGATACTCGAGTACTTGAGTACTCGTTGACATCCCTAATATAAACACAACTTCATTGTAAGCTGACTTAACCATAAATCAACTTTTATTGTTACAAATGTTGTTTAAGGTGATGGATGACTGTTTATCATCTAGTGGCAAATTGAATGTCTATTCAGGATGAGAACATGCAAGTGCAATATGAATATGAACCCTGCTTTGTACTAGACAGACACTCTTGAGTGGAATTTAAACAAGCTAGTTCTCAAGGCAACAGTCCACAGGAAGACATGTCATCCTACACAGACACATTATGCTGACTCCTAGCTGTTCAGTGTTTGCTCTTACTCCTTATACAGGGTGCTAAGGAGAGAAGTAGGAAATACCAATAGAAGTCTTTTGTTTGACAAGGCCTAGAATCGAACCCTTGACCCCTAACTCAAGACAAGCATGCTACCACGATACAACAAAGGTAGTGTTCGGTTGATGAAGAATGAAAGATAACACACAGTGTATCATGTGATTAAAGGAGATTTGTATCTTTAATGGAAGACTCACGTACATCTATACAGAAATTGAGTACGGTATGTTAAATTTTGACTATTCCCATTTGTACTTACAGATCCTTTACCAAACAAAGCAGCAGGATCTGTCTCAGGATTAGCTTTCCATATTGGTAGTGCTACTATTCTTCGTTTACTCAATGTGTGTCTTCTGTAACAGAAATATATGTTAATTTATGTAAAAATTGTCCATTTCTTTTGCTATTTAGTATATTAATCATGTAAATTACTAATGACTGATGCTTTTATTTAACATAAGAGAAATATTTTATGAAACTGGTTTATTGAGTATAATATATAATTTTCTTACATTTAGAACTGGATATTTTTCACATTTAAAATAAAGACACAACCAGTTACTCCAAAACAAATCTCTAACTGTTTTATCTATCGTTACATTTAAACTTTAAAAACCACAAAAGAATCATGTAAGTGAATACATGGATAAAGAAAGTGAAGAACATAAAGGAAACAAGTCCCTTATAAATATTAATCATGTACAAAGAAAAAATCCCTGTTGATTTTTTGGTAAATATTATAAAAGTATCTACAAGAGTGCACACGCTGAAATGTCTCGCCTTCTTTACTAATCATTGATATTATGTTGATAGTCCTAAATATAAAGCTTTATTACAACTGTCACATAAACTTAACATTAACCAAGTAAACTAAACATTGACCAATGAACCATGAAAATGAGGTCAAGGTCAGATGAACCATGCTAGGCAGGCATGTACAGCTAACAATTCTTCCATACAACAAATATAGTTGACCTATTGCTTATAGTTTAAGAAAACAGACCAAAACACGATAACTTAACACTGATCAATGAACCTTGAAAATGAGGTCAAGGTAAAATTAAACCTGTGTGACTGACATATAGATTATAAAATATTTCCATACACCAAATATAGTTGAACTATTGCATATAGTATTAGAAAAAAAGACCAAAACTCAAAAACTTAACTTTGACCACTGAACCATGAAAATGAGGTCAAGGTCAGAAGACACCTGCCAGCTAGACATGTAAACCTTACAATCATTCCATACACCAAATATAGTAGACCTATTGCATACAGTATAAGAAAAAACAGACCAAAACACAAAAACTTAACTATAACCACTGAACCATGAAAATGAGGTCAAGGTCAAATAAAACCTGCATGACTGACATATAGATCATAAAATATTTCCATACACCAAATATAGTTGAACTATTGCATATAGTATTAGAAAAAAAGACCAAAACTCAAAAACTTAACTTTGACCACTGAACCATGAAAATGAGGTCAAGGTCAGATGACACCTGCCAGCTAGACATGTACACCTTACAATCATTCCATACACCAAATATAGTAGACCTATTGCATACAGTATAAGAAAAACAGACCAAAACACAAAAACTTAACTATATCCACTGAACCATGAAAATGAGGTCAAGGTCAGATGACACCTGCCAGTTGGACATGTACACCTTACAGTCCTTCCATACACCGAATATACTAGACCTATTGCTTATAGTATCTGAGATATGGACTTGACCACCAAAACTTAACCTTGTTCACTGATCCATGAAATGAGGTCGAGGTCAAGTGAAAACTGTCTGACAGGCATGAGGACCTTGCAAGGTACGCACATACCAAATATAGTTATCCTATTACTTATAATAAGAGAGAATTTAACATTACAAAAAATCTTAACTTTTTTTTCAAGTAGTCACTGAACCATGAAAATGAGGTCAAGGACATTGGACATGTGACTGACGGAAACTTCGTAACATGAGGCATCCATATACAAAGTACGAAGCATCCAGCTCTTCCACCTTCTAAAATATAAAGCTTTTAAGAAGTTAGCTAACGCCGCCGCCGCCGGATCACTATCCCTATGTCGAGCTTTCTGCGACAAAAGTCGCAGGCTCGACAAAAACAAATTGTAGAAATCCCACTACGCCAAGTCTCTGGAGAATATCGAATTCTGGAACAATGAAAACCTTTATACATCTAGTTGTCTAACCAAAATTTGTCATTACAAATGCCATCGGCTTGTTTCTTTCAATATCATGGTGCAGTTTTTGTTAATCTTTTTTATGAGAATTCTTTTTTTATCATGATTATGTTATCAAATATCCCCTATACATTTTTTTTTTAATTTTTATCTTGTGCTAAGACTTCTTTGTGTAGAAAAATTATTCAAAACACTGTTTTTCAATAATCTGAAATGGTGGGACTCAGAAAACATTTGTGCATTAGGGTTCACTAAAAATTAGGCCATTCTAACCTAAGTTCAGTTTTTGTGTTAAGGTCCATTTCTCAGCTATTATTTTATTTCAATGAAATTTGACAATAAGGTAGATTGTGATATTCGAATAGATACCTGACATTGGAATTTTTAGGTTTATTTGTAACTTGAGGCTTAACAGCAAAAAAGCTCAGCATTTTAAAAATAATATAAGAAGTTCACTGAAATTCAGTCTCAAGAACAATTGAATATAGGAAAGAAATGGATCACTATTTACAACACCCTATTCTATAAATAGAAATACAATAGGAACAAATAATTAAATGAGAATATGAATTGCATAGAAATATTTGCACATAGAAAGAGACGAAACAATATTTAGTACAAGGGGAACATACTCTTTTCCTTCATCAGCATCAATGTCATCCACATCATATTTATTGGCTGATGCGTTGAAGGACACAACCTCTGCCAAGATCCAATTCTCCTCATCATCTGACCTCACTCTGGCAGCAACCTTATCTCCTGGTTTGGCTATGTAATTGTTGTCTGCAGGTACAGCACCACACAGTGGAGGGGGCCTGAAAAAAAAGAAGAAAAATATTAGTGCTATTAAGACTATCTGGGTATTCAATTTTCCCAATCAACATCTTTAACTGAGATAGTAAACTTATACTCTTAGTCAAATAAATTATTACATCTACAAAAAAACTATTTCAATTTTTGCTTTGACGCCTTCCTGAAAATCTAGAAAAATCTAAATTAAAAAATACAAACAGCAGATGTCATGATTATCTTGACTACCTTATCTCTATGTCTAGCTATGTAGTTGTGGTCATCCTGAAAATAAGATTATAAAATAATGTATCATATTTCATATTGATCATTTCAGTACTAAGTGTAAAAGGGACAGCTATATTCTAGCTGTTGCCTCAATGTATAGCATAATGTAATGGACAGAATTAAAAAAAGAGATATCATGTCCAATTCTTGTTCCCTGATCATAGATGCACAGTATGTCATATTGGCTGTGAGAAAAAGTAACACAAACAGTTTGTAATGTTATCATTAGTATCAAAAAGGCTACATTTTGGTTATTCTTTTTTCAAAAGCCTAAATGCTATGTTAAACAAAGTTTTTCTAAAATCCGCTTATTTTAGATATGTTGCGGAAACATGATGATAGTGTGCGAAAGGTGCAAAGGTTTATATTGAATCCATAGAACAAACAATTTTCTACATTAGATGATGGAGCCAGTTATCTATGCAAAAAACTATTATAAATTATGACCAATTGGATCAAAATGACATTTCCATAGAAATTATGCATACTTTAGGTGTCATAACTTTGTAATTTATATTGTGCTACTGGTATATGTGGCTGGTATCTCTATTAGCAACTTCCACTCAGTAGTAATTATGAATATATCTTAGGCTAACAATAAAAAAAAATACCCAGTGCATAATACATACATGTAAAACAAGTAATGTAAGTACATGTACAGCAAATAATTTCTAATTAACATGAATCAAATCTACAAATATCTCAAGTTTCTACTAGTTAATATAATTGGTTCTAAAGACAATTGATGTCTATTTTCAATTCTTTAATGGCTTCAAACATGGCAAAGGGAAAGTATGAGTCTAAAAATGACTTTCTTACTGATCACCTTTTGTAAAGTTGATATAAATATTACTTAATATATCAAACTGAAAGTATGTGTTTTAATGCATCATATGTACTAAATACACTTGGCCAAGGTGTAATCGAATGTAATTGGATATCCTGCATTTATCATGCTTTACCATAAATTATAAGAAAAAAAAGAGTTAAAAATCAATATTGAGATTCAGCTATGCTTGCTGATATTTTATCAAGATACATTTGTAGTTTTTCACCTTTATAACATATCTGGTTTGTTTTTTTTCTTCAATGTGTTCGAGAAACTGGTAAATTAGTCCTGGTGAAAAGTGTCTGGGGTAAAAATATTACCAGTATATAAAAAGTCTATGGTTACAGAATTTACTAGTGTACTAAGTCAAATGTCAGTAATGTATGTCCCCCACCCTAATTTTCCTAGGAATTTATGTCCATATCATCACTATTCCTAGGTAAAAATGTCCATGTCCATTATTGGACTAGGTAAATGTTTAATAAAAGAAATCTTTTACATGTAACATGTTGTATTACAGTTTTGCATGAATCTTTTGATAAAACTTATGTGCCCCAAATAATTTTCCTAGGAATTCATGCATGCATATGATCAGGGCATTAATATTCTCAAGGTTTAAAACGTCCATGTCCTTTATTTTTATGGGTAATTTTGTAATGAAAGAAATAATTAACATGTTTAAAATGGAATTTTCAATTTTTATGTTTTTAAATTGTTGAACAGTTGTGCATTATATTTAATATTTCACATTTTTATTAAAATATGGTTGAGTTTTTACTAATTTAACAGACTTTTTTTCCCTCAGGAAAATTGATATCACAGACTCTAATGATGTACATAATTACAAATAGTCCTTTAGACTTCTTTCTTAATTTTAATATTGAATAATTTAAAGAATGTCAAGAGAAATAAAATTTTAAAGGGACCTTTTTCATAGTAAAAAACAAAAATCCGAATATATAAAACTTTTCCTAGGAAAATGTTAGTGCCAGACAAATTTACTAGCTATGGACTCATTTTCGTAGGAAAATGCATCCAGGGACCTACATTCCTAGTAAAATTATGGTCACAGACTTGATTAACTCGGCACAAAAGTCTGGTGGACAAACTTTACTACCGGATTGAATTTGCTATTACATTTCAATGCACTATTGTATTCTTTAATAATGTTACTTCAGTGCAATTTAATTGATGAATATTTAGCTGGTATGACCTATTATTTTTTCTCCTAAGGTGGCAGGTACCAGTTTTGGTGTACCAGAACATGTGTCCCACGCAGAAATGTTGTTATAGTTAAGCAATGAGGTATATAATTGCATCATGTGGACTGAAAAAATAAATGAATGTAAATTCTAGGCTATTATACTAGGCTAGTAAGTAGTTGCATACACAGGTTGGGGATTTCTTTCACATACGGGTCCAATCAGAAGTCAAAATTGTGGTCTCCTCACTTGACGGCATCCAATCAAAGTGGGGAAAAAATTCAGTTTTATGTAAACAAAAATATCTTGAGATTTTTATGGTAAGGATTATGTGGGGACAAGGCTCTAATTCATTGAATATCATTTATCTCTTGAATTTTGCCTAAAATTCTTGTCTGCTATTAGCAGGAGTCTGAAGGTGATTTGTATCAGAGCATCACATTTTTTGCCTTATTTGCAATGCATTTATAAATTTTAAAATCTCCATGCTGGACAGACACCCAAATTTAAAGGTTTTCTGTATATAAGCTTGAATGATTTTTCAAGAAAATTAAATCATAAATCCATGAAATTCTAAAGATTTATTGTAAAATAACTGGTTTCTGCCACCTAAAGATAGCTACTTATAGATAACCTACAAGAAGAGACTATCAAATTCAAATAACTTTTTAAATATTATTAATCTGTATAGACATATCTCTATAAATAGATCCAGGTAATAAAATACAAAACTACCTGATTGTACTAACCAACTTTGTTTTAACCAAATAGTTACATATATGATCTGACCAACCATTTTACCTTATTTGATTATAGATTTGAGAAAGGGTATTATTATGAAGATCAAAAAAGAATTAACAAGGTAAGACACATGATCATCCTTTATTTAGAGTTTGTGAATAATGGCTAGAAACAATTGGTTTCTTTTTTTCATTCTTATAAATATGTTCAATATATAATATACATAAACATGTTATAATTTATATTATCCCCGGCTTAGTATATTTCTAGGAATTTGATTGGTTAATGCACGTCGTTACAAAACCCATAGCCCCTGGGTGTTGCTAACCCATATACCCGGACGTTGCTACCCATTACAACGGGGAACATCACGCACGTTTTTCTTAGTGTCATGGTTGTTCCTTGTGAAATATCGAATTCTGTAGATTATGGATGATGTCTGTAATTAAATATTTAATCAACTTACGATTTTATCTTATTATATCGATCATTTGCACTCATTTTAGTTAATGCATTACTTGGCTGCCACATTGTCAATGAATGGGACTACTGGCCTAGCTATGCAAATGACCCACATTGACGTCACACCGTCTATGATGTAACTCTCACAATATTGAGCGACCCATTCCCGTTTCTCTGTCTCTGGATTAAAAACGTCTTATATTTGACTACCTGTAGGGTTCTACCAAAGGTAGTACCCTACACCCTGTTAAAAATATGTCAAATTCCCAAATTTCAATAAAAGATTTTTAAAAAATGAAAAAAAACTTTGCTTTCAAGTTGTGGTTGAATTTCTCTAAAAATTGCAAGATTTGGACTAAGACCGGGGATAAATTTGTTATCTACGTTCATATCCGTAGATATGGATATTTTAACACCCTTCAGTACCCTGTACACCCTTCGGCTTCGCCTCAGGATGTACTTGGATACTTCAGGGTGTTAAAATATCCATATCTATGGATATGAACGTAGATAACTTATATTGAGAATTGGGTATTAATGGTAGATCTCTTACTAATTTCTGTAACTTTTATATAGACTTGGGATAATTTTCGAGTTTAGATATATTGTGTTGACACTTGTCTGTTGTTGAATACTGTATGTGTAGCACTCTATATGTCTTTTGGTTATTTTTGTAGTTAGGATGGTCTCATTGACATATACCCAAAATATCCTATAGTTACATATAATATGAAGAAATATTTCTCTAATTTGGCAAAAAGAAGATTATTGAGAGGAAAATTTGTAAAGTGTTCTGTGGAACCTAGTGTCATGCCTGTGATTGCTGCTGTCCGTGTAAAAGTGCAAAAAGACTGCAAAAACCTTATTATAATTTTAAAGTACTGAACAAAAAAATTCCAACTTTCATTTCAGATGATATAAATTGTCAAGAAGAAGTTTTTGTGCAAGTGTTATTACACATTTTATGAACATTTGACAAAGTTATTGATTTATAAAAGACTTTTTTAAAAACCCAAGACTATGTAAACCTTAATTGCAAAACAAAAAAAACCAAAGTCCATTTATCAGTTAAATATGGCAAAATGGAGAAAATATTTACAAAGTTTGATCTGGATACTTTCATTTGCTAATCAAAGGCTTCTGTCCAAGTTTTGACAAATTATAGATGTCTAAAAACTTTTAACTTTAGATTGTTTCTAAATAACTGCAGACAAGAGTGTACATGCTGAAATTTCATGCCTGCTTTACTGATTGTAATGGATTTAATGTTGACAGAATTAAAGATAAGAGTTTTACTACAAGTAACATATAAACTAAACATTATCAATGATCCATGACACAAAGGTTATATAAACTTGTGTCGAACAGACATTAGTCTCTGATACATGATTTTTTATTTAAAGTCCCCTACCTGAAGTGGACTTTAGGTTTGCACTCTGTCTGTCTGTCTGATTTGTCAGTCCAGCAAATCAGTTTTCCACACTTTATTTCTTAGTGCTTGAAGATATTGATTTGATATTTGGTATATTGTTTTATCATGACAAGTTACAAATCAAGTATGAATTTTGTTACAGTCTTATGATTTTGTGCAGAGTTATGGTCCTCTGACTTAGAAAATTCACTCAAATAATCAGTTTTCCACACTTTTTTCCATCATGCTTGAAGATATTGATTTGATAATTGGTATATAGTTATTAATAATCATGACAAGTTACAGATCAAGTTAAAAAAAAATTCCTGCCTGATTAGTTTTGATCCTTGGACTTAAAAAATTCACTTAAATAATCAGTTTTCCACACTTTTTTTCATCATAGATACTTGTTATATAGTTTATACCATGACAAGTTATAGATCAAGTTAGCATTTTGTTCCAGTACAATGAATTTTTTTACCGGTAGGGGACACAATTTGTAGTGCATTTTTGTTATTCAATGTTTGCTTGTTTTGTGTTATATCTTGTCTCACTACTTTTTATATGTACCACCTTTGATAAATGTTTAGTATTACCATACATTTTCAATTCTGTTTTCGTATTATGAACAACAAAAATGTGTGCATGGGACACAGATGATGCCCCTGCTTGCATATCATATAAAGTTATAAAGGGACATAACTGAAGAACGGTAAAAGTGACGCCACCCAATTTCGAATTTGATCTGTGTTTTGTGGTAATAAGCATTGTGTATAAGTTTCATAACATTTGGTTGAGGCAAACTAAAGTTAGAGAACGGAAACGAAAAATTCAGCAATTTTTCCATTTGTAAAGGGGCATAACTCTAGAACAGTTATAGTGACGCCACGAAAATTCAAACTTGATCTGTGTTTTGTGGTAATAAGCATTGTGTATAAGTTTAATAAAATTTGGTTGAGGCAAACTAAAGTTATAGAACGGAAACCAACTTTGGGTCGTACGGACGGACGTACGGACAAGGGTAAAACTTAATGCCCCCTCCTCTACGGCAGGGGCATAAAAAATATTTCTGTACTAACAACAAAATTATTTTATTTATAGTAACCTATTTAAGTTATAAGTCCCCTACCGACCAAGTCGAAGGGACTTTAGGTTTGCACTCCTTCTGTCTGTCCATCCGTCAGTCCAGCAAAGCAGTTTTTCGCAATTTTTTTCTTCATGCTTGAAGATATTGATTTGATGTTTGGTGTATTGTTTTATCATGACAAGTTACAGATCAAGTTCCAATTTTGTTTCAGTTTGATGATTTTGTGCTGAGTTATGGTCCTTTTGACTTTGAAAATTCACTAAGATAATCAGTTTTCCGCACTTTTTTAGTCATTCTTAAAGATATTGATTTGATAATTGGTATATTGTTTTATCATGACAAGTTACAGTTCAAGTTTGAATTTTGTTCCAATCTAATGATTTTGTGCAGAGTTATGGTCCTTGGACTTAAAAAATGTACTCAAATAATCAGTTTTCCACACTTTTTTTCGTGATGCGTGAAGATATTGATTTTGAAAATTGATATATATATATATATAGTTTTATCATGACAAGTAACAAATCAAGTTCGAAATTTTTTCTGGTCTGATGATTTTGTGCAGAGTTATGGTCCTGGGACTTAGAAAGTTCACTTAAATAATCAGTTTTCAACACTTTCTTTGTCATGCTTGAAGATATTGACTTGATATTTATATAGTTTACACCATTACAAGTTATAGATCAAGTTAGAACTTTGTTCCAATACAATGAATTTTTAACCGGTAGGGGAGCAATACTCACAGAATACTTGTTTTATCTAACACCATTTTGTCCCAGGTTATAGTTGTCTTTTTGACATTGTTTTACATATTGTATTTATATTCAATGTGTAATGGATCTAATTTATTCGTTCAGTGTATGTTTACTTGTTTTGTAATTGAGTTAAGCTATTTTAATTGATATTTTATAGTGTGTCTTTCTTTGTTGTAATGTTATACTGCTGTTTCAGGTTAGGGTGAAGGCTGGCGCCTGTTAAAACATTCAAACCCGCTGCATTTGTTATCTCCTGTCCTAAGTCAGGAACCTGTTGTTCAGGGCAAATTCGTTTGCACATTTTTTATATAGATATACTGTTGGTTTTTCTGTTTGAATGGTTTTCACTAGTCATTTTAGGGGCCCTTAATAGCTTGCTGTTTGGTGTGAGCCAAGACTCAGCGTTGAAGGCTGTACTTTGACCTATAATGGTTTACGTTTTACAAATTGTGACTTGGATGGAGAGTTGTCTCATTGGCACACATACCACATCTTCTTATATCTATGTACAGCTTAAAAACAATTGATACACCAAATATAGTTGACCTTTTGCTAATATAGCCATGAAAATGAGGTCAAGGTCAGATGATACATGCCAGACAGTCATGCACACCTTACAATCATTCCTTGTACAAAATATAATGGTTAACCAGGAAAACTAAATGTTAACCAAATAAACCATGAAAATGAGGTCAAGTTCAGATGAACCCTGCCAGACAAACATGTATACCTAACAATTATTCTATACATCAAATATAGTTGACCTATTACTTATAGAATCTGAAAAGAGGACAAAACTATAGAAACTTAACATTGTCCAATGAACCATGAAAATGAGTTAAAGGACAAATGATATCTGCCAGATAGACATGCACACCTTAAAATCATTCTATACATCAAATGAAGTTGACCTATTGCTTATACTCTTTGAAAAATGAACCTATTCACATAAATGTAACCTTGATCACTGATCCATGAAATGAGGTCGAGGTCAGGTGAACCCTTTCTGACATATATGAAGACCTTCCTAGGAACACACATATCAAAAATAATTATCCTATTACTCATAAAAAGTGAGAAATTCATATAATAAAAAAACTATACAAAATTTTTAAGCAGTCGCTGAACCACGAAAAATGAGATCAAGGACAATGGTAATAAAGCTTTCAGGATTTGATTAACAAATAGTTTACAGCGCTGCCTCTGCTGGATTGTAATACCTATGTTGTGCATACTGTGACTTATGTCTCAGACAAGACACAAAAAAGAAACCTGTTAATATATCAGGAAAATACAGAAAAATGAAAAAAAAATCATAATTTTGTACTGATTACTGTCTTTTGATCAAAAAGAAGTTTCTGTGAAAGTTATTG
This sequence comes from Mytilus californianus, assembly GCF_021869535.1. Lineage (NCBI taxonomy): Eukaryota > Metazoa > Mollusca > Bivalvia > Mytilida > Mytilidae > Mytilus > Mytilus californianus. The sequence continues at coordinate 29,059,498 of NW_026262734.1, read as the reverse complement.
ATGTTTAAAAAACTAACTTTAACCTCAAAATCTAAACGTTGAAGATGCAGATGGAATCTTTTGCCTTTAATCACAGGCACGACAAAAACACTGTATATATAGTGGTTATTTCAAATATTTTTGTAAATGTATTCTTAGCTGCCAAGTATTACATATTATTTTATATTTGTTTCACATGAATGCTATATAAAAATTGATGAAACAATAATCTATTCCAAACTCCTTAACTGATGAAAAGAGTTACCTTAACTTAGGTCTGAAATACAGGTTATGAAATGATAAGCTAACCTTTAACTCACATTAGAAATTCTTGTAATTTACACCATTTTTTTTTTTTCTTTTTTTGTAGAATATAGATTATACAGCTTTCTTACTCATAGATGCCATAGATGAGGCTTCTAATAAAATAAATCAAATCATGAGGAACCTTGAAGTTATAATAGTTATAACAAGTGTACATTGTGTATTCCTTTTCATTCCGTGTGTTATATTACTATTGCAAAGTTCTTTCAAAACTGAATCATATGTAAAATCTTCAGAACATTTGAAACATTTCAATTCAACAAAGATGAAACAACTAACATATCTTAATTCTTGTAACTCTACTACATGTACAATTTATACTATAGAATTAGAAACTTTAAGATATGACCCTGACAAGCCTGATGACAGTCATTACAGTATTCAACCATATTTTGCCCATTTGAGAATTCATCATTTCAAGGTCTGTTTAGAAAATCTTAATACTGAGACCATATACAAGAGTTATGATACAATGATACTGAAAACAAATCAGGAAAAATCAGGGAATTTAGCCTTCGTTTTAGTTTTACCTATGTCTAAGCCTTATATGCTCATTGACTTGTGCAATTCGATTCTATGGCTTGAATATATAGCTAAAAAGATAGATCCCCATTTGAATTCAAATATCATTATTCCAGACAATTTAAGAGAAATAGTAATGTATGGAGAAAGTGAAGCTTCACCAAAGAACACAGACTTAACAATCAATATTCATAGAAAACAGTGTAATGAAATGAAAGCACATTCCAGGGGACTTAGACATGTTAGAGGGAAAAAATATAATTTACAAATATATTTACCTGTATTTGTTGAAAACAATTCAAAGAAAAACATATTTATTAGTTCAGAAATAGTTCTCAAATATCAACTACTGATAAGAGAACTTCTAATGTGCAAATTTGTTTATATAAATCCTGCTATTCCAATGTCCCTTCTTGTGGCACACTTAATTTTGTCTTCTATCACAATAAATGATGCAGAAGGGAAAAAACTAATGAAGTTTTGGATTCTGAAATATTCATATAATAATGCAGCTGAACGTCTCTTATGGATTTCACATGATGTAGAAAATAATCCAGGTCCTTTACGACAGACATTTTCTGAAAAATTACGACCAGTTACTAAGAAATTATGTACAAAACTTCTAAAAGTCTTTGAAGGAAAACAAGCAAAGAAAAGCCCGAATAATTTGTGGACAACAGAGCCTGCTTTTTATCTGTATGATCATTCTAAAGAAAAGATCTATAGTTGTACATACAAGTCCATAGAAATAGAAGCACTGATAGACATTTTAGTTGCTTGCTGCAAAGAACAAGAATGTGATATAAGTGAGATCTGTAAAGAAGTAACTGCTTGGGGATCATGTGATTTTAACAAGTTGTTTCATTTGCATTTTATCTCAACCACTATAGAAAAAGTAAATGCCATCACATCTAACCTAAAAAGAATTATGCGATATGCAAAAAGAGTTGCAATAGATGAGAAAATGGTAGAACTTGGAATACAATTAAATTATGCATCCTTCCAGATATGGTTATCAATTGATTTTACAGAAGAAGAAAGAAGGAAGGCTGATCTTTGTTGGGAAGCTTGTCGCTACATAACTTCTGCTCTCTGTAAACATGTAAATAAAGAATCCAAAAGGGGAAAGTATACTATTCCACTGGACTGGTCAGCAGAATATGAAAAATTCCAAAAACCATACAACGAAAAGAGTGGTCATGACATCAAAATATTTTTCAAAGACCTTTTAGATTATTATAGTAAAAGAGACCAAGGAAATTGGATACCTCAGGAATTCAAATCATACATTAAAGCATGTGAAGCTTGGATCAAAGATACCAAAAAGCAGGAAGATCTGCTTGAGGAGTATGTTCTTCATCATGATTTAACTATTATAAAGGAAAACCTGAGTCTTCTGCAATCTGATTGTTCTCTTTGTAATGTCACATCAATGTTGGAAGAGAAAGGCATTTACTTGTTGAGTGATAACTGCAGAACATTGAGTTTACAGTCAGATCCTACTTCCACTTCAAGGGTAAGATTCTAACAATGCTTAATTCACTTTACATGTATAGTTAATTGTTTGAGAGTATTGTCATCACTACCGATTTATAAATCAGTTTTGCAAATTTTTAGTTTGGGTTGAATTTTTTGTTGTTTTCAGTTGTGTCAAATATAATCATGATAATCTGCAGTCTTTAAAGGCTCATCAAGATCTCAGCCATTATCAATAACTCATTCAATATATTCAATCTCTTTGAGTTCAAAAGGAATTAGCAGGCCCAATACAGGATTTCTATAAATTTTCCATTGCATTTCAAAATTGATCCTTTGTTATTTGGTTGGAATAAAATGGGGATAATTATATTAATGTTTCTATAAAAAAAAAAAATTTAAGTAACACTTTCAGCAATGTTTGAAGGCAGATAGAGTCGTAAACCTTACACAAATGAAATCAGTTAAATTTATTATTTAATAAAATTTTGGTTGTAACTGGTCCATCACATGATTGACACAGAGTTTTAAGTTGATTTTTTTGGTCCCGTTTTCTATTTCTATTTTGATAACTTTGGTAAACTGCTACTGTCTCTTATTTACTAGTGGTGGTAACCTTGTTTGATAACAGATGGGATCACCAACCATTATTTGTATCATTTAACCAAAGTTTGGATTTTTAGCAGTTGGTCCTTTACATTTAACCAAAGTTTGGATTTTTGCAATTGGTCCTTTACATTTAACCAAAGTTTGGATTTTTTGCAATTGGTCCTTTTCATAACTTTTCTGATTTTTTAATTAAATTTCCAATCTAATTTTGCCAATACGTTCTGTATAAAGCAATAGTGGCCAAATACATTCAGGTAAACCAACATAAAATTGAAATAATCCCCCTCAATGTTTGGTTTTAATTGGCCAAGAGATTTCAGAGGAAAAGATAAATGAAAAAGTTGCATGTTTATATAATTTTAAAAGAGTTTTTTTTGCAGAAAAGAAAAAACCAAGACTCAGAGACCACTGAAAAAACAAAAAATGTGAAGATGCCAAGAAATAATGATGGGATTTCTGAATTGGAAACTGCACAAAAATACAGGGCTGTCCAAAAGGTAAACTAGTTTGAGTATACTATTAAAGAAGGATATCTCTTATATGTTGATCAATTTCAGAACAAGAGTATTTGTCCTTTGTGTAATCTGGATGATTCCAATGTTTTTACAGTATCAATTTAATATTACATTTACTTAGACCTTTACTTCAAAGATCATAATACACTGAATTCTTGACAGATATATATCTTCATTTTCTTATTCACTGAATATTAATTTTGTTTATACAAAAAACAAGAAAAAAACTGGATTAAATAAAACAGCTTTCTATGAACATTGATAAACATGAAAATAAAAAGGAATAATGTACCAATTATATACATTTGCATATCTTTTATATGATTTGTTTTTCTATTTGGCACTGGCTACTCCTGTACTCCTGTCAGCAAAATTAAACTTAGAAATCTGCATCTCAAAAACCCTTAAAACTCTTATTTTGAAAATTGCATGCATTAATTAAATGTATATTTTTATTGACATTCCTTAAACTAAGTCTTAAAATTTTCAGGCTACAGATGCAAAGGTTTCACCTAAAGAAAAAAAGTTGAGGACAGAAATGGAAATATGGGTACGATATAATTTGAGCTACTACATTTTTATTTGCAGCTCAATCAATGAGGTGTGAGGTGTGTTATAATGACTGTGACATTTGGAAATAGATATCTTCATTCTTTTAAGGCATCTACTATTTGTATACACCATAATGCACCATTTTGTTGTTAAATGGGAGTACAAGAGTACTATAAATACTTCTGCTCTCTTTAATTTTGTTTGGCAAGATCGAAAACGAATCTACTAAGATATAATATTATAACACTCAGAAAACATCAATGAACTATACCAATCTACTTGCATTCATGCCACCATATTAATATTGATCAATGTGATTGATTGATTGATTGTTGGTGTTTTAACGCCACTTTTAAGCGCCACTTTTGGACTATTTCGTGGCGGCCAGTTTTTATTGGTGGAGGAAGCCGGAGTGCCTGGAGAAACCATGACCTTCGAAAGGAAAACTGACAATCTTAGTCAATTAAGATTGGAGTCAAGTGCACCTGCATGAGCGGGGTTCGAACTCACAACCTCAGTGTTGACTGGCTAGTGATTATAGTAGTAGAACTACTTAGACCACTTGGCCACCGAGGCCCCCTTGATCAATGTGCTAAAGAGTTTATATGAAAACAATAAACCATCTAAAACAAATGTGTTGAAATTTTCTGAAATTGCAATAATCATGATAATTAACCTTGCATTTTTATTAATTGTCCAACAATCGCAATAATAAACGCACACAAAAAAATTTGAATTTACATTACTGAAACTGGATTTCATTTAGACTTCAAATCATAACTTTAATTTCTAATGATATCAATTGAATTTATAATAAAAAAAATGATGGGATTATTTTATGAGTTGCTTAATAATGGTGTTAATTAACTGACACTAATTTCTGTAAAAATTTGTTATTCAAGATAAAAATTACATTGAATGGAGAACCAATCAAGGTAAAAACTCATGGCTATAAACCTGACTTTTCTACATTCAAAGAGGTACAATATGAAGATGCACAGAAAAAAACAAGAACATGCAAGTTTAGAAGAAACAAAAGATGAGTACCAGCATGAAAATGTGATGCTAAATGAAAATTTAGACGATGAACCAGAGGAAAAAACCAACAATGACATACTTAATCCCACTGGTATAACAAAAGAAAATAATGACTGTGAATATACCATTGAGAATTTTGCCACTTGTGATAAATCTGAAATTTTTGTAAGTGAAATACCAGAACTAGAGGAATATACTGAGATTTCTACTATCAAACCAGTTAATGCTTCAGATGATGAATCTATCCATAACCCATTGCCTGGTTCCTATAAAAATGAATGTATTCAGAAGAGCAGACATTCAACAAAGTGTCCAGTGGAAAGTGAATTGGGTACAGATATGAAGATATCAGGCACATATCAGTCATCTGAGATAAATCAACATTACAACTGCAGGTTATTAGGTTCAATATTTGTTCATTTCATCCATTACTTATTAGTTATGTCAAACTGTAAGCAAAGTGACAAAGTTATTCAAGATTTAAATCTTTCACAGACTTAACCTAAATGTTGACTGCAAGAAAAAGAACCAAGTCCATTTATAAGAACAATTTTGGAAAATGGAGAACAAAATCTAAAGTTTACTTTAGGTGGCCATTTGGTAGCTTCTGTTTATGTTTTTTTCCTGATATTCTATGAAGCAGAAGGTTTACAAAATTTTCTGATGTTCAAAAACTTTTTGCCTCGATTGTTTCTAATTGTAAAACTAGAAAACAAATTGTCCAATACTCTGTAAAAAATTCAAAAATTAAAATAAAATTCCAATTTTTGCTTCCATTTCTATATCTTGTTCACAAAGAACATTCTGTTTAAGATTCAAACACTTCAATGAAGGTTTGTCAAAGTTATTGATGTTTTAAAACTTTAACTTTTTTGCAGTTCACCAGAAATGACTACTGGTATATTATCTCCAGATGCCCATATCAAACAGGCTGTGACAGAAGAAAACTCATCAAATACAGCATCTAATAACAATAACATGAACACTGAATACCATGATGACAAAATGTTTGAGGACATCCCATTGAACAATGATGATTTACAGTCTCTGTTGTCTATCTTTGACAATGGAAACATTATGAACAGTGATTCAACCAATGATTTAATGGATAGCATCTTACCCAACACAGACATGGTGACCAGAGGGAGAAGAAGTTCTATGAATGGACAATCATATAATGATGACGATAATCTTATCACAGATCAACCTTTTGACTTCTCAGATATAGACTTTTTATATTTTGAAAATTACAAACTATATATAAAAGAGCTTATTCATTTATTATTTTGTTGGTGTCAATTTTGTGGTTGGAGAAATATTTGCTTTTTAATTAAATTTAGTTTTTTTATTATAAGTTCCTATCAAGTAACTTAAAATTTGTACTTAGTCAGATATCGTAATTCTGGTTTCTCCAAAATCCCTTATATATTTAAGAAAGGCATCAAACAAATCCACAGTATCTGAAACTTGTGAAATTTTGCAACCTCCTGCTATCCTATGTTTCATTACATTTTTATATGTCTAAATTGCCACATAAGTGTTCTGTACTTCATTTGTCTACTCTAGTTGAGCTGATTTTTTTACCTAGTCATTAATTAAAGAAGATTTTAAAATCAAGTAAATGATCATGATCTCAGAACAAAAATGTCTCTTGACTTATAACCAGCTCCTGCTATCCTATGTTTCATTACATTTTTATATGTCTAAATTGCAACATAAGTGTTCTGTACTTCATTTGTCTACTCTAGTTGAGCTGATTTTTTTACCTAGTCATTAATTAAAGAAGATTTTAAAATCAAGTAAATGATCATGATCTCAGAACAAAAATGTCTCTTGACTTATAACCAGCTTATATCTTTATTTTTAACATGTATAATCCAATAATACAATATCCGTATACATTGACCCCTTTGGTAAAATCATTCCAAATAGTCTCCAATGAAGCACCTAGAGGATATGTATAACAAAATTCCCATAGGGGCCAGTGGGTATAGGTATTTTTGTTCCCTGTTGTAGATTGTACATATGTTGCATTGTTTTATATTATATTGATTTCTTCTTTAAGTGGTTAAAATTTTCCTCCATCTTTATTTTGCTGCAATAATTTTTAAGATTAAAGAAGACTTTGTCTCAATATGTCTCCATACTTAAGGGTCATTTAATGTATAATTTTCAGGATTTTAGACAAGAACTACATGTAGTAGCCAGTTTACACTGATCAGGTAGTTGATACTACTGAAGGATATTTAATTTATCCAAAATATTCATTGGTTTTGTATTTTTAAAATATTTAATATTCATATATTTTGTTATTTTTTGTGTTGTATGCTTTTAAGACATTTGTTTTATCTATTTTTATAAGGAATTGTATCTATGATATATTTGGACATTTTATAAGGGTTTGCTTGGCCGTAAAAACAGAGTGTTCAAACTATTTTTACAGAAATGTTTCATATTCCTTATTCAGTGCTCATATCTATCTGAAAATAAGACCTATAAAATATTCAATAAGTTTTTACCTAGTAATAATAAGTACACCTTTCATCATCAAAACTTACTTTTCTCCAGGCTTGCTAACCCACAATGGCAGTGTGCTGGCATTCTGTTGTAACATAGACATAAGTACACCCCTTCTCATTATAGGCTTAGGTCTATCTGAATCAGCTGAAAATAACATAGCAACAACATTACCTCATGTAGGGCAAATTCTTACTCTTAAGAAGTGCAGAAGTACACTCTTACCCTTATTTGTTTGTCCTTTTCACTATATTGAGCTGTTTAATACAACTGAATGATCGTCTGAAAAAATAATAATGAAAAAAACATCCATATTGGAAAAAAAAAATCATTAAAAAAGTCAATGTTCAACAGATTCAGCCATTAAATTTAGTTGATTTACAAGTAGTAAATTTTCACAGTTTTGACTCTAAAGAAAAGCTTGGAATGCTGTAGTGAATAAGAACGATGAAGATGCAGAATAGTATTTAGTTGTTTAACATATAGGTTGATATAAGAATGGTGTTTAGTTGTTAAATACAGGTTGATAAAAGAATGCTGTCTAGTTGTTGAACATTTTATGTTTTTAATTAATACTTGAAACATTATTATGTTATTTATTGAAAAGTAAATAAAACCTTTCATTATAATCAGTTAATGTTGGTCAGGGTAATTAAATTCTTGGAAGGTGAATTGTCCCATTGGATAAATACAATTGCTATTGTCCTCTGTTGGGATCATTCAACTTATATATCAGATATCAACAAACCATATGTATTTAGAGAATCTGACAAAACTTTACACATACTTTTTGATTTATGAAACATTTTATGTCAAAATCTGATTTGTAAATGATAGCAGAAAGGCATATCACTTAGATTTGTTATATATCATGTATATATATCTTCATTTTTATGTTAAGTCTGTTCTTGTAAATAGTAGTAGAAAGCATATCACTTAGTTTTGTTAAAACATTCCTTTTTACAATGAGAACTTTTATTGTACATCTTAGATAATTTTCCGATAGTTTTCTTAGAATGAAAAACTAGAGTAAAACTTCATTGAACAAAATGTAAAGGGTTTTATTTTAGAATGAAATCAGCTTGTGAAATTAGGAAATGAAGTTATGTTTTATTGTTTTCATTTGAACCTTGCACAAATTTGTCAGTGTACAGTCAACTTTATAAAATCTGTGTAGCTTTTAAATTGACCTGAATACTGTCTTGATGGTTGTGTATTGGCTACAATGAATGACAGTCAATGATGGTTAGAAATATTTGTAATGTTTGCTTTTCTGCAATCTTTAGCTTTTAAAAAGATGTTAAAAAAATGTATAAAAAATATTGAATGAGTAATCGTTAAATGTTTTATTACTATCTTTTTAAATAAAAATTGTAATTGTTTTGTTTAAATTATTTACTGTACAGTAATAAGCTTTGTGTATAATCAAACGAAGAATTACCAACTATCATTAATTCGGAGGTATTCTTTGTGTGTTTATCTCTCAGAAGTTTTATCAGCTTAACTTTTAATTAAATATCATTGATATTAAAATAATTGGGAGACATAGGCACAAAACTTTCAAGCAAGTTGGTCCAGGGACACAATTATGATTTTTTCATTTTCGTTGTCAACAAATATTTTCTCTAGTGGGGACAGTGTATAATTTCCATATTTTTCATATACCTTTAAAATTTATTTCTTTATATTTTATGCATAAAATAGTAAGTAGGGTAATGAAATAACAAATGCATATGTAAACAAGAATGTGTCCATAGTACACAGATGCCCACTCACACTATCATTTTCTATGTTCAGTGGACCGTGAAATTAGGGTCAAAACTCTAATTTGGCATCAAAATTTGGTTCTGTTGAAGTCTGAAGCTATCAATCTGAACTATAGACCCCTTTAACATAAAATTGTTCATATTTTGAGTTGAGTTCTGAGTTTTGACTATAGTTTGAATATAATTTGTACCAAAATGAGGACACTACACTGTAAAATTCTTATTTAGAAAACACAGGTGGAATGTTTTTTAATTTGCATTTATTGCAAGATTGCTATGCCAGAGCAAAATGTCCCACCCTGTGTAAATGAGGAGTGAAGTTGTCTGTTCAGTTCAGAACTGTAGAAAAGGAACATAGATTTCCATATAAAGTGTATTTGGAGTTTTTGTATTTGTTCTTATGCGCTATAGTCAAAACATAATGTCATAGTGGCTCAACAGTAAATAATAAAATGCTCCACTGAGCGCAGCTTGATACGACCGCAGAGGTCGAACCCTGAACAGTTGGGGCAAGTATGGCACAACATTCAAGCTTGATACAGCACCAAATTTGGATTGTGATTAAATATTTGACACAGCATAGGTTTCTGACACAGAATGAATGTGGTCTAAGTACTTAAAAAATTTTAATTTACCTATTCAAACCATATCATTATTATTTGCTTTTATATATAAATCAGAAATAACCAATTTGAAATGGAAAATTTTAAAGGAAAAAAAGGGAAAAAAAATCCCCTCCCCTCCCCGAAATTTTTTGAACCCCCTTATGATTCATCACCCCCAAACTCAATCCCAGCCTTCCCTTTGTGGCATGGTACCTTGCAGTACAATTTCAGAGAGATCCATACACTTGAACACAAGTTATTGTCTGGAAACTAGAAAAATGCTTGTTTTTTGGCCCCTTTATGGCCCCAAATTCCTAAACATTTAGGGCAATTACCCCCAAACTCAAACCCAGCTTTCCCTTTGTGATATGGAACCTTGTAGTACAATTTCATAAAGATCCATACATTAACACACAAGTTATTGTCCTGAAACTAGAAAAATGCTTGTTTTTTGCCCCTTTTTGGCCCCTAATTCCTAAAATTTTGAGGCAATTACCCCCAAAATCAATCCCAGCCTTCCCTTTGTGATATGGTACCTTGCAGTACAATTTAAGAGAGATCCATACACTTGAACACAAGTTATTGTCTGGAAACTAGAAAAATGCTTAATTTTGGTCCCTTTTTGGCCCCTTATTCCTAAACGTTTTGGGCAATTACCCCCAAACTCAATTCAAGCTTTCCCTTTGTGATATGGAACATTGTAGTACAATTTCAGAAAGATCCATACACTTACACACAAGTTATTGTCATGAAACTAGAAAAATTCGTAAGGGTTCCGCGGAACCCAGTGTCTCGCCTACTTCTGCTGTTAATCACAGGCTCAACAAAAATGAGGAAAAAAATTAATAAAAATATTCCTCTCTATACTATCTTTTGATTGTAAGTAGCTTCTGTCCAAGTTTGGTAAAAATCCAGGATAGTTTATGAATCTAATAAATGTTTTAAAATAAAAACTTAAACTGCAGACTGTTATGTAATGTTAACTGGAAGAAAAACGAAGTCCATTTATAAGTAAAATACGGAAAAAATGGAACAAAATTTTAACAAAATTTCCTTTTAGATACTAGCTTTTAATCATAAACAAGCTTCTTTCTAAGTTTGGTACAAATCCAGGATAGTTCAAGAAAGTTGTTAAAATTTTAAAAACTTTAACCGCAGAGTGAATGTAATGTTAACTGGCAGAATCAAAGCGCGAAAGCGCTGTAAAGGCAGTTAATTACAGGTTGTGTGTATTTTTTATCCAGTTATATCATTATCTTGCATAGTACATTGTACTTATCAGAGGTGGCTTTCAGTATTTAAGATTTAGAGTTCTCTAATGATATTGAACAAGTTTTATGAATGTCATATTCTGAGCACTATATGAAGGCGATTGTTCTCACTTGTTTATGAACTAGTGCATTATGTCCAGTTTGTACCTTTTTTATCTATGTTTATAGTCAAATACTGTTTAAAATAGTTTGGCATTTTCTTTTTAGTAATAAGTAAATGTTATCAACTGTATTTTATTCAACTTTGCAAATGTGGTTTGTTACTGGTAAGTACAATGTATGGATGATAGTTGTTTCATTGGCAATCATAACACATCTCCTTATTTATATAATGATCTATATTCAACGACCTCAGGTACAAAAAAAATGTATGTAACTAAACTATGATGGGAAACCTTTGACTTCTTTCTTTAATATAAACTTTTGATTTGGTACCATAGAACTATGTAGAATAAATGTACATTGCAACATGTCAACTCTTTCAATGACAATACTTTTTTTAGAAACTATAACTCCAAGCAAAATTACATTTCCAAGTATAAAGTAATTTATGAATGAAACAAGAGTGCACACGATGAAATGTCTCGCCTTCTTTACTAATCATTGATATTATGTTGATAGTCCTAAATATAAAGCTTTATTACAACTGTCACATAAACTTAACATTAACCAAGTAAATTAAACATTGACCAATGAACCATGAAAATGAGGTCAAGGTCAGATGAACCATGCTAGGCAGGCATGTACAGCTAACAATTCTTCCATACAACAAATATAGTTGACCTATTGCTTATAGTTTAAGAAAAACAGACCAAAACACAAAAACTTAAAACTGAGCAATGAACCTTGAAAATGAGGTCAAGGTAAAAAAAAACCTGCGTGACTGACATATAGATCATAAAATATTTCCATACACCAAATATAGTTGAACTATTGCATATAGTATTAGAAAAAAAGACCAAAACTCAAAAACTTAACTTTGACCACTGAACCGTGAAAATGAGGTCAAGGTCAGATGACACCTGCCAGCTAGACATGTACACCTTACAATCATTCCATACACCAAATATAGTAGACCTATTGCATACAGTATAAGAAAAACAGACCAAAACACAAAAACTTAACTATAACCACTGAACCATGAAAATGAGGTCAAGATCAGATGACACCTGCCAGTTGGACATGTACACCTTACAGTCCTTGCATACACCGAATATACTAGACCTATTGCTTATAGTATCTGAGATATGGACTTGACCACCAAAACTTAACCTTATTCACTGATCCATGAAATGAGGTCGAGGTCAATTGAAAACTGTCTGACGGGCATGAGGACCTTGCAAGGTATGCACATACCAAATATAGTTATCCTATTACTTATAATAAGAGAGAATTTAACATTACAAAAAATCTTAACTTTTTTTTCAAGTAGTCACTGAACCATGAAAATGAGGTCAAGGACATTGGGCATGTGACTGACGGAAACTTCGTAACATGAGGCATCCATATACAAAGTATGAAGCATCCAGACCTTCCACCTTCTAAAATATAAAGCTTTTAAGAAGTTAGCTAACGCCGCCGCCGGATCACTATCCCTGTCGAGCTTTCTGCGACAAAAGTCGCAGGCTCAACAAAAAGGAGTTCTTAATTAAGTAATAAACTGATTCGCTGAGCGCAGCTGGATAGACCCACAGAGGTCCAACCCTGAACAGTTTGGGCAAAAATGGACACAATATTCAAGCTTGATACAGGTCTGAATTTGGATTGTAATTAAATATTTGACATATTATAGTTTCTGAATAAATGTAGTCAAAGAACTTGAAATCGGTTATATGAATTGAATTTATATTCAATTAAAGATTTCTTGCTGTTGTGCAATACACTGTGCTGTTGCGCAATACTTAATAAATCTGTTGCCAGACTATAAACAAATAAAGTTCAATTTCTTCTCAATGTCATATTTGAAATTTATGAAAATCAATAGGGAGATTACATCAATAGCTATAAATAATTCACCAAAGTTTCATGTGAACTGCTTAAAGCATTTTTGAGTTGTTGTCCAAAAACTGGAAAATCCCCCCTTTTTTAATGAATAAAACCCCATAACTCAGAAATGTAAAATCTTAAATTGATAAAATTCTAGAGGGAGCTTACGGATCGATAATTTAGTCTTAGATGCAAGATTTTTTTATCAGTTGTTTGTGGCTTTGAACTAGCTGTCAGTAAATGCGAGTACTCTCAGATCTGTACTTAGTGTCTTTTTGTTATTTGGATGTACAACTACCCGGCCACGTCCACTTGTATTTGTATTTATCCATCTGATGAGTTAAGTCTCTTTCAACTGATTTTTATAGTTCGCTCTTATATTGTACTGTTACACCACTGTCCCAGGTTAGGGGGTGGGTTGGGATCCCGCGAACATGTTTAACCCCACCACATTCTGTATGTACATGTATGTGCCTGTCCCAAGTCAGGAGCCTGTAATTCAGTGGTTGTCGTTTGTTTATGTGTTGCATATTTGTTATTCGTTCATTTTTTTGTACATAAATTAGGCCGTTAGTTTTCTTGTTTGAATTGTTTTACATTGTCATTTCGGGGCCTTTTATAGCTCACTGTGCGGTATGTGCTTTGCTCATTGTTGAAGGCCGTACTGTGACCTATAGCTGTTAATTTCTGTGTCATTTGGTCTCTTGTGGAGAGTTGTCTCATTGGCAATCATACCACATCTTCTTTTTTATATCTACATCAACAGATATAAACAATTCACCAAAGTCAAGGTGAGACAACAAAACTTAGTTGTAAGATCTCTGAAATTTTTTACATGGTACAAGTTTTTCTAATTGTTGGAGATTGTATGGTGACAGTAACACCTGTAACTGCTTAACCCATTTCTTATGCACTTTGGTTCGATAAACTCACTGAAAATCATACCACATCTCCTTATTTTTATATGCATTACAATTTACATGTGCATGTAATTGTAAATAATATTTTTATATATATATCAGAACAAACTTCATTGCGTCACTTTTATTTATGCATCCTTTGGCACAATACAAGTTCTAAAATTACACAACATAAAACAACTAAATGTTATTTCAGATGAAAGTTTTGTTTCAGTTCCATTCATAGGATTTATTAGAATTTTGTATGTTTTGCCAAGTCCAATAATTAGCTCTACATGTATGTGCACGTGTTAATTGGAGACTTTTCTATCCCGTATAAGAGTTTTGGAACTAATTCTGTTTCTTTTTTTGAAAAAAGTGAGCAAACAAATCTTGCACATTTAAACCTTTGTCTGCCATCACACTGTCACCTGGATCACATAATTGAACTATTCTACATCTTTCAACTATTTCACAGTCACTGGTACAACCAACATATGCATTAGAGACATAGTTGACTAAACCACCAGGTGTCGAACATACAAGTATTTTCAGTGTTTCTGTTTTTATATGATGAAAAGGTTGCCTGAGCTCTAGGAGCTTTAGGTTTTATCACAGGATATTCTGTGCTGTCAATAATAATCCACCAGTTGTAGGAAACTTTAATTTGAAGTTGGATGGCGAAAAATACCTGACTAAACCACTAAATGGCCAAGTGTTAGCCTCACGCCACTGTTTAGACATAAAAACAATCCATGTTTACACAATATTCTTAACACTAGTTTCAATCTAGAATCTTGACAGTTCAAAGTTGGTTGTATAATGCATCAATTTCATCAAAGTCATAAAAAAACTGATTTTCAAATGACACCCTATCAATTTGAAAATATATGTATCTCAAACAATGTGCTGTTGGACCAAGTGTGGTCAAAACAAATAAAAATTTAGTATACAACTCTAAACCAGTATAAAAATGCATGGCTGTGTCGCGTGTCTTCATTTCAAAATTCTCTGCTGAAAATATACCGTAGGCATTGATGGTGTTTGCGTAATTCCATCTGTGAAGCTCAACATTAGCTCGGCAGTTGGTGGTGGACAGTCATAAATCCTGTCTGCAGTATGAATTACTTTTTCAGGAAAACCAACTTTACAATCAAAACTTTCCTCTAGATTTCTACTACAATATTCATCAAGTTTAGTTCTTTTGTTTTCACAGGAAACTGCCCTGATTTTTCTTTTTGCGGACGATTCAGTCTCTTGCTTGGTCCAGGAAAATAGGCTGGGATTGGCAGTAGACTTAAGTCTCTGTATGGTGGGTTTGTGCCCTGAAAAAGGTTATAAAACATTAGTTTTTTGATTATTAAATGAACTTCCATTAGCAATGCATACTTTGTACGGAAGCAAGTTAACTCGTACCATTGTAAACTCGTACCACGTAAACTTTTACCAAAAAAGTTAACTCGTACCAACGTAAACTCGTACCACTGGGAAGTTTTACCAATCAGAACTTGTACCATTAAAAATATATTCAAAAATACGAATGTTTTATGATTTTTTTTTTTGGTAAACTAAATAAAAAAAGTTGTATTACTTGAATTTTATACTAGATTTTAATGAAAACTTAGACAAAAATACGAATGTTTTATGATTATTTTTTTTTTAAGCTTTATACAAAAAATTAAAATATCTTTGAAATTTATACCAGATTTTAATGAAAACTTAGACAAAAATGTGAATGTAATTTCTTAATTACCATGCTAATAAATATATTAAATTCCTTTGATTGTGTGATTATTGGTTGATTATTAACTAATCAACTTGTTTTTTTTTATCTTTAACTAATCAACTTGTATAATCATATAAGCATGGTCATATTCTGCTGAAATGTGCTGAATATTGTATAAAAA